>NC_030816.1:44020642-44633642 GCF_001704415.2 Capra hircus
CTGCAAGTTAACTCCTCCTCAGAGAGAAATGGTGAAGGGGGAGAGCCCCCCGTAAAGTCAGAGGTATAGGTGAGAGCATGAGTAAAGTAGGCAGACTCTGGTTTTGGGGGTAGATGCTCAGGAACAGGGCGTTTCCTGAGGCTTGATCCCGCCTTTGTATATGCTGAAGCCTCCTTCCTCATGACATTTGCCGCGGGCGGAGTTCCTCACGCTGGCTCCTGGCACATAGCCATACTGGTCAGGCAGGCATTCAGTGTACATCAGCTTTGCTGTATGCACCTTATGGGATTATAGGTTACTACTAAGGAATGGCTTTTCCATATGTTCTTCACAACTAGCACCCTACCTAAAGAATCAAACATATAATGATTGTTTGGCTAACTTGTTTTTGTATAGCAGGGCATAAAGATTACATATCATACCCAATATTCAGTTGTGCCAACAAGTAATTTTGGTGATGATAATTATGATGATAATAGAGATTCTCTTCCTAGACAAACAAAGAATTTTGATTCTTAAAAGGGAAATGACAACCTTAAAGGTCCAAGAATAGGAGACAAAAACTACTATGAAATATCCTTAGTTTAAGATGTCATGCATGCATGCAAAGTCTCTTCAGTTATGTCCAACTCTTTTTGACCCCATGGACTGTGGCCCACCAGGTTCCTCTGTCCATCCAATTCTCCTGGCAAGAATACTGGAGTGGATTGCCATGCCCTCCCCCAGGACAGTTTCCTGACCCAGAGATGTAACCCATGTCTCTTATGTCTCCTGTATTGGCAGGCAGGTTCTTTACCACTGAGCCATCAGGGAAGCCCTTTGAGATGTCAAATAGAGTCTCAGATCATATCATTGAATTATAAAGTTTATATGGGGAAGTGTTCACAATATTAGGTTAAGTAAGAGTAGTATGCAGAGTAGTATTTACAATATCATTTTTAGGAGAAACTGGAAAAGTGTACATAAAGTTGCTAACAAGGATCATCTGTGACCAGTGGGGATATAGGCTGTATTTGGTTTTCTTTGAATTAGTCCATGTTTTTTTATGTTTTCTTCCTTGATCATGTGTTACTTTGCATGGATGTATGTACCATATGTATGTATGTGTCTGTATATGCATCTATTGGGGGCTTCCCAGGTGGTTCAGTGGGTAATGAATTCACCTGTAGTATGAAAGACACAGTAGATGTGGGTTCAATCCCTGGGTCAGGAATATTCCCTGGAGGAGGGCATGGCAACCCACTCCAGTATTCTTGCCTGGAGAGTTCCATGGACAGAGGAGTCTGGAGGGCTACAGTACATAGGGTCACAAAGAGTTGGGTACAACTGAAGCCACAGAACATGCACACATACATTTATCAATCTTTCTCACCTCTCTATGTGTAATTTTACAAAGACAAAAAGGAACATGGGAGCTGCAAATAACAAAATTAACTCATCCTTACCTTGATTTTTACTCTTAGCATTCGCATTCCAAATACTTTTTTTTCTTTTATTGCTGTTTGATATTATGGGGCACCATTCTAGTTAATAAGTGGCTTCTCTTGTAGCTCAGTTGGCAGAGAATCTCCCTGCAATGCAGGGGACCCTGGTTTGATTTCTGGGTCAGGAAGATACCCTGGAGAAGGGAAAGGCTACCCTCTCTAGTCCCAGAGAATTCCATGGACTGTATTGTCCATGGGGTTGCAAAGAGTTGAGCACGACTGAGCAACTTTCACTTTTTTCTTTATTTTCAATAATATTTTAGTATTAAAGAATTCCCCGAATTTGACTCCTAGTTGCAGAGCTAAGATCTCACAAGCCACATGGCAAGGCCAAAAAAGTAAAATAAAATAAATTATCTAAATCAACTTAGTAAATGAACCACTGTTACATGTATATGGAAAATAAACTTTTGAGGGTTTAAAAAGTTATGGTCTTTAACTTTTATGATTTCTTTCTGATTACTAGATGACACGGAGAAGTAGATTATTTAAGCACACTGTATGTATCTCTTCCTTTCTCTCTCTCTCTCTCACACACACACATATGTATGTATGATATGTACACATATATTTTAGTCTGATCGATTACTAGCCCTTGAGCTGTAGCTGTTACTAAGAAGGTATTATATACTTGCAGTCATTTGTATTATTCTATGGCATTGACTATCACTTATAGAATTAAGTTACAAATGGTTAGTATCAGTTCTAGTAGATTTTATTTACTAATTGCCCAAAAGTAAATGTGTCTTTTTGTGCGAGGAAGAAATTGGTATGTAATTGCAATTTAATTATAAAAAATGAAACCAAATTATTTATAAACTTAAGTGCTAAAAGGAAGTAAATACACAGTAACAATCACCTTCAATAACGTATTGAATCTTGCCATGTTCTGTATACTGCACGTACTTTTATATTTGTACTGTAACATTTTTGATTGTCTGATATGGCATATTCAAATCTCTGGGTTTCTTAGTTTGAATGAAACTACAATTTTTAATTTTCATCCTATTCAGTATGTCTGTTTTAAAGATTCCACATTAATTTTCATATTAGACTACAGACAATATTATAGAGTGATAAATCTTCTGGGAATCATATAACAAGAGTATAATTTGTAAGAGTGTTTTAAAGATGTATGTAAACTTGTGCCTTCTAGATCTGCATAGTCTTATATAATTTTGGCTAGATCAACCTTTTCTACTCAGATGTTTAGGAATAAGATATCATGTCAGAATGCCAATCTTAGAAGCTTCTGCAGCACCAGGAAACTTGTGGTTAGTAGATGGAAAGTAGATGGAAAAGGCTGCCCATAACTTTTGTTTTCCTGCCACAAAAACTGTTGCCTAGCTCAAAACTTGCATCAGGAACACTTCTGCCCCTGCTGACAGCTTCCTACCAAATTATCTCCCTATCATTAGTTGAAAAAACAAACCAGACAAACAAAGCAGAAAACTTTACTGAAAATCTATTCTGTACATTGTAGGTAAACTTTCTGTTTTCATCAAAATATAAATATTTAGATAACCAGAAGAAATAAAAGTCAGAAATGGTAAATTGTATATAAATTCTAATTAAGGATGGAAAGAAATTTCAACTAGAGAAAAAAATTAAGGCTTTTAGGAGATGGTATGTATATTGAAAGTGTGAGTCACTTAGTTGTATCTGACTTTTTGCTGCCTTGTGGAGTGTAGCCTGCAGTCTTCTCAGCCCATGGAATTCTCTAGGGAAAAATACTAGAGTGGGTTGCCATTTCCTTCTCCAGGGGATCTTCCTGACCTAGGGATTGAACCCAGGTCTCCTGCATTGCAGGCAGATTCTTTACAATCTCAGCCATCAGGGAACAGACAGATGTGAAATCATATAAAGACACTTCCAGGCCTGGTGAGAATGATGAACAAAGATGGTGTATGTATGAAGTTACAGGTCATATTTGTTCATCAGATTTCTGGGGTAAGCATGGAAAGGAATACAGTCAGAAAGTTAGGAAAATAGAAGATAAGTTGTATTGGGTCTCGAGGGGCTTTCTATGTTGTAGTAAGGAAATGGTACTTTTGTAGTTATGAAGAAACCATCACAAATTTGTTAAGTAGGGTATATAATCAAAAGTTGTGCTGTAGTGATAACATGAAGGGAGGTTGAAGACTGGATTAGGGATAAGAGAAACTGAAAGTAACACCTATTTGAGTGACTAGAAAAAAATCTCTGAAGGAAGACCCTGGTACTGAGAATGGGAAGGGAGAGGTGTGTTGGGAAACATAAGAGATAAAACTAATGCTCAGAAAAACAGCAAGCTGTTAAGGGTGACATACGACAGTAGAGTTTTGAGCTTATCTTTTATTACTGTCCTGTTTAAGCCCACTTAGCTTCAGTCTAACTTTATTTGTCAATATTTCCTAAATGTAGTCCTTAATTTTTGGTTTCAGTGTTTTCTGTCATGCTTGTTTCAGATTCCTGACACTCCTTTTCCTCCATTTCAAATAAAACATGCATATATTGTATGCCATTCAAAAACTCAAGTTTAACTACCCCCAGCAGCCCTCTGTGATTTTCATGGTCTAAACAAATCTCTTGCCTCCTGAAGTCCCAGGATATTTATTTCTGTATTTTTATGAAAAATATATAAAAAGATAACACATTTCACTAGTAAAGAGCAAGAGCTTTGGAGTCAAATTGTTATTCTACACTTCACTAGTCTTGACTTTGTGCAAATTACTTGATCTCACATAATGTTTCCTCATCATAAATTATGAGTTCATAGTCGAATCCATAGAATCCAAGTGATATCTGATATTATTATTAATAATAAATTGTATGGTGTATATATATTACTGAATGACATACCAGGAACAAAATAAGTGTTTGGTCAATTTAGTTTGGAGAAGCTCAATACAGTCAGCAAAAACAAGACTGGGAGAGCTGACTGTGGCTCAGATCATGAACTCCTTATTGCCAAATTCAGACTGAAATTGAAGAAAGTGGAGAAAACCACTAGACCATTCAGGTATGACCTAAATCAAATCTCTTATGACTATGCAGTGGAAGTGAGAAACAGATTTAAGGGACTAGATGTGATAGAGTGCCTGATGAACTATGGACAGAGGTTTGTGACATTGTATAGGAGACAGGTATCAAGACCATCCCCAAGAAAAAGAAATGCAAAAAAGCAAAATGGCTGTCTCAGGAGGCCTTACAAATAGCTGTGAAAAGAAGAGAAGCCAAAAGCAAAGGAGAAAAGCAAAGATATACCCATTTGAATCCAGAGTTCCAAAGAATAGCAATGAGAGATAAGAAAGCCTTCCTCAGCTATCAGTGCAAAGAAATAGAGGAAAACAACAGAATAGAAGACTAGAGATCACTTCAAGAAAATTACAGATACCAAGGGAACATTTCATGAAAAGATGAGCTCAATAAAGGACAGAAATTGTATGGACCTAACAGAAGCAGTTATTAAGAAGAGTGGCAAGAATACGCAGAAGAACTATACAAAAAAGATCTAGGTGAGTGATCCCACCATCATGATTATATGGGTCATGAAGATCTTTTTTGTTGATGGCAACCCACTCCAGTATTCCTGCCTGGAGAATCCCAGGGATGGAAGAGCCTGGTAGGCTACAGTCCATGGGGTCGCAAAGAGTCGGACACGACTGAGCGACTTCACTTCACTTCGAAACAGAAGCAGATATTAAGAAGAGGTAGCAAGAATACACAGAAGAACTATACAAAAAAGATCTTCACGACCCATATAATCACGATGGTGGGATCACTCACCTAGAACCAGACATCCTGGAATGTGGAGTCAAGTGGGACTTAGGAAGTATCACTACGAACAAAGCTAGTGGAGGTGATGAAATTCCAGTTGAGCTATTTCAAATCCTAAAAGATAATGCTGTGAAAGTGCTGCGCTCAATATGCCAGCAAATTTGGAAAACTCAGCAGTGGCCACAGGACTGGAAAAGGTCAGTTTTCATTCCAGTCCCAAAGAAAGGCAATGCCAAAGAATGCTCAAAAGACCGCACAGTTGCACTCGTCTCACACACTAGCAAAGTGATGCTTAAAATTCTCCAAGCCAGGCTTCAGCAATACGTGAACCATGAACTTCCAGATGTTCAAGCTGATTTTAGAAAAGGCAGACGAACCAGAGGTCAAATTGCCAACATCCGCTGGATCATGGAAAAAGCAATAGAGTTCCCGAAAAACATCTATTTCTGCTTTATTGACTATGCCAAAGCCTTTGACTGTGTGGATCACAATAAACTGTGGAAAATTCTGAAAGAGATGGGAATACCAAACCACCTGAACTGCCTGTTGAGAAACCCGTATGCAGGTCAGGAAGCAGCAGTTAAAACTGGACATGGAACAACAGACTGGTTCCAAATAGGAAAAGGAGTATGTCAAGGCTGTATATTGTCACCCTGCTTATTTAACTTATATGCAGAGTATATCATGAGAAATTCTGGGCTGGAGGAAGCACAAGCTGGAATCAAGATTGCCAGGAGAAATATCAATATCGTCAGATATGTAGATGATACCACCCTTATGGCAGAAAGTGAAGAACTAAAGAGCCTCCTGATGAAAGTGAAAGAGGAGAGTGAAAAAGTTGACTTAAAGCTCAACATTCAGAAAACGAAGATCATGGCATCTGGTCCCATCACGTCATGGGAAATAGATGGGGAAACCATGGAAACAGTGGATGGCTTTGTTTTTCTGGGCTCCAAAGTCACTGCAGATGGTGATTGCAGCCATGAAATTAAAAGACACTTACTCCTTGGAAGGAAAGTTATGACCAACCTAGACAGCATATTAAAAAGCAGAGACATTACTTTGTCAACAAACGTCTGTGTCTAGTCAAGGCTGTGGTATTTCCAGTGGTTATGTATGGTTGTGAGAGTTGGACTGTGAAGAAAGCTGAGTACCGAAGAATTGATGCTTTTGAACTGTGGTGTTGGAGAAGACTCTTGAGAGTCCCTTGGACTGCAAGCAGATCCAGCCAGTCCATCCTAAAGCAGATCAGTCCTGGGTGTTCACTGGAAGGACTGATGTTGAAGCTGAAACTCTTAATACTTCGGCAACCTGATGTGAAGAGCTGACTCATTTGAAAAGACCATGATGGAGGGAAAGAATGAAGGCAGGAGAAGGGAACAACAGAGGATGAGATGGTTGGATGGCATCACTGACTTAATGGACATGTTTTTGGGTGGACTCTGAGAGCTAGTGATGGACAGGAAGGCCTGGTGTGCTGTGGTTCATGGGGTCACAAAGAGTCGGACACTACTGAGCAACTGAACTGAACTGAAATTTGGTTTAGTTATAGATGGTGTGTGAATTGATGGGAACTGCCTAAATGCTTTACAGCAGTGGGGAATAAGGGTCTCCCATCAAATGTTGGGCCAATCAGATTGAGGACTTTTAATGTGAGGCTCTTAAAATCCTATAAAGACTTTGATTAAGTGCAATGGACAAAGAATCAAAGGATAATTTCCAATACCCAGTTTTGCTAAAATCTCATCCTTGCTCAAGACTTAGCTACTGAATAACAGCAACAACATCCTTGCCTTGCTCAGGTCAGAAAACCTGGCAATATGGGCTTCTCCTTTAAAATGAGTGTGGCTGTAGATGGTAGCTGCATACAGTGTTAGCGATACCCCATACACGTAACTTGAATAAGCTAAGACCTTGTCAGAGATATTTGTGAAAATGGTAGTAGTTGTAGCAAAAAGTGGGAAGACAAGTTAGATTAAATCTAGCTGGCAGAGTTTCTTAGGATGAATCATAGAGGGGTAAGTAGCGTCTCAGTCTATCATCTCGATAGTGGTAAGGGCAAAACCAAATTCAAGTGAACCAAGAAATATGGTCAAGTGAGAAAACGGTGCTTGTCATGAAGAAAAGAAAACCAAGACAAAGTAAACTTGTTAGCAGGATGGATAAAAGTTTATCTATTTAGTTATTTGGATGATTTACATAAAAGGGATTCTTATTCTCTGTTGGAGAGTTAATGATGGTAGACAAAAGCTTTAAGGAGTTGGAATTAAAGACATTTTTATCCAAAGTTTCCTAAAATTATTTGATAGAATGTGCAAAGTTGACTTTAAGATAAATCCTTTTTATGTAGTAATACTCCTTAGTAATATTTGGAGCAGCGTTTCCAAATGCAGTGGAAGATTTTCTATAGTCCTTGAAGGAGAAGGGCAGAGAATGAAGAAAGGAAGGAGATTCAAAGCTGAGATCAAAGTGGGGAATTTCCAAGTTTGCAACTGGGAAATGAAAAACATTTGATTGATGATGATAACTTAAGCATGACTGTGCTTGTTGACACAAGGAGAGATTCTATATGTTTATCTCTCCAAAGATGGAGCACAATTGGAAAGAGAGGATCACAGGATATAAGAATAAAAGGACAGAGGGGAGGGTGCGGTGCGGTGTGGTGGGGGTCAGGGTGTGGAAGGGATGCCAAACTCTGTCTTGGAATTCCAGAATGTAATTATCTTTTCTCCTGACTTATTAGCTCATTGGTTCTAATGACCTTTGATATAAAATTTCTAAGCTTTTTAATTTGTGATTTAACTTGTGATTAATTTAATTGGTAATTAATTTGCTAATGTTTGTTAACCAGTTGTTAGAATTACTAAATACATGTGTTAATAATGACGATACCAAAGGAAGCTGCTTTGTTTGCCCTATAAATCAAACTGAAAGGTCCTACCTTTTAAGGACATATTTTGCAATAAAAAGGATTTTCTAAAATAGAAATCTTAAGTTTGTTTCAGAGAAAATAGGAAAACTTATGATCTTTTAAAGATATATTACATCTGATCTTACTGTGTTCACCACCGCTTCTGTTTAGTTCTTGATTTGTGAAAATGAGATATGTATCACTTACCTATCTAGTAACTTAATGTAATAATTTACTTTTACTGCTTATTTTCCTTTTCACTGAAAATTTATCACCTTAGAATTTTCTCAGTTAGTAATTGTGTTCAGGGACAGTTGTGCATGAAGCACTGTAAGGAGATGAATTTGTAAATAAAAAATATGATCCTTTGAAATGAATATAGTCATGAGTAAAACGCTAAATAATCCAGAAAAAAAATGGCTATATGTTTTTTTTGCTGAAAAGGATTTCATTATATTTAAGAGAATACTCTGAAAAATGTTCAGGAGGCAATGCTTAATGTTAACTGAAACACATGAAAAGCAAATGGAAACAAGGCAGCCACCCTCTGCAGAGCTTTTAATAGTTACAGTGGAAAATTAAGGGCCACCTGCCATGTTGAGTTTTATAAGTATGAGCGATGCACAGTATTTGCCAATACATTCATGAATAAGTGAAAAAAGAGGGGTTTTATATAGTAACACAAACCTTCAAATGTAGTTACTAAAAGACAGGGTTTTCTTTACTGGGTGGAAAGTTATCTGCTATATAGAAAAAGGCCTACTGAATGAAACATTTGTCCTCAAATTCCTTTTAATCTGCTGTGAGGTTCTGCCTGTTACCTCACTTGGAATAATGTGCCAATTTTGTAAGGATAAAGAGAATTTTATCCCTTTTTTGTTCCTTTAGCTTCTTGATGCAGCATTTCCTTGAATTTCACAGTACCTGCCTGTTTTTAGCAGCTCTAATTTCAGACTATCACTTTCCTGGGCTAAAGTGTAAAAACTGATATTCTCATCCCCTTGATGGAGAATATTCAAGAAATGCAATCCCAGTGAGAATGCTGCTTACTAATGGATATTTCTTTCTCCAGGCATCTTAAAAAATTCTGTTTCTGTTTCAACTCTTTAATACCCCCAGTTCTCTGCAGAGCTGGATTAAAATGTCTGGTATCTGTGGAAGAACGCTTTTGTAGTAGCAATTGCTTTTGTATTATATATTGTAAATGGTTATTGTTCACAGCTCACACCTTAATGGTTTGAGTTAAAGGTTTTTTTTTTTTTTTTCTTGCTCCTACCAAACTATTTGCTTTATCCTGTGACAGTTTGGAACTGAAGTGCAAGGTATGCAAAGGTATAATAGGGTTTGATTAGTTTGGCATTGAAGCTTGGCTTTTCAAAGTTAATTGGGTATTGTTCCTATAGATTAAAAAGATTTAAGTGGAAATAATTATAGATTTGTAAAATGTTATGGAGATTGAAATCTGTTTTGTAACTATGGCAAGATATTCAGGTTCTTAGCACTAAAAAAGATACTTTAGTGTGCAGGAATGTTAAACAGCAACAAAAGCTTTTACAGTTTCCAATTCAGTTTTAAGCAAGTTGTTACTGTAGAATATATTGATTCTAATTTACGTCTAAAAATATTGATATAATTTCCAAACTTTCCAGATTTCAGAACCTTGATGTATGTCTATGTTATTTAGTTATTTTATTTGTATGTGAAAGTGAATTTTACTGAGGAGCTCATCACTGTAATTTTAGGAACTCTTAGAAAATTCATTTTCCTTTGTTATTATCTCATTCTAGTGATTAAGGTGACACTCATTCTGTTGTTATTATTAATAGCTCCTTTTTCACTCTTGAAAAGGCCCTGGTTTGGAGGATAAATTATATAGTCACCTTCCATATAAAGTGTTTAGCTTCATCCTTTTCACACATTTTATGTGTTTCTAAAATAATCACATTTAAAAATATATTTTTGTATGTTTTAGCTTTTAAAAACATAAAGTTCTTAGTGCCTATTATATCCAAAATAAAATGTATATATGTGTAACTGATAGTTATATTCACTAAGAAAAGTAATTATAATGCCCTAACATTAAGTTATTAAATTATGACTCAAGTCTTCATATTTCATGATATAAACTGACTAATTATAGTTTTTGGAGTCAAATTTAGAGCTGAAAATGTGGAGCATCTTATAGGATTACTTGTGAAATGCAATTAAATGGAAAGAAAAATTGTTTTGGAGAAAGAGGCAGTTCAGGGTTTTTTTTTTTTTTTTTCTTTTTTTGCTTCTCTGTAATCAGTGTGTGTTTGGAGTGAACTTGCATGAGGGTAAATTTGATTTTTGTAATTCATTAAATATTTATGTTCTTATCATGCTACCTAACCCATGTGAAACAAGTTTACTCTGGATAATGATAATAGATCTCTTCTTCCCATATTATTCATATTAATATAAATGTTCATTTATGATTTTATTCATCTTGTTATATTCAATATAATAAGAGTTTTTGCTCTTATTTTCATTTATATGTATAATGGTTAATGAATATACATATACACAGATTAAATTACTAGAAAATACTTAACAGTAGTCATATGCCAGAATGAGTAGTATATACAAAACAGCACAGAACTTTGACAGAAATCTAGATCCAGGAAGAACACTCTACTAGAAACAGAACTGGATTCGGAAACTGATGGCTGTGTTCTAAGCCCACTTTTACTCTTTGGTAGTATTATAAATTAGGATGTTCCTATGTTGCTTAATTTCTCTGAACTTTCACTTGCATCTCGTCTCCTGTGAAGGAGCTTTGCTTGCCTACTTATATGATGTCGTGAGGAACCTCTTACTTATTCTAAATCAAACTGCATTTTAAATTTCTAATATTTTAATATCAACTCTGCTGGCATGAGCTAGGTAATTGGAAAGTGTAAATGTAGACACTGGGGAATATTTGGCAGGAAAAAAAAAAATCTAATTCTACCTCCCAAGTCTCTATAAGCAAACTCACATATCCTCTTCCAGGCCATCTTCTTTCACCTGTATTACTGCCACAGCCGTTTTTCTGTTCTTTTTTTCTGTACCCTCTAAATCCTTTGTAGCCAGGGTGATCTTTCTAAGTGTAGGCCTTAGCAGAACACTCTTCTTAAAATCCTTCAATGGCTTTCTATTCCTCTTAGAATAAAATAATAATAATTATTAACTCCTGCCCCTGCTTCTTTTTTCCAGTTTCATCACTTGCTTCCACTTGTATTCTACATTTCAGCCTTTTGACATTCTGTCATTGCCTCAAACATACCATCATCCTTTTCCTTTCTGCTCTTTCTTTCTTTTGAATAATTTCTTTCCACTCTTCTCTGAATATTTCTTCCTGATTCTTCAGGTTTCAGTTATAACAGAAGAGCTGTCATTTATTTTTGTTCTTACAGCAATACTCTTTCTGAACACATCATGCTTTATGATAGTTGCTTGTTTAATTATTGGTCTTCCGCTGGACAAGAGCTCTGTGAGGGGAGGGATTTGTCTGGTCCCACAATGCCTACAGTTCTTTACATTAAGTGTATATAGAAGAGTGAAAACATTTGTTGAATGAATGAATAAGTGAATGGCTATTATAGGAAGATAATGCAGTAAAGATGAACTGTGATAAACATTTGACACAGGCTTGCTGTGTTCAGAGTGTCAGAAGAATATGGACAGGAATTAACTCGATATGAGAAGTAGTAGAAAGTAGAAACTGCCAAGCTTCCTGCTGTTGATGGAATGACAAGTTCAGGGTTCTTTTTGTTCTGTTTTTCCCTTTTGAATTTTAGGTTTGGGTAGGCTTTATAAGTAAAGACACTACTATGTAGCTGGAAATTTGAAATAGGGGGCACCCTGTGAGCAGGGAGATGGTAATAGCAATAGTTCTGTCAACCTCAATCCATATGGCACATTTTTTTTAGTTTTCTAAATTTTTTTACAGAAATTTCAGATGAGGTTAATTTCTAAGTAAATCATCTAGAGCTTTAGCTGGAGAACTTTGAAGAAAAATTAAATTTATGAAAGATAAACCAGATAAACCTAACTTTTGTAACACAATTGTTTTCTTTTTGTATAAATATGAAAAAAATCTAGCTGTGGTCCTTTTTTTATTTTGCCTAGTTAGGACTAAGCTTCATTAATAAGGAGATGCCTGGGATGCCTGGAAAATCCCATGGATGGAGGAGCCTGGTAGGCTGCAGTCCATGGGGTCACTGAGAGTTGGACACGACTCAGTGACTTCACTTTCACTTTTCACTTTCATGCATTGGAGAAGGAAACGGCAACCCACTCCAGTGTTCTTGCCTGGAGAATCCCAGGGATGAAGGAGCCTGGTGCGCTGCCGTCTATGGGGTCGCACAGAATTGGACACGACTGAAGTGACTTAGCAGCAGCAGCAGCAGGGCTTAGAGTGAAACTGGCAGATAGCTGTTTGTCCTAAAGCAAGGTTTCTCAACAGCAACATTATTTAAGTTTCATGCCAGATAATCTTTTGTTTTGGAAAGCCCTGTAGGAGGTTTAAGAGCATCTCTGATGTTTGTTTACTATGTGCTGGTAACAGCACCACCCCTTTCTAGATATCTTAATAAAAACATGACTGCACACATTGCAAAATGTCCCCCAGGATCATAATCACCCCCATTTGAGAAATATTTCACTGGAGAATTAAAAATTATTTCCCTATGTCGTAGACAGGAAACCTTGTAATATATTAGAGTCTTGTAATTCCCTGGTAAATTATTTCTAGATCTTTATTTGGTGATTATTAGCAAAATGCAAAGGACCAATGTCACTACTCCCAGATATTGCTAGTAATGTTGAGTGGTGAGGACTGTGGCTACTTATCTCAGAAAGCAAAGACACCAAAGGAGTAGAATAAGAATGGGAATGTAAGAAGGGGAAGGAAACTAATTTACATTTTGAGGATCTTCCTCAAAGGTGGAAGGAGAGAACGTATGTCTGCCTGAGTCTTTGGCTGGGGGCCCATAGGCAAGCATTCCGTTAGAAGGGTGTATGTACACTTATTTAAATTAGTCTTTGTTTATTCAAAGGCATGGGTATGGAAGACAGTGAATATTTATCTTATAACGGAAGGACATGATTTTTCAAAAAATGAGCCACATATGTTCCTATAGGTGGGAGAAGCATCTCCAGCCTTCTGTTCTCATACATCATTGATAGTTGTGTTTTCTCAAAAATATCGTCAGTTGTTTGGCTACAGACTACCGATATTGTGTCATTATGTGAAAATGAAACCTCAGTTTGTCACTTGATTACTGCTCATGACAGTAAAGCATGCTTCTGCACTGTGTGCTCTCTCTTTCTCTTTTCTCTTGTTATCTTCAGACTTGTTAACTAGGAGAAGGCTGCACCTCTTTCTGTCCAACCTGCCCTATATCCATAGATCATGAATCTCTTACAATGAAAGTTCTATTAGGCATACTGACTAAGAAATAAAGCAATAGAAGTTCTAAAATATGGTTCTTTTGTTTTTTATGTTTGTTTGTTTTGTTTTGGAGTCATGAAGGAAGAAAATGCTAGCTTTCATTTTTGTTGTCTTTAAAAAAACATTGGCAGGCTTGGAAGATGTGGATGGAAAGCTGTTTGATATCAAATTGTATATGGATGCTTACATCCCTGTTAAAGGTAGCAAATAAAAAGCTTAAACTGACCTGAAAAAATATGTTGTATGATTATAGAAATCTATTCTTTTTTCATTACTACCCCCTTTTTTCTCAATGGATATTTCATCTATAATATCTTCCTGTAAGGTATCAGAATGTTTCTAGACTTCAAATCTCGTTTTTTATCAGACTGTCTTATGTTGTTTTATTTTATTACATGGAAGGTTATACAGATTGAAATGTGTGTTTGGTATGTTTCCTTTCATTGTAGGGCAGAGTTCTGTCTCCACCTAAATAGCATATTAAACCAAGTAAGTTTATCCAGACCAAAAGAGCAGAAGGGGAAATATGTTAATTTTCAGACTAAGATCTTTTTTAGAATAATATTATTTTAAAGAATCTGATATACATGGTTTCTTTAGTTGTTGAAACTATTAAAGAAATTGCTAAGTTGAAACTTTTATACATTAAGCTACGGGATTTATAAAATGATGCATTTAAACAGATTGTTTGCAAAAATGTTGAAGAATATTCCAAAAGTTTTTGTATGTTTTAGTGGAAGCAAAATTATCTTAATTTAAAAAAGATAGTTGTCTTTACTATGTTAACATAATGATAATTAAATTAACTGATGTTTGCAGAGTATCAGCTATGTGTTAAATACTGTCAAAAGTTCTTTAATTTAACACAGCAATCATATTAGGAATTTTTATTATTATTTCTAGGCACTTTTTGCTTCAGTGGTCTAGTGGTAGCTCTGGCACTTGAACCTAGGGTTTGAATTCAAGGTGCTTGGCTCCATAGCATGCATTTTTAAAGGCTATCTTTTACTGTTTTATAAACGTTTCCTTAGCCATCAGTACATATCCACATATACAAATATTTTCTATTTTGGCAATAAAATTGCAACCTATATAAATATAAAACAGCAACATGTCTTGCTACTGCTACTGCTGCTAAGTCGCTTCAGTCGTGTCCGACTCTGTGTGACCACATAGATGGCAGCCCACCAGGCTCCCCCATCCTTGGGATTCTCCAGGCAAGAATAATGGAGTGGGTTGCCATTTCTTTCTCCAATGCATGAAAGTGAAAAGTGAAAGTGAAGTCGCTCAGTCGTGTCTGACCCTCAGTGACCCCATGGACTGCAGCCTTCTAGGCTCCTCCATCCATGGGATTTTCCAGGCAAGAGCACTAGAGTAGGGTGCCATTGCCTTCTCCGCAACATATCTTGGGTGGTAATAAAAACTTCCTTAGTATTTCCTGACACTAGGAAGGAAAGCTTTAAAGGACCAAATTCCTGTGAAATATAAAGCAAATGAAGTTAACATTGTTACATTTACTTGGAAGAATTTGATAACCATCTTGTAAGATTGTGGTGACCGTATAATGTACCTAAAATGAATTAGATGTATAGATAGATGAGAAAAATAGATAGGTAAATAGACAGATAGGGATAGATATAAAGATGGAGATCTTGAATCTGTAAGTGCTTAATTATAGAAAGGAGAAAAGAGAAGAGGGACTTAGTTGCCTAAGTGTCAGTTGCTCGGCTGTGTCCGACTATTTGTGACCCCTTGGCCTGTAGCCCACCAGGCTCCTCTGTCCATGGGATTTCCCAAGCAAGAATACTGGAGTGTGTTGCCATTTTCTTCTCTAGTGGTTCTTCCCAACCCAGAGATTGAACTAGGGTCTCCAACATTGAAGGCAGATTCTTTACTGTCTGAGCCACCAGGGAAGCCCAGTAACCAGAGGTCAAATATAGTATTACTAAGCAGGTGTCTGGATGGCGTCAGTGACTCGATGGACGTGAGTCTGAGTGAACTCCGGGAGCTGGTGATGGACAGGGAGGCCTGGCGTGCTGCGATTCATGGGGTCGCAAAGAGTCGGACCCAAATGAGTGACCGGACTGAACTGAACTGAACTGAACTGAAGCAGGTGTGGTTTGAAAATTTAGCAAATATATTTGTAATGAATGTCCTTTCAGAAGTTCAGCACCACATACCTTACTCCATGATATAAATATCTCTAAATTTGAGCATGAATCTTAAAAAGTAATGTTCTATTTTAATACTTTTGTGAGACTTCATGTGCCTTCTTTACAAGGAATCCAATACTCTGCCATCTTATTATTTCTTCTGACATTTGATACAGTTTTCTTTACTTATAGTTATGCTGTTTCTCTTTAGAAGTTAATAGTGGGGGTACTAACAAAACACCGAAGTGTACTGTAAAGGACTTATTCCTTCATATGTTAGTGTAATATGTAAAATGAAATTTGGAGTAATTTTTTTAACCTTTCACAAATCCACATGCAACAGTATATTAATCCATTAATAAATGGTGTGCTTATGCTAAACTCGTAATCCTTCAGAAAGGACTGCACCGAAAGAACAGGGAGAGTAACAGATATAGCTTAAAGCTTTGTGGTTCTACAGAAATGACTTTGGAGACATTGGTGAATCCTGAGAGCTAAGCATAACTCTAATTTTGATACTGTCATTCAAGCTCACTAATTAAACTATCTCTATAAAATATTATTATGGAATAATATGCAGTGATAAATAGTTGAGAAATTAATGTTATACCAAATTCGTAAGAGACAATTGATAAGAGAAGAATTTCATTTTGGGAAAATCCTAGAATTTTACTGACACTGTGGGCTAGAATATCCTTCAACACCTGTAGCTTGAAAAACTTCACCTTTTAGATTCTTAAAAGACTACTAAGTTAAACTACAAAATAACCTTTTTCAAAAATAGCAGAAGCATTATTCCTTACTGGGTTTGGACTCTCTCCTTTTGTAATTGTTGACATTTGGCAAGGATCACCTTTGATCCAGTCATGTCATATTGTTTTTATTTAGTCACTGAATCGTGTCTGACTCTTTTGTACCATGGGCTGTCGCCTGCCAGGCTCCTCTGTCCATGGGATTTTCTGGGTAAGAATACTGGAGTCGGCTGCCATTTTCTTCACCATGGCATCTTCCAGGGATGGAACCCCTGTTCCTGCATTGGCAAGTGGATTCCTTATCACTGAGACACCAGGGAAGTCCCCTAATCATGTCGTAGGTTGTATGTTAATTACAGTGACAGGAAATAGAAGCACATGAAAATTTGTAGCCATCATTTTCCCATTGGCGTACATCTACTCACAACGGTGTTTGAGTCATAACTTTGCTGCTGCTGCTTCTGTGGCTTAGTCACTTCAGTCGTGTCTGACTCTTTGTGACCCCATGGACTGTAGCCTGCCAGGCTCCTCTGTTCATGGGAATTCTCCAGGAAAGATTACTGGAGTGGGTTGCCATGCCCTTCTCTGGGGATATTCCCAACCCAGGGATCGAACCCATGTCTCCCTCATTGCAGGCTGATTCTTAACCACCTGCAATTAAAGTCATACCTTTAATTATCCCTAAATTACATAGGACTGAGTCAGTCACACCTTAGCTTTTAGATATTTTGTTTAATTTAAACATACATACGAGTACTATTATCAGCCTTTTGTTAAACACTTACTCAAAAGATAATTCAACTTAAATATTGAAAGCAATTATTCTAAACATATTGTCTGACCTAGCCCACCTCGTTTCCATCTCTGACAGCATATTTTCACAGCCTGTCACCTGGCTTTATTTTGTATGTTCTTTACCATTTGACTTGGATATAATCTTTGAACTGATTTTTTTCCTTCCTTATTATCTGAATTAAGATTAGTATAGATTGATATTTCCACACCTATATGTAGGTTTTGAGATGATTTGATTCTAATTAATTAAGAAGATTTAATGTATTATTAGCTCTCGGTATATAATATTATATACAGGCTTCCCAGGTGACACAGTGGTGAAGAATCCATCTGCCAATGCAGGAAATGCAAGAGATGCAGGTTCGATTCCTGGGTTGGGAAGATCCCCTGGAGTAGTATGGCATCCCACTCCAGTATTCTTGCCTGACAAGTCCCATGGACAGAGGAGCCTGGTGAACTGCAGTCCATGGGGTCACAAGGACTTGGACACCCTGAGCACACGCATGCATATAATATAGTGCCATTAGTATAGCAATAGAATCAATCATTATATTCTTTTTTATTCTTTTCTTTGTAAGAACTTTCCACAAATACTTCATTTACAATATTATCCTTTTCTATGAGAAAACAGTATTTCACTTCTAAAATTCTCCATTATTTAGGTTGACATGTGTAAGCATATATATGTTGTTTGATCCTTTGTAGTATTGACATTACATTCCCTGAAATCATTTTAATGTTAAGGTACTTTGTTTTTATCCAGTTTTTCTGTTAGGATTAAGTTTAGACTTGAAAAAAAGTGAGATATTATATGTATGTGTAAATAGGCTTTAACCCTTAGTTTTATCATGCTGCTCTTCTCATAGGTCATAAGGAAAATAATTAATCTGAGATATATGAAATTAAATGGAAGAACACAAATGTATAGAAGGTTAGGTGAATGTATATATGTATTAACAGTCATAATAAAGCAAAAAATGTAATATCCCATTGTATTTAAATTAGCTTTTTGTTTACTCTACAGTAATTGTTTTTTAAATTTAAAAGAGCCAGTTGGAAATAAATTGAAATCATTTTTCATAATGTAAGGCATCAGTGGTGTTTCTGTGTTTTCCAATAGAAACGTTAATTACAGAATTTATTTTAAGGATGGCCTGTCTAATTCAAAGTTACTTGCAGAAGTGAAAGCATTTGTGTACTCTTTAGAACATGGCAATTCTAGATTATCTAAAACTAGAATATTCTTGGTTTTGAGTTTGAATAGATCATATATTTAAAGAAAAGTGTTACTCTTTAATAATATGAAGGGGACTATTATTCTTTAGAGTTTGGTCTTGGAGAATTGCACTATATTAAAAGTTTTGTCATGATTTATAATTTAGTACATACTAGTTTCTCTTCCTTGGACTTTCCCTCTCCCATATTCAAAGAAAATGCTTTTGATTTTACTCTTATAAAATATATTACATCTTGGACTTCCTTGGTGGTTCAGTGTGATAAGAATTCCTGCCAATGCAGAGTACTTGGGTTCAATCCCTGGTCCAGGAAGATTCCACATGGCATGAGTAACTAAGCCAGTGTGCCACAACTCTTGAAACCTGAACATTTTAGGGCCTGTGAGCCACAACTAGTGAACCTGCGTGCTGCAGCTACTAAAGCTGTGCACCTAGAGCCTTTGCTCCACCACAAGATAAGCCACCATAATAAGTATGTACATTGCGATGAAGAATAGCTCCTGCTCACCGCAACTAGAGAAAGCCTGCAAGCAGCAAGCGGAGCCACCAAAAAATAAAAAATAAATAAATATGTTATACCTAATTCATACATTTACACATATTACTATGTTAAGGATGCTCGTAGAATCATTTTAGAAATCATTTCCTGCATTAATCTAAACATGTGCAATTGTTTCCCCATACAGTATAATAGGGAACTTAGGAGTGTAAATCCATGAAATGTCTCCTTTAACTGATATAGTCAAGACTGTACCACATTCTACTAAGAATGTATCATGTCATTTCCAGTGGTCTGATTACTATGAAAATTTTACTAACTGATGTCAGTGAATTAACCTTTGGTAAGTGGAATGACTGTTACCAGATGCATACTGCTGTAGGATGAATAAAGATTCTTTCTTTCAATAAATGTAGGTTAACCTCCTGCTGTGTGCTAGGCAATGTGCTATGGTTTTGGGATCCATGGATAATATAATCTCTGTCCTTGAGATGCTCACAGTGGGCTGGAGGAGACACACAGAAAGAAATAATTATGGCAGTGTTAATACCACAATTGTGACCAGTTTGTACTGCCTCCTACGTAGCTTTAGGAGGTCAGGAAATACGGAGGAAGTAAAGCTTTTAATTGATTCATAAAGGATGATTTACTTATTCTTCAAAAAGGAACTGAAGTAGTTAGAATGTATTTTTACATATCTAACACAGCTTTTTCTAAAGACTTTATTAAGAAACATTAAGTAATGTTCTAGTAGTATCAACATTATCTTTTTGCAAAATACTGTGGTTGCAAAGTAGGACACTAGAGAACTACGTTAGATTATTTGCTTGGTGTGGATATAAAAATCAGCAGCTAACTAGTTTTCTATTATTAAGAAGTTGTAAGGGGATCCAGTTAGAGAATTTTTACTATTTTGTTTCTCTCTAACCATTCTGTTTATCTGACAATTCTGTGTATCTCATATATATATATATGATGTATATATGACACGACTGAGTGACTTCACTTTCACTTTTCACTTTCATGCATTGGAGAAGGAAATGGCAACCCACTCCAGTGTTCTTGCCTGGAGAATCCCAGGGACGGCGGAGCCTGGTGGGCTGCCATCTATGGGGTCGCACAGAGTCAGACACGACTGAAGCGACTTAGCAGCAACAGCAGCATGTGTCTATTTGCTTGTGTGTGTGTGTATAGCTAGCTCCTGTTTTGAGAAAAGGATTGAGCTCAACAACATTATTTGTTGTAAGGATTTATTCTGCCTATTATTTTCATTTATTTCTGAGAATTAAGGATTGACTGAATATCCTCATTGTCCTGATGCATCTTTTTAAAAGGTCCTGCTTCAGGGTTAACTGATTTCTTTATGATCTTCAGAAAAATTTTCCACTGACATAATAGAAATGATTATTTATTTCCCCACATGTTTAAATTGCCTTAAACTGCTTTAGGGTAATTTGTTTCAC
Organism: Capra hircus; assembly: GCF_001704415.2. Classification (NCBI taxonomy): domain Eukaryota; kingdom Metazoa; phylum Chordata; class Mammalia; order Artiodactyla; family Bovidae; genus Capra; species Capra hircus. Next base: position 44,041,152 of record NC_030816.1, read on the forward strand.
AAGACTTAGTATTGATTCTCATTTTATAACTGACTAAATAAGAAAAAAAAGAGTCTCCATGAAATAGCTGGAAAGATTGCCTTAACTGATGATTTTGTTTTAATCATTATTGAAATTATTGCAGAAAACTGATGGTTAAAAGCCCATATCTTAGGCTGCTTGAAATGGAAGGTATGTTCTTTATTTTAAGAAATCAAGATGAAATTAATTCTTTTCATTTGTCTATGGATCTTGCAAGCTTTTTCTACATATTTATAGTTTTAAATAGATTGTAAGAGAAAGATCAATTATTGATGAATTGCTCACAAAATAATCTAATTTTAATTCTTTGAATTTAACTAAAAATATTCATTTTGTTAAATATAATGAATCACAAACATTTGTATGTATATACATATTTCTTGTCCACTTGAAGTTTTTTTAATGTGAAATAACCTGTCCTTACAGAGTATTCTTATATTGCCAGATCGCTATTAGCCTCATTGAAAAAAAAGCCGATAACTGCCACAAATAGCTCTCCAGTTTAAATATAATTGGTCAATAATATGTACTTACACACATTTCCTGCATGTCTACATACACTGAGTAGTTTTTTCCCTTCACATTGATGAAATGCTACAGCTCTGGCAGGAAAGGTGACTTTTAAGTCTGTGTTCAGCATGGAAGTAGAAGATAATTAAGTACATTGTCAAAGATAAAGATTAAGGTACAATATTTATAATTTACATAGGTAATTTCCAATGAAAAATCAGAAATGTAATTATCTTAAACACATAATTAACATAATTATTCATGCCATTTGATGCTAGTTCAAAAAGGAATATAGTATTGAGAGATCATCATATTTGTCTTTTAGCATATATAACTTTTGTCCATTACCTGACACAATGCAAAGAGTAGGCAAACAATAATTATTTTGTTAGAGAATAAATGCATACTAGGGCTATATTTGCCTAACAATTAATTCGTGTTTCTTATTTGCATATACATCTGGTCCTGGGGAAGTCGTTCAGTGTTTATCAGTGGTAGAAACCAGAGTGGGATCAAAACTTCACATGAAATATGAACAGTCTATCTTTGGAAAAAAAGAAAAAAAAACACATGGAAATTGACATTGTGAAATAACTATAATAGTGTACTATTTATTGAGTGCTTATTCTCTACCAGGCATTGTGCTAAGTTCTTCACATGAATCATAAACTTTAATTCACAATAATCTTTGGAAGTAGTCTTATTAAATTTCTTTGTTTTAGATATGGAAAATCTAGGTTCAGAGAACTTAAGCAAATTGAAAAAGGTCACACAGCTAGTACATGCTAGAAGGAAGTCAGATTCATAATTTATATAAAGAACAAGTAGTATTGCTTTTTCAAGACTGTTGGAATGAGACTTATATGATGAAATTAACAATGCCTGTCTTTCAGAATATTAACTTTATCTTTTTTTAATATGATTGTGTTAATATAGGGCTTCCCAGGTGACACTAGTGATAAAGTACCTGCCTGCCAATGCAGGAGACTTAAGAAGTGCTGGTTTGATCCCTGGATCAGGAAGATCCCTTGGAGGAGGGCATGGCAACCCACTCCAGTATTCTTGCCTGGGGAATCCCATAGACAGAGGTACCTGGCAGGTTATGGTCCATAACATTTCAAGGAGTTGGACATGACTGAAGTGACTTATCCCGCCTCTGTGTGTTGAAACAAAAATATTGATCTTTCCAAAGAGGAATTCTTGCTTATATATTTTACATTATGTTTCACATATAGAACTTGCATTACCTGACTTTTCTTGCTATTTTCAAAACTGTGAGGAGTAATTTAGCATAAAAGGAATGAATAATAAAAACAAATTATAAAAAGTATGATATCATAATGACTATAAGAGAAATATTTGAAAATAAGCCTTACAGTGGCATAAATGCTAGAGTAAATTGTATCCCCTGTCTGAATCTTCCTAACACCAATTGCTGTTTGAGAACTTATTGCAGCCTCTTGTTCTTAATGACATGCCCTCAAGGAAATCGTTTAGTAGAATACAGTAATAACTGTGTCATAAATAGGCTATAATTCTTTCAGTTACTACAAATAACGAATATAATGTTTGGGTAGCTGGCCTCCCCTAATTTAAGTGTTTTTCGTCCATGGGAATTCCATAATTACACTATTTTGCTTTAGATGTGAATTAAGGTTAGGATTATTTTAGTTCACTTCCAGTGGGGTTACTGAATTCTTAGACTTCACAATTAATTTGTGTTTTTTATCTGTATGTGGATCTCTCAGTGGACCTTTGAGGACAATACTGAGTGAAATCCAGAAAGATCTGATTTCATTTTGAATCTTTATTTTTATGGGAGTTGACTATTAAGTAATTTACATAATTAAAAATTCCACGGCTGGATCCTTACCGGCAGGAACCAAAATGAATGTACATGTCTTTGGGAACACACACAGGGTTTGGCAGCAATGGCACACGGAGAGCTGGAGGTGAATGGCTGAGCGGAGAAATCCTTGACACGGTGCCTGCTGCTGCCTGTCTGGGATGCACGCAGAGGCATGACAGCCCCTCTAGAACCTGTCTTTCACTCTCTTGCTGAGGCATTCCTGAAAGACTAAGTGGGTGTGAGTTGGCACGTGTGGTTTTGGGGTGGTGATGGTGGTAGAAATATATGTTTTTACAGATAGCATTTCAATGAAAACACTTGCACTAGCGTTTAACAGCTAGATAACCAACTAGAGTGTTGTTAAAACAACCTTTTGAAAATTGGAAAAAAAAACCCACAACTATTGTCTATAGCTGTTAATAATTAAGAACGAGAAAATGAGGACATTGAAGCTGAGAATGTGAAATGGCTTTGTCTAAATTGCATGCCAGTAAATGGTGGAGTGGATTTGAACACAGTTCTTTAAGTTAAAATCCATTTCTCTTTTGAGAATAGGGAATAAGAAAAAACATTTTTAATATTCTATTAAAAACATTTTTAATATTGACTTTTTTTTCTCTTTTAAAAAATCATTTTGGTAATGAGGTCAGAATTAGGGTGAGATTCTGGTGTAGATTCTGGTGTAGTAGAGAGTATTTTAATACAAGACCAGCAAAATTCCTAGCATATTTCAAACTGAAAATTTAATAAAGAAAAAAGCTATTTACATAGTGTTCAATTTAATTTCTCTTTACAGTCTAAATCTTAAAAATAAAATCTTCAAGTGGTTTTTATTTTATGTTTCCTTTTCACTGTTTTGAATCAATAAAACATTAATTACTCAAATAACACAAATAAATAACATATGTATTTATATTTTCCCCAAATTAGTTTTTCTTTTTAGTTTGAAAAAAATCCCAAAATTATTTTCAGCACTTGAGCACCTAATATCAAACTTTATTTTTCTACATCATTTCTTTTCTAAATTCTTACAAGTTAGTTGTGAGGTGATATGGATGGTGATTCACAAACTGTAATATACTTGTTACATCATGTTGCTTTTATACTCCCTGCTCACTGTTCATTCTCAATGTGAAAAATCATAGCATGTCAATGACAGGAGGTCTGGCTTTCAGACAGACTTTTGTAATTATTCCCACTGAGGCACTGTCAATAGGATTAAAATACAGATTCTGGATCTGTCCATCCCGGATGAGGTCAGCACTTTGAGCAGTGGGAGTACTATTTCTGCCAGCTGTGCACTCCTCTTTGCATGGAGAAGCATAGACATGAATATGACACAAATATTTGAAAGCTCCTATGGAAACAGGCTAGCTTTTCCTAAATTAAATGTCCATCTGCAATAAATAAAATAACAGCATTCATTAGAATCCCTATGTACGTATGTAGACTCTACAATAATATTAAGGCCCAGAAAGTTTCAATTACAGAACAATCCACTTATAGTTCATAATTAATAAACTCTTTGCAGCTGTATAACTGTGGCCGGAAACATCTGCAAAGCCTCATATTTTACACACAGACACATACATATAATTCCTTCAGAAAAAGTTTAATTGTGCTTAAAATCATAGGTCTGGAAACAGAGTAAGAACTGAGGAAGCTGAGTCTAGTTGTATTCAGTTAGCTCTTGGGAGAAGGAGATGGGAAGTAAAAAGGAAACCAGCCCTTGTCTGGCACAGTGAATGTGGGTAAAAAAAAAGAATGTTTAAATTCTATTCATATATTCACTCAAAAATAACTTTGTATATAATCCCCCTACATATAACTTCATATTATAGGTATTAAAGTTATAAAATTATTCAGATAAAATTGCTAGTCTTCAGATAAAAGATAAATTTTTATAAAACCCTAAAGTTAGCAAATGGGTAAAATATATTGATTATGTATTTTCCTTTTTTTGAATTTTTTGCTTAATTTTTTATACCCAAATATAGCTGTATAAAAATAGATGAATATAGAACATATGTGTTAGAAAAGCAAACTAACATATTTTTGACAGATAAAATTTGGTATTTTTTCTTAATTTTGGCTTACTTAAATGTTCAGTTTAAAATTGCATTATCAATGGATTTTATTATGCAAAACAACTTTACTAGATAAAATGTACATACCATACAACTCACCCATTGCAGTTAACAGTTTAAATATTTTGTTAGTATAGTTATGGGTGTGCTTAGTCACTCAGCATGTCCAACTCTTTGTGACCCCTTGCAGCCCACCAGGCTCCTCTATCCGTGGGATTCTCCAGGCAAGTATACTGGAGTGGGTTGCCATGTCCTCCTCCAGGGGATCTTCCCAACCCAGGGAATGAACCCAGGTCTCCCACACTGTAGGCAGATTCTTTACCTTCTGACCACCAGGGAAGCCCTAGTATAATTACAGAGTTGTGCAACCATCACTACAAATCAATTTTTGAACATTTTCATTGTCCCAGAAAGAAACCCTGCACCCATTAACAGTCACTTTCTATTTCTCTTACTGTCCCAGCTTTTAGCAACCACTAATCTACTTTCCATCTCTACAGACCTGCCTATTCTGGATACTTCATGTAAACAGAATTATATAGTATATGGTCTTTTGTGACTAGGATTCCCAGGTGGCTCAGCAGTAAAGAATCCACTTGACAGTTCTGGAGATGCAGGAGATGCGGGTTCAATCCCTGTGTCAGGAAGATCCACTGGAGGAGGAAACGGCAACCCACTCTAGTATTCTTGCCTGGAAAATTCCATGGACAGAGGAGCTTAGCAGGTTGCAGTCCATGCAGTCACAAAGAGTCGGACAAAGGACTGAACACACACACGTTGCTGCTGTGACTGGATCTGTGTGACTGAATTCTTTCACATGGCATAATGTTTTCGAAGTTCAGTCATACCAGAATGTATCAAAATTTAACTTCTTTTGATTGCTGAATAGTATTCCATTGTGCTTATTCATTTATTAGTTGATGAACATTTGGATTGTGTCCACATTTTGGGCTATGATGAATAATTCTGCTATAAACATTTAATTATTTTCAAGTTTTTGTGTCAGTAAATGTTTTCATTTCTCTTGGGTACATACCTAGGAGTGGAGTTGCTGGGTAACATGATAACTATGTTTAAACTGTTGAAGACTTGCCAGTTTTCTTCAAACTGGCTGTACCGTTTTAGATTCCCAATAGCAATATATAAGAGTTCTAATTCCTCCGTATCCTTACTAGACTTCTTTTAGCTGTCTTATTGATTGTCTTCCTACTGGGTATAAGTGGTTTATCAGTATAGTTTTGATTTCCTTTTCCCTGATGACTAATAATCTGGAGCATCATTTTGTGTGTTTATTGGCTACTTATATATGTTGCATAGAGAAATATAGGTTCAGATTTTTTGCCTAATTTTTGATTGGCTTATTAATGAATGTCAAGTTTTCATTATTTTAACATTTCAACTTATTATACTCTCAATAATATCTAATCTTATTTCCCTCATCAATTTTATGATAGGAATATCTTATTAACATACATTCTTTCCAGACTTTGGTAATCTGAGAAAAGACATAGAACCTCCAGGATGATGATTCTAAGCACCTAGAAAGTTTTTATATTATAGAAATATCTAAGCCTTAATAATGATTCAGTTATTTTTAATAATGCCAAGACTAGTTTCTTTTCAAAGCACACCTCCATGCTCAGTCATAGAAGGCAGCCTACTAAGGCATAGACTTTCAGTGCCTTAAGGTTTAGGATGGGGTCAGCTATGTCTGAAATTAAAGATGGAGTTTAAGATTTCCAAAAAATGTGCCCATTAAGGTCAAGGGAATCATTCTTGGCTGTAGAAATCTAAAAGTATATGGATTTTCAAGAATAACCATTTTGTGGGAGAATGTCCTTAGAAGTATAATCATTTAGGATATCCCCCAAACTTATGCTTGTAGGTCATGCACCAGGGCAAGTCTGAGTATCTGCACCCTTGATCAGAAAAAAAAAAAAAAAAAAAAAAAAGTATTCCACTTCACCTAATTCCACCTAAAGAGTGGAAATTTGTCTATGGCTTTTACAATGGTCTTTAGGATGGTTCATTGAGAACAAACAGTTGTTTACACCAGTGCCCTGATTGTTGCACAAACTGCCTCATGTAAGTGTATATTCAAAGGCCTGGCACCCCATTGCTTAAACAATTGCAATCCATTGAAGACAACTATGTAGTGTGCTGTTGTTAGGAGAGTTTAAGAATCAGAATACAAGTCTTTCGTATAAACTCTCTTATATCTTTGTGTTCAGAATTTTATTGCTCTTAAGTAATTTACTTATAGAGTTTGTTTGTTTAAGAATTTAAATCCCAAATATTATTTGAAGCAATTGTGTTATAGAAGATGATATTCTTATTTAAAAATAATTGAAGTTAAGTATAATGTTACAGTTACTTCATTACTGGAGACAATAAAGCAGATCTTGAAATATAGTATATTCTGTAATGTAATTTAGTATATATATATATATATATTGCAGTAGATAATCTTGTTACAGTCTAGTAAACAGAAGTTTCATGTACTTCTTAGATTTTCTTTGGTGGTTTTCCATTTAAACAACTGGCTAAGCAAAAACTTGCTTAGTGTATGAAATCTGACAAGATTATGGTTCTTACTTAACTCCAGGATTAATGAACTTATGTTATTTTATTCACTAAGACCCATTCATTACTGGTTGGGAAAAAACAGTCCAACGAATCAGTCCCAGACAGGTCTTTGTGGTGACATGGAAAAATATTGTTACTAAAACAATTGGTGAAGTATTACTTTAAAAAAAGTAATTTAATATTGAAAACAAATTTTATACATATTTCTAGTCTTCATCAATACAATGAAACATTACCTTAAAACAATATTCAGTTAAAAAAGCAAAATTATTGAAAGGCAGGAAATTAAAATGGTATGTTTCTTACTGTAAATAATTTTACGATAGTGCATACACTATATTAATTAGTCTGCTTTGAGTTCAAATGCTGTTGAACAAATTGAGAGTTGAAGCAAAGTAAGAAAAATAAGCAAAATAAGAAAAAAGCTGTAAAACCACTATATCACAATTCCTAGAAAGTTATTCTTATATACTTCACCATTATGTATGAAGGGAATTTATCTTTGATTGAGGTTTCAGAAGGCATTTACCATGAAAAACTTTTTTACTTTTACCTTTATGGAAAACAAGCTGCATTTATAAGAAAGGAGAAATTGCCTTTATTTCTATGTAGGCTTTTGGGAGCAGTTGGAGAGCTCATTTAAGTCTTCCTTAAGTGGTTAAATCTCAGGTATATCACTTCACCCCAGTTTCTCTTCCTGAGTATTTTACTCAAGCTATTTCATCTAGATATCTTATCTAAAATTTTACTTTTATGAGCATCTGTTACTTCTTTCCGAAACTTTTTACCACCCAATTGCTCAAACTACTATCCTAAAAGATACAGCTTATGTCTTCTTGTGTTCTTGGCTTTCCTTTTCATACTGCAGCTCCCAAGATTTTATACTTATTTTTAATAAATTTAAATTAATGGCTTCCTTAGATGGTAAGTGAAAGCCATCTTGTTACAACTTATTATTTTCAATATTAACTGAACTGAAACAGAATAGTACTTCAAAAAAAAAAGTTAAGACTTTCATGACCACATTTTTCTGGGATTGCTTCTCTCATTATCTATTTAATGATGGCCATGCATGTACTCCATCATTTTGCAGGCATCCTCAGTGCCAAAATCCATAGTGAAATTGAAAAGATCTATTTAATACACCTCTTCTGTAAGGTGTGCTAGCTAGGATATTATTTCACCATTTTCTAAATTAAAGTAATAGCTTTAAATAGTCAAAGGGTATACTAAAAGATAGTAGATAACCACTGAAAATTCATTTGGGGGATGCTAAAGCTTCAAGACACACTGAATAGATGCCAGACTTTGGCTCATTCAGCAGTCAAGGCTGAAGCAATAGCATATGGTTAAGTATCAGCAGTCCTGTGTTTTAAATCCAGTTTTAACCTAGACAATGGAATTATTTGAGGAACTCATGTTAACTTTGCTTCAAATCTGTTTTCCCATCTGCTAAAATGGTAACAGAATTTAATGTAATTTGAAAGTTGAGTGATAAGGGTTTTAAATTTCTCTACATTAGGTACCATAGGTATTCTACAAATCATGGAAGTGGAGCAAGAAATGGGTCCTCCTTATTTGTAAGAAAAGTGGGAGTAAGCCTTTAGTTAGAAGCCTTTATTTGCAACAGGAGGATGAGAATTGCAAGAGATTCCACTAGGTAGTTTGCTGCCTACCAGTTCTGGAAGTGTTACCTGGTTGTTGTTGTTCAGTTGCTAAGTCAAGTCTGACTCTTTGTGACTCTGTGGACTGAAGCCTGCCAGCCTTCCCTGTCCTTCACTATCTCCTGGTGTTTGCTCAGATTCACATCCCTTGAGTTGGTGATGCTATCTAATGATCTTATCCTCTGCTGCCCTCTTTTCTTTTTGCCTTCAATCTTCCCAAGCATCAGGGTCTTTTCCAATGAGTTGGCTCTTTGCGTCAGGTGGCCAAAGTATTGGAACTTCAGCTTTAGTCCTTCCAATGAATATTCAGGATTGGTTTTGTTTAGGATTGACTGGTTTGATCTTGGATTTCCCTGGTGGCTCAGACAGTAAAGAATATGCCTATAATGCAGGAGACCCGGGTTCGATCCCTAGGTTGGGAAGATCCTCTCGAGAAAGGAATGGCTACCCACTCCAGTATACTTGCCAGGAGAATTCCATGGACAGAGGAGCCTAGTGGGCTATAGCAATGGGATTGCAAAGGGTCAGACATGACTTAGTGATTGAACAACAACAACAAGGTAGGGCTTCCAGAATTGATAGGTACCAGGCTACCTAGTAGAATCTTGTTTGATCTTACCTGCATACTAAGTCGCATCAGTTGTGTCCAACTCTGTGTGACCCTATAGGCTCCTCTGTCCATAGGATTCTCCAGGCAAGAATACTGGAGTGGGTTATCATTTCCTTGACCAGGGGATCTTCCTGACCAGGGGCTCTCAAGTCTCCTGCATTGGCAGGCAGGTTCTTTACCACTAGCAAGACCTGGGAATAGAAACAAAATTAAAAAAGAAAAAAGCTTACCCGGTAGATGTTAAATGTTGATCTTACCTAGTAGATGTTAAATCATGTTGCCATTGTGTCCATTTCCTTGTTCCCTAAGTTTCTATCCCTGTAAAAAGTAAATAAATACACATAATATCATCAAAGACTTATCAGCATACACCTCTTCCCTCTGTCTTTATCTTTTTTTCTTTTTTAATTCTCTGGGACTTTGTGTTATCAAGCTGCAGGTTGTGAATAAAGCATTGCAGTCTCTATATTATGGATATTCTATCTGATCACTGAATTACAGATAATACATGGAGCAAGATACAGTGCATACTTAGAGGAATTTCCAGCCTGAGAAATCCATGCTAAATCCTTTATCCTACCAGTTAACCATTCTTTTATGTGGCAAGGTCATATCTTTAGAAACATTCTAAAGTGTTTTTTGATATTATTTCATAATGGATCTCACAGTTCTGTGTCTTAGATTTGTAGTAATTGCTATAAGAACATGTGAAGATGCATTCATCTTCTGGCCTAATATGTTTGCCAGTGTTTCCCTCTTGCAGGAATTGAGGAGGCCAACTAAAGGCAGACTGGCTTCTGAGAGCAAAAGTGGATCATGTATTTACATAAAGATAATGATAGTTCTGTTCACAAATCTTTATCTATCACAATATAATCTATTTTTAAATTTTTAAGTTATCTAAAATACCTGTCTTCTTCATATAAAACAGCCTTGTTTTTTCTTTAAGCTTAAAAGATAACTTGGATTTCTTAATTGTACCAAATTATGTATTAAATATTCAGCATGTGAACAAAAGTATAGAATGACTTAACTTTTTTTTCTAGAGAATAAGATAGGATTTTCTTAATAAGATAGGATTGTTTTTCCCACCCATGAGTGAAAATGTGATTATGCTGCTGAATAATGCCCAAGTTGAGAATATTAAATAAACTTGAACCTAATACATAGATGTTATAATTGAATTCATGTTAAATATTCAGTAATTTTTCTTTATATATATGATTTATTAATTTCCATTAAATTTGAAGGTCACTGAAACTTAAAGAGATATTCACTTAATAAATATGGAGGGCAAATTGAATCTCTTTAATATACTCAATGTATGGTACCATCAATTAATTTAAAAATGTTGAAATAATGAAAATTGAATTTGCTAAATTTTAATTGAAGATAAATATGTAAAATGTCTGGGGATAGTAAATGCTTCCAGGTTACTTGATTTTATAACATGTAGTCTAAATGAGTAAGGGAAAGTCACTGTAAGGTGGTAGATGTCTTGGGTGCCTGTCTATTCATTGCTGAGCTGTGTTACTGTGACTATCCTAACTTTTCCCAGTAGAGGAGAAAGAGTCATCACCTGCTTGTAGTTAATGGCTTTCTCCTTATTTCTGATAGAATAGGTTTCTCCTATCCATAGGATTTCATTATTTTTAGTAACAGGGAAGTTTGCTTAGTGGAAAGCAGACTGCCTTAGAACTTAAATTGGTTGAAATTATACCTTGAAGTTTTCTGAAAATTGGTAGGGGGAATACATTTCTATTATTTTAAGATAAAAATTTTTGCATCACTATTTTTCTAGTCAGGTCATAAAATGATTTTAGTATTTTTCACTAATAACCATATTCACACATAAAGACTTAATTTACAGCTGTATTAGATTAAGAAAACAGAACTTTGAAGTGTGTTAATGCAAATCAACAAGCAAGTTAATTACTACTGAAATCAAAGTTCCCCTGAATTAACCATGCTGAGATTTTGTCTAAATAAATTATGTTTGTGTTTAGTTTGGGGCTCTAGATTTTGGACTGATGCCAACTACAGGTCCAAGTTTGGTGTATCAGTTGGGTTTTATTATTTTGTTTTAAAATGTAGTATTGTAAAATAGGTTTACTGATATACACTAAACAGAATTATAGAATTATACCATAAAGGGCATGTTCTTCCCTTTTTTTTTTCTGTTTAATTAGAGACTTACAGCTTATAGTTAGTGATAGTTGTCAGGAAACATGGCTACAGATATAAAAAGAATATGTTAGAAATTTCTTATTAGAATCCAGGTTTTTATTGAGTCTGATGATAGCACATTTGGAAATCAGATTTCACATTTTATTGTTTGCTAAAAATTACTAAAATTCAGAAAGGGTCTGCTTGTTCTCATGGTTCTATTTTCACTTTCTTTTGTGTTCTCAGCCTGTGGCCGTGGGTTCTACAAATCTTCTTCTCAAGATCTTCAGTGCTCTCGTTGTCCAACTCACAGTTTTTCTGATAAAGAAGGCTCCTCAAGGTGTGACTGTGAGGACGGGTACTACAGGGCTCCATCTGACCCACCGTATGTGGCATGCACAAGTAAGTTCGTAATTGTAAAATAAAGACTTTCAGATCCCTTCCATTTGTTTGTAGAATTGTGACATCATTGAGATAAGCCTGAAATTTCTGAGTACATTCTTAATTATTATTAAATACTTACAAACTTTCCATAAACCACCAAGGCTAAACAATAATATAAAATAGATACACCTTACATCATCATCAGTGTAGTTTTCATGTCTCCCAGATCTTGCATTTTAATCATATTTTACACATGTATCCAATAGGAATAACAAATAAAATGTAAAAGTTATTTGTGTCTTGCATGGCTTTAAATGTAATTAAAAAGTAATGGTTTCTGAATTAAAATTCCATCACTAAATACAGCAAATCTCACATCTTGATGCTTCAATGAATGAATGTTTGAGAGACTCAAATCCAAAGCCAATACCAGACATTACTATAAATCATTCTTGAGCACATTAAGAATGAATAGATGTATTCTCTCTTATATGTTTAAAAAAAAACTATTTTTAAACAACTGCACAACTGTTTTTTAGGTGCATTAACTATTCTTTTTTAATTGCTCAGAGAAAAATAGCTAAAGACCGTGGCAAAACTACAAAGACAGTCGTTATCCTGTTTTCATTTTGACATATTAAATGGAAAATAAATAAAGCCTCTTGCCAAGTGAATTCAAGAAGGCTTTTATAAGGTTTCTCTAGGAAAGGTAATGAAATGTTTATGTGAAAGAAAGCATTTCAACTAGTTTTCCGTGTGGTAATTGAGCCACTAGTTTAATGCCCCACGTGGATCCTTTCATTTGTTTGTTTGTTTGTTTTTGGCCATTTTTATTTATTCATTTACTTATTTTTGGTTTCCTAAGGGCCTCCATCTGCACCACAGAACCTCATTTTCAATATCAACCAAACCACAGTGAGCTTGGAATGGAGTCCCCCTGCAGACAATGGGGGAAGAAATGATGTGACCTATAGAATACTGTGTAAGCGATGCAGCTGGGAGCAGGGCGAATGCGTTCCCTGTGGGAGTAACATTGGCTACATGCCCCAGCAGACTGGATTAGAGGATAACTATGTCACTGTCATGGACCTGCTGGCCCACGCTAATTATACTTTTGAAGTTGAAGCTGTAAATGGAGTTTCTGACTTAAGTCGATCCCAGAGGCTCTTTGCGGCTGTCAGTGTCACCACAGGTCAAGCAGGTATGTTTTCCTGTTTGTCTTCACTGAGTGAAAAGTAAGTGAGATCTCGCGCTTGAATATTTCCTTAACTCAGCTGTACAGAACTTGATTACTCCAGCTTGCTGAGTATTCACACCTTTAGCTTTTCTTTGTTATTTCTTCTGTTGTCTGTTAAATCATTACTATACTCATTAACATCTCCTGCAGAGATCTGGCAGGAGAAATAAAAGGGGATAAATTATAAACCAGTTAAAGTTGCTCTAAGAGGAACAATTCTGTTAAGGGGAGGACAGGGAAAATGGACAAAATAAGATGTGGGATATTTCTTGCATTTTTTACCTTTTGGTGTGCTATGTGTTAAGTGCTTGTGATCAAAATTTATATAATTAGGAATAATGAAGGAGTTGGCTTCAATGTCTCAAGTAGTGACAACCACATAAAATGTGATATTTGTAATAGATGGCAAATCTGCCTTAAAAATTGCATGAAGGAATTTACATTCATCTCTAGATTTGTGATCATGTCATGTGAATGTCTATAATATTGGAAAAAGTATTTAGGAGATCTCATGAGAATTAAAAAATAAATGAATTAAGAAATATAATAAATATGAAGGTTGTGAACTGGTAGCTTAGCCTAAAAGCAATTTTGACTTGTCTTCTTACTGGCATTTAAGATGCCTTACTTGGTCATTCTTTGCTGTGTTTAAGTTGGTTTTGGAAAATATAAATTGGGAAGGTAGCTTCAGAAATTGGGGACTTTCTAAACCTTCAGAAAAATCTTAATGACTGAGGGAAGTTCCAGAAATTGAGGGCTTTTTCAAACTTTTGAAAATTCTTGCTGCTGAAGGATGATGCTATGCACTCAATGTAGCCAAGTGCTATATCATTGTCATTAATAAAATTAGACCTGTACCAGAGTACTGAGTTGTGTAAGCATCATAATAAGGTTATAACAAGGTATTCTTAATCTTTGGCTAGCTGTCAACAGACATTATTATCACAAATTCCTGGACATAGACTAATCTATTCTCCATATCTATACCAATTTTAATAAAATGTTATCTATTTAAATAATATCTGTATAATGAAACCTATGCATAAGTCTTATGCTTACCATTTTGAACAGATTAGTGAGTTCCTATTTTAAAGGCTTCATTTTGATGTTTGTTTAAAAGGCTATTGCAAATCAGATTTCTTAATGTAAAAGCTGACATGTGGAGGTAAAACAGCATAGAAACTTTTAAATCTTCAAAAATTGGACAAAAGAAGTAACTGATTTGACTAATACTTGTATTGGCTCATTTTATTTACCCTCACTTCATTTACCATTCTTTTAAAATGCTGTTGTCGTTAGATATTTTTACTTGTGTTGCTTTATATTGAAATTTGTCATCATAACATTACAGTAAGTGGTTCTGAAACATGTTGGGTTCTTGTTTGTGACCCTAGAGCTATCTTTGGAATCATTAATAAAAACTGTTAGGTCTGCTGAGCTAGAAAAACTGCTCTATTCCTGCTGATAACAAGTGTAAGAAGGGATGTTTTTATTTATTTTTGAATTCAACCTAAAGATACTGAACTGATACCACAAGTAGAGTTTGTCAGATAGACCACTTTGGGGATCTGTTTTCTTGCTCTTTAAATGACTATTATTTAACTTTTCAAATTAACACTTCACAGCCTAAATAGGTTATAGATTTTCCATAAATTCCTGAATCAACTACCTTATAGTAGTTAAGTAAAATGGCTTTATCCCTTGTTTACCCTGGTTAAGATTAAACCAGGTTTGTTTGCTTTGAGGAGTAATTTAAATGTATAAAAATTAGATTGCTGTGGTTATACAGCTCTGTAAATATACTTTAAAATGTTGAATTGTGTACTTAAAATGCATAAATTTTACGGTATGAGAATTATATCTCAAAAAAGCTATTAACATTTTAAAAAGAATAAATACAATACAGTTGAAAAAAAAAAAAAACTAGTTTGGACTTTTATGTTAAAACATTAATTCACAATTGCCTAGCCCCAACTACATACATCTCAAATGCTAAAAACCCATGAATATATACTTTTAGCTTTTTCTGCTTTCAAAAAGAAGTACATTAATAAGGCAGCAAGCTGTGGTAATTTTTTAAGTTATTATATGTTTTTAGCGTAACATATAAAATACGTTAGTGATTATTGTTCAGTTAAACTGATACCCACCCCCCTCCCCACATCATCAGTATTTTTCCTTTTTCTAAAGGGAGAATGATTTGAAACTTTGCCTGTATTTATGATCATCCCTGGAAACCTACAATGATCCTTAAAATTCTCATTCTGCATTAACCAAAATGCATTACCTCCCACCTAGTTTATGCTGCAGTCACTTCAGTAATGAATTTAAGGGTCTATGGTCAGTTATTACCCTCATCAGCAACCCACTGGGACAAAAAGAATCTGGCCATGTGTTTGGGCAAGATGAAAGAGTAAGAATGGAAAATCATCAGGCTGTGTTTGAAAGATTGTGTGTATACTTCGTAGTTCTTTTTCTATTAAATCTGAAGTCTGAAGCTCAGGACCCTCCATAGCAGCATTTGTGGAAATGGAAGTGCATTGAAGACCCCCTTGTCCTTTCCTCAGGATAGTAGTAGGGTTATAGGTTTTTAAGGACCTGTATACTAGCCCCTGTTGCCACTTACGAGGTAATACTTTTTAGGTGGACCACAGAGGTTCTACGTGAGTAAAATGGAGATAAAATGGTGGGTACGTTCCTATATTATCCTGTTAATGTGATGTTGAAGAAAATTTTAAACTCTTTATTGTCATAAAAGTGTTATTTCAGTGAGGAGCATAATTGCTGATTAATCCTCTTTTTTGCAACACTTTGTGGACCTGCCAAGGCAAAGCACACTATAATCTTTATCTACCGTCATGTGTCCGAGGTGGGGGATATAATCGAGGCCCAGAATTGGCAATTGTGTGTTGAAGCATGGCAGGAGGGAGAAATTAATTTTGTTCAGTCACAGGTTATCTTAAGACAGAGTCTTGTTTAAAAAAATAATTAACTTTAAGATGAGACATGTATCAGTTCAGTTCAGGCCACCTCATGCAAAGAGTTGAGACATGTATAGAGAAGCATAATATATGATATTTATATTTAGATGGTTTCTGTGTTTGCTTATCAGGAACATATGACCTACACAAGCTGGCTAAAATGTATTTTTTGTTGTTGTTGTTTCGTTCAAAAGGATGTTGATCTATTAAGTGTGTAGTCACACAGATGAAACTTGTACATTGGAGATGTGTGCATGTGTGTGTGTGTGTGTGTGTGTGTGTGTGTGTAAGGGGAAAAGCACATGCATTTAATTTATGACGTTATGATCCTCATTCTTCCTTACAGTGGAAGACTCTCTGGAACAGATTTGGTCTTGATAATTGCATAAGTGTTCTGAAGAGGTAACTATTTAATTGCTACTTTTCAGAACATTAACTCAAACAACTGTTCTGAGTAGTATTGTCAATATAAGTCAATTTATG
The DNA here is from genome assembly GCF_001704415.2 of Capra hircus. NCBI lineage: Eukaryota > Metazoa > Chordata > Mammalia > Artiodactyla > Bovidae > Capra > Capra hircus. The sequence goes on from NC_030816.1 coordinate 44,057,730, forward strand.
TCTAGCACTGTGTGGGATCCTGAGAACAGGAGAGCAAAGAATGGTCCTGTCCTTATGAGGAGCCATTACTGTAGCCATTGTATATTAAGTTATACAACTAATGAGAGGGTACCTGAATATAATGTGATACATGCTGTAGAACAAGATTAGGAACAAAATATAGAACCTCAAAGAAGGAATGATTTTCTTCTGTGGAAAGAAAGGGAGTCTTCACAGAAAAGATGCCAATCAATCTAGAACTTTAGAATAAATATGGTTTTCCTGGAAGGAGGATGAGTAATTCATTTTCTGAGCTCTCAGGAGGACTTGTCCCATGAAAACAGAATAATCACCACTACCTTCCTCCCACAGATCAACTGCATTAACACACCAAAATGGGCTGCAGAAAAGTTAGTAAAAACCGCTCACCCTAAAATTACTGTCTCTGTCTGTAATACCTTGATTCACTGTGGGATCCCTTAGACAATCAGATAATTTTTAGCTTTGTTAGAAAACATGAAATTATAATATGTGGTTTCCCGCCAAGAGATGGAAGAGACTTAGCAATTATTCTTCAGGTCAATAATTATGTTATGTTTGTGTCTTTACCATCTAGCATAGTTCTTTCTGTATTACTCATGTCGTACAATTAATTCCAACGAGGAAGCTAGTCACATGCAAGAAAAGTTAAGTGACTTTATGAGTGAAAACATTCAGACATGAATGGAAAAGGCATAGGATTTGATATTTGATGACATGATTACTTCACGTTAGATAAGATATTTCACCTCTTTAACTTGAACTTTCTCCTAAATAGATGGGATCATGCTACTTAACTCCTCATGCTACTTAACTCCTCATGCTACTTAACTCCTCATGCTACTTAACTCCTCATATTATTAGAAAATTTAGCTTTTAGCTTAATACCTGTAATATTTATTAGAATACAATGAGTGTGTTATTATACTGCAACAATTACAATAATTGTGAAGAACTGACTCATTGGAAAAGACCCTGATGCTGGGAAAGACTGAAGGAAGGAGGAGAAGGGAATGACAGAGGATGAGATGGTTGGATGTCATCACTAACTCAATGGACATGAGTTTGAGCAAGCTCTGGAAGTTGGCGATGAACAGGGAAGCCTGGCGTGCTGCAGTCCATGGGGTCGCAAAGAGTCAGACACGACTGAGCAACTGAACTGAACTGAATGATAAGAATTACTAGTGAGTGAACACAATGTATTTTTTGGTACTTTTTAAATGTAAAAGGTACACAAAAAGAGTGTCAAGTTGAATCACTTAATGTCTTTGGACTCATGTAGTCCTCCTAAGTAAAGGAGAAGTCTGAGATAGACCTCGAAGAGCTCATCTTGTATCAGTAATTAAATGGACAGTCATAATAGAATACTAACTATACATTGCACAGTGCAAGGTTGACTGCTGATTATTGATAGCTGAGTAATATGTGTACAGATACTATCATTTTTAATGAGATCTATGACTTACAATTCTTAATTAAGGATGAAAGCTGTAACCTCTTAAAAGAGGATTGATTTCCCAAATTGGGCTCTCTAGGAGGCAGACAGTGTGATAGAGATTCTTGCAGGAATTGTGTTAGGGCTTGTAATTGGAATCAGCACTATCTGAAGAGAAAGAAGGGAGTGGAACTGAGCAGAAGAGAAGTTGAGCCATGATACAGTCTCATTCGAATCCCCTGCCAACTCCATGGGAATTCTCCACGTGTAAGGGATCGTCAGATTGTCCCAATTTGAAAAGAGAGTAGCAGGCTTTTATGCCTCTTTGTCACACAGGCATTGACTGCAAGCTTTTCTAGGAATGTGTCGTTTTTGAGACAAGGAAATTCTAAAAGGGGACAGGGAACTGAGGTCTGTTTTTGAGCAGCTGTCTCAGCAGCTAGCAAATTCTTTCTTCATTCCTTCACCAAAGGGAATGGGGGCCATCTCTCATAACATATATTACATAGAACTAAATCATATCAAAGAGTACAAGGGGCAAAGTTTAGAGTGTCTTTAGAGAATAAGTGGTATAAACTGGATGAATAGAGCTTTCTGGGAAGAACTAATGGAAAAGTTTATTTTTAAGAAAGAAGACCTTTCTAATTGGAGGAGGGGATAGTGGGAACAGGATGTTTTGAATAGGCAAGTTGCATAACTAACCCTGGTTTATGTTTTAAATTTTTGTGTATCTTCACAGAACATTTGATACATTCCATATAGCAGTTTTAATTTTTTTAATACCCTGCTTAGCCTTGATTCCTGTGGAAAGTAGATATGTAGAAAACATTTCCGAAAGTATGAGAAAGTATCAGCAATGCTGACATGTCAAGGTAGAGACCCGTAATTTCTCTACAAAGCTATCTCAGAGAATCTCTATCAAAAAAATAACTATTTTCTTTTTCTCATCTTCGGTTTTGTTGTATATGAATGAATGGTTTTTATGGCACTTATATACATTCTGTATCATTAAAATTTGAAGTAAATTTGTAAAGTTAGTAAGACAGGTATCAATACCAATTACAGGTAAAAAGTTGAAACTTAGACGTAGTAATGTCACATGGCAATTATAAAGTGGTGACCCAGAGTATTGTAATCAAGTATCCTACTTACCTCAGAATTATTATATTATGTAATCTTGTCATAGGCTGCTACCTTAAAGAATTTAGCTCTCCAATCCTTTACATGGGAATTTGGAGAGTGATTCAATGGTTTGGTGATAGATTACTCCTCAATGAAAAGGGGACCTCCTAATGAAGTTTTGTTTCCTGAAAATATTAATAATGCATATAGTCTCTGAGAAGGAAGCATTGATAACTGTGTTATTTGCCTCCTATCTATGATTTTATGGGCTTCCCATCTGGCTCAGTGGTAAAGAATCCACCTGCTAAGAAATAGAGGTGGATTGATCCCTTGATCTCCCCTGGGGATATCCCTCAGAGAAGGAGGTGACAAGCCACTCCACTATTCTTGCCTGGGAAATTCCATGGATGGAGGAGCCTGGTGGGCTAAAATCCATGGGGTTGCAGAGTTAGAAATGAATTAGTGATTGAACAGCAACAGCTATGATTTTATTACCCCCTTTTAAGAAACTTCAGAGACATCTCTTCATATCTTGACTAATTTCCCTTGTGTTTTCAAATGCTCAGATCTATTTCTCTGTTAAAATTAAGCTTTGCTTCAGTATTCACTTTACTTAGATTTTTGAACTTTACATAATGCTCCATATGAAATATAACCATAGAGTTATATTATATAATATTATAGGTGAGTAAAATTCTACAAAAAAAAAGAGAACCAAAATAATTTTCTCTATTTGTCAGAAATATCTTCACTCCCATTCATTAATGTGACTCAACTGTGATGATTTTTCTCATATTGATAAATTAATTCAGATCATCTCTTTGCAATGATTTTAAAGAGCAGGCCATCAAGTTATGTATCCTTTACGTAAAAGCAACTAATTCCATATAAGTTTATGTATGTTGAGATTTCTTAGAAATCTATAAGCTTAATTTATATTTTAAAGGAACATAATGTTAAGAAAATATAGTTTCTTGTTTGAGAGATTTACTGACTATTATTAAATGCTGCAATTGCCATAAGGTGAAACAGGATATAAATGCAAAAAAAAAAAAAAAAAAAAACAGTGACAACAAAATTTTTTTTAGAAATAGTGTTAATGTTGTTAAAATATACATTACTTATGCAGTCTGCAGCAGAATATACATGCTTATAAAATATACATGCTTATGCAGTCTGCAGCAGAAGAATCAACTGAGTGAGATTCCTTTAACAGTAACCCATTCAAAATGTTCATTTCTGTTTCTAGTTATTTTATAAACCTGATGTATCTGAATGGCATAGCAGGATTCAGTCATGCTAATTTTTACCAGAGGGCATGACATTTCAGAAATTTATATGCTTTGCTTAACAAGTAGTAGATCCATTTACAGTTTTCCATCAATATATATCAGTAATTAAGACATCTGTATAAAAGAAGATTTTTTGGATACTATTTTAGCAAAATTTTCATTATAAGAAATACGGCCATGTCGTATTAATAGTGACATCTAACACTATTGACTACTTAGTGTGTGCTAATCACTTTAAACGTAAAGACCCATATGCCTACATAGCATCTTCACATCCCAAATTCACAACAAAAATTTGGGAAACAGTTATGTCTTTTTGTGATGTGATCTTACAGTAAGTATCTCATGCATTTTCTTATAATATCTGTGAAATATTTGTCTTTCCTGTTAGAATTCATAGTGTAAAGAAACAGTGCCATCTTTGGTATTATTCTCTAGCCTCTACTATGTATAGGGCCCAAAGTACATGCTTAGTAAACTTGTTGAATTAAATCCATAAATTAGTTATCTATTGCCATGTAAAGAGACTTTCTAAGATTATCAAGATTAATATATAAAGGGTTAGTTTAATTCAAATTTAATATAGTTTTATTTAAATTATGCAGTGACTATATAAGATAACGATTTGAAGTATAAAAATTTTGTGATTTGGTCTTGAAGCTATAAATATATTTACATTCTTCAAATGAGTTTTCATCCATATGTTAGTATTTAGTAGAGATTTAGAACAAAAGCTTAAAGGAACCTTATTATGAAATATTAAGATACAAGTCCCATTTAACTTTGAAATCTTTTATACTTAACTTCTCCATGGGCTTTCCACGGAGCTCTAGTGGTAAAGAACCTGCCTGCCAATGCAGGAGACATAAGAGATGTGAGTTCAATCCCTGGGTCGGGAAGATCTACTGGAGGAGGGCGTGGCAACCCACTACAATATTCTTGCCTGGAGAATCCCATGGACACAAGAGCCTGGAAGCCTACAGTCCGTAGGGTTGCAAAGAGTCAGACATGACTGAAGTGATTTAGCACACATACATACGTCTCCATATTTTGAAAACTTACTGAAAATAGAGTTGATTTATTTCTTTTTATATGATATCAAATGTAGTAAAAGCATGAACAGAGACCAACATTGGAGATTTTTCATCAGTGCTTAAGACTACTGTTTTAAACACATATTACCAACTTTTTCAGTAGCAGTTGCAGTAGCAGTTTATAACTGTTTAAGACTATAGCACATAGCTGTTCTATGATATTTCTTAATTAAAATATGTGTATATGTACCACAGCTTTCTTATCCATTCATCTGCTGATGGACGTCTAGGTTGTTTCCATGTCCTGACTATTATAAACAGTGCTGCAATGAACACTGAGGTACACGTGTCTCTTTCAATTCTGGTTTCCTCGGTGTGTATGCCCACCAGTGGGATTGCTGGGTCATAAGTCAGTTCTATTTCCAGTTTTTTAAGGAATCTCCACACTGTTCTCCATAGTGGCTGTACTAGTTTGCATTCCCACCAACAGTGTAAGAGGGTTTCCTTTTCTCCACACCCTTTCCACCATTTATTGCTTGTAGACTTTTGGATTGCAGCCATTCTGACTGGCATGAAATGGTACCTCATTGTGGTTTTGATTGTACTCAGCCATTAAAAAGAATACATTTGAATCAGTTCTAATGAGGTGGATGAAACTGGAGCCTATTATACAGAGTGAAGTAAGCCAGAAAGAAAAACAATACAGTATACTAATGCATATATATGGAATTTAGAAAGATGGTAACAATACCCCTGTATGCGAGATAGCAAAAGAGACACAGATGTATAGAACAGTCTTTTGGACTCTGTGGGAGAGGGAGAGGGTGGGATGATTTGGGAGAATGGCATTGAAACATGTATAATATCATATATGAAATGAATCGCCAGTCAAGGTTTGATGCAGGATACAGGATGCTTGGGGCTGGTGCACTGGGACAACCCAAAGGGATGGTATGGGGAGGGTGGTGGGAGGGGGTTTCAGGATGGGGAACACGTGTATACCTGTGGCGGATTCATGTTGATGTATGGCAAAACCAATACAATATTGAAAAGTAATTAATCTCCAATTAAAATAAATAAATTTATATTAAAAATACATAAAATATGTATAAGGAAATAACTATAAGCACCTGTGTTCTCACCCCATACCTTCATCTTAGTCCCACCTTCCAGTCTCAGTATCTTTGTAAATTGTCAAATCCACCTTTTCTGATTTTATGAATATTTGTAATGAACTATTTACACTTACATTGTTAGGACTGTAAGTTGATCTACATACTATTGAATGAAAGAACTCTGTTAACATTTGAAAGAAACCTAGTATGTTTTAAGAGTCATGTTTTTATTTCAATACATCTTAATCTTTTCTTAAATTCTTTAATCTCAAAATTGCTCTTTTGTGATAATAATGTTTATGTATCTGAAGAAAGAACTGTATCTGTGCAATAACACATATATAATACTGCTGTGGACTGAGTTGTGTCTTTCCCCAAAGTTTTATGTTGAAGCATTATCCTCAACATGACCACAGTATAGTTGAAGGTAGGGACTGAAAGGAGGTAAATAAGGTTAAATGAGGTCAAAAGGTTGGGGCCCTAATCCCATAAGATTAGTGTCCTTACCGTAAACAGCACAAGAGAACTGGCTCGCTCTCTCCATACACTCGCAATGAGGAAAGGTCAGTGAGTACATCACCACAACATCTGGCTTGATCTACAAGCCAGAAAAAGAAGCCTCATCCAAACCTGAACCCTACTGGACCTTGATCTGGGACTTCCAGCTTCCAGAACTTTGGGAAAATTAATTTGTTTTTTCAGATAGCAAATTGAGGGTAGACTGAGTAGACTAATACAAATACCCATGCCTGAGATAATATAGTTCCAACCTATAGTTTGAAGAAAATTATTGGACTGCAAGGAGATCCAGCCAGTCCATCCTAAAGGAGATCAGTCCTGAGTGTTCATTAGAAGGACTGATGTTGAAGCTGAAACTTCAATACTTTGGCCACCTGATGCAAAGAGCTGACTCATTTGAAAAGACCCTGGTGCTGGGAAAGATTGAAGGCAGAAGGAGAAGGGGACGACAGAGGATAAGATGGTTGGATGGCATCACTGACTCAATGGATATGAGTTTGGGTAAACTCCAAGAGTTGGTGATGGACAGGGAGGCCCGGCGTGCTGCAGTCCATGGGGTTGCAAAGAGTCAGACACAACTGAGTAACTGAACTGAACTGAATTTATTTTCCATATGAGTGAGAACAGCTAAGGTGTGAACACAATTTTGTGGCTAGGCCAAGGAATGGGAGTTGTAAGCATTTTATGCATTTCTGTGATTTCTCCTCATCAAAAAGTATTAAATTAATTTACTGCAATGCATTAAAGTAAGTATTGGAAAGACCAATAGTAATATTTTCCTTTTAACATTCAAGATAGTTTTTTTTTTTTAACAGAGCAAATTCATTATCTTATAAATTATAGAAAGTGCTACATTGATGGTAGCAGAACATTCAATATGAAATAACTTATGAATTTTGTCCCTGATTTTCAAGCTTGAGCAAGTTTGTCATATTCTTGGCAATTTTAAACTAGCAATTTCTACATGATTAAGAAGTGAGTGCTATTCCAGGATTCTCTAGTGGAAAAAAAATTATAACTATGTTTTGGATATTTAAATTTGTAACTTGTTAAATTTGAGCTTCCTTTAAACAGACTCTGCAAAAAATATGACTGCCCGTTAGGATCATTATTCTGGAATACTCCATAATGATGGAATTATGTAAAGTAATTCTTATTGTATGCATTGTCCTTAATAGAAAATCCTTCATTTTGCTACTGTCAGTTTAAAGAGTAGTGATTATAGAAAATTGAAAATATATCCACTAGAATATTATTTATAAAGAAACAGCTACTTTTCTTTAAAAGTCAAGAAATTTGTTCAAGTGAGATATAAAAAATCTATTTTAACTGAACTGTGACTAACCAAACCACCTACTCTTTACTTTTAAGGAGAAAAAGATGATAAAACAAGTTACAGCAGGGACTAATGTAAAATGTGCAAATTTTTTTTCGGTTACGATCCTGAGTCAATGTGTATTGAATTCAGCCTCTTTTTCTGGAGGTATTATACAGTTAGAAATAATAAACAGAAAAATGTATGTAATATAATAAGATTGTTCTGCTGAGAATATAAACTAACATATTGGTAAAAGATTTTCAATATAAATTGAACCAAGAAGTGATTTTTGGTCTATCCTTAGTTGACCAAAACCAGTTACCTAATTTACTTGGTATTGTTCCACAGTACAAAAAGGCTTTGATCTGTGAGTTGTTTGCTTAGTTATTATAGGGCAAACTATCATAACCATTATCCCAAAGGAATAGCATAATGAAGACAGACACAGTTTCAGAAAAACTTCATTTAAGAGCAGGAAATCAATAGGTGAATTTCAGAGAATGAAAAGCCAATGGATGGTAATTTCATACATTATTCATATATAGACAAGTACATATAATGTGAATTGGTAATGGTGATGATGATGATGTTGATGATGAACATCTGAAGAAACAAATATAATGTTATATGTCAATTATACCTCAATTAAAAAAGCAAAAACTTCTACTTATAAACTTGAAGTGCATATTTGGGTTTTCTCCCCAGTTTCATTTCCTACACTGTTACACCCAACCACACACACCATTTTAAGCCCTGGATGAGCTGAGGGACATGAGACAGGTAGGAGATAGTTTTTATTTAATTATTTGTTTAAAAAATTTTTGGGAGTATACTTGCTTTACACTACTGTGTCAGTTTTTGCTGCACAGGAAAGTGAATCAGCCATATGTATACATATATCCCCTTGTTTTTTAATTTCCTTCCCATATAATCACCACAGCACACAGAGTTCTCTCTGCTATAGAGTAGGTTCTCATTAGTTATCTGTTTTATACACTGCAACATAGATGCATCAATGCCAATCTCCCAATTCATCCCATCCCCGCCTTTTTCCATTTTTTATCAATATGTTTATTCTCTAGTTCTGTGTCTGTGTCTCTGTTTCTGCTTTGCAAATAGCATTTGGTTGTTCTGTTTTCAGTATTGGTGTTGAGAGTAAATGTTGATTATTTTATTCTTTGCTTCATTGGTGATGATGAATTGAAGCAAATTTGATTCAAACAAGCTACCTGGTGGAATGATGCAGAACCATCCACAAAACGCCTGTACTAGTCAAGCAATGCAGTAAATTAGAGCTATATGGAAAAGACATTGATCCAAGAGGATCATTAACCAACTGACCTAAGTTACAAGGTAAAGGAGAGAACACTATGGAGATCTTGCTTTTCAAATCTGTCAATTACTACTATGAAAGCCTGGTTGCTACTTGTTTTAATTCAAACTGTTTATGACTTTGGTTTCCTTTATGCTGTTGTAAAGGGCCTCCCAGGTGGCAGTAGTGGTAATGAACCTGCCTGCCAATGCAGGAGAAGTAAGAGACCCAGGGTCAATCCCTGGGTCAGGGAGATGCCCTGGAGGAGGACATGGCAACCTACTCCCATATTCTTGCCTGGAGATTCTCATGGGCAGAGGAGCCTGGTGGGCTACAGTCCACAGGGTCTCAAAGAGTCAGACATGACTGAAACAACTTAGCACATGCTATTGTAAGCAAGAAATAATTAAGAGGTAAAAACCCAGAAAAAATTATCCAAATTTCTTGCACTGCATTTACAAAGGAGTCAGTCACTAAGGGAGAGGTAATTGCTGCAACTTAACGAAAAGTAATCAGGGAGAAGGCAGGATGGATGATATACCTTCTGAGACAAAGTGCTGTGTAGAGATATGCATGCAGTCCTGTGGTTGCTTGCCTTTTAATGACGCAAGGACCAGAGAAGATCTGTGAAAAACAATTAGCATAGCTTTAACACAGGCAGTTCTTAATTATCCATAGCATGTTGACATCAGATAATTAGTGTCCTGAATTTTAATAATATTTGATCATTAACTTCAGCATATAGAAGGATGCAGAACATTGTCTGAGTATAGCATTCATAATGGCGAGCATGCAAGATGACCAATGCAAAGATGCCGATTAATCCATATCCCTATTGCATAGTTTATTCAAATACTGCTAATACTCTTAAACACAACACCCTTAGCTCCTGTTATATCAAGCTATGTCATGTGTGATCTACTGTATTTATAGACATGTATATGAACAGTTATAACTATATGTATGTTTTAATTTAATAAATTTTGTGAGCACATATACATTCCTAAGCAAATGGATGTTCAGATGTCTGTGAAAAATGTTATAGATTTGGGAATCGTAAACCTATAGTTAATGAGTTAATGAATGGCCTTTGAGGGTGAAGTAGGGGTAGAGCTAGAATTTAAAAGTTTGGGAGAGAACGGGTACAATATCAAAAACACATGATGAAAATCAAAAAGCAGTACCTAGGTCAGTTAAATAGGAGGCTGGTCACAGTAACCAAAGAAGGAAAATTTCCTGAGTCAGTTGATCGTAGAATTAAATGTCACAGGAGGTCAAAAGAATTTAGGCGAGAATAAAGTCCAAGGATTTAACAATTTCAAGCCGTGAGACACAATTCTGATAGACAACTTGGGGTAGAGAATGTCATAATCGTATTTGTCATGGTCCAGAACAAAGCCTCACACTATGACATATGTGATGTAAGTGCTCAGTGCTGGCTGAATTGAAATGTAATAGATTACTTTTTATGCTGATTTCATACAACATTTATCAGACTGGTAAAGACTCTAAAATAGATTATGAATTTTGTTTGAGAAAAGGACTGCCTTTGTTCTCCTCTAATACATTATAATAACCTTGTTTTCTCCTTGTTTTGTCACTTCATCCTATTTTCACACATCCCTGACATCACTAAGAACCCAAATTTAGCCTCACATAAATTTCATCGTTGAGAACCTGATAATCTCAAAAACAGAGGTCATAAAAGAAAAGGCGTTAACTCTGTTAAGATAAACTATGCATTTATGGGTCTCATATATTTGTTGGGCTTCCCTAACAGCTCAGATGAAAAAAAAAAAAAAATTACCCTGCAATGCAGGAGACCCTGGTTCAATACCTGGGTCAGAAAGATCATCTGGAGAAGGGAATGGCAACTCCCTGCAGTATTCTTACTTAAAAAATTTCATGGACAGACTATGGGGTTGCAAACAGTCAGACTGACTAAGCAACTAACAATTTCACTTTCTCATGTATTTGTTACCATTATTAATAGAAAATAATTCTTAATTATAAATCTATTTTTTTTTGTATTTGGGGGCTTCCTTGTTGGCTCAGATGATAAAGAATCTGCCTGCAATGCAGGAGACCCAGGTTCAGTCCCTGGGTGTAGAAGATCTCCTGGAGAAGGGAATGACTACCTATTCCAGTATTGGAGCCTGGAGAATTCCATGGACAGAGGAGCCTGGCAGGCTATAGTCCATGGGGTCGCAAAGAGTCGGACACAACTGAGCAACTAACAATTTCACTTTCTATGTTTCCTTTGCATAAAGTAAAGTATATATAGCTGTATATTATAGCTATATTTTATGTTTTGGTTTTTGTAGTTCTTTTTCTCCCTAGTTTCTTTGCTTTCCTCAGAGATTTAAAATCATGCACCATATCATGTGCTCATTTATAGTTTAGTTCAGTCGCCCAGTCGTGTCCAACTCTTTGAGACCCTTTGGAATACAACACGCCAGTCTTCCCTGTCCATCATCACCTCCCAGTGCTTGCTCAGACTCATGTCCATCAAGTTGGTTATGCCACCAACCCATCTCATCTTCTGTTGTCCTCTTCTCTTCTTGCTTTCAATCTTTCCTAGCATCAAAGTCTTTTTCAGTGAATCAGTTCTTCACATCAGGTGGCCAGAGTACTGGAGCTTCAGCTTCAGCATCAGTCCTTCCAGTGCATATTCAGGACTGATTTCCTTTAGGATTGACTGGCTTGATCTCTTTGCAGTCCAGGGGACGCTCAAGAGTCTTTTCCAACACCACAGTTCAAAAGCATCAATTCTTCAATGCTAAGGTTTCTTTATAGTCCACCTCTCACATCCATACTAGATGTGACTAGACAGACTTTTGTTGGCAAAGTAATGTCTATGCTTTTTATTCTGTGGTCTAGGTTGGTCATAACTTTTCTTCCAAGGAGTAAACGTCTTTTAATTTCATGGCTGCAGTCAGCATCTGCAGTAATTTTGGAACCTACAATAATAAAGTTTCTCACTATTTCCATTGTTTCTCCATCTATTTGTTGTGAAGTGATGGGACCAGAAGTCATTATCTTAGTTTTCTGAATGTTGAGTTTTAAGCCAACTTTTTCACTCTCCTCTTTCACTTTCATTAAGAGGCTCTTTAGTTCTTACTATCTGCCATAAGGGTGGTGTCATCTGTGTATCTGAGGTTATTGATATTTCTCCTGGCAATCTTGATTCCAGCTTATGCTTCACATGAGTCCAGGCATTTCACATGATGTACTCTGAATATAAGTTAAAAAAGCAGAAGGACAATACACAGCCTTGATATAACTCCTTTCTCAATTTTGAACCAGTCTGTTGTTCCAGTTCTGGTTCTAACTGTTGCTTCTTGACCTGCATACAGATTTCTCTGTATATAGGAGGCAGGTAGGTGGTCTGGTATTCTCATCTCTTAAAGAATTTTCCACAGTGTGTTGTGATCCACACAGTCAAAGGATTTGGCGTAGTCAATAAAGCAGTAGATGTTTTTCTGGAACTCTCTTGCTTTTTTGATAATCCAGCAGATGTTGGCAATATGATCTTTGGTTCCTCTGCTTTTTCTAAATCCAGCTTGAACATCTGGAAGTCACAGGTCACATACTGTTGAAGCTTGGCTTGGAGAATTTTGAGCATTACTTTGCTAGTGTGTGAGATGAGTAGAATTGTGCGATAGTTGGAACATTGTTTGGCACTCCCTTTCTTTGGGACTGGAATGAAAACTGACCTTTTCCAGGCTTGTGGCCATGGCTGAGTTTTCCAAATTTACTGACATATTGAGTGCAGCACTTTCACAGCATCATCTTTTAGGATTTGAAATAGCTCAATGGGAATTACATCACCTCCACTAGCTTTGTTTATAGTGATGCTTCCTAAGGCCCACTTGACTTCACATTCCAGGATGTTTGGCTCTAGTTGAGTGACCGTACTATAGTAATTATCTGGGTCATAAAGATCTTTTCTGTATAGTTCTTCTGTGTATTCTTGTCACCTCTTCTTAATATCTTCTTCTTCTGTTAGGTCAGTACCATTTCTGTCCTTTAGTGTACCCGTCTTTGCATGAAATATTCCCTTGGTATCTGTAATTTTCTTGAAGAGATCTCTAGTCTTTCCCATTCTGTTGTTGTCCTCTATTTCTTTGCATTGATCACTGAGGAAGGCTTTCTTATCTCTCCTTGCTATTCTTTGGAACTCTGCATTCAAATGAGTATATCTTTCCTTTTCTCCTTCGCCTTCAGCTTCTCTTCTTTTCTCAGCTGTTTGTAAGAGCTTGTCAGACAACCATTTTGCCTTTTTGCATTTCTTTTTCTCGGGGCTAGTCTTCATCCCTGGCTACTATACAATATCACGAACTTCTATCCCTAGTTCTTCAGGCACTCTAACAGATCTAATCCCTTGAATCTATTTGTCACTTCCACTGTATAATCGTAAGGAATTTGATTTAGGTCATATCTGAATAGTCTAGTGGTTTTCCCTACTTTCTTCAATTTAATTCTGAATTTGGGAATCAGGAGTTCATGATCTGAACCACAATCAGCTCCCATTCTTGTTTTTGCTGACTGTATAGAGCTTCTCCATCTTTGGCTGCAAAGAGTATAATCAGTGTGATTTCAGTGTTGAACATCTGGTGATGTTCATGTGTCAAGCCTTCTCTTGTGTTGTTGGAAGTGAGTATTTGCCATGACCAGTGCATTCTCTTAGCAAAACTCTGTTAGCCTTTGGCTGACTTCATTTTGTACTCAATACCAAATTTACTCCAGGTACCTCTTGACTTCCTACTTTTGCATTCCAGTCCACTATAATGAAAAGGACATCTTTTTTGGTATTAGTTCTAGAAGGTCCTGTAGGTCTTCATAGAACCATTCAACTTCAATTTCTTCAGTGTTATTGATTGGGGCATAGACTTGGATTACTGTGATAGTGAATGGTTTGGAAATGAACGGAGATCCTTCTGTCATTTTTGAAATTGCACTCAAGTACTGCATTTTGGACTCTTGTTGACTATGAGGGCTATTCCATTTCTTCTAAAGGATTGTTGCCCACAGTAGTAGATATAATTCAGATCAGTTCAGTCGCTCATTCATGTCCAACTCTTTGCAACCCCATGAATCGCAGCATGTCAGGCCTCCCTGTACATCACCAACTCCCAGAATTCACTCAGACTCACGTGCATTGAGTCAGTGAGGCCATCCAGCCATCTCATCCTCTGTAGTCCCCTTTTCCTCCTGCCCCCAATCCCTCCCAGCATCAGAGTCTTTTCCAATGAGTCAGCTCTTCACATCAGGTGGCCAAAGTACTGGAGTTTCAGCTTTAGCATCATTCCTTCCAAAGAACACCCAGGACTGATCTCCTTTAGAATGGACTGGATCTCCTTGCAGTCCAAGGGACTCTTCATGAGTCTTCTCCAACACCACAATTCAAAAGCATCAATTCTTTGGTACTCAGCTTTCTTCACAGTCCAACTCTCGGATCCATACATGACCACTGGAAAAACCATAGCCTTGACTAGACGGACCTTTGTTGGCAAAGTAATGTCTCTGCTTTTGAATATGCTATCTAGGTTGGTCATAACTTTCCTTCCAAGGAGTAAGCATCTTTTAATTTCATGGCTGAAGTCACCATCTGCTATGATTTTGGAGGCCCCAAAAATAAAGTCTGACACTGTTTCCACTGTTTCCCCGTCTATTTCCCATGAAGTGATGGGACCAGATGCCATGATCTTCATTTTCTGAATGTTGAGCTTTAAGCCAACTTTTTTGCTCTCCTCTTTTACTTTCATCAAGAGGCTTTTTAGTTCCTTTCATTTTCTGCCGTAAGGATGGTGTCATCTGCATATCTGAGGTTATTGATATTTCTCCCGGCAATCTTGATTCCAGCTTGTGCTTCTTCCAGCCCAGCGTTTCTCATTATGTACTCTGTATATAAGTTAAATAAGCAGGGTGACAATAAAGAGCCTTGATGTACTCCTTTTCCTATTTGGAACCAGTCTGTTGTTCCATGTCCACTTCTAACTGTTGCTTCCTGACCTGCGTATAGGTTTCTCAAGAGGCACGTCAGGTGTTTTGGTATTCCCATCTCTTTCAGAATTTTCCGCAGTTTATTGTGGATCACAATAAACTGTGGCATAGTCAATAAAGCAGATGATCCAGCAGATGTTGGCAGCTTGATCTCTGGTTCCTCTGCCTTTTCTAAAACCAGCTTGAACATCTGGAAGTTCATGGTTCACATATTGCTGAAGCCTGGCTTGGAGAATTTTGAGCATTACTTCACTAGCGTGTGAAATGAGTGCAATTGTGAGGTATTTAAGCATTCTTTGGCATTGCCTTTCTTTGGGATTGGAATGAAAACTGACCTTTTCCAGTCCTGTGGCCACTGCTGAGTTTTCCAAATTTGCTGGCATATTGAGTGCAGCACTTTCACAGCATCATCGTTCAGGATTTGAAATAGCTCAACTGAAATTCCATCACCTCCACTAGCTTTGTTGGTAGTTGTGCTTCCTAAGGCTCACTTGACTTCACATTCCAGGATGTCTGGCTCTAGGTGAGTGATCATACCATCATGATTATCTTGGTCATGAATATCTTTTCGGTACAGTTCTGTGTATTCTTGCCATCTCTTCTCAATATTGTCTGCTTCTGTTAGGTCCAGACCATTTCTGTCCTTTATCAAGCCCATCTTTGCATGAAATGTTCCCTTGGTATCTCTAATTTTCTTGAAGAGATCTCTAATCTTCCCCATTCTGTTGTTTTCCTCTATTTCTTTGCATTGATTGCTGAGGAAGTCTTTCTTATCTCTTGCTATTCTTTGGAACTCTGCATTCAGATGCTTATATCTTTCATTTTCTCCTTTGCTTTTTGCTTTTCTTCCTTTCACAGCTATTTGTAAGGCCTCCCCAGACAGCCATTTTGATTTTTTTGCATTTCTTTTCCATGTGGATGGTCTTGATCCCTGTCTCCTATACAATGTCACAAACCTCAGTCCATAGTTCATCAGGCACTCTATCTATCAGATCTAGGCCCTTAAATCTATTTCTCACTTCCACTGTATAATCATAAGGGATTTGATTTAGGTCATACCTGAATGGTCTAGTAGTTTTCCCTTCTTTCTTCAATTTAAGTCTGAATTTGGCAATAAGGAGTTCATGATCTGAGCCACAGTCAGCTGCTGGTCTTGTTTTTGCTGACTGTAAAGAACTTCTCCATCTTTGACTGCAAAGAATATAATCAGTCTGATTTCAGTGTTGACCATCTGGTGATGTCCGTGTGTAGAGTCTTCTCTTGTGTTGTTGGAAGAGGGTGTTTGCTATGACCAGTGAATTCTCTTGGCAAAACTCTATTAGCCTTTGCCATGCTTCATTCCGCATTCCAAGGACAAATCTGCCTGTTACTCCAGGTGTTTCTTGACTTCCTACTTTTGGATTCTAGTCCCCTATAATGAAAAGAACATCTTTTTTGAGTGTTAGTTCTAAAAGGTCTTGTAGGTCTTCATAGAACCATTCAACTTCAGCTTCTTCAACGTTACTGGTTGGGGTAGCTTGGATTACTGTGATATTGAATGGTTTACATTGGAAATGAACAGAGATCATTCTGTCGTTTTTGAGATTGCATCCAAGTACTGCATTTCAGACTCTTGTTGACCATGATGGCTACTCCATTTCTTCTGAGGGATTCCTGCCCACAGTAGTAGATATAATGGTCATCTGAGTTAAATTCACCCATTCCAGTCCATTTTAGTTCACTGATTCCTAGAATGTCGACGTTCACTCTTGCCATCTCCTGTTTGACCACTTCCAATTTGCCTTGATTCATGGACCTGACATTCCAGGTTCCTATGCAATATTGCTCTTTATAGCATCGGATCTTGCTTCTATCACCAGTCACATCCACAGCTGGGTGTTGTTTTGCTTTGGCTCCATCCCTTCATTCTTTCTGGAGTTATTTCTCCACTGATCTCCAGTAGCATATTGGGCACCTACTGAGCTGGGGAGTTCCTCTTTCAGTATCCTATCATTTGCCTTTTCATACTGTTCATGGGGTTCTCAAGGCAAGAATACTGAAGTGGTTTAATAGTTAATAATGAAGTAGATATAATAGTTACCTAAATTAAATTCTCCCATTCCCATCCATTTTGATTCACTGATTCTTAAAATGTCGATGTTCACTCTTGCCATCTCCTTTTTGACCTCTTCCAATTTATCTTGATTCTTGGACCTAACATTCCAGCTTCTATGCAATATATATATATTAATAGCATTGGACTTGACTTCCATCACCTGTCACATACACAACTGGTGTTGTTTTTACTTTGGCTGTGTGTATTCATTCTTTCTGGTGTTAATTCTCCACTCTTCTCCAGTAGCATATTGGGCACCTACTGACCTGAGGAGTTCATCTTTCAGTGTCCTATCTTTTTGCCTTTTCATACTGTTCATGGGGCTCTCAAGGCAAGAATACTGAAGTGGTTTGCCATTTCTCTTTCCAGTGGACCATGTTTTGTCTGAACTCTCCACCATGACCTGTCCATCTTGGGTGGCCCTATAGGGCATTGTTCATGGTTTCATTGAGTTAGAGAAGGCTGTGGTCCATGTGATCAGTTTGATTAGTTTTCTGTGATTGTGGTTTTCATTGTTTCTGCCCTCTGAGGGATAAAGATAAGAGGCTTATGGAAGCTTCCTGATGGGAGAGACTGAAGGTAAAACTGGGTCTTGTTCTGATGGGTGAGGCCATGCTCAGTAAATCTTTAATCTAGTTTTCTGTTGATGGGCAGGGCTGTGTTCCCTCTCTGTTTGATGTGAGACCAAACTATGGTGGAGGTGATGAAGGTGATGTGGACTCACTGCTGCCCTCAGGGCCCCTCCCCTGCCTACTCAGGCCTCCGCCAGAGTTCTGGACACTCACAGGCAAGTCTGGCTTAGTCTCTTGTGGGATCCCTGCTCCTTTCTCCTGGGTCCTGGTGTGCAGAAGGTGTTTTTTGTGCCCTCCAAGAGGCCATTTCTCCAGTCCTGTGTAAGTTCTGGTGGCTCTGTTGTGGGGTTAATGGTGACCTCTTCCAAGAAGGCTTATGCCACCCCCAAGTCTACTGCAGTGGCCTGCCACAGGGGTAGGGCTCTGGGTGCAGCAGACCTGGTGTGGCTCATCTATAAAAATGGGAGAAAACCACCTAAGAAGTTTGGAAACTTTTTCTATTTTTCTGTATGGTAATACGAATCTCTCACCTTTTATTTTGAGTCACATTTCCTTTATCTTTAAAAATTACATAGGCAACAAACAGAAATCTATAATGCTCTTTCACCAAACTTTGGGTGTTATAATTTGTAAGTATCGTCTTGTGCATCTGTTGTGTTAAACACTGGTGTTATGTTTGAAAAGATACCAACTGACCTCTTTTACACTGTCTTCTGACTACTTT
This sequence comes from Capra hircus, assembly GCF_001704415.2. Classification (NCBI taxonomy): domain Eukaryota; kingdom Metazoa; phylum Chordata; class Mammalia; order Artiodactyla; family Bovidae; genus Capra; species Capra hircus. The sequence goes on from NC_030816.1 coordinate 44,076,292, forward strand.
GATGTTTCATTATTTTCTTCAATCCAGGGATGAAATGGATGAATGGATCTTAATTATAGTGTCCTGGTGACTCTTTTTTCGGATCATTTTTCTGGACAAGCATCAGCTAATCTGACAAATCATGAACAGTTTACTTTATAGTGTGGTTGGGATTAAGTTACTAACTGGAACCTGCAGGGAACATAAAAGAACAGTGTCTCCTGATAAAATGCATTGGATGTTTGCCATGCCTGTTTTCAATTTTAATCAGTAACCTTTAGGAATTGAGAACTATAAACAGATAATTCTCCAACAGATGTATTTTTATACATTCACTTATAGCACTTCAAACAAAAACAGGCCCTGTGTATCAGATTTACATATCTAAAATCTTACTGTGTCTTTGCCTATGAATTTTCTTCCTTCCAATTTTTCACATGTAGAAAGAGCTACTATGTAATATTTGTTTTTATTTAAAGCAACTTTAGGTATAGTACTTTCTTAGAATCAGGTTAGAGTATTTATGGGGAGGCTTTTAATTTCCTGAAGGTAATAGTACAAAATAGGTTTTTTTAAATTATTTTAACTGTCTTTTAATTTGAAGGATATTTTTATGTGATAATGGAATGGATGGATTTTTGAGGAGAATTTGAATTCAAATTCTTTTTTCAAGCTCAAATGAAATAGAAAGTGAAAATTTGGGGGAAGCTACACAATTTTTTCAGGATTTATAATAGTAAATCAATATTTACATTGTTATTTAAAGATTTTCATACACCAAAGTCTTTCAACATTTATGCTGTTCTTTTTTCTGAGAGCAATTGATTGTTTTTGCAAATTGCATGTGCATTCTGCTAGATAACATGGTTTCTTGTTCAGCTTTATGTTTGTTGTTGTAGACAAGAAAACTATCATGCAGTTTCTTTTAAACAGATCAATAAATGCAAAATGTGTTCATTAGTTAAACAAATGAGTAACATGTAAAACCATATTTTTCAGTAACTGTCATTTAATTGACATTTTGCTTCATCTATCTTTTTTTAGGTATGTAATAAACATACCTAAAAGAAGTCAAAGTAGAAATTAGATTTAATAATCCCTCTAGGTAACTGAAGTTACCCTGATTGTTGTTATAAAACAGTCTTTTTTTTTTTATTGTTCTTAGACTGTAAATAAATGTATTGACAGTAAAGCATTAACAACACATCCAGAAAGACTTTATTTAATAATGGTGATGTAAAATACATCTTATGCCATTCGATTTATCTAATTTATAACTCTGTTTGATTACCCCAGCATGCCTTTCATCTGTAGGAATTGCACCCTGGGGACTAGTCAGCTTATTCATTCATCGCTTGTTCTTTTATGGTTGCATCCCCATTATAGTAGGAACATAGAATAATACTCTCTTCTGAAAGCTGCCAGCCAACCAGCTCCAATCTAGCTGACCTTTTGTTTGTAACTATAATCCTAATGGTTTTTCTATTGGCTTCTGTTTCTAATAGATTGCACTACAATCTCCCTTTTTGTCTTATGGTATCATGATGAGGATAGGCCAGCAAGAATGAATTCCACACCTGTGATTACAGTTTTATAAAGAGCAAAGACTTGCTTCAAGTTAACCTGTAGGCTTTTTTTAAATGCCTTTTGATTTATCTGTCACCTGATCCATCAGCAATGAATAATTTTCATGGAAGGTGCACTTTAATTACATTCCCATTTGACTTGCATTATCAAGCCCTATCTAGGTAATTAATCTCACCAAGTATCCAATTTCGGTCTTTATTGCTGGCAGGCAGGCCTCTTGAATTATTGTGTGCTTGAATGGGTCTTGGGTCTTTTTAACCAGGCAGACCCTGAAAGAGATCTGGAGCCTTCCAAATCCTGGAACTGTGTCTCAGAAAGGTTTCTTTTTTTTTTTTTTCCTTAGATATTGTGATTAAATTATATTTGACATCAAAAGTACACTTCCATATTTAATGAGGCCTATAGATTACTATAATCATGAAAGCCTTCACTTTTAGGTGTAGCCGTAGCTAATCTGCATGTCATTTTGTATGTGGTGGAGCTGTGCTAAACTGTTAACTATAGCTAACATCTGTATCAATCTGCTGATATAAATTTGCCACAGTTACCACCTAAACTTAAGAGTGTTCTTTTAGTTCTGATTTTAAGGTTTATATGAATTTAGGTGAATATTTAGTTAAAAGATGATTAAATCAAAATTAGAATCACAATTATCCTGCTTTATATTTAGTCATATACTTTTCAACAGTTTTCTTTATTTTGAATTAACAAATAACTCATCTTTTATGTTTTCCCTATCTTTTGATTTTGATCATCTTCATTCCTTAATTACTTATATCAGTTAATGCCAGAGTTCAATGATCTTACCAAGTTAGTTATATACATATGTGTAATAATTCTGAAATATGTTATTTGCCTTTCTGTTATAGTCTTGCTTTAAATCTAGTGCAGAAATTTTCAGTGTGCTTTATGATTTTGTAATTTGGAAATTATGTTTATAGGGAATACAGCTTTTTGCTTCTCTCCTCTGAAGACATTACAAAAAACACTGGGAACTTCTTGAAAATCAAATTAAAATATAGTGTAAATAGATCAGCTGCCTTTTTGAAACTGATGTAAATATCTGACAATTTTTTAAGCCTTAGATTGCCTGATTAGTAGAAGAGAAGGCTGTTCAATCTTTTGTAGACTAAATAGGTTATAATATTTACACAGTAAGATCTTTTGGAAACTATGGACTGATGATAGTGAGGAAAAAGGATGAGTACCTCTCCAACTTCTACTATCACCTCTATATGGTTAATTGTATACACCTCTGCCACTTACCCTGACGCCTCTCACAAATTCATACCATATATCTCAAGACTATAGTTATGGCTGAATTTGTAAGTATTTTGCCATCAAGCCAAACTCCACAGAAAAAAAAGCCTATTTTTTAATATGTAACTATTCTTAGTATGTAACTTTAATCTGACCCTTTGTTCTTGAGACAGATAGTTGAACACATTTTAATGGAATACATATTATATATGGATTCCTAAAGCATATAACATCACTTTGTAAAAATTGCATAGTATTTTTTAATCCAAGTATTAGTTACCCTTGTCATTTAGAAATGCCTTTTTTTTTCAATTGTAAGAGTATATAGCAACATTTTATCATTTACCATATAGTAACATTTTACCAAAACATTTTACCATTTTACCAAATAATTCAGTTTAATCTATTTCAGTTGTATATGTTCACAATTATGCTTATAAGATACAAGAGAGCTTAACTCAGAATTTAAATTGGCAGGGATATTTGCTACTGAATGGTTCACTATTGTGAGTTCCTCAGTAGAGTGTGTGTGTGTCTGTGTACATCTATATATATATACACACATGCACACCCATATATGTACATAATATGTAATATGAATATGTATGAATTCATATTAGACATTTTAAAAGAAATTATTCCCTTTGTGAATATACTATTAACATAAATACCTCTGATAATTAGGTATACAGTGTCCCTTAGTAGTTATATTTCCTTTTAAATATTAATAGCTAACCAAAGAGCTCATGGCTTTTTAACATTTCTCCTTACATTTATTTTCTTTTGGGCATTTCTGATTCAAGATGGTTTGTGTGTGTGCATGTGTTTATGCTTAGCTGTGTCCAACTTTTTGTAACCCCATGGACTCTAGCCCATCAAGCTCTGTCCATGGAGATTCTCCAGAGAGGAATACTGGAATGGGTTACCATGCCCTCCCCCAGGGGATCTTCCCAACCCAAGGACCGAACCCTGTATTGCAGATAGATTCTTTACTGTTGTATTTTTCAGTAGTTATTATTGTTCCCTGTAGCAGCATTTTGAACTAGAATATAACAAACATAATGCTCACAGATAAAGGAAGTGAGACTTAAATGAGAAAGACTGCTTATATAACATCATATAGTAAATCAATAGACTCTGGCTTAGAATTTAGGGATAATTTGTTAACTGAAACATTCTATCAGAGTTATTTTGCTTTTCTTCTGTGTAGTCTTAGATGTTGATCTTTTTCAGCATATTGATTTACCAAAAATATTTATTACTTAGGCTGTTTACAGAGTCAATACAGATATCAAAGTAAAATCAGTTTCTGTATAATAGTGCATGTAGAGATAGACTTAAAAGACATCAGATTAGTTTGACTTAGAATGATAGATTTAGAATCTGAATGTTTGACTCCATACTATACCAGTTGCTTTTTGACTTTGTGCAATTAATGCAATCTCTTTATCTTAGTAGTTAAATAAGTATTATGTGAAGCATTATGTGAAAAAGTTTTATAAAATTAAAACACTGCAGTTGTCATTTGGTGCTGTTGATATACTAGAATGGAACACTGTGCTGCAAATTTAACTTTAGCAAAGCACATTCTTAGAAAAAATTAGCAAAATAATGCTGATTATAATACAAATTAATGTTGACTTTATTCTCCCAATATATAGTCAGACCTACAAAAGAAAAGATATTTTAAAAAACCTGTTTCTGGACAGTATCATCATAGTTCAGAAAATTCAAGGAATTAATAAGAGATGCATTAGATATAATCGATTTCATAAAATGAGCTTTGAATTTATAATATATTATCTCACAAAAAAATTAAAATCTATTTTTATTGCCAGTTTTCATATTATTCTACTTTTAGAAAATGATGTTCAGTATCAATGTTTAAAGTCTTCCCTGGTGGCTCAGCGGTAAAGAATCTGCCTGCAATGAAGGAGCCAGGAGCCTCTGGATGTGCAAGTTCGATCCCTGGGTCAGGAAGATCCCCTGGAAGAGAGGATGGCAACCCACTCCAGTATTCTTGCCTGGAGAATACCATGGACAGAGGAGCTTGGAGGGCTACGGTCCATAGGGTCACAGTCAAACATGACTAAAGTGACCTAGCAGAAGCAGCTTCAGTGTTAAAATTGAATATGTTTTTGAAATTTAATTAAACATAAAATTTAATTTTCTAGATATATAGAGATATTATAACTATATATAATTTACTACTCCATCAGAATACAGGGATCTTCCACTTTTAGGCTCAATTTATATTGTATTTTAAGGGTAAGACAATATAAAGCTAGAAAAGAATGATTTTATAGAAACAAATTGAAAATATTCTAAAGACCAATGATCTTTAGTTATATTTTTAAAAGATATTAGTATCCATCTTCTTAAAATGATAGAATTAAAATGACTTATTTTGTTTTGATTATTTAATGTTTAGTTATGGTTGAAAGCTTTGAAGAAATTATAAATACCTGGGAACATCTGTATTTGAAGTTTAAGCTCATTTATGGCAAACTGGGAATAGGAGAAATATCACTTAGAGAGAGAGCTGAATTTCACTGCTTCAGATATGGTATAGAATTTCTAAGTACCTGAAAATGGTTCTCTTATTTGCTATATTTGATTGATTTCTATTTTTCCAGTGGTTCCTTCTCTTTTGGCTAAACCATGAGCCCCTGAATACACATTTTTGTGCACACCCCTCAATTAGATTACTGCAGACTACCTGGGTGGGGGCGGCAGGGGATGCAAGATTTAGAAAACTAAAAGATGTAAAATACAAGATAAAAAAAGAAAGAGGAAGGAGGACATGAGTTTTCACATGCATTCTAGGAATTATATGACAGAAATTCCAGGCTGACCTTTACCCCAGAAAGTCCTTGTCTACCGTTGCCATTTCTACCTCCAGGGGCTGTTGATGGGTATTTCTAGCAACCTGACAATATTCTTGGGCTTCCTGGCCTGGAGTTTTATAACTGTTTGACATGGCATCTCTTTTTTCCTTTTTTCTCTTCTTTTCCATACACCCTGTCCTCTTGCCTTTTTCTCTCTCCTTCCTGTCTTTCCTGATACTGTTTGATTTAGTGGTGAGCAGTAGTAGCTAGGTACAGAAGAAAGAAAAAAAAGGCTACGATATGAAACCGCGATCCCAATGTCACAAGAGTCATATATGGCGAACAAAGAACAGGTTGTTCCCTGAGAATTCATTTCTTTGCCTCTAGGATGCTGCTGGTTTTTTTTTCCATCCTGTGATATTTACTTCTGTTTCTTAACGTACATCTGACTTGAGAGCTGCAGGTCTGAGATCAGTGGTGAGGAAAACAACAGACTTGTCTGTGATACTGTCCTGTTTGATATGGAAAAATATTGGGATATTTTCTTTTCCTGCCAGCTATCCGTGACAGAAAATTTTCAATTATCGACTGACTACATTTATACAAATATGCATAAGTGGTTTTTAAAAATAGGTGTTTGAGACCTTTCAAAGCAAGATTTTCTTTCTTTCCGGTACTTCAAAATTCTCTTAAATAAAGAGCATCACTGTGTCCAGACTGATTTTATATTTTAAAAGTAACTTTTTCTAAGGAGGGAATTGGTCAGAGAACTACCCACAGAAAAGTAGGTCTCATTTCTAATCTGTATTCTAAAGAACAAAAATGGTCTTTTGTTACAGCCTTATTCAGCCAATGTGTAAATACACACACTATAAGATCTTGTGATTCTGACCTTTTGGAAATGGTGTGCAGTCACTGGAACTTTGCTTTTGATCATGAGTAATCTTTGACATTATTAAGCAATCTTATCCTTGAGGATCTTTCTTAAATGTTTTGGGTCAGTCTCCCAGGGGAGAAAAGGGAGATTTGACATTGTAGATTTGAAAGCAAAGCAGCAGTACACTCTTCTGTTGTGTAATGTACTTTTCTGTGAAAACTCTCACTGTAGCTAATGTGCCTTCAGTCAAATACAACAAAACCACATCATCAGTCACTTTTAATTACTCCTTTAAAGTTAGTTCACTCATACCTTTTTCATAACTACTCCTAGCCCTATGGATGCCTAACAAAGGAACAAGTTAGCTGATAGAAGCTTCTCTGTTTTTTTCCCTTCCTTTTCTATAATGTTTTTTAAAGGAGATTTAATTTATATAACTCTTAGCACCCTTCAGATTTATGGTAAAATTTTTAAATTGGAAGAACGATGCCATGCAAAGCAAGAGATTACTCTTGGCTGCTGGATGGGTAGTTGCTATTGGAGCTCATGACGAGGAAAACTATTTTTCCTGTTCTTACAAGGTGTAAAAGGTTTTGTATACCTGTCCATTTGACTCACCACTGGGCTTTCAAAGTGGTAGGAACACTGTATCAAATAGTTTGTAATGTGCAGCATATGAGTAGGATCTGAAATTTTCATGTTTGTTTGCACTTGCATGGTTTACTGAAGCTAAACTCATGGAGGAGAGTGCAAGGAATATTCTCTGAGCCATCTTAAGAATCAAGAGCAGTGTTGTAAATGAAGTTATGCAGTGGCTGTAGTTCTCTCTCTCATGTTAAAAGGCTTATAGTAGTTGAAAGGCTTGAGTGTTTTGGTACTCAGTACACTTCATAAACTTTTTACGTTTTTTTCCTTTTTATGTTACTAAGTTAAGTCCACTTTTAAAAACAGATAAATCACAATTAGACTTTATTCAGTTTATATTGGGTAGCAAAGATAATACATGGGCCTCTTTTCTAGGTTATAGAGAAAAAGCTGCCTCATTCATCTTTCATGTCCTGGATAAATATGTTCAGATCTCCATACTGCCAAATCTGTAGACTGTGAAGAGATGACTAACAGGGTTTTCCCAAGAGTGCTTTGAATCTTAATAATCTCTTTTAAATTATTAGACAGCTAAATAGTTTCTTTCTAAGTTTTCACCAAATGCAAAGGAAAATTATGTAACTTATAGTGACTCATATTTCAGTAAGAAATTATTGTAATATGAATTGAGAAACTATAATTAGTTTCCAGCTTTCCTGAAAAACAAAAACTGTGAATGATTATCATAAGATCACTAAATTATAGGTGAACTTATGGGTCCAACAATTTTTTTTCCCTTTCGCCCCCTTTATTTTAGTACTCTGTATCTTTTCTGGTGGGCTCTGACACAAAACACAGGTGCCTTTTTAAGTAAATTATTTCATTGCTTATGTTTAAGTAATTCCTTATGTTCCTAATGATACCCAGAACCTTAACTAATCCTTTGAAATTAGAATGTAAATACCAATGAAATTGTAAAATCTCAAATAGAATTCATATCCCAGGTTTGGTGAGACCAAAAAGCTTATATTACAATCCTAGACAGATAATATATCACACATGTAAATGATTATGCTTTACTCTGGATGAAAAGCCTCACTTCATTCTAATACTAAAAACAGACATAGACAGAATTTTTATAATATTGCTTGAGTACCCCCCCTTATATTTTGAGACATAGAAAAAGTAAGACTGGAGTTACATGAAAGGTATTTAGGGATTCAGTCCTGCCTGCTAACATTTTATTGACTCCCTAGTTTTCTGAGGAATGTGTTATTATTCAGAATGCCGGGGAAAATTAAGAAAATTGCCCCAGGTAATAAGGCCCCAGATGATGTAGTCAGACTATGGCCCATCCTCTTACCTCCTAGGTTGTATTATTCCTTCCTGTTCTTGAGTTTTGAGGTTGTGTTGCTTTATTTCTAGAGAAAAAGTCCATCCTAATAAACATGATGCATAGACATACTGGAAATTTTCTAAATAGAGTCTACACGTCACAATCTGTATACTACTTTTAGATTAAGTGTAAAGGTATATAACATGCAAATACATTCATGGAATCCAGGGACTGAAATGGATTTGCATTACACTTTTAACGTTCATATTTGTGAATTTGATTCAGAATATCCTAGTTATAATGCATGGAAAACCCACAAGGATACAAATTTCTACCCAGAGTAATAGCCATGGTAACATTTAATGTACTTCTTTGGACATTTTTTCCAGCATTATGTGTTAAATTTGCTCTCTAGTAATTGGAAAATGTTTCAAATTGTGTGTGTGTTAGTGGCTCAGTCGTGTCCGACTCTGTGATCCCATCGACTGTAGCCCGCCAGGCTCTTCTGTCCACGGGATTCTCCAGGCAAGAATACTGGAGTGGATTGCCATTGCCTTCTCCAGGGGATCTTCCTGACCCAGGAATCTAACTCAGGTCTCCAGCATTTCAAATTGTAGCTGTTATGTATGCAGGTCAAAGACTTATCTCTAGAAATATAAAATTTATGTAAGTAGAAATATAAAATTAGTTTATATTATTTTGATAATCTTAAACTAGGATATTTTATGTTTAAATTAAAACTTTACATAGTTTGATTGCTTTAAATCTTTGCCAGATCACGTTGTTGATCACATCTGTTTCTTTGAAAATTTGAAACTCAAAAATAATGTAAATAATATTTTTTTTTTACTGAAGGGTATTGAAAATTTAAGGCATTATTCTGGAACATCTTTTTTGCCTTTAGGAAGTGTATTAATAGAATGTGCACATAAACAATACTAATGTATTTATGAACTTGTTTACTTTTTGCCATGAACAAGAATATTACACTGTAGCACAAAAATTTAACTTCATCAAAGTTACAGTGTAATTGAGTTCCTGTGTAAACACTGCATATAATAAAAATGTAAGCCACTTAGCTTATATTATAAAGAAGAAATGGAATTTGTAGTATTTAAAGTTCATATCAGAGGAAAGATTGCCAAGGCTCCCCTGTAAATAGCCACTCATTCATTCTCTTTATAGTCAGAGCCAGTTAGCAGAGATGGAACTTGCCAATGAGGGTAAGAGGAGTCATAATATCTAGTTAAGTATATATTTTATGAACATTATCACTAATTTATTAATTTTCCAATTATATTGGAAAATAGAGATTTTTATTCATTAACTTTTAGTTTTTGTTTTATTTGTTTTCACTCCTCAGCTCCCCACCACGTCCACTGAACGTCACTGTAAAGATTCCATGAATCTAGTTCTGTGAGAATATTCTTAAGAACTCTTATTCAACACATTTTTTATGGTCATGCATCTAAAAGTGTAAGGCATGTGGTAAATGAAAAATACATATTTCTTGAGAAAGCAGATTTATTTTCTTCCAGTTTTATTGAGATATAATTGGCATGCAGAACTGTATGAGTTTAGGGTATACAGCAACTTAATGATTTGACTTATATACATCATAAAATGATTGCCACATTAAGTTTAGTGATTATTCACTATAGATACAAAGTAAAAAGAAAACAATTTTCCCTATAATGAGAACTCTTAAGATTTACTCTCTTCACTTTTATATATAACATACAGCTGTGTTAACTACACTGATCATGTTGTACATGCTTATTTATCTTGTAACCAAAAGTTTGTGTCATTGAACCAACCACCTTCCTCACCATATAAAGATGCCATGCTAGTCTTTACTATGTTCTCCACACTGTGCATTTCATTTCTGTGACTCATTCATTTTGTAACTGGAATTTGTACCTCTTAATTTCCCCATTTTTCACTGATAAAATATTGGGTTGGGCAAAACCTCATTGATTTTTCCTGAAGATGTTATGGAAAAATCTGAGTGAACGTTTTGGCCAACCTGATAAATTTTTCTATTTTATTTGTGTATTAAAATAGATATCACTAATTAGATTTTAATACATTATTTCTATTTAATTGAACTGTGTGAATAAATATGACTTAGAGTTGTCTATGTTTCCCTGAAAACAGAGAGTTGATTTAATGAAATCCTCTTCATTCAGTAGCTGCTTGTGGATAATTTGGGACCAACAAAAATAATTAATCTACAAACTAAACAAATGTATAAAGAAGTTGCTGATATTTGTCACAGATACACAAATTATACTGAGAAATTTATTGGGTGAAAAAGCACAGTTGACTCAATTGTTTGTATATTTCCAATGAAAAAATTATTTTTTCTCAGTTATACAGATTATTTCTTTAACTCTTCATGATCATTTCTTTGAAAAATGTTTACGTGCACACATAAACGAATCTCATATGCATTCCAGAAGGAAATTCTGTTTCAAAGTAAGTTCTGAAAGAAAGAAGAGACTTACGTCTATGATTTGAAGGAGTTCCAGGGCATGCATTTTATATTCATTTTTAGCTGAAGATGTAATCTTTATATTTCAGGAAGGAACATGTTAAAGAGTTGCAGAATTCAAAATGTGTTTATGGGTGGAGAAAACTAAGTAAGACATTTGGATCTATTGGGTTGGCTAGATGAACTTTTTGGCCAACCCAATAGCTAGAATGATATCCATGGAAATCTTAGAGAGCATTGTTTTATTATAGTGATGTGACTGCTGCATGAGAAATAAAACTAGAGGAAAAATTACTAGGCCATCTCTGTTCACTTCTCCTAAAATACAGTGAAATTCCTTATTTGTAGTATTCTGATTTATTCATTCTTTGCCAAAAGTTATATATACCTAACTGTGGTGTTGGAGAAGACTCTTGAGAGTCCCTTGGACTGCAAGGAGATCCAACCAGTCCATTCTAAGATCAGTCCTGGGTGTTCTTTGGAAGGAATGATGCTAAAGCTGAAACTCCAATACTTTGGCCACCTCATGTAAAGAGTTGACTCATTGGAAAAGACTCTGATGCTGGGAGGGATTGGGAGCAGGAGGAGAAGGGGACGACAGAGGATGAGGTGGCTGGATGGCATCACGGCGTCGATGGACATGAGTTTGAGTGAACTCCGGGAGTTGGTGATGGACAGGGAGGCCTGGCGTACTGTGATTCATGGGGTTGCAGAGTCGGACACGACTGAGTGACTGAACTGAACTGAAGTTGTTATAGTTTTACTGCATACCCATGTTGCTATTTGCTTTTCAATATTACAGGCTTTTCTTCAAATAGCCATGCTTTATTGAAATGTTTCATCTTTATGCCCACTCTTAAATGTGAATATGTTCAGACAAATCTTCTAATGTAAAACTATTTAAGACGTGCTCAACATTGTGGTTAAGTGTTTGTGTAAAGAAAAGTCCTAAGATCACTTCCAGGATGAGAAGTCAATAAATGTTTGACACTTAATACCCAAGCTAATGAAGAAGAGAGAGAATAATATATATATATATTATTTTTTTTGCCCGTGAAGAACATACTGTTGACTGCCTTGGATAAACAGTTTATCCATGATTACCAGCTTATGCATTAAAAGAATTTAATTACTGTGTTTAGCATTGTATATAAGGATTATTCAAGCTTCCCTTAGTGATCACATCTCTTTATCCCCCTGATTGTGATATTCTTCTCCATCCCTTCCAAAATGTAGCTTTTCTTTTGGCCAGTGTAAAATGAGAGAGTTTACATTACCGATGACTTAATTAAATAATACAATTGCTTATATCATTACAAGATGAGATCTTTGTTTTTGATTTCACTTCAACTGTAGAGTGTAGTGGGAAAAAATAAGATGGAGCCCTGAAGGAAGAGAGGGCTTGATTTTACTTTCCAGTTCTGCTACATTACTATTGTGTGAAGTAGATAATGCATAGAACAAGATTATTATATATATAACATTATCAAAAATTCTTGAGAAAATTACTAAAAGATATTTGAGAAAATCCAGAAGTCTTAAGTTTATTTAACCTCAGTCATGCTTTCTAGAGTATGGAATGTACATGTTGGGAAATGTTCACTTATTTTCAAAAGTCTACAAAGAACAAGTATATTGCAAAAGTACTTGAAAAATCAAATATATCAGGATCCATAATTAATAGTTCAGCACTCACATTCTTTATTAGGTGTGGAGTAAAATTCTTGCAAGAGCTCTTGGACCATATGCTGTTGCTGTGTTAAGTTCAGTTCAGTTCTGTTGCTCAATCATGTCTGACTCTTTGCGACCCCATGGACTGCAGCATGCCAGGCTTCCCTGCCCATCACCAACTCCCTGAGCTTGGTCAAACTCATGTCCATTGAGTCAGTGTTAAAAGTCAGTATCTAAAAATGACAATTTAATTCCATAGTTATGTTAATATTGCTTATGGTCTAGCTTGGATGTTAATTGACAAAACCTTTCAAACTTTTCTGTCCAAAATTAGAACTACTGATAATTGACTATTAAAAGTTACAGTTGTTCCTGCTTAAAAGATAAATAGCAATTGTTTAGTGACCAATATCTCCTTCAGAACTTGAGGGACAAGCTCTGTAGTTATTTATCTTAGGCATAATTAAGCATATTTAAGTTATAATATTACAATATAGATTTGAAGAAAGATATTTGTTCAATCTGACACTAAAATATGCAGTTTCTGATGGAAGACAAATGTTGAAAGTTCATGGTAATAAAAATAAACTACCTAACTTCATTAACCCTATTTTCATGAGGAGTTACTTACCTGCATGTAGTAAAATGATGAGACTCTCACTGTTGTAGTGTCATCATTGGGGCTTCCCCGGTGACTCAGATGGTAAAGAATCCACCTGTAATGCAGGAGACCTGGGTGCAATCCCTGGATTGGGAAGGTCCCCTTGAGAAGGGAACGGCTGCCCACTCCAAATTTCTGGCCTGGAGAATTCCATGAACAGAGTCCTTTGTATGTGAGTCGCAAAGAGTCAGGTATGACTGAGCAGTTTCATCATTACAAGGTAATTTTGATCATGAAAGATGGTTTTGACCATGGATTTTATAATGCAGCTTCAGTGATTTGCTTTCCAAAATATTTCCTTTATTTTCCTTTTTAAATTTTATCTTTAAGTTAGGGACCTGTAACTTTGTCTATTTTGCTACATACTCCTGCTCAATCACTCAGCCATGTCTGACTTTATGACCATGGACTATACCCTTCAGGCTCCTCTGTCCATAGGAATTTTCAGGCAAGAATACTGGAGTGGGTTGCTGTTTCCTATTCTCAGGGATCTTTTGACCCAGGTATCAAATCCACATCTCCTTCTTTGGCAGACAGATTCTTTATTGTTCAGTCAGAGTATTGTTTTGTTCATGATGTGTATGTAGTTTGCTTAGGGAGACCACACCATCTTTCTCCCTAAATCCCCCAGTGAATCTTTCTCCTGTTATTTAAGTTTTGTGCTTTGGGGGACACATTGATTATGTGGCACTTTCATGGGAGTTCTCTAATGAGAATGAATTAATACCCAGAGTGAATAGTGATCCTATAATCTGCTTCATTTGCTATAACTCAGAAACTAATGTCCTAGGAGAAATCTTGGCATCCAAGGATAATAAAGTCAGGTAAGAACAGCTTATCTCTGTTTTGAGTTAGAAAAAGTCAGTAGTGTGATGTATGGTGCACTTCTAGGGAGGTGAGGATTCTATCACACCAGAACTCTTCTCAGTTGGCTGATTGTTGAAAATTCACTGGTGACATACTTTCACTTAAAACATTCATTCATGGAATTCCCTGGTGGCCCAGTGGTTATGACTCAGTACTTTCGCTGCCATGGCCGGGTTTAATCCCTGGCTGAGAAACTAAGATCCTGCAACCATATGGTGTGACCAGAGAAAACCCTTTCATTTATTCTTTTAGTATGCAAACACCTATATTCACCATATCTCAAATTCAGAATATCATAAATTTCACCTGATGGGAAAAAACTGACTCAGTGGAAAGGACCGTGATGCTGGAAAAGACTGAAGGCAAAAGGAGAAGGGGACAACAGAGGATAGCATGGTTAGATGGTATCACTGACTCAAAGGACATGAATCTGAGAAAACTCTGGGAGACAGTGAAGGAGAGAGGAGCCTTGCATGCTGAAGTCCATGGGGCTGCAAAGAGTCATACGTGACTTAGTAGATGAACAACATAAATTTAACACATATTTCTAGGTACTAGGAGAAAGCAATAGACAAAAAAATCTGCTGTTAGAAACTTCTAGTAAGAGTGAGATGAAGAGTGAAACAGAACTCAATTAAATGTGTGCCATATTTAAAAATTAAATGATCCTGTCCAATTAGTGTCGGTGGCTCAGTGGTAAAGAACCACCTGCCAATGAAGGAGACATGAGTTCAATCAATGGGTCAGAAAGATCTCTAGGAAGAGGAAATGGCAATCCACTCCAGTATTGTTGCCTGAAAAATCCCCTTGAACAGAGGAGCCTGGTGGGTTACAGTCCATGGGGTCACGAAGAGTCGGACACGACTTAGTAACTGAGTATGCATGTCCAGTTAGTGTAGAAAAGGCATGAACAGAATCTCAGAGGGGCTATCTGAAAAAGCTTCTTAAGAGATGATATTTGAGTAAAAGTCTGAGTAAAGTATAGAAGCAAAATCAAAGGAAAGAAGATGTCTCAGTCAGAACCATCTGTGTGAGGCCCTGAGGGAAGAGTGGGCTGGGCAAGTTCAACTGGGGAGGAGGGTTATAGAAGGTGTGGATGAATGGAAGAGAGTAGAGTGGATGCCAGAACTTTAATGGGATTGGAGGATATTGTATTGGTCCTTACAGATCATTTAAACCACTGGCTTTAGATGGAAATGGAATGCCATTGGAGAGTTCCAACAGTAGAGTGATGTCAGCCTACTTGCATTTTAACAGTGTAATGTTACAAATGGATAAGAATGGCTCAAGGGTGGAAGCAGGAGGTTCTGGAGGCTATTGCAGTAATCTAGAAAGGAGATGGCATTGGCTTGTGTTTGACTATTAGCAATGGAATGGTAAGGAGTGGTGATCAGAGTCTGGATACATTTTGAATATAGAATCCACAGATGAACTGTTAGAATGTGGCCTATGAGAACAAGAGAAAGACTAAGGGCAATCTCTTTGCTTCCCTGGTGGCTCAAGATGATAAAGAATCTGCATGCAGTGCAGGAGATCTGGGGTCAGTCCCTGGGTTGGGAAGATCCCCTGGAGAAGGGCATGGCAACCCACTCCAGTAACATGCCTGGAGAATCCCCATGGACAGAGGAGCCTGACGAGCTCAAGTCCACGTGGTTGCAAAGAGTTGGACATGACTAAGCTTACGGATTAAACACACAAAAAGGGTGATTCTGAGCATTTTTACCTAAGCAACTGGAAAGATGAAATTGCTCGTAATTCAGATGCAGGAGATTATGAGAGGGACAGGTATGAAGGAGAAAATTAGGAACTCAGTTTTGGATATGCTAAGCTTAAAATGCCTGTGGTTGGATATTACAAATCTGAAGTTCATATCTGAGGTCTGTGTTAGTGATATTAATCTGGAATTATCAGCAAAATGTGAAATTTAAAGTAATGAAACTAAATAGGATAATGAATGGAATGAATATAGCTAAAATCACAAAGAGGGTTCAGATCTAAGTGCCAGGGCAGCGGGTGATGAGGAACAGTCAGAAATGACAGAGAATGAGTGGCCAGTGAGGTTAGGAGGAAAATTCAGAGTTTAATGCTCTGAAAGCAAAGAAAGTGTTTCAAGGAGAAGGCAGTGATCTGTGTCAAATGTTAATAGCCCTGCAAGGTGAGCAGTGAGAACTGAACTTTGGATATAATCAACTCAGCATGAGTCTAGTGGCCATCAGAACATCTCATATGTCTTCGATTGCACTAATCTATCGTCTAAGGGTGGCTGACATTCTGCTTTACTCTACACTAGTTACCTCCAACCGAGTGTACTGTGTCCAGATATGATGCAGCTCACAAGCCTGTAATATGAATATGAGTCAAAAGAATGGATTTGACTAACTTGGAGAAAACAGAGGACGATACCATGGTAATCTTCAAAACCTATGAATCTTTGTATCTAAGAAAATGTTTTTCTTATATTTAGTTTATAATTTGTCTTTTTGTTGTTTCCTCCTATTCATTTATTTATTCATTAAATACTAAGTGCCTATGGTGTGTCAAACACTGCTGACCACTAGAGATCAAGTAATGAGCAATGAAGGGAAGGTCCCTGTTTCTGAAATAGATTGAAGAATTTTAGTCCAAAACTGTGATGTACCTTGATGAGGTTCCAGCTCTGTGGGTATTCTGCATTAGTAGGAAACTCACTAAAACTGAAAAGGGAAGATGAAAAGGGAAGACGAAGTATAATCTCACACTAAAAATTCAAGGAACAAATGATTTCTCGGTTTTAAAAATTTGCTTTTTTTCCTTGCTTCTGCTTATACTATGCAGTGAATTACAGAAAATCATCACATATGGTGGTTTTAGAGCACCTGCTAGTCAGTCTTTCTTCTAAGGAAGTTCTAGCTGTGCTATTCATTAAACATTTAATACGCATGTTAAATATATTTAAAATCACTTCTTATACCTGTTTAAATTACACTGAATGTTTTGGCAGTGTTGTGTTGTGATTTGGGTTGTGTTTTTACTCATTTGTGGAACAGATATTTATTGAGAATTTACTGTATGTCAGGTATTTTTGCTGAGTGCTGGGGATTCTGTGGTAAAATGGGCATAGTGTCCCATGGATCCTAGATTATTGAGGGAGATAGGTACTAATCTCTTTCCTTTACTGCTTCCACGTTCATCTTAACATTATTCTTGAGTGTTATGAGATTTTCATCCAAGTGGTGCTCAGTCATGTCTGACTCTTTGCAACCCCATGGACTGTAGCCTGCCAGGCCCTTCTTTCCATGGAATTTTCCAGACAAGTATACTAGAGTGGGTTGCCATTTCCTTCTCTAGGGGATCTTCCCGACCCAGGAATAGAACACAGATCTCCTGTGTTTCCTGCATTGGCAGGCAGATTCTTTTTTCCGCTCCACCACCTTGGAAGCCCATTATTTTCATTAATGAGTCCTACTCTATTAATAGAATTATCTGCTGTATGGCTAATGTTTGGTGAATATACCAGGCAGTTTATAAGCCTGAAATTATTGTTCTTGATCTTGGATGGATCTCACTGATGGTTAAGACAGGATGTTGTGATTTTTTTTTTTCCAGTAAGCGTAGGCATCACTTTACATCTGAGACAGCAAAGAAAACAGATAATTATTTAATCTTATGTGTTTGATGATAACCATTTTTCTTGGCAAATGCTTGGATTAAGCAAGTTTTATTCATTGGTATTTCTATGATTCAAAGTCCTTTTTTCAGCCAATTAAATATATTCAGCATCTTCAAAGTGTGTCTGAGTAAATATAAACTATTAAAAGTATACCAGTATGTGCAAAACAATCTTTCTACTGCAAGCAAAGTTGGTTCAGTGTACACCTGTTTTCAGTATTAAAGTGGTCATTCATTAGGTTGGAATATTTTTAAAAATTGCCTTTACTTATTTTATCTTTTTTTAAAATCTGCTGAGTGTCCTAGGTACATGTATGTAGCAAGAGCAGGTGTAGAGAGTAGAAAACAGCAGAATATAGAAGGATGTTATAGACTTTTCTACTAGTTTAACCAAAGCTTGAAATTATGGAAAATTTTAGACAACCAGCCTAGCAGATGCTTCCTGTGAGTCAGTTACACATCACTGGTTTGGCCCATGTTTTTGTGCAGTGGAATGGGTCTGGCAGTTGTTTTGAAGAAGGGGCATGCTATCTCTTTTAGAAGGATAAAGTAAAAAGTTTCTTACTTAAAGAGTTTTGATGATTAAAAGGAAGTAGAAGAAGTGAGATAATATTGAAATTTCTGTGAAATAAAAACCAAGCAGGTCTACTCCTTTTAAATTCCATTGGTCCTCTGCTTTGAATTTAGAATTAAATGTTAACTGTATTTTATACAGATATTTCCCTGTGTTCATATATGACTCTTGGCAATATTAATTCTTTTTTCCCCTGGTAGGCTGTTAAAAGAAATTTTAGTCTATACCATAGGTATTTATTTGCATTGTGATTTGGACTGTTTTGTTTTGTTTTTTCTTGTACTTTCTTTTCACTTGGGAAAGTGCAGAGATGGAGGCTAAAGAGTTTTTCTCATAATATTCTTATCTGAAGAAAATCTCCCTCTCTGCCTACTCCTCTTTTCATCTCATTATCCTTCTGTCCATACCCATTTTTTTTAGCCTACATAACCCCAGTCCTAGAAAAGGTGTATTGATGGGAAAGAATGATTTTTTTCATGATTATTATTAATAGAGAATAGGAAAATGAGTTTGTGTAAGTTTAAGATGTGTAGCATAATGATTTGACTTATATATACTAATGATTATAAATATTGTTAACATGAATCTGTTCTTTTCCTGATGATGTTTCTCAAAGTCAAAGAATGGATCCTTCTTATTTACCCCAATATACTTGCAAATATATTTTTAAAGTACAGCTGTCAATTTTATCTAGAAGTAATGTACACAGTTCTGAGAATATATAATTTCCTATTTCTAAACTTTTCATTTTATTCACTAATATATTAAGTGTATGAATTCTTTGATCCCAGTTTTTCCTTATTGATGATCCTGCTATATTTTGTATTTTAGGTCTTTCATTTGCTCTTGGGTTTCCCAAAATCTAATAGTGATTTGTAGGTTTCCCTTTACCAAACTAAAAAACTTAATAGCCACTGGAGTTTATGGAATATTATTTAGCACCATCTTAATTTCATTTTCTGGTAGAAACTTTAAAAAATTCCTTGAGATTTCACTGACCACTGTATATAACTGAGGTCCAGTGAAAAAGATTCTGATAAATATTATAAGGAATTAATCAAGAGAATATTTCTTGTTAATAAATTTCATACGAAAGTAAATAAAGTTAGCTCAGGGCAAACCTAATGCGGATTTGAAAACAACAACATCAGAAAAATTATTCTATCCATTAACATTAATGTTGTAGCTTTTTTTCTAAGCAAACAGATTAAAAAAAAATAGTAGCAACATTTCTATTAAAAAAATCTCAAAAATATTCCTTGTACTCAGAAAGTCTGTCTCCCCCTTCAAGGATGCTTTTAGATAACTTTTGGCAACATAAAACAGACCACTGATAATACTTGGAGGTAGTTTGTATTTGTGATTAAATGCATGTGAAATATATAAGTGGAAGGACTCTTGGAGTTAAGATTTTAATATTTCAGTTGTAGATAACTCTCTTTGAAAACATAGCTTTTTATACAGATTTGGTGTGAAAATGTTTAGTTGAGCAGATGGAGATCCAGCTGGTAGAGTATATGTTTGTCAGGGTATCTGGCATTTAGCTACATCCAAAAATGATATCAAACCAAAAGATGCTAAAGAGCAGCACTGTATGAAAGCCAGTAGGATCAGGTAGGGGTAGCATTCCCTCAGTTTTGATTTTCTAACCTTGTAGAGATGTATTGTAATCCAGATGGAATTTTCCATTTCAAAAATAAAGTCTGAGAAGATGTAAATAAAATTGTCAAACATCTGCCTTTCCAAAATCATGATTACAGTAGGCCAGGAAACACATGCTATTTTGTGTGTTGAAATTTGTTATCTAATGAAAGTATATATCTATAAGCACACAAAATCATATGCATTTCCCAGAACTTTATATTCTGTATACTTAAAGTCATTATTTTGGCTTCATGAGCTAAACTATAAGAAGTGGCAGAGGATAATGAGTAGAAAAGTAAAAGGAAGATATAAAGCATTTGGAGAATAATGACAGGAGCCCTAAATATATTTGAAAACATTTTACCCTATGGGATAGCAGTATTTAAGCCCACACTGCAGTGGATAAAAAGGCCAGCTTAGTAAGGAATATTAATATATTTACTCCTAAGTTTTGTAACATATATATTTAGTTGCTTAATATAGTCAACTTATTCATTTATTTCTCAAAGAGATGAATTTTTAGAAATATTTTGTCAATATGTACATGTATTCAAGGAGTTCTGTAGTGCACATTTGAAATCATTTGAATCAAGAGGAATATACAAATGTCATAATTGTAGTTAATAAAAAATTTTACATCCTGTTTTTTGTTTGGTTCCCCTTTTGATGCTGTGTTAGTAAAATAGATATTCAAATTTAAAATTCACTGAAAATGACAAATTTGATTGTTGTTTTATGTGAGACCCACATAACATCAGTTAATATATTTATTTATAAAACTGTTAATATACACATAAGTATGTGCACACACAAGTAGAGGGTGGGATGTCCCCTAAATACTTAAAACTGCATACCACAGTGAGTACACATATCTGCGGTGACTTTTGGAAGGTTTACTGTAAAAATTTAAATTAATTACTGACTCCAAAGAAAATTTTAGATCCTAATTTGACTTAATGAACTCATAAAATTGGTTTCTATGTTTTATAAGTATAAAATCAGAATAAGAGAGTCACTAATATGCATCCCTGATTCTGCCATTGATAAAATAAGAATTCACTGCACTGCTTTAAAGTATCCCCTTACCAAACACCTTTAGCATGATTTAGTTAGCTCAGATTTAGAAATTGTTTAAGGAAGCTTGTGTATCTACATAATGCTAGTGTATTTATCAGAAAAGCACACTTCTGTGAAATAAAAAATCTTTTGGCCTCTTCAGGGAGCTTCATATTTTATAAAACAAGACCCAGAAAGTACAGTTACTTTGAGCAGATTATAAAAGATATTTGCTTTTTATTTCTATGTAATTCTTTATCACATTTTTTCCTAAATTTTAAAAAATGTTAATGTAATACTAGCTTTCATCCCTTTCAAGTATTCATCTCACACTTTGCTTGTTTAAATCATTTTTTACAGTATGAATTATATATATGTATGAACGTATTAAGGGCTTCATCCATGGCTCAGAGGTGAAAAATCTGCCTAAAGTGCATGAGACATAAGAGATGCAGTTTTGATCCCTGAATCAGGAAGATTCCCTGGAGGAGGAAATGGCAATCCACTCCAGTATTTTTGCCAGGAAAATCCCACAGACAGAGAAGCCTAGTGGGCTACAGTCCATGGGGTCACAAAGAGTCTTATGCAACTGAGTGCATATAATATATAACTTACAGTGCAAATTATGTACATATATATGTGTGTGTATATATGTATGTGTTATATATAAATAAAATATGTGAGTATGTTCATCAGTATGGCATGAAAAGCTGATTGCTTCATTTACTTTATACTGAGTTTTGTTAGGTTCTTTGCATCATTATTTCAATGAGTTCTAATAGTACCCTATAAAGTTAAGTCAATTTTTCCGTTTTACAGATGAGAAAATACAGGTGTAGAAAGTTTGAGTAACTCAAAGTTGTATAGAGGCAGGAATCTAACCCCAAACCATGTTCTTTATCACTATGCCTTAGGCTCTGTGTTAATTTTCTAGTCCTTTTAATAGTCCAGATTAAGTCTTAAAGGGCATAGTTTAGATATCTGAGTAACTGACCAATTCCTTTAAACAAATTCCCAAACTGTTAACCTATTAATGTTGATCAATTAATGTTGCGGTCCCCATGGCATCATGTAGTTTCGTAGACCACAGGAGTCTGCGGAGGGAATGTCTGTCTCTAGAGAACAGTCCTTCCCACTTCTCGCTGATGATCCACACATTTCCAGGGAGGCCACATCTTAACTCCAGAAGGCAAGCCAGAAACCTAGATTCTTTCAAGTGAAATCTTAATATTTTACAATTTGTGTGTAATAATTTCATTTTAAAATAAGCAATATGCTCACTGGGTTAAAAAAAATAAGAAGGAAAGGAGAGTGCATTAATTTCTCAACTGTAAAATGCTTAACTATAAGGAGAGGCAGGTTTAATTCTAATGGTAAACAGAATCTGAGACAAAAATGTGTATGCAGGAAGTTTCTTGGGGACTTTTCTTGAGATCAACACCTCTAAAGTGCAACAGTAGCAGGACTGAACACAGGTATTCAAAGAGCAACCATTGATGCAACTCGAGCGGTAGCATTAGCCAATCTCACAGAGCAGTTTGGCATTGGATAGGCACTGTAGAGTTGTCCTGGTTAGGGAAAGGAGCCAGGCCGTTATGCCTTCTGTCCTCCCTTCTGCTGTTAAGCAGTCATTGGATATGCTCCCACTTAGGGGTGTGAGCTTGGGCCATGAGACTCTTTGTTTATTGTCCAGCCCCCAAGTTGTGTCAGACTCTTTGTGAGCCCATGGACTGCACCATGCCAGGCTTCCCTGTCCTTCACTGTCTCTCAGAGCTTGCTCAAACATAAGTCCATTGAGTCAGTAATGCGATCTAACCCTCTCATCTTCTCTTACCCCCTTATCCTCCTTCCTTCAATCTTTCCCAGCATCAGTCTTTTCCGATGAGTCAGCTCTCTGCATCAGGTGGCCAAAGTATTGGAGCTTCAGCTTGAGCATCAGCCTTCCAATGAATATTCAGGGTTGATTTCCTTTAGGATTGACTGGTTTGACCTGTTTGCTGGCCAAATGACTCTCAAGTCTTCTCTAGTACCACAATTTGAAAGCATCAGTTCTTTGGCACTCAGTTTTCTTTATGGTCCAACTGTCACATCTATACATGACTACTGGAAAAACCATAGCTTTGACTATATGTACCTTTGTCAACAAAGTGATGTATCTACTTTTTAACACACTGTGTTTGCCATAGCTTTTCTTTCAAGGAGCAAGTGTCTTTTAATTTTGTGGCTGCAGTCACTGTCGGCAGTGATCATGGAATCCAAGAAAATAAAATCTGTCACTGTTTCCACTTTTTTTTTCATCTATTTGCCAGGAAGTGATGGGACCAGATGCCAAATCTTACTTTTATTAATGTTGAGTTTCAAGCCAGCTTTTTAACTCTCCTTCTTCACCCTCATCAAGAGGCTCTTTAGTTACTCTTGGCTTTCTGCCATTAGTGTGGTATCATCTACATAGCAGAAGTTGTTGATATTTCTCCAGGAAATCTTGATTCCAGGTTGTGATTCATCCAGCCTGGCATTTCACCTGGTGTACTCTGCATGTAAGTTAAATAAGCAGGGTGACAATATATAGCCTTGATGTACTCCTTTCCCATTTTTCGACCAGTTCATTGTTCCATGTTGGGTCCTGTTCTTTCTTGACCTACATACAGGTTTCTCAGGAGACAGGTAAAGTGGACTGGTATTCCCATCTCTTTAAGAATTTTCCACAGTTTGTTGTGATCCACACAAAGACTTTAGTGTAATCAATAAAGCAGAAGTAGATGTTTTCCTGGAATTCCCTTGCTTTTTCTGTGATCCAGTGAATGTTGGCAATGGATCTCTGGTTCCTCTGCCTTTTCTAAATCCATCTTGTCCATCTGGAAGTTCTAGATTCATGTACTGCAGAAGCCTAGCTTGAAGGACTTTGAGTATAATCTTATTAGCATGCAAAATGAGCACAACTGTATGGTAGTTGGTACATTCTTTAGTGTTGCCCTTCTTTGAGACTGCTTCACCCTCCAGGATGTCTGGCTGAGTGAGCACAGCATTGTGGTTATCCAGGTCATTAAGATCTTTTTTGTATATTCTCTTGTGTATTCTTGCCACCTGTTCTTAATCTCTTCTACTTCTGTTAGGTCCTTGCTATTTCTGTTCTTTATTGTGCCCATCTTTGCATGAAATGTTCCCTTGGTATCTCCAATTTTCTTGATGAGATCTCTAGTCATTTCCATTCTGTTGTTTTCCTGTTTCTTTGCATTGTTCCCTTAAGAAGGCTTTCTTTTTTCTCCTTGCTATTTTCTGGAACTCTGCATTCATTTGGGTATATCTTTCCCTTTTTCACTTGCCTTTCACTTACCTTCTTTTCACAGCTATTTGTAAGGCTTCCTCAGACAAGCACTTCGCCTTCCTGAATTTCTTTTTCTTTGGTTGATTTTTATCACCATCTCCTGTACAGTATTACCAACCTCTGTCCATAGTTCTTGAGGCACTCTGTCTATCAGATCTAATCACTTGAATCTATTCATCACCTGTGCTGTATAAACATAACGGATTTGATTTAGGTCATATCCGAATGGCCTAGTGTTTTTCCTTATTTTCTTCAATTAAAGCCTGAATTTTGCTATAAGGAGATCACAATCTGAGCCACAGTGAGCTCCTGGTCTTGTTTTTGCTGACTGTATAGAGTTTCTCCATCTTCAACTGCAAAGAATATAATCAGTCTAATTACAGTATTGACCATCTGGTGATATCCATGTGTAGAGTCTTCTCTTGTGTTGTTGGAAGAGGTGTGTGCTAGGACCAGTGCATTCTCTTGGCAAAACTCTTGTTAGCCTTTGCCCTTCTTTTTGTACTCCAAGGCCAAACTTGCCTGTTTCTCCAGGTAATTCTTGACTTCCTATTTTTGCATTCAAATCCCCTATGATGATAAGGACATCTCTTTTGGTGTTAGTTCTGGAAGGTTTTGGGCTTTTCTGGTGGTGCAGATGGTAAAGAATCTGCCTGCAATGTGGAAGACCCACATTTGATCTCTGGGTCAGGAAGATCCCCTGGAAAAGGGGATGGCAACTCACTCCGGTATTCTTGCCTGCAGAATCCCATGGGCAGAGGAGCCTTGTGGGCTATAGTCCATGAGGTCCCAAAGAGTCAGAGGTAACTGAGTGACTAACACTTTCACCTTCACTGGAAGGTTTTATAAGTCTGCATAGAACCATTCAGCTTCAGCTTCTTTGGCATTAGTGGTTGGGGCATAGACTTGGATTACTGTGACACTGAATGATTTGCCTTGGAAATAACCTGAAATCATCCTGTCATTTTTGACATTTCACCAAAGCACTATATTTCAGACTCTTTTGTTGACAACTGTATTTCTTGTAATGGATTTTTGCCCGCAGTAGTAGATATAATGGTCATCTTAATTTAATTTGGCCATTTCCTCCATTTTAATTCATTGATTACTAAAATGTCCGTGTTTACTCTTGCCATCTCTTGCTTGACCACATCCACTTTACCTTGATTCATGGACCTACCATTCCAGGTTCCTATGCAACATTTTTCTTTACAGCATCATACTTTACTTTCAGCACCCGGCTCATCCACAACTGGGCCTCGTTTCCGCTTTGGCCCAGCCTCTTCATTCTTTCTGGAGCTATTTCTCTGCTCTTCTCCTTAGCATATTGGACACATACTGACCTGGGGGGCTCATCTTCAGGTGTAATAACTTTTTGCCTTTCCATACTGTTCATGGGATCCTCAAGGAAAGAGTACTGGGAGCGGTTTGCCATTCCCTTCTCCAGCATACCGTTTTGTCAGAACTCTCCGACATGACCCATCCATTTGGTGACCCTACATGGCATGACTCCTACCTTCACTGACTTATACAAAGCTGTGAATCATGAGATCATTTTGGTTAGCTTCCTGTGATTGTGGTTTTCATTCTGAAGCCTGTGAGATTGTAGTACTTGCTTCTTCTCTGTGTCCTCTGATGAATGAGGATAAGTGGCCTGTGCAAGGTTCTTGATAGGAGGGACTAACTGTGGGGAAAAGTAGGTGGGGAAAATTAGTCTTGCTCTGGATGCAGAGCCATGCTCTGTAACTCTTTACTCCAATTGTATGGTGATAGGTGGGGCTGTGTTCCCTCCCAGTTAGTTGTTTCGCCTGAAGTAACCCAGTTCTGGCTTGTACAGGCTCTCTGGTAGGGCTAATGGTGACCTCCAAGGGTCTTATTGTTAACACACAGCTCCCAGGACTGCTGCTACCAATGCCACTGTCCCCTCAGCAGGCCACTTGTCCATTCACACCTCTGCAGGAGACCTGCAGACACTCACAGGCAGATCTAACTCAGTCTCTTGTGGGGTCAGTGCTCCTTTCCCCTGTGTCCTTGTGCAGACAAGCTTTTGTTTGTGCCCTCCATGAATCTCTGTTTTCCCCAGTCTATGATCAAATCCTGCTGGCCTTCAAAATCAGATTCCCTGGGGATTCCCAGTCCCTTTGCCAGATGCCCAGGTTGGGAAGTCTGATGTGGGGCCTAGTACCTTCACAACAGTGTGAGAACTTCTTTGGTAGTATTGTTCCCAAGTTTGTGGTTCACCCACCCAGTGGGTGTGGGATTTGATTTTAAAGTGATTACACCCCTCCTACCATCCCATTATGGCTTCTCCTTTGTCCTTGGCTGTGAGGTATCTTATTTTGGTGGGTTTTAATGTCTTCCTATTGTTGATTGTTTAGCAACTAGTTGTAATTTTGATTTTCTCTCAGGAGAATATGAATGCATGTCCTTCTACTCTGCCATCTTGATGCTGATGAAGCTCTTATTAGACTAGAAAAGTTTTCATAGGGCCACTCAACCATAAGCTTAACATACTTAGTAGTAAAGGAGAGGAGCTGTGGGCCTGGGTAGTACACCACAGCAGATATGGCAGCCTGCTAACCACAGTCTAGCCCTGGCCACTTTAACCATCTAAGTAATCTAATAACTGTTTTCAAAGTATTCGCTTATCATATAGACCCTTCACCAGAAATGCCTACTTTCCACCTCTACAAATCCAAATTCTATCCATCCTTAAAGACTTCCTCAAGCCTCCCTTTTTCTATGACTCTTTATGGACCATACCCTCAGCCACTCTCATATATTTGTATGTATGTATATATATATGTAATCAAACAACAGTGTATTGATGTTGCCCATTCTTAGATTCACAAAATTTTGTTCCCAAACTTCATGTCAGGTACTTGTTCCAAGTGCAGACACTGGTACCTGAACTTCGGAAGTCCTGATTCTGTAGGTAACTGGGTTGGAGCCTAGTCATGTTCCTGTTTAACATATGCAGCCGATTCTTTATAATTTAAATACATATGCCAGATATTTCTATAGCAGGTTGAGATATACTGATTTAAAAGAGAGACATATAAATGCAAATTTGATATCTTCTTCAGGTGTAAGTTGTGTCTTTGTAAACCTTCTTCATAGGGCTTAGGACAAGTAAGCAAAGCAACTGCTATTTTATTTATAAATTATTAGATGAGAATAAAATACATACAAATATACAAATTCTTTTGTAAACGTGAGACATTTTATGAGTGACATTATGTTTCAACTAATCAAAATTATTCTGGAAAACTTCTGACTTGGTAAGCTCCCACAGTCCTGTATTTCAGCATTTTAATGCTGCCTTAGGACTTGGCTAATTGTGTTGGGCCATCTTGTCTCTAAAGCATTAAGTACTAGTAAAGCTGTGTAAGCTTTAAATATAATTTTCTAAATTATATTTTCTGACTAATGCTTATGAAATTTCATTTATTATAAAAAATGCAACACATTTTTATTATAAAATATATTTATTTTCCTCAGTTGTAATTGCACATCTGACCTGTGTCTACTATCATCTTTCTAAAACCATGGGAGGGAAAAGTAAGCATTATACTTCCACCAAACCTGATTTTGCTAGCTACATTCTTAAATATATTTACTAAATATGAAAGGGAGTTGTTTTTCTCCCTAGTGAAGTAAAATTGCTCTACAAATCATTTTGTGCTAACGATTGTATTCTTTTAAAATAACCAAGCATATTCAGTCTCTAATCACTTTTCCTATCACTGCAATATAATGTTAATTTTAAAGAATTCTCTTTTGGAATGAAATAACTAATTTACTGAATCTTTATTTGAGTTTTACTTGTGTATCAAAATACTTCCCTAAGCTTTTGTTGAATCTTCAGAATATTCCAACATGCTGAAGCTTCTTAGTATTATAATACAACATTTATTAAAGCACTTAGAAGAAAAATAAAACCAAGCTTGACAGTATAATATTGGATAAAATTTCTTCAGTTTCACAAGAAGGTTAATTAATCAATGAAATGGATCAATGGTTTCTCTTACTTCAATAAGTAACCTATTAATACTAGCACACAATGTGTGTTACAGATTTTACCAGTAGGTCACATCTTTAATTATCTAACATACTTACTTATTGTAACATTTTACCCAATTTTACACACAGTCCATCATCTAAATATCTAGCAAAAATATATTATTAAAAGAGATCCTTATCCTAGAAAATTTATTTTTCAACTTACTACATGAATTGAAAAAAAATGTAAAATGAACTATTTCATTGTATTAATAATTTTATTTTCTATGTGAGTTAATAATTATCAGTTATTGGTTACTAAATAAACTGATTATATATGATATTATAAAAGTATGATAATACTTGATCATTTGATTATTAATATATGCAGTCTCAGGAAATCCTGTTGATTCTATCCTCAACATATTTATATGTTTAGAAAATATGTATGTAGAATCTGACCACTTTCTTCACTTCCATGGCTGTTCAGTTATTCCAGGCCACCAGCATTTCTTATCTGATGACAACAAAACTTACCAACATGTCTCTTCTAACAGTTTTCAACACAGCAAATAGATTCTTTTTAAAGCATATACGATTTTATTCCTCTGCCCAGAAAACTGTCATAACACTCTATCTCACTCAGAGCAAAAGTCCACCAGGCCTTCTGTGCTCTGCTTCCTCCCCACCTCCTTAACCACTCTGGTCTCATCTTCTGTGATTGCCCCCTCACTCACTTATTCCAGCCATGTCAGTTCTGTTGCTGATTCTAAAACACACCAGAAATGCTCCCAACTTTGGACCTTTGTTTGTGGTATTCTCACTACCTTAGAATTATCTTAACCTGGATATCTGTTTGGCTAACTAATTCATCTCCCACAAATCCTTCTTCAGAGCCTACCTTCTCAGTGAGGTCTATTCTGACAACCTATGGAATGTGACAGCTTTTTAATTCTTAGCACCTAACATCCTGACCCTGCTCTGCTGTGCTTAATGTCAGAACACTTTTCACCTTTCATTTTATATAATTTTTTAGTTGTTGATTTATTGTTTGTTTTTCTTCTGGGTAGTGTAAGCTTCAGTGTGGTAGAGATCTTATTCCTGTAACACAAAGAAATGTGTGAACATAGTAAACTCTTAGTAAATATTTGTTAAATTGAATTGAATTGTGACTGTAGTAAGAAAGTGAACTATTAAACACACATTATGTGTTAAATGTGTTACAGATTATTTATGTGTTAAGAATTGAAATATAAATGACAGCAAAGATTGAGAGGTTGAAACACTAGAAAAATTAGCTGTATTGATCAGTAAAGACCACCAGTTTTTCTGTCAGCCACAATAATAGTTTCCTGATTCTAGATTCCAAGAAACTTTAAAAGAATTTTTTTTAAATAAAACTGCTGACAGACAAGGAAGGCCTCATGAAGCTTTAATAGCTAATCTTATTAGAACATCATCAAAATAGACAACAAAGCAAGGAAATAAAAATACAATCCTGTATGGTTTTATCTCCACTATTTCTTAAAAACAATTGTGTTTAAAAGCCGAATTAGCAGAACATAAAATTTTATGATTAAGGACATCTTTTAGATTAAATTAACTTGTCATAACTTAAATTGCATTAATTTTTAGCATTATTTGTCTTTTTCTCATTTTTAATGTAAACTACCTAAGGAATAGAACTGGTCCACAAACCTCCAATGAAATATTGTGAATCAGTGAACTTATTGCCTTCAAAATGACTGATTCAAAATAGTTTCTTCCTACATGTTTCTTTCACTTTCTCACCAAGCAGATGGCAGCATAGTGGCAAGCTATGGAGACATACAGGCCAATTTATTCTGCCATGCACTGAAAACTGTGCTTGAATTTGTAGGCAAAACAAAAGCAAGAGAAAGAAACTGACACTTTTGAGAGCCATATTATATACCAAGCACTATGTTAGTGTTTTCACATATGTATGTGTGTGTGTGTGTGTGTGTGTGTGTGTGTGTATATATATATATATATAATTTCATTTAAGAAATCTATGAATTAGCAAGAGAGATATTAGCACATAGGAGTATGATATGTTTTTAAATACATTTTTCTTCTAAGAAGGATAATGCCATAATTGGCTTAGCTCTTCATGAAGCGTACTATTTTGATCAAAAGGAAACAGTAGAGAATTCCAGATTCAGAATGATTATGAAGAAGGTATACAGGTGAGAATAAGAGCTGTGGTTATTGGATAGCTGAAGTTAAGGAGGGTTAAGAGTTCCAGTTCATATTGTAACCTCATTAGATAAAACATTTCATTACTTTCTGTAGCTAATGACTCTCCAAGGGGTTCTTAAGCCAGCTGTGATGACAGCAGGAGCCGGTTTCACATATTGAGGTGCTAGACAGGGTCAAGATGTCTGCTTTCATAACAGCTGAAGGAGTTAGGGGGTGACTTGGGTTGATATGAAGGAAGGACATCACTTACTTGTTTTATTCTTGCAAAGTTAGTTATGCCCAAGCAACTGATATTTGTACATGTCATTCTGTATAACTCTGATAGAGTACAAATGCTTCCAATATTAAGCCTTCATAGGCCAAGACCTTATTAAAAGAAAGTTCATCGTTGGATTAATTGCTTGCTAGGGTTAAAATGGAGTATCCTGAAAAATGTCTGGGAATCAACTATGGTCCATAATTCGTACCTAAAAAGTATCAAACAAGCACAAAGCTGGGTCTTAAATAAATGATCCTCTCAATTTAGTAACCTTCTTTATTGCACACCTTTGTTTCTAGGCTACTACTTTTTATACCATGCATTTCTGGGACATGCCTCCAAGTATCATGCGTGGAAAATGTCAATTTATTTCCACATTCAGTTCAGTCATGTCCGACTCTTTATGACCCTATGGACTGCAGCACGCCAGGCTTCCCTGTCCATTACCAACTCCCGCAGCCTACTCAAACTCATGTCCATCATGTCAGTGATAGCATCCAACCATCTTATCCTCTGTTGTCCCCTTCTCCTCCCACCTTCAATCTTTCCCAGCATCATGGTCTTTTCTAATGAGTCAGTTCTTCACATCAGGTGGCAAAAGTATTGGAGTTTCAGCTTCAGCATCAGTCCTTCCAATGAATATTCAGGACTGATTTCCTTTAGGATGGACTGGTTAAATCTCCTTGCAGTCCAAGGGACTCTCAAGAGTCTTCTCCAACACCAGTTCAAAACCATCAATTCTTTGGTGCTCAGCTTTCTTAATAGTCCAAGTCTCACATCCATGACTACTGGAAAAACCATAGCTTTGACTAGATAGATGTTGTTGCTAAAGGAATGTTTCTGCTTTTTAATAAGCTGTCTAGATTGGTCATAGCTTTTCTTACAAGGAGTGAGCGTCTTTAAATTTCTTGGCTGCAGTCACCATCTGCAGAGATTTTGGAGCCCAAAAAAATAAAGTCTGACACTGTTTCCATTGTTTCCCCATCTATTTGCCATGAAGTGATGGAACCAGATGCCATGATCTTAGTTTTCTGAATGTTGAGTTTTGAGCCAACTTTTTCACTCTCCTCT
The DNA here is from genome assembly GCF_001704415.2 of Capra hircus. Taxonomy (NCBI): domain Eukaryota; kingdom Metazoa; phylum Chordata; class Mammalia; order Artiodactyla; family Bovidae; genus Capra; species Capra hircus. The sequence continues at coordinate 44,108,236 of NC_030816.1, forward strand.
TTCACTTTCATCAAGAGGCTCTTTAGTTCTACTTTGCTTTCTGCCAAAAGGGTGGTGTCATCTGCATATCTGAGGTTATTGATATTTTCTCCTGGCAATCTTGATTCCAGCTTGTGCTTCCTCCAGCCCAGGATTTCTCATGATGTACTCTGCATATAAGTTAAATAAGCCTTGCATATAAGTTATATACTTATATATTCTCTGCATATAAGTTATACAGCCTTGACGTACTCCTTTTCCTATTTGGAACCAGTCTGTTGTTCCATGTCCAGTCCTAACTGTTGCTTCTTGACCTGCATACAGATTTCTCAAGAGGCAGTTCAGGTGGTCTGGTATTCCCATCTCTTTAAGAATTTTACACAGTTTCTTGTGTTGCACACTGTCAAAGACTTTGGCGTAGTCAATAAAGCAAAAGTAGATGTTTTTCTGGAACTCTCTTCCTCTTTCAATAATCCAGTAGATGTTGGCAATTTGATCTCTGGTTCCTCTGCCTTTTCTAAATCCAGCTTAAACATCTGGAAGTTCATGGATCACATACTGTTGAAACCTGGCTAGGAGAATTTTGAGTATTACTTTACTAGTGTGTGATGTGAGTGAAATTGTGTGATAGTTTAAACATTGTTTGACATTGCCTTTCTTTGGGATTGGAATGAAAACTGACCTTTTCCAGCCCTGTGGCCACTGCTGAGTTTTCCAAATTTGCTGGCATATTGAGTGCAGCACATTCACAGCATCATCTTTTAGAATTTAAAATAGCTCAACTGGATCCCATCACCTCCACTGGCTTTGTTTGTAGTGACACTTAAGGCCCACTTGACTTCACATTCCAGGATATCTGGCTCTAGGTGAGTGATCACACCATCGTGGTTATCTGGGTCATGAAGATCTTTTTCATACAGTTCTTCTATGTATTCTTGCCACCTCTTAATATCATCTGCTTCTGTTAGTTTCAATACCACTTCTGTCCTTTATCGAGCCCATCTTTGCATGAAAATGTTCCCTTGGTATCTCTAATTTTCTTGAAGAGATCTCTAGTCTTTCCCATTCTGTTGTTTTCCTCTATTTCTTTGCATTGATTGCTGAGGAAGGCTTTCTTATCTCTCCTTGCCATTCTTTGGAAGTCTTCATTCACTTGTGTATATCTTTTCTGTTCTCCTTTACCTTTAGCTTCTCTTCTTTTCTCAGCTATTTGTAAGACCTTGTCAGACAACCATTTTGCCTTTTTTGCATTTCTTTTTCTTGGATATGTTCTTGATCACTGCCTCCTGTACAATGTCATGAACCTCCATCCATAGTCCTTTAAGCACTTTGTCTATCAGATCTAATCCCTTGAATCTATTTCTCACTTCTATTGTATAATCATAAGGGATTTGATTTAGGACATACCTGAATGGTCTAGTGGTTTTCCCTACTTTCTTCAGTTTAAGTCTGAATTTGGCAATAAGGACTTCATGACCTGAGGCACAATAAGCTCCCAGTCTTGTTTTTGCTGACAGTATAGAGCTTCTCCATCTTTGGCTGCAAAGAATATAACCAATCTGATTTCGGTATTGACCATCTGGTGATGTCCATGTGTCGAGTCTTCTCTTGTGTTGTTGGAACAGGATTGCTATGACCAATGCATTCTCTTGGCTAAACTCTCTTAGCCTTTGACCTGCTTTCTTTTGTACTCCATAGCCAAATTTGCCTGTTACTCTAGGTACCTCTTGACACCCTACTTTTGGGTTCCATTCCCTATAATGAAGAGGACATCATTTTGGGGTGTTAATTCTAGGAAGTCTTGTAGGTCTTGATAGAACCATTCAACTTCAGCTTCTTCAGCATTACTGGTTGGAACATAGACCTGGATTACTGTGCTATTGAATGATTTTCCTTGGAAATGAACAGAGATCATTCTGTCATTTTTGAGACTGCATGCAAGTACTGCATTTCAGACTCTTTTGTTGATTATGATGGCTACTCCATTTCTTCTAAGGGATTCTTGCCCACAGTAGTAGATATAATCACCATCTGAGTTAAATTCACCCATTCTAGTCCATTTTAGTTCACTGATGCCTAAATTGTTGATGTTCACTCTTTCCATCTCCTGTGTGACCACTTCCAATTTACCTTGATCATGGACCTAACATTCCAGGTTCCTATGCAATATTGCTCTTTTCAGTATTGGACTTTACTGCTATCACCTGTAACATCCACAGCTGGGTGTTATTTTTGCTTTGGCTCTGTCTCTTCATTCTTTCTGGAGTTACTTCCTCACTCTTCTCCAGTAGCAACTACCGACCTGGGGAGTTCATCTTTCAGCATCATACATACCTTTTTGCCTTTTCATACTATTCATGGGATTCTCAAGGCAAGAATACTGAAGTGGTTTGCCATTCTCTTCTCCAGTGGACTGTGTTTTGTGAGAACTCTCTGCCATGACCCATCCATCTTGGGTGGCCCTACATGGCATGCCTCATAGTTTCATTGAGATAAACAAGGCTGTGGTCCATATGATCAGTTTGATTAGTTTTCTGTGATTGTGGTTTTCATTCTGTCTGCCCTCTGATGGATAAGGATAAGAGCTTATGGAAGCCTCCTGATGGGAGAGACTGACTGAGGGGGAAACTGGGTCTTGTTTTGATTGGTTGGACCATGTTCAGTAAATCTTTAATCCAATTTTCTTCTGATGGTCTGTGCTGTGTTCCTTCCCTCTTGCTTGACCTGAGGCCAAACTGTGTTGGAAGTAATGAAGATAATGGCAACCTCCTTCAATATGTCCAATGCAAGCACTATTGCACTCAGTGCCCCTGACCCTGGAGCAGGCTACTGCTGACCCACACCGTTGCCAGAAACATTTCCATATTACCTTATCTAAAATATAATTCAATTAGTAAATCTTCTTTAAATCCCTGTAAAAAAGTCCAAAGCCAGAAGGTTATAGGTTTTCTGTAAGATTGTTTTATAGCTATACAGGGGAACATACAACTTACGCAGTAGAGAATAAAGGCCCCAAGGACATCTGCCTTTATACCTGTTTTCATCATAGCATAAAGAAAGGAGAGAAGAGAGGAGATTCAAAGTGTCCAGTATGTTTGGCAAAGATTGGCTTAGGAGAAATGACCCTTAGTTAATACAGCAGGTAGTGTTACAAAATGCACAATATGAAATTTACTACATTCCATCTTGGGCTTCCAAAGTTGTAAAGAATCTGCTTGCCAATACGGGAGAAACAGGAGATGTAGGTTCAATCCCTGGATCAGGAAGATCCCCTGGAGAAGGGAATGACAACCCACTCTAGTATTCTTAACTAGAAGATCCCATGGATAGAAGAGCCTGGCATGCTGCAGTCCATGGAGTCTCAAAGAGTCGGACACAGCTGAACCCTCATGCCTGCACATACATTCCATCTTAAGGTTGTAGTTTAGTATTCTCTTGTCAGGGCTAAGTATTGTTTTCTTTCTGATTTCTAAATGATTTCAATATTTGTTCTTACGCTACATTGCTTACAAATTTAGAAGCCATACCTAACAAATACATCCAGAGAATCTTGAAATCACCTCCATTGGTTTATATAATACAGAAACTCAATAATCAACAAGAAATTTCTGAAAACATATGATTCTGCTTTAGAAGTGAAGTGAAAAAATATATGCCTTAGATTTACTTAGTCATTTTTACCAACTGACATAGAAAATAATTACTTAACTCAGTTAGTACTTTATGTGTTGCTGTTGTTGTTCAGTTATCAGTCCTGTTTTACTCTTTGTGACCCCATGGACTGCAGCACGCCAGGCTTCCCTGTCCTTCACCATCTCCCGGAGCTTGCTCAAACTCATGTCCATTGAGTGGTGATGCCATCCAACCATCTTGCCCTCTGTCATCCTCTTCTCTTCCTGCTTTCAATCTTTCCTGGCATCAGGGTCTTTGCAACTGAGTCAGCTCTCCTCATCAGATGGCCAAAGTATTGGAGTTTCAGCTTCAGCATCAGTCCTTCCAATGAACACCCAGGACTGATCTCCTTTAGGATGGACTGGTTGGATCTCCTTGCAGTCCAAGGGACTCTCAAGAGTCTTCTCCAGCACCACAGTTCAAAAGCATCAATTTTCTGATGCTCAGCTTTCCTTATGGTCCAACTCTCACATCCATACATGACTACTGGAAAAACCATAGCTTTGACTATACAGACGTTTTCTGGCAAAGTAACGTGTCTGCTTTTTTTATATGCTGTAGACTTTTGTCATAGCTATTACACATGTGTAAATTATTAATTTCATATAAAAAAGTGACTTGGGACCTGATAAGTAGTCATTTAAAAGAGAAGATACTATTTAAAACATGCAGATGTTTGCTATTAAATTGTTTCACATATAACCTAAAAATTCTGTAAATGTAATACATACTCAAAGGCAAACTATAGCTTTCAAGGCCTCTAAAGATATCTGTAGTTCCGCGGAGAAAAGCCCTAAATATTTCAAGTTGATTCTCTAAGAGTAACTTCTAATGTTATGAGCTACTTGACACATTCAGGTAATGAGAAACTTATAAGGATTTAGCGTCACATTATTTAGGAAGCTAGAAAGGGTCTGTTGTATTCTTGGTCTGAAATATAGATAATGTGCTGCATATTCATTATTAAATAGAAAAGATTTTTAGAAATCAATTCCTGATAATTCAAAAGCTTAGTGCTGTGTAGTAAAAAGTTGAGCAAAGAAAGACCAGCAGATACTCAATCTGTTGCTATTTAAAAAGTTAGCACCTGTATTCTTTTGAATAATGCTCACCAACATGATTTTAAGGTTGTGTTTCTAGTGCTTGGTATGGTTGTAGGACATGTCTGTAAGTTGGACTTGTTACTCAGTAGATGCATGTTATCATTAATAATTGTGAAGTAAGTTAGGACATATGAGAGAGCTGGGCAGGTCTCCGGAAGTGCCTCTGGCCCTTTGCACTCAGATGTCTTTTTATGCTACATTGTTAAATGTTCCCCAGCTCTAAAATTCTTCACCTACAAAATTGAATCACCATAGCAGTTATTAGGATGTTTACTGTGTCAATTAAATAACTGATAATTAATACTAGACAACATAATAGGAGTAGTGATAATGGGTGTATTATATAGGATTTTTCCCCATATTAAGACTTCTTAAAAATAAAGCAACTTACTCATATAACAGAAACTTCTCAGCATTTTTTGATGTAATTTATTTTTATTCACTGTATTTTACAAATTATGTATTCTATAATAACCTAAATGAGAAAAGAATTTGAAAAAGAATAGATAGACATATATCTATAACTGAATCACTGCTGTACACCTGTAACTAACATATTGTTAATCAACTGTGTTCTAATATAAGAAAAAAATTAAAAATTATCATACTTTAGATATTTCCCTTAATGAAAGGAAATATTTCCTATGAAATATTTGTTTAGCCTCAATGTGAATCCAAAGAGATTGTTTCAATATGACTATTTTTATTACTAATTTTCAAACATTATAAATAGGCTCTATTGTGCATGTTAAGACAGCTGTTGTCAAATGGAACTTATGTTTTATAGAAACCAGACAATGGAATAAGTAAAGGCAGGCAGGAATAAAGTAGTTGAAAGAATAGAAAATAATGGTGAAAAAAGTATAGACTACAATACAGAAGCAGAAGAACTGAGAAGAGAGACTAGAAATATAACATACAACACAGGAAGGATAGAAAACATGAAGAGAAAGGCCATCCCTAAAATGCTCATTTTTTTCTAATGTATTTGCTACCATCTGTGTCTGGCTGCCAATTGGTACTAAGAATGGTGCTGTTGCCTCCAAGTTCCCATTTTCCCAGACTGAAACCATCTTCCTTAGTCTGGTTCTCTTACAGGGCAAGGAAATCTCTGCTTGAATTTTTTTTTAATCATTTTTATTGGAGTAGACGTGGATTCAATGACTAATCCGGAAAGATGCCCTGGAGAAGGAAAGGCAACCCACTCCAATATTCTTGCCTGGGAAATCTCATGGACAGAGGAACCTGACAGGCTCTAGTCCATGAGGTCACAAAGAGTCGGACATGACTTCGTAACTGAACAACATCAATAATATAGTTGCTTTACAATGTTGTGTTAGGTTTTACTGCACAGCAAAGTGGCTCAGCTATATGTGTACATATACTTGGGCTTTCCTGGTGGCTCAGATGGCAAAGAATCTGCCTGCAATATAGGAGACCCAGGTTCGATCCCTGGGTTGGGAAGATCCCCTGGATAAGGGAATGGCAACTCCAGTCTTGCCTGGAGAATTCCATGGGCAGAGGAGCCTGGCAGGCTATGGTCCATGGGGTCACAAAAAGTTGGACACAACTAAAGCAACTGGGCAGAGCACAGCACATAAGTATATGTGGGCTTCACAGGTGGTGCTAGCGGTAAATAACCCACCTGCCAATGCAGGAGACATAAGAAAATACGAGTTTGGTCCCTGAATGAGGAAGATAGCCTGGAGGAGGAAGTGGCAACCCACTCTAGTATTCTTGCATAGAGAATCCCATGGACAGAAGAGCCTGGAGGGCTACAGTCCATGGGGTCACAAACAGTCAGGCATGACTAAAGTGATTTGGTATGCATGTAGCCTGTATGTGTGTGTGTATATATATATGTATGTATACATGTGTATATGTGTGTATATATATTACAGCATATATATATATATATTCACATATATGCATGCATACATCCCTCTTTTGGATTTCCTTCCCATTTAGGCCACCACAGAGCATTCAGTAGAGTTCTCTGAACTATACAGTAGGTTCTCATTAGTTATCTCTTTTATACACAGTCTCAGTAATGTATGTGTGCCAATCCCAATCTCCCAATCCTTCCCGCCTGTTTTTTCCCCTCTTGATGTCCATATGTTTGGTCTCTATTTCTGTGTCTCAATTTCTGCTTTGCAAATAAGATCATCTGTACTATTTCTCCAGATTCCACATATATACATTAATATACTGTATTTGTTTTTCTTATTCTGACTTATTTCACTCTGTATGACAGTCTCTAGGTCCATCCATGTCTGATTTAGGCTTTATACTGCTGTACAACATCTCTTTAATGAATACTTAACTCTGATGATTAATGTCTTTTTTTAATTTTATGTCTTAAAAATGGGAATCATATGAAAAATATCTTGTGTTTGATTTTTCAATCAAAAAAATTAAAGAATACATTTTATTCTGTTTATGTATATATATTAAATTTTATTTTTATATATTTTACGATACCAAATAAGAATCTTTTACTCTATGAGACTCTTATATAACATTTATTGTTTCTGGCTATAAAAGCTACATGTGTTTGTTATGGAGAATAGGAGGTTCAGATATGTACAGCGTTCAAACAGGAAAGGAAATGATCACCAACTGTTAAAGTTTTCCCAAATTGTCATTAATAGTGTTAATTTGATTCTATATTCTACTTTTTCTTTAATATCATATAGTATCATTTCCTTTTGAAATGAAGTATTTCTTAAAAACATTACTTTCAGTGGCTTTATATATTAATATATGGAGAATATTCAATAGATTGTTTTCAAATCTTCACCACTAGTGGTAATCCTTTCCTATTTTTCTAAAGGTATACCTTTTAGCATCTTTTGTTTTTGTTTTTGTTTGTTAACTTTTTATTTTTACTTTATTTTACTTTACAATACTGTATTGGTTTTGCCATACATTGACTATTTAGGATACATTTACAGAAATACGATTAGTTAGTCGAAGATGTTGTAGTTGTTGTTAAATTGTTTTACAAAGGAGTTATTTCAGTGTACAGTCTAACAATATAGGAGAGAACTAATTGTCATCTACTGAAGGGGTTTCCTTTGCTGATTTTCATTCAATTTTCCGTGTCTTCCACAATGAAACTGAAAAGTTACTTGGGGGTTGGAAGGTATAATTTTCTCCATTGAAGCCACAACCAAAATTTATATTAACTTGACTCATGTCATAGGCCAAGTAATTTATTCCAAAACTCAGCACCATGAAAATGCAAATTAACTATAATCATTCATCTCATTGAACACTATTCAAAAACATACCCCTTTTTAGTCTTTTTAAATGTACTTTTTAGCTGCCTGATAAAGCAATAAAGATGTCAAGGACTGTCAACCAACTATAAAGTAACTAAAATGGTTAAAATACACCTCTTAAAAGCTTGCTTCCCATACTCCTGACCTTACTTTATTTGCCTTTTAAAAAGTAAGAACTGAGGGATGTTATTTTCTGATGTAAGTGAAGCTTAAACAAAACATCTATCTACATTGTTTATTTAATTGTGCAACTACTCATATTGATTAACATCAGAAGTTACGTTAATGCTAATTTTACTTCCTAGTCTCTACATAAACAATTATTTTGTTTTTTACTTACGTCTGCTCAAGAATAAACTATCTTATATTTTAATTGTATAGTGATGGGCATCTGGTCCCATCACTTCATGGCAAATAGATGGGGAAACAGTGGCTGACTTTACTTTTCTGGGCTCCAAAGTCACTGCAGATGGTGACTGCAGCCATAAAATTAAAAGACGCTTACTCCTTGGAAGGAAAGTTATGACCAACCTAGATAGCATATTCAAAAGCAGAGACATTACTTTACCAACAAAGGTCCATCTAGTCAAGGCTATGGTTTTTCCAGTGGTCATGTATGGATGTGAGAGTTGGACTGTAAAGAAAGCTGAGCACAGAAGAATTGATGCTTTTGAACTGTGGTGTTGGAGAAGACTCTTGAGAGTCCCTTGCACTGCAAGGAGATCCAACCCCCCCATCCTAAAGGAGATCAGTCCTGGGTGTTGGAAGGACTGATGTTGAAGCTGAAACTCCAATGCTTTGGCCACCTGATGCGAAGAGCCGATTCTTTGGAAAACACCCTGATGCTGGGAAAGACTTAAGGCAGGAGGAGAAGGGGATGACAGAGGATGAGGTGGCTGGATGGCATCACTAATTCAATGGACATGGGTTTGGGTTGACTCCGGGAGTTCGTGATGAACAGGGAGGCCTGGCGTGCTGCGGTTCATGGGGTTGCAAAGAGTCGAACACAACCAAGCAATGACTGAACTGAACTGATAATGATACTTGGGTAGGTTTGTATTCATTTTGTCATATACTTTTGTTTGATTAAATAAATTATATGACTATAATTTATGAAATTTGAAAAATGGATTTTATTTGAATAGCATATATAATAAGAACATCTTTGATTAACCTTATTGGGCACCAGGAATTTTTGGCATTGTTTCAGTATAAGCGATAATTTCTTTACAAGTCATTATTTTATAAATCAATATTACCTTTCAGTTAAAGTTTTATGTGGTGAATGCTGGAAAAAAGTTTTACCTAGAAACATTTATAGTTTTGATGACTACTATGATTTCTTATTATCAGCATTTTATATGGTAAAATATGTGATAGATAACACTTTTTAAAGTGGGCTCTCCTGGTGTCTCAGCTGCTAAAAAGAATCCACCTGCAATACAGGAGACCTGAGTTCGATCCCTGGGTCAGGAAGATCCCCTGGAGAAATGAACGGCTACCCACTCCAGTGTTCTGGCCTGGAGAATTCCATGGACATATAGTTCATGCGATCACAGTAGAGTCGGACATGACTGAGTGACTTTCACTTTATTTCACTTTTTAAAGTAGCCATCATTTCAAACAGAATTACATAAATTAAGGTTATTCCATTTTGTACCCTTCAAGGAAAGGAGATCTCTGAAATTGAAAGATAGTTTAATTATTTATAAAAATTGCCATATTAACTGGGTTTTAAAAATCCACATGTAAATATCAACTAACTATATATTTTATAATCTGAATTAATAGTGCATTGATTCTACTAATTATAGCAGCAAAAAAAAAAAAAGAAAGAAAAAATAAAGTCTTTTTCCTCTTATGTATTGAAATCTGTTCTGTGGTAGCAAGAGCAGGTGTTGAAGGGCTTGTGGGCTCAGCTTATTGAACCCCAGAGAAAAGATTCTAGCATCCTGAGCAAGTGGATGATTAGAGCCTGAGACAGAGTTATCATGTAGCATATCACTCATTAGTGATTAAACCTCAAAAGATTAAAAATGGCCAGCATTTCATGAGATTCAAAGAATCGCTTTCTCTTTGGATAGCTTCAGGTTTCTGTGACTCTGATACTGTTAGCTTATTCTGCTCCAACACATCTCTCCCGCCCTACACCCTTTACTGAGAACACTGCCAGTGGGAGAATTCAGGATAATGTTCTTTCTCTATTCTGAGAGTGCTGACATCCAAACAAAAATGCCCACATCCATATCCATCATAAAGAAATATTAATATTTGAGAACTAAGTAGAAATTATTCACCACTTTCCCTACTTTCAGGTTACCATAGAAGGTGCTTTTGTTATTAGTAAATCTTCCTGGTTTCTTCCAGACTTGAAGTCTGGATGAGAGCTTTCCCTAGAATGAAGAGGACAAGATGGAATTACAGTCCTCAAGGGATAAGCAACACAGTTATAAAGACTGATCTGCATTAACATGTAGCATAAGTGCACACATATTTTACCATATTGTTCTTACTTTTCCACTGTCTGCTAACTGCTTGATCTGAATGCTGTGAAATTTCGTTTGTATGAATCAGACTAAGGGGAGTACAAACAAGCTTGATTCAAATATTGTATACTTTACAGCATGAAACTTAAAAATAATTTTTTAACTTTCATTAAAAACATTCAGCTCCTTAAAACTTTCTATTTTAGAAAGAAAAAAAAATGGTGAGGTTAAGTACCATTCCTTCCATAATCACTATTTGGCATGGTATTGTGGGTGTAATTTAGTCCAGACAGAGCTGAAAGAAAGAGGGTGAAGTCATTCAGTCATGTCTGACTCTTTTTGTGACCCTATGGACTACAGCCTACCAGGCTCCTCCATCCATAGGATTTTCTAGGCAAGAATACTGGAGCGGGTTGCCAATTCCTTCTCCAAGGGATCTTCCCGCCTCAGGGATCAAACCTGGGTCTCCCACATTGTAGGCAGACTCTTTACCATCTAGCCACCAGGGAAGCAGAGCTGAAAGTGATAGGAAAAAAACAGTGACTTAAAATTTGTTATCAGAGTTAGAACAATTCATTCATTAGCGGAATAGATTTAAAGTTTATTGTTTTCATTTTTCTATTATATGGAATAGAGATTGTTTTAACTGGGAATTGTGTTTATGTTTGTCATCATGACTATACAGTGGAAGTGAGAAATAGATTTAAGGGACTAGATCTCATCGACAGAGTGCCTGATGAACTATGGATGGAGGTTCGTGACATTGTACAGGAGAGAGGGATCAAGACCATCCCTGAGAAAAAGAAACGCAAAAAAAGCAAAATGGCTATCTGAGGAGGCCTTACAAATAGCTGTGAAAAGAACAGAAGTGAAAAGCAAAGGAGAAAAGGAAAGATATACCATTTGAATGCAGAGTTCCAAAGAATAGAAAGGAGAGATAAGAAAGTGTTCCTCAGCCATCAATGTAAAGAAATAGAGGAAAACAATAGAATGTGAAAGAGTAGAGATCTCTTCAAGAAAATTAGAGATACCAAGGGAACATTTCATGCAAAGATAAGCTCAATAAAGGACAGAAATGGTATGGACCTAACAGAAGCAGAAGATATTAAGATAGGTGGCAAGAATACACAGGACTGTACAAAAACGATCTTCACAACCCAGATGATCACAATGGTATGATCATTCATGCTCACCTAGAGCCAGATATCCTGGAATGTGAGGTCAAGTGGGCCTTAGAAAGCATCACTACGAACAAAGCTAGTGAAGGTGATGGAATTCCAGTGGAGCTATTTCAAATCCTAAAAGATGATGCTGTGAACATGCTACACTCAATATGCCAGCAAATTTGGAAAACTCAGCAGTGGCCACAGGACTGGAAAAGGTCAGTTTTCATTCCAATCCAGAAGAAAAGCAATGCCAAAGAATGCTCAAATTACTGTACAACTGCACTCATCTCACATGCTAGTAAAGTAATGCTCAAAATTCTCCAAGCCAGGCTTCAGCAATACGTGAACTGTGAACTTCCAGATGTTCAAGCTGGTTTTAGAAAACGCAGAGGAACCAGAGATCAAATTGCCAACATCCGTTGGATCATTGAAAAAGCAAGAGAGTTCCAGAAAAACATCTATTTCTGCTTTATTGACTATGCCAAAGCCTTTGACTGTGCGGATCACAAGAAACTGTGGAAAATTCTGTAAGAGATGGGAATACCAGACCACCTGACCTGCCTGTTGAGAAACCTATATGCAGGTCAGGAAGAAACAGTTAGAACTAGACATGGAGTGACAGACTGGTTCCAAATAGGAAAAGAAGTACATCAAGACTGTATATTGTCACCCTGCTTATTTAACTTCTATGCAGAGTACATCATGAGAAACCTGGGTTGGAAGAAGCACAAGCTGGAATCAAGATTGCCAGGAGAAATATCAGTAACTTCATATATACAGATGACACCACCCTTATGGCAGAAAGTGAAGAGGAACTAAAGAGCCTCTTAATGAAAGTGAAAGAGGAGAGTGAAAAAGTTGGCTTAAAGGTCAACGTTCAGAAAACTAAGATCATGGCATCCAGTCCCATCACTTCATGGCAAATAGAAGGGGAAACAGTGGGAACAGTGGCTGACTTTATTTTTCTGGACTCCAAAATCACTGTAGATGGTGATTGCAGCCATGAAATTAAAAGACACTTACTCCTTGGAAGGAAAGTTATGACCAACCTAGGTAGCATATTCAAAAGCAGAGACATTACTTTACCAACAAAGGTCCATCTAGTCAAGGCTATGGATTTTCCAGTGGTCATGTATGGATGTGGGAGTTGAACTATAAAAAAAGCTGAGCACTGAAGAATTGATGCTTTTGAACTATGGTGTTGGGAGAAGATTCTTGAGAGTCCCTTGCACTGCAAGGAGATCCAACCAGCCCATCCTAAAGGAGATCAGTCCTGGGTGTTCATTGGAAGGACTGATGTTAAAGGTGAAACTCCAATACTTTGGCCACCTGATGCAAAGAGCTGACTCATTGGAAAAGACCCTGATGCTGGGAAAGATTGAAGGCAGGAGGAGAAAGGGACGACAGAAGATGAGAAGGCTGGATGGCATCACTGACTCAATGGAAATGGGTTCAGGTAGACTCTGGGAGTTGGTGATGGACAGGGAGCCCTGGCATGCTGCGGTTCATGGGTCACAAAGAGTCGGACATGACTGAGTGACTGAATTGAACTTATCATCATGGTGAATTTTTTTTCTATACTACATATTTCACAGTGGTTTGTTTTCTAACATGGAAAATACAGAGAATTATAACATTTGGTTGGTACAATGTAGTGTCATCAAGTATTTTCTTTGTAAGGAGATACAATTTAGATAGGCTTGATAATTTATAGTCCAATTTAATTTTTCTATCAGTTTCACTAAATTCCTGTGTTCAAATATATTATTTATCATTATGCTTACAAAGCATATACTATATTATTCTGTTAAGGTTAAATTGAGATATGAGCAGTTCTAAGCACATTGATGCACTATGATATTTTCTGTTAAAATAAGTCTCACGAGAGTATGGATATATGTATACATGTAGCTGATTCACATTTTGTACAGCAGAAGTTAACGCATTATTGTAAAACAATTATATTCCAATTAAAATAATAATAATTGCCACAAAAAGAGTTAAATGTTTTGCTTTATTTTTATAGAGAGGCTTTTCATTCCTTCAAGAAGGAATTGATTTCTCTCACCTGTTGAACTAAAACCTAGGATTTCCACTGTTGTTCATAGAATTCTGTTCAACTCTTTTTTTTTTTACATTTTTTTACTTTAAAACATTTTTATTATAAAAGTAATACCAACAAAGGAAAACTAAAATCTTAAAGAAAGACAAAGCCATCCATTTACTGCCCTGCCCTCCTATTATAACCACAGTTAGGAATTTATTTTGTCCTCTTTTTTATTATACACTTGGTGTGTTATTTACAGCCATAGTCATACCCATTCATACACTTTTGTATCTTGCTTTTTTCTTTTTACTAAGCATTTTCTCATCTTTTACAGTATACTCATTTCTAATTTTTAATGGGTACATAACACACCATTCATTACCTTTGTATGTTTATTGACTATTTCCCCAGACCAGGTGTTGGCAAACTATGGCCATGTGTTTGTAAATAAAGTTTTATTGGAATACAGGCATATCCATTCATTTACATACTGTCTACAATTATTTTTATCCTACAAACAGCATAGCTGAGAAGTTGTGAGAAAATCTATATGGCCTGAAAAACCTAAAATAGTCCCTTTCTGGCACTTTCCAGAAAAACTTTTCTGACTCTTGCTTTAACTTTTAAAATACGTTTCTTTCCAACAATTAATTAAGAAAAAGTAGAAAAACTAGGTCTACTGAAGAAAGATGTTTTTAAGGTTCACACTGTCCGCTACCATTAATATCTCTCCTACAATAGTCTAGCTATGATACAGTATGGTGGTAGTAGTAAGAATGGGGAAAAAAAAGGCCCAGTGCTCTTGTAGGTTAACACTTCTCTGGTCCCTATTAATCTAGATATGCAATTTTATACTCTGGATGAGCATATTTTTAATTTTGATTTAAAGTTAACCAAAGAAGAAAGTAACATTAATTGTACCATGAAAACCAATCAAAAGAACACTTTCTACTGGGGATGAAAAAGCAGACTAAAGTAAATTCTCCACTTCTGCAGACGAGCTGTAGTGACCAAAAGGCACAGAGAGAGTTCAGTAAGCGAAAGAGATGGTGGTCTCAAGAATGTCCTATCCTTCTGAACATACCATAGGCATAAACTTGCATATGACTATAATCAAACTGTCTCCAGGTGAGAAAGTTCTAGAGCAACTATCTTACTATTTTTTTTTAAACAAAATAAATTCTTCTATATGGGAAAGTTTTATTCTTCAAAAAAGAAAACTTCTGGAATGGGACCAGCTAAGTCAGCCCTGACTATCTCTGAGATAAAAGATGAACCAGGCTGATGGTTCTTAATCCAGTCTTGTGTGAACAAAGTAAGCATCGGGAAGGATAGGTGTCATCTTCTAAGGGAAATATTCTGAGGATCCGGCAGCATAAATCCATCAGTGAGTTTGTAGTAGAGTCGGACTCCACTATAGCCAAAGTAAACAACATGGGCAAGTCAGGATCACCTTGCAATTTTCGTGATGCCTTCAAGATTTCCCTTATTCTGTTATGGCTGAGGGAAGCACTGATGGGTGTAGGTACCACAGTCTGTAACCCTTCTCCTTCTATCTCAGTACCAAGAAGGCAGATGAGCTGGAGATCTGGTAGTCCCACACAGTTTACTTCATGCCAGCTTTTACTCTCTATGAGGTCCAGGTAGACCAAAAACGCTATATAAACTTGGGTGGCATCTCCTATATCTAATTCCATCATTTCTAAATACTTAGGGTGCGTGCCCATCCAGGCGTCCTCGGGGGCCCACGGGTGGGCGCTGCCGCCGCCGCGACCGTCGCCCGAGCGCACATCGCCGCAGCCCGCGGTCGGCTGGGACTCGCCGCGCTCCTCCATCTCAACTCTTATCCTAACTGGAAATAAACCGGGGGCTGATGCTCTCATGCTTTAGAAAATGCAGTTAGACTTATAGGGAGTCTGTGTTATTTACATATTTCATGAATATGTGAACTGACTTGAGCTGTACACGGAATTTACCTTAGGAATCAGGGAAAGAAAAGGCAACTTATTTAACACTGAGGGTTATTAAACATTAGAATTAATTTCACAGGAAAAGACTACATTCAGTTAAGTATAACATAGGTTAGCTTTAGATCTCTGTTTATATGCCTCTGGTTTTATAATTTTTAAGTTCATAGTTCTGTGCCATCCACACTTTTAGGGTGTTGGATATATCATCAGGAATTACTGTTTACTTTAATTAAATTCATTTGAGTAGTTGAGAAATATACCTAAACCTTTTGGGTACTTTGTAGGAACCTAATACTTAGCTAACTCTGAAGACATTTTTTATATTTTCATTCCCACCAAAGCAAACATTTACAGTTTCATTATCCCATTAAATGAGATGAAATATAAAGTTTTTAATCTCTGGCATGTCAGCAAAATAAAGACTCTTCCAACTGGGATTCCTGGAAGAATTTATGAGAGTAGAGAATTGTAGGCTGCCTCCACAATTCTCTAGTCAAATCATGTTTTTAAAAGTTCTATTAAAGTTAGAGAGAAATAAATTGAAATAAGTATGATTCTAGCATAAATAGTGATTATTTAGTTGAAATAAGTATGATTCTAGCATAAATAGTGATTACCACATAGTTTTTCTTTTGGATATCTGTTAATGTGTGTAATGGTGACTGTTTTAAATATCATTACATCTGTGTGAACATTCAGGGTATATGGAAGCAATATATTTTTAAAAATATTTCTGCAAGTTTGCAAAGATGACACTGAGATATTGACAACAGGGAGAAAGAGATTGATTTAGTTTCCAGTATTTTTTCCCATAAGAAACAGAATAAATGAATGCCTTTGACTTTCATCTGTCTTGGCAGTTTAAAGTCTGTATTTTTCACCAGTAGCTTAAATATGTCTAATAAGTCTAAATTAACATTAAAATTTGTGAAGAATTAAAAGGAAAGCCACTTTCAGAATCAGTAGTTATTGGTCACTTAATTGCTTGGTGTTGTGTATTGTGCTGTTTTATTTTTATTTATTTATTTATGTTGCCATAGAAGTATTTCTCTCTTACATGGACATTTTAGTTTGGAATCATACATGTGGCTTTTGACGGTTATAGAGAAATTGAAGGAGGAACTATTCCTTACAAAAAGTGATTTGTAACCATCCCAGGGCATCGTGGGATTATTTTTAGATTTCAATCCACTAAATTCTGTACAGCATGAACTGCTTCAACCTCTCGTATGATTCTTTGAACATTTACTTGCATAATTTCTCTTTTCACTATCATCACATTTACATTTCTTTTTCCCTGCTTAATCAAATCTTCTCCCATACTTAAGGTCCAGCTTATGCTTTTCTTCCATAAACTCTTTCACTTGTTCATTGATTCCATACATACAGAATTTATATCAGGAAATAATAGAAATAGTGTAGAAATAGAAACTATAGAAATGGTTGTGAAAAAATGCAAAAATTGAAATCCTCATTGGAGCTGCAGTTTATGTTTTAAATATGTTTTAAAATAAAATTTTAAAATTTATTTTAAACTTCTAGAGACATGGAGGGGAGATAACTAAGAAAATTAATAAACTATATGGTGATTTAGATGGTAATAAATTGGAATAGGGAGTAGGAACGGGGTGGTAAGGCAAAGGTTGACTGACAAGTTTAAAAACAGTTAGGGTAACAATAATATGAAGGAGGAAAGGGAGCAAACCATGGGCGGGAAGAATGTTCCAGGCAGATGGAACACCATATGTGAGGCCATGAAGCTGGAACATGCCTGGTGAATTCTGGTCACAAGACTATAACTAAAAAGCAAGGGAGAAAGTAGTAGGCAGTGAAGTTACCTAGTTACTCTGAATACTTGAGCTGTTTTTACTGATGAAGCTGGGAAACCACTAGAGAATTTCAGCAGAGGCGTGGCAAAAGCTGAATTAGGGTTTTTTTAATTGGAGTGCAGTTGCTTTGCAATGCTGTATTATTTCTGCTGTACAGTGATGTGAATCAGCTATGTATATGTATATACATATATATCCTCTTGTTTGAATTTCCTTCTCATTTAGGTTACTACAGAGCATTAAGTAGAGTTTCCTGTGCTATACAATAGTTTCTCATTAGTTATCTAGTTTATACATATGTATGTGCTCAGTTGCTAAGTCATGTCAGACTCTTTGCAACCCTTGAACTATAGCCCCCCAGGCTCCTCTGCCCATGGGATTCTCCAGGCAAGAAGACTGGCATGACTTTCCATTCTCTTCTCCAGGGGATCTTCCCACCCTAGGGATCAAACCTGCATCTCCTGGACTGCAGGTAGATTCTTTTACCCACTGAGATACCGGGGAAGCCCCAGATAGTATAGTGGCAGTCAGTAAGTGATTGGGCATTGATCTGATTGGGAAAGCTGGAGCAGAACAGATAAAATAAGCATTACAACAAGCAGTGGAAGCCCTGGAAATCTTTTCTACACAGATTTGTTAGTTTACCTTGTAAATACAAGCAGTCCAATAGAAACTGTTTTTCTATCTTCAATCTAGAACAGAAATTACAGACCCTCAGGGTACCTCTATATTGCCCTTCAAAGCATGTACTTTGAGCAAGTATCCACAATTTAGGACTTATATATAACAACCCCTCCATCTTAGAATGCCTATTAAGTCTTTACATCTTTTTCTTGATAGATCCGGTGATTTAATCAAAAATTTTTCCAGTATTCTTTTCCTTTGAGTGCAGTGAAGGCTGTCTTTAGCAACAGATGCAGAGCTATCTTTCTCCTATTCATTTCTCAGACATTTATGTCTTACAGCATGTGAGAAGCATATTAAGTAGCAGTTAGGTAGTAGTAGAAAGGTTTCCACAGATAATGCCTGACAATTCAATCAAAGAAAATCAGGAGGAACAATTCATGGAAAGAAAGTGACAGAGAAGATAGGTGGAGTTCCTGTGGACATTGACGGAATAAAGAGTGGTCCTTTGCCTTGCCTTTTCATACTTCAGAAATGCAACTTCATCTCCCATTTTTACAGAATCAGAAATCAGATATCTACTGATAATATTAAAAATCTCCAGTAAAAGCTTATTTAATTCCATTTTAAAATGCAAAATAGATACTCTGCTGATTCATATCATTATGTATATGCATTTGCCTCCATTTACTTCCATTTTGTTTCTTAAAAAGGAATAAATGGTCAGGTTTTGCTACTCAAGGTGATCTATACGCTGGATCTAAAATTGCAGCCATCAGCAATATTTCTCATCTTTCTACCCTGCCTTATTTTTCCTTCTTAGCACTTCTCACTGTTATCATATATATACTTGTATATATTTTACATACTCATGTTGTTTCCTATATATCTGCATCCCACCCGCATTAGGATATAAACTCCTTGGAAATATAGATGTATATAGTTTTATGATCTATTTTATTCATTGCTTAATAAACAGAACTTAAAAGAGTGCCTAAAATACATTAGACACTAAAATATTTGCTGAGTGAGTGAAATAATTGTAATTACAAATTATATATATATATAATTTGATATATATGTATACATGTATACTTATATATACACAAACCAGTGGTTTCCAGTTATGTTCTGATTTTACATATACCACTCTTTGACACAGAGTTTACCTTTTTATAAGTCTATCTTTTGCTTAATGATTTGCTGCTGCTGCTGCTAAATCACTTCAGTTGTGTCCAACTCTGTGTGACCCCATAGTCAGCAGACCACCAGGCTCCCCCGTCCCTGGAATTCTCCAGGCAAGAACACTGGAGTGGGTTGCCATTTCCTTCTCCAATGCATGAAAGTGAAAAGTGAAAGTGAAGTCACTCAGTCCTGTCCGACCCTCAGCGACCCCGTGGACTGCAGCCTTCCAGGCTCCTCCGTCCATGGGATTTTCCAGGCAAGAGTACTGGAGTGGGGTGCCATTGCCTTCTCCATACATAATGGTTTATATCACTATTATAATGCTTTGAAAAACATTATCCATAACAAATTTACAAAAATACTTCTTCACCATTCTTTTATTAAATGGCTTTGATTTTATATTAAAGAGACACAGATGTATAGAACAGTCTTTTGGACTCTGTGGGAGAGGGAGAGGGTAGGATGATTTGGGAGAATGGCATTGAGACATGTATAATATCATATAAGAAACGAATCACCAGTCTAAGTTCGATGCAGGATACAGGATGCTTGGGGTTGGTGCACTGGGATGACCCAGAGAGATGGTATGGGGAGGGAGGTAGGAGGGGGGTTCAGGATTGGGAACACGTGTACACCTGTGGGGTGGATTCATGTTGATGTATGGCAAAACCAATACAGTATTGTAAGTAAAATAAAGTAAAAAAAAAGAAAAAAAAGAAGAAGAAAAAAATTTAGACTATCAAGAATATATTTCATATGCAATGTAAGGTATTTTTTAACTTTCTCCTCCCATTAATCTTTTCACTTGCTTTGATATTATTTACTGTAAAGTTCATCCTTCTCACAGGGTTTTAAAATTTTATACCAAGGTCATGTAGACCCTAGGGCCTGTTCTGGACTTCCTAATCTTATTTAATTCTTTATTAGTTATTTTGTTGGCTAATATGACATTATTTTACTTAATACATATTTAGATTTTTATATTATATAATTCATGCTACTTAATTATAACTATCTTAACTTTATTCATTATAAAGTATTTTTTGATACTTGTCTACCTAAATTTTAGTTTTTAAAGCCTCTTAGAGTTTTCACTGAGTTTTCATTTTATTAAATTTGTGAATTAATTTGAATAAAATGAAGATCTACTTAACACTGGGTCTTCCTATCTCAAGAACATATTCTGTTCCTTTATTTAATTACATATATATCTGTGTAGCTGAGTAAAGAATTATTATTTTCTTCATATAAGTTCTGTTGACTTCTTAGGTTTATTCCTAGGTGATTATTCTTAATGAATTTTTATTCCTGAAGGAAAATAAAATTGCTGTTGACTTTCAGAGTTGTAAGACTAAGTCTGCAGTAAGAAAGACAATGTTTCAATTTATCAAATTTACAAATATGTGCTGCATTTTGAAGGTTATGAACCAGTACACTATGAATAATTGATCATGCACTCAGTCAATTCCCTCAACTGAGCATTTCTAGAAAGTGCTTCACACCATACCCAGTGACCCACCTCTTTAAATTCTGTAGCAAAACGGTACCTAAAAGTGGGAATGGTCTTTGTTTCTGTTCTTTGTGGTTCTAAGATATGGTTGAGAGAAGTATTGTCTTGTGGCTGCCCAGTTGGTAACTATTTGACTTACTGGAAAACCCACTGATCATAATACAAGAAAAACTGAATTCTAATCTACTGATCTGCTAAATTAACATTTACCTTTAACGAGTCACTTCACTTGGAGTTTCAGTGTCCTCAGCTATACAATTAAAGAACTGAACTGGAAAAGATACTGTAATTTGATTCTGTTCCCACTGACACCCTACTACTGTTTTGCTTGCTGGCTCTGCTTCAGTGAATAAAGCAAAGTCCGTGTCACCGTGGAAATCATATTCTTGTGAACCTGCTACTGCTAAGTCATTTCAGTTGTGTCCGACTCTGTGTGATCCCATAGACGGCAGCCCACCAGGCTCCTCCGTCCCTGGGATTCTTCAGGCAAGAATAATGGAGTGGGTTGCCATTTCCTTCTCCAATGCATGAAAGTGAAAAGTGAAAGTGAAGTCACTCAGTCGTGTCTGACTCTTAGTGACTCCATGGACTGAAGCCTTCCAGGCTCCTCCATCCATGGGATTTTCCAGGCAAGAGTACTGGAGTGGGTTGCCATAACAGTTCTAATTCTAATGCTCTCTGTCTCTATAGTACAAACTGGGGTGAGTTCTGGGGGAGAACTAAACTTTAACCTATAATCAAGGAAGATATAGCCACTGAAATTCAAGTACAGTTGACCCTCTGTATCTGCAGGTTCCACATCCAGGAATTCAGCTGGCAAAACTTGAATTTGCAACATGCAGGCAACTATTTGTATAGCATTTACATTTTATTACAGCTATATATATACTGGAAGGAAAGTTATGACCAACCTAGATAGCATATTCAAAAGCAGAGACATTACTTTGCCAACAAAGGTCCGTCTAGTCAAGGCCATGGTTTTTCCAGTGGTCATGTATGGATGTGAGAGTTGGACTGTGAGGAAAGCTGAGTGCCAAAGAATTGATGCTTTTGAACTGTGGTATTGGAGAAGACTCTTGAGAGTCTCTTGCACTACAGCCAGACCATCCTAAAGATCAGTCCTGGGTGTTCATTGGAAGGACTGATACTGAAACTCCAGTACTTTGGCCACCTTCTCTGGAAAAGACCCTGATGCTGGGAGGGATTGGGGGCAGAAGGAGCAAAGGACAACAGAGGATGAGATGGCTGGATGGCATCACCAACTCGATGGACATGAGTTTGGGTAAACTCCGGGAGTTGGTGATGGTCAGGGAGGTCTGGCGTGTTGCAATTCATGGGGTCGCAAAGAGTTGGACACGACTGAGCGACTGAACTGAATTGCATTTACTAGGTTTTTATAGGTAATGTAAAAATGTAAAAAGTATATGATAAGTGTAAGTTATATGAAATACTATCTCATTTTATATAAGGGACTTGATCATTGCAGATTTTGGTATCCTTGGAGATCCTGGAATCAATCGCCCATGGCTTCCAAGAAATGATTGTACAATAAATTCTCTATTGACTATCACCAAACCCAAGAAGCTCAGGAAATACAATCCTGTAATATACTAGCTTTATAACCTGCATATTTTTATTTAAATTCAGTTCAACCAGGTTCTGCATGTGTTTATGGACCAGCTTCCTCACCTTTTCCTTTCCAAATGTCAAAATGCTCATTTTTACAGACTACAATAATAGCCACTTCAGTGGTTTATTTTGTGGAGAGAATGAAATAATACATGGAAACATTTTAATATAAAGCCTTAAAAAAAACTCTGCTCAACAAATCTTAATTTTTGTCCCTGTTCAACATACTCTGAAATTGGAACTTTTCTTCACCTGTGAATTATATTAGGTTGAGGTCGATGTAAAGATCACAGTAGGTCAAAAACAGGATTCATAAGTCATAGAAGCAGCTTTTCTGTTTAACAACATGCTGATCTACAAACACTTCCTGGAAGTAGAATTTCTGAAATGACATAGATCTAAAAGCTAAAGCTAATTTTGTTCCCATCCAAACTAAAGATAATTACAATTATAATGAATGAGAAATTGGATATGAAATATCATAATGGAAATAAGGGTCAACCAGGGTATTTTTGGCAGAGACATATACTGAAGTAGAAAATTTAGTGGCTTAAAAGGCATTTAGCTCAAACCTTCATAGTATGTTTTGGTGTAGATTTGGAGATACAGTATATAGGGGCCTCAATTACCGAGTTTCTGTTTTTAGTAAATAGTTGCCCTGTAGGTCACTAAGTGCTATTGCTGACAAGGTTGTATACGAGAAAGCTTTTATTTTAATAACCAGTGGCAGCTTTTCACTTAGAAAGAACCTTCCATTTCTCAAAACCCTTCTTTGGTTCAGGATAGCTATACAGATTGCAGTCACCTTAGGAATAGTAGACCTAAACCAAGTATTAACACAAGAACAAATGGGACATCAAAGAAAAGGAGATTTTTGAGTAGAAACAGACCACCAAGACTTGTTCTTATAAAATATGGTTTGTGGTCTTTATGGCCACATTGAATAAAATGCTTTTCTTATGATCCATATTCAATAACCTGCAAATAATTAGGCTCAGTTTCCTCAAAAAAAAAATTAGGTAGACCTCGTTCATGTAGAATCTATATTGTAGTTGTCAGCTCTTAGTGCTGTAGGTTTAGTGACCTTGGGAAAATTACTTAAATTTAAAAAATCTACTTCCTATCTGTAAAATGGTGAAAAAGGCTTCTGCAAGGACTTTTCATGATTAAATTAGGTGATTATATGGCACATCTGTTTCAGTGAAGAGCATACCATAGTTGGGGAATAAATGATGGCCAGTAAGAAGACAGAATTTTATTTTTATTTGCAGCAATATGGATGGACCTGGAGGTTATCATTCTAAGTGAAATAAGACAGAGAAATAAAATTGCCCTATGAGAGTACATATACATGAAATCTAAAAAAAATTATACAAACATTTACAAAACAGAAACAGATTTACAGATTTAGAGAGCAAATTTATGGTTACCAAGGGGGAAGGGGGAAGAAGAGGGGTAGATCAGGAGCATGGGATTGACATGTACACACTGTTTTATTTAAAATAACAACGAGGACTTTCTGTATAGCACAGGGAACTCTGCTGAATACTCTGAAATAGCCTAAATAAGAAAAGAATTTGAAAAAGAGCAAATACACATATATATAACTGAAGCACTTTGCTGTACACATGAAACTAACACAACTATACCGCAGTATAAAATAAAAATTAAAACATGAACTACTCAACTATACTGCAGTATAAAATAAAAATTAAAAACATGATATCTTTACTGTGTGACTAAATCCAACAAAAGCATAATTTTAAAAAATTCAATTGACAGTTGTAAAAACAAACACAAAAATCTGTATGTGACCATGTGTAATGAAAGGTTTTATAGAGAAAACTACAAAACATTTTTAAATGACATGGAAAAGACCTCACTCAACGTATAGAAAAGGCCAACAATATTTATCATTTGGAAGTCTTCATGACATAACAATATCAAGATTTGTTCATTGAATTTTTATATTCAATGTGATTATAATCAGATTTCCAATAGAGTGTGTGCATATTTGTGTGTATAAAACTTAATCTGTTAATCAAATTTCTGAACTAAAGGGGAAATGAATAGGAATAGAATAAAATAATTTTGAAGAAAAGATGTGGAGATATATTATAAAGCTTTGGAATTTAAAAATATGCTATCAGCAAAAGACTAAGTAGCCTAATAAAATAGAACAAATATTTCAGATATATACAAAAATATTTAACAGTAGTGATATGATTAAGTAAATAGTGCTATCAAAACATTTATTGTACTGTAAATAATAAATATTTCCATAGAATAAAGACAATTGTGAAGAGAAGAATATAACAAACAATTTTGAAGAAAATATAGATTGCTGTCTTTATGGCCCTTGATTAGCAAAGGAATTTCCAGTAAGCTCAGTCCATAAACAAGAGACTGATAAAATTACTATAAAAGTGAAAATACAAGCCACACATTGAAAGGAAATGTTATATATATCTGAAAAAGGGGTAGTATCCCATGTTTATTTTTAAAAACGAAAAATTGCAAAATAATAATAAAGCAACCTAATCAAAAATATGAAACTGAAGAATCAGAAATGGTTCATAAGTCAATTAGAGAAATGCAAAAGTGAACAGCAATAGAACATTTGATAATAAGTGGAATAAGCTATTAATTAAAATATAACAATATTATATTGTATAAGACATATAAAATGGAAAGTTTTATAAATTCCTAGTAGAAATAGAAATTTATAAAACTGCTTCAAGTAACATAGCAATATTTATCAAAATGAAAATTATCTTATTTTTGAAATTTTAGTACACACTGAAGTTCAAAATGGTTCACTGTATTATTATCAGTAATTAATTACAACCAAAAATGAACATTAACTTAATGTCTAGTAGGAAATAATGGCTGTTGAATAACATTTTTTCTACTTTTAAAATTTGTGGGATTTTAAAAAAATGTAATCAAATTTTGTCCAAAGTTTGTGTCATCTCTCTCTGTCTCTGAATCTCAATTTCTGAAAGGAATTACACTTATTTGGAAGCTTTTTTTTCCCACAAAAAAAAGTAATTAAAAAACTTTTAAATGTTACACTTAGAAAAGACCATCAAGTTAGCCAAAGGAGTTGAAATTTTTAAGGTAAAATTCAATAAAATATGTGTAAATAAAGATATGTTTGTATTCTAGTTTCTGTAGACCTCCAGAACTTTCACTTATTTTCAGTGTCACCTATTAGCATACACCTTGCAAAGTTGGATTTAAACTGCTCCTACTGCTGCTGCTGCTGCTAAGTTGCTTCAGTGTGTCTGACTCTGTGCGACCCCATAGACCCATAGACGGCAGCCCACTAGGCTCCCCCGTCCCTGGGATTCTCCAGGCAAGAACACTGGAGTGGGTTGCCATTTCCTTCTCCAATGTATGAAAGTGAAAAGTGAAAGTGAAGTCGCTCAGTCATGTCCGACTCTTAGTGACCCCATGGACTGCAGCCCACCAGGCTCCTCCATCCATGGGATTTTCCAGGCAAGAGTGCTGGAGTAGGGTGCCACTGCCTTCTCCGTGGATTTAAACTAAGTATGTACAAATAATTGTTAGAGGTATATAAGTTTTTCAGAACTGGGAAACTGTAATTAATATAATCATAAGTGGTGACCCAAGATGATATACATTATATTTATATATTCTTTGAAACAAAGTAACATTTAAATTTATAACATCAAAATTTTATTTTTAAAAGTTTGTATATGTTGGAAAACCGTCCTCTTAATGATAAAAGTCAAACTAGTTACTTATGAAAAAATATACATTTCTACAACGTGCATTCTTATTCTTCTTCAATTTTAGTTTATTGATAGATATAGATATATAAATTAATTTTTGATACATCAGAGTGGAGTTTATTTTCTTACCTATAATTGTCATTAGATTTAAAGTGAGCCTACTTTAGTGCATTGTTCCTGAGGCATTGGCCATTTAAGAGGGTAAGGAAAATCCTTATAATTACATGGAGAAAAATTTAGTATATTCTATTTAGAGTCCAAAGTTAAAACCCAGACTATATTGTCATCTCTACATTCAAAATCATAGTGTATTAAGACTTTTTCCACAGCTAGCATCCTTGAGGTTGACATCTTCTTGTGACTGAGTAGATAGCAGCAAGAAATTCAATTACAGCAAGCCGGCTCTGTCATTGCACCTGTCTGCTTGCGCAGGAAATGATTTGTAAATTGGGCTTTATCTTTCCTGTCCCATAAATCTCCTGTCCATAATTGACACTTGTCACCACAGATGAATAGTGTGAGAAAGAAAACAGAAAGTAAATGAGTAGCCCACCTGGGAAAACGATGTCTTGTTGCCTTTGGGAGTCATTTACAAACAGCAGTACCTACGGGCCAGAGTTTTTATCCACAAGCAGGTGGCAAATATTTTGCAACTGAAAAATACAATTCCTGAGCTGAATCACAGTGCAGACAAGAGCAAAGGAATGATAATTAATATATAACATTTTTCCAGAGCATGTAAACTTGTCTTCCCAAGAAAATAGAAGCATTTCTTGGCTATTTGTGATACTCACGTATTGCCGCTACACATTTGTAAATATCAGGTTGGTGTCTGACCTGTCAAATGCATTCATGAAGCAAGCATTTCGGCTGTCTTGGGAGTTGATATTGTCACTTGTTACACAACTCAACATCAGTTCAAAGTTGTTTGATAACAGTGTCGACAGATTGGTTTAAAAAAGACATAGGAATAACAATGTTTTCTTTCAAATGTAAAAGAAAGAAACGGGATTTCATAAAGATGATCTTGGAAGCAAGCACTAACTGTAAATATATGACAGATAAACCTTTGTATCTAGTATTCCTAAATGGCTAATTTAATTTTACATTTCTTTCTGAATCTTATCTCATAGTGTGAAATACTCATATTTTAAAAGAAAAAGTATTTTATAATTTATTAATAATCTCTTGGTATTAAAATATGTAAATGTTCTAAAAAACCATTCTCAAATTATCACCAAAATTTTATTAAAAAATATAACCAAAAGTTCAAATAAATAACAGAGCAAATATTTTACCAACTAAATTATAAAAAACAAAAATCATTATTTATGCATCATGCATGGTTTTGACAGTCTTTTCTACATATTACCTGACATTTTAATAATTCTTTACTGTATAAAATTTCATCAATAATTTTAAAAATCTACAACTTGTTTTTAAGAACAAAGAATGTATCATTTCTTTGAGTTTTGCAAGATCCAGAATTATTTCTTTCACTTTATATTTTACAAGTATAATCTAACTTTAAAGGATAACAACTTCATCATTCTCTTTGCTCCCACAAATCAGCACAAATATAAAGTTTATTTCTTCTAAAATAAAAGCAAAAGATTAGAAGTGGAGCAATTGCAGAGCATAGATTTAACTTGAATACCTCTCCATTATCGGCTCCTATCACCTGTGGTTCAAAGGGTTGTTTGCCTATATATCTAGTGTTTAAAGAAATTGTCAGCATTTCTGTTATTTTTGTACTGCAAAATGAAAGTTTGAGTGAGGAAATAGCTTCTCTGTAGTTTATTGTTAGTATAAAATAAATGATTTATGTATGCCTACTTTAGTATTCTAGTCTTGTAAACACAGTGGGGAATTACTTGGATATTGATCTAAAGCAATAGGTATTTATAGCATAATACTGTGGTACTCCATAACTCTTTATCAGGGTCAACTTTGTCACTTGGCAACTTAACCAAAGAAAAAAAGAAAAACCTTTCAACACAAGTAAGGCATTTTACCTGCCTTTTCTTAAGTCAGCAGTTTTCCAATAACAAGTATATCTCTTATTTTTATCTATTGAGTGTATCTGTCTGGACATAGATATTTAAAATACTAAGGTAATATCAACAATACTAGGCAGCATGGAAAATAGAGATATGGATATGTTGCCAGTTTATTTTTAAAACTCCTTTAAGCAGATGCATTGCTTGTCTAAACTTCAAAAAAACCTTTCAATTTGTTCCACAAACATGTATGAAGTTCCTGCTTTGTGTTTGTTCCTGTGCAGGAATCACGGGATGTAACCATGAACAAATACAGTCACTACCCCAGTGAAGCTCATATTCTGTAAGGGTAGACGGCATATAAACAAATAATTCCCCTCCAAGAAAGTGTTAGTTGCTCAGTGGTGTCTGAATCTTTATGACCCCGTGGAATGTAGCCTGTCAGGCTCCTCTGTCTATGGTATTCTCCAGGCAAGAATACTGGAGTGGGTATTCCCTTCTCCAGGGTATCTTCCTGATCCTGGGATCCAACCTGGGTTTCCTGCATTGCAAGCAGATTTTTTATCTTCTGAACCACCATACAAAATACAGAGAAGTTGAGCTTTCAGTTGTCTTAAGTTGTGGACCGGAGCCTACCAGCAGGCTAAAATAAGGGTTTCCATACAGAACAAATTGAACAGTAATAACTATGGATTCATGAAATAGCATGAACTGTTAAATAAGGCAGCGATTTCCCTGTTAAACTAATTTAAAGGCATCTTGCAATCCTGACAGATAAACATGAGAATGAAATGACAGGTAAGTGATGCTGCAGAAGTAAACAGAGGTCAATGAGGACAGACCTTGTATGCTGTGCTCATTTTAAGAGCTATCATTTTTTCTATACTCATTTTACTAAGCACTTCTTATCTTTTCTCATTTAATGCTTTTAGTGCCTCCTTAAAATGACATTATTCCTTTGGACAGATGAGAAAACTGAGGCACATTGAAATAAAATCAAAGGTTACAGTAGGTGTCATAAGGAAATGTTAAGGCCATCCTTTCAAATAATTTAAAAGAATAGCAAATCAGTATATTGACAAAGACAATTTTCTCTTATCAGAAAACATTATATTATAATTAATATCCAGAACTTAACATGTAATAATTTATTTAGTAAATATCATTCTTACATTAGAATTTGCATGGATTGTTTCACATTATATAGAGCATTTATCAAGTCATGTTCTCTATTAACACAAATAACAAAAAAAAACCAAATAGGGTATAAAATTGATTAAGTTAGTACATCTCTGTACCTGAGACCTGAATATAGTATATCCCTGTGGATCCAAAGTAAAATACTCAAGGTTTCAAATATATTGTATTTGGAATATTTATATTACAGGATACCAGTTTGCATTAGAAGAAAGTAATGTCAATGAACTGAATAGAAATATTTCTACTCATGCCATTTTGTAAAGTCAATTTGGCATGTTTATTTTTCCTTTAATTTCTTTCTTTCTTAGTATTAACATTTATTGAACGATTGCTAGTTGCTAAACATTGTGTATGTGATTCATATTTATTATCTATTAAAATCTCTGTGGTACCCTTACCATTTCAGTTTTGCAGATGAAAAATTATGTGCTTTGGAGCAGTTTAGCAACTTGACCAAAATAACATAACAGAGCTTGGATCAAATATTTTCTGCATAACTTCAAAGCTTGTGAAAGTTGAGTAGGGGGCACATCTTTATTAACATATTTTCCATTTATCCTAATTACCCATTTATAAAAACAAAACAATGCCCAATCATATGTTTGGTGAGGGTAGGAGTTAATTTAAAGCATGAGAAATCAAATTCAGACAGATTTGAAAATATTTTTCCTTCTAACTCTGGGGCATAATGAATTTACATGCCATTTGTGTGTGTGTGTCTGTGTTTATATATGTTTAAGTATGTGTATGCATGTCCTCAGTCTCCAGGTGTACCTTTGCACCTTACCTAAAGAATAATCTACAGTTTTTCCAATGGATTAATGGTCAGCTGCTAACAAATGGCTTCTTCTTCCTTGAACACATAATTTGGTAATCTGATACCAGAAAATTATTCCTTGTCTGTTATTTAGTGGTGAATTATTCTGCAAATACTTTATTTGGCCATGTTGTTAGATGCTTAATGGTAATTCATTTTTGTCTTTAACTTAAAAAACAAACAAACAAACAAAAAAACAGAATGCTGTTTGATTCAAATGTTCTTATTTTAAAATACCATAGAAGGAACTTTCCATTCAAAATGAATTCTTAATAAGTGCAAACTATACAGTATCCACCTTTCATATTTCATTAATATGTAACACAAAATATGTTACACAATTGCTTTTGTTTGTCATCCAAGCCAATTTACAGCAGAAATAAAGGATGTGTTCAGAAATATAAAGGAGTTTTCTAGAGAAGTGTACCACTGGTCAGATTTTATTACTGGACAAAAGAGAAATGTTCTCATTTTAAAGAGCAATTAAGCATTTGTTGGTCAGTGAATTGCAAATATTAAGTGAACATCAGCAGGTTAATGTTTGCCACAAAGACAATTAGAAGACATTTCAATATTATATTAATTGCTTGCAGTTGTATTTTTTGTTTTCTTTTGTTTTATGATGAGGAAAAATCAGATTTGTATTAACCAGGAAGTAGAATTACCTTAAATGGGTTATTCATATGATTTTCCTAATCATAATATATCAGGTCACTGAGCATTCTGAAGAGCCTTGCTCTGGCACTGAGTGAGCTAAGGCTGTTATGTGAATGTGTAATGGAGGGTGCTCAGAACCCTGCATTGCTTCACTTCTCAGGAAACAGAAGTTGATGTTGAGCCTTGGTGCTAGTTTGTGTGTTTGTTGTTGTTGTTGTTGTTGTTCAGTGGTGTCTGACCCTTTGCGACCCCATGACTGCAGCATGCCAGGCTCCCCGTCCTTCACCAAGTAATCTGGGTGATCTATATGTGTGAGTAATCTATTGATTTAAGGCAAAATTTATCTAAAACTGAGTAACCTAAAACCAAGAGAGAGAGAGGAGAGAAAGAAAAGAATAAATAAATTTTTTTCTGTTTCAGAGGAAAATTTTAGGTCATAATTTTGTTATCAGAGTTTTGTAAGCAAAATGAACTATGAGGACGTTAGTCTCTCAAAATTAGACCTGACAAATTGACTCTCAGAGTTGAAGAGACATCTAATACTATTTCTCTTGTACTAGTGTTTGACTAGAAACTGAAGAGGTATCAATTGCATACCTTTATTAAATGTGGAGTTTATTTTTGAAAGAATATGCACCAATAAAATTTCTGAGATTGCCATAAAGCAATGAGAAATACCTTTAATGTATGAGTCATTTATTTCAAAATGCTATTCTGTGGTTAGTACATTTGCAAATAAGTAGCAATAAAATTATCAACATATTGGTCATAAAGTGCTTTTAATTATAGATATGAAAAGTTTATATATGAATATAGTTATATATGTCTGTATATGTATCACATGTTCATTTATAGGATATATGACTTTATTAGATACTGTAGATGAAGAACTATAGTATTTTCTTATATGAAAAATTACTTAGAATATTAATATATTTTATATATTACATAAATGTATATCAATTTGAATAAAAATAATTTGTTTTTTTATAATTTGAGAACATTTTGCTTTTTTATCCCAAATGGTCTAAGGCCAGGATAACAGGTATTAACTAAAATCCTTCATGATAATGATCATTTAAATAAAAATTTGGGGAATTGAAGCTAATATTTTGATGGCTTTGTTTTATTAACAAGTATATTATATATAACCCAAATTGTGTATATCCTATGACTTTATGTATATATCTTCCTAATCCTGTGCAGACACACAGAACAAGACATAATGAGGGAACTTGATTGCACTGGAAACATTTTAATAAAACAAAATAACACTCATAATACCATAAGCAAAATTATGCTTATTTGAATAAGTAGTTTGAATGTATTGATATTAAAATTTATCTTACTGATATATTGAAAAATACCAAAAATTAATCACCAACTTTTAAGTTGCTCTAGTATAGGATGGTTTCACGAATATCTTTCTTTCTTTTTTTTTAATCATTTTACATTCTGTGATGTCTCTTGCTTAGAGAATTGCAATAGGCATGGCAAGTAGTAGTCAAAAAAAAAAATCTTAAGTACGTATTTAACTTTGCAAAGTTCTGCAAGGTATTTTAACATTTTAATTTGAGAGAATAATTAACCTAGAACAAAGGAAAAAACAGATTTGCATCCTAGAGGAGATTTTTAGATAATTATGAACTATAATTTGTTCCTTAAAGCTGAACTTAACATGTACCTAAAGGCTGGCAACTACAATAAACAGTGGGGACATTTTGTTGTCAAAGCCAAGCATGTTCTCCCAGCCTTATGGAGCATACAGTCTGGTAGGGGAAACAGATATTCATCAAATAATTATACAAACATATGTCAATTTCCAGCTCTGAAGTGCTGTAAAGGGAAATTTTTAATTCCGTGCATGCAAAGTTGCTTCAGTCCTGTCCGACTCTGTGTGACCCTATGGGCTCCTCTGTCCATGGGATTCTCCAGGCTAGAATACTGGAGTAGGTTGCCATTTCCTCCTCCAGGGGATCTTCCCAACCAAGGGTTCAAACCAGATTCTTTACCACTAGTGCCACCTGGGAATGAGCATACAAAATAGGTTGGGTTGTATTCAGTCAGAGAAGTTGGAAAAGATACTCTAAGAGGAGCAGTCAGAATGAGGTTTATCTGCGTGTGAATGGGATTTGTCACAGCTGAAGAACAAAGGTATAGGATGTCCAGAATGTGGGGATGTTTATACATGGTGAGGCTGGAAAGTTGGAGGTCAAACAGTAAGTTATGTTAGCTTTGATCCTTATTCTAAAGTCATGGAAAGCCCATTTTTAACAGCTTTCATTAGACATAATTTGCATAGTATAAAATTCACCCCTTTCAAGTATATCATTCAATGGTTTTTGGTAAATGTAAAGAGTTGTGTAATCATCATTACAATAAAATATTAAAGTATTACCATTACCTTAGTAAGATAACGCCTGCCCATTTCTGGTCTATCCCCATTCCTACCCCTAGACCTAGCCAACTACTAATCTAATTTTTGTCTCTATAGGGATGTCTTTCTAAACATTTTATATAAATAGAGTCATACAATGTTGGTCTTATGCATCTGAGTCTTTCAGTTAGCATAATTTTTTGAGGATCATTCATGTTGTACCATATAGCGAGTCCATTCATTTTTATGGAATGAATATATACTGTTCCCTAGTATATATTTCCCTCGTATAGTATTTCATTAGTCAACAGTTGATGGATCTTCAGGTTATTTCCACTTTTGGGGCTGCATGAACAAAATTCCTATAAACATTCTTGTTTAAGTCTTCATGTGGATCTATGTTTTCATTTCTCCAGAGTAGACTACTAAGAGTTTAATTACTGTGTTATATGGTAACTTTATATTTAACTGTTTAAAAATTTGCCAAACTGCTTTTGAAAATGGCTGTTATATTTTACATTTTCCACCAACAACATATGAGAGTGCTGGTTTTTCCACATCCTTGCTAAGACTTGTTATTACTTGTCTTGTTGGTTGTAACCATTCAAGTTGGTATCAAGAAGTATTTTAATATGGTTTCAATTTGCATTTCTTTAATGACTAATGAACATAAGCATCTTTTTATACAACCTTCCAGAAATTTGACTATTGCTTGAGGAAAAAGGGCTTGCAAAGGAAACAAAGGAATTAACCACACAGATAGAGAAAACTAGAATAATGTGTCTTGGGAGCCAAGGATAAAATGAGAAAAAGTTAACAATATTAATGTTGTTGAGAACACAAGAAAGATGAGGATTGAGAAAAGTACTTCCATGTGGTTAGACTGAGGCCATTGGTGGCGTATACAAACAGCAGGATGGAATGGAGTAGACTAAAGCCAGACTGAAGAAGGTTGGAGCATGAAAGAGTTTTAAAGAAAGGGAAAAAAAGAATTTAGACAACTTTTTGGCACATTCAGCTATAAAGGGAAGAAGAGCAATTCTCTGGGAGATGGACAGGGGTATAGGTTTGAGAAGTAATTTAATTTTCACAGGGAAAACCTGTAAAATCTATTAGGCCAAATCCAATAAAGAGGAAGTGATTGCTTACATAAAAGAGAAAGGTTAACTGATATGTGATAAATGTATCCGTGTACTTAGCATGTACTAAGTGGCTAAAATATGCATGGTGGTATGTTCCTTGCTAGTACTGTCAATCAATTTGAGACTCTATTTCACATAGGAATTTCTCATGTCAAATGGTTAAATGAAATAATATCATTTAAAGGTGTTCTTACAAGATGTTCTCTGTTAGTTAACGTGCTATTCATGATGTCTAATAAATGGTTTCTCTCCAAAGAAAAAATGTTTAAATCACCTGATACGACCTTTTCAGACCTGGCTGTTGTACTCTTCAGGTTTTCTACAACTGTCTGGTCCTTACAAGAAAAAGCCTTACCTCAAGTAACTCCCTGATACATCCAAACAAGGAAAATAAAAATTTTTTCTCACTTTACTCTTGTGCGCGGGAATGCTAAGTTGCTTCATTCGTGTACAACTCTTTGCAAACCTATGGAATACTGCGTGCCAGACTATTCTGTCCACGGCATTCTCTGGGTAAGAATATTGGAGTGAGTTGCCATTTCCTACTCTAGGGGATCTTTCCAACCCAGGAGCTGAACCCAGGTCTCTTAAGTTCTCCGGCATTGACAGGCAGGTTCTTTATCACTAGTGCTACCTGGAAAGCCCACCTTACCTTTAAATTTGGCTAATAAAGATTTAGTGATATCCTAAATATCTCTCTAAGTCCCAGTTTACATAACCTTCTTTTTTTATGCATCATCTCATGCCTTCAGTTAGGAATCTGAATCACTTTCCTTGATCTGTTCTGTTCTATATTCAGAAGAGAAATTAATTGAGGAGGCTGGAAGGATAGGAATCAAGTTAAATGATTGATCTCCCTTTCTCTTGCTATTGGGAATACAAAGCTGGCAGACATCTCTAGTTTCCTCCCTATTATCAAGTCCTTTCTTCTTATTTACTATCCTTTTTATTTAGAACAGCAGTATACCCTGTTTAATTATAGAAATCTATGTCCAACCTAGGAAAGAAGATTCATAAGACATAAACAAAAGATTGCTAGAGCTTGCTGAAAAAGTTGCTTTTCCTTATTTAGACCTTGAGCATTCCACACTGCCTTTTCATTGCATGCCTGCAACCTGGATGTTACTGCCTTAGTAGCAGCAACCTTAACACATTGCAACATTGAGGGAAAGGCTAGGAGAATCTCTTTCCATCCTTGAGCCACTGAACCCAATATAGCAACAGCCTATCTGTGAAGTATATTCATTTTTTGAATGAGAAAAATAAAGAAAAAAAAAACAGTTAAATCACTGTTTGTGAGGGTTTTCTTACTTGCAACCAAACAAGCTGTAACTTAGAAGTGAGCAAATTTTCTGAATGGGACCAGATAATAAAAATTTCATGCTTTATAGGCCATATTTTCTGTTATAATTCCAAACCTCTTGTATTTTAGCACAAATAGCACCCATAAACCATATGTAAGCAGGTAGATGCAGTTGTATTCTAGTGAAATTTTACTTGTAAAAACAGGTAACTAGCCAGATTCGGCCCTGGGCCATAGACTCCTGCTCTAACTGATAAGAGGGTGAAGCTAGGAACTTTATTGTCCTGTGCTTGAGTTCTAGTTAGTCATTGAGAAGGAATAGTGGCAGGAGACTGTTTAGGAATGAAGTCAAATCTCCATATATGACAGATGAGGGCAGCGGCAGAAGCTAAGCAAATATTGATCAGTTTCTGTTTCTGGCTAAGAGACATCAGTATTTTAGGATGATTCTGGAAAATTTTGATTCCTATATTGAAGTATCTATATTCAGTGGTAATCAGAATATAGATGGGCATTTGATAAAAATGGGCAAAACCATTTTCTATTTTGCATATTCACTAGATTAAAGCAGAATTATTTTTAACTTGTTTTCTATACAAATGTGCAATATTTTAGCAACATTCTGGGTCAAAGGTGTTTGTTGGCTATCTTGGCAATTTAAATGCTATTTATGATACTGATTTCTATGGAAAATGAAGTCTAAATTGTAAACAACTAAACTACAAATTAACGTTTGAAACCAAGCTTATTGCTAAATTGGTAAATCTCCCTATATATAGTTATTCATTATAAACCAGATTTTCCCAGTGCATAAAAGTGACTCTTTGAGTATTAATTGGCTGCTTTAAGAAACTGCATTAATTTTGTTTTGGTACAAAAATATTATTTACTGAATTAATGCCACATGGCACCATTGGCATTATACAGGTATAGGATATTTAATGCAGCTTTTATTTATGTGTAACTTCCTAGGCAGCAGCAACAACTTTGAAATACAAGCCACAATGCTAGTCGAAATGTATTTAACAGACTCTATTAAACTAAGTGCTTAGTTTGTAGTAGGTTCTTGAAATAAAGTAATAAATCTTGACTCGTGGTGAGAACTTATTATTAAGCAATATGAATCTCTTAAGTTTATGCACTTTGGAGATGAAATATATTCAGAGTACCTGGGGCATTTGGGATTATAACATTTTTTAATTGCACATTTTAGGCGAGATAATTTTAGTGAGTTTCGAGACACTTTAGGTTTCCTTCTTTTTCTGCCCTTCCACCTCCTCCATCTTCTCTTCCTCTTCTTCCTTTCACTTTCTTCTTCTTCCTTTCTTCTTTCCCTTCTTGAATAATCAAACTTTGAATGGAGAATTAAAATCGAATGAGTTGTAAGGAGTGCTAGAGTGATGATTTCTGGAAAAAATGTAAAAAAAAGTGACAGACAAAACCACTAATGAGGAACAATAGCTGCAAAACCAATATTGTTAGATAATATTTAAGAAAATATATTGATTTGGATACATGTTAGTTTTAGGCCTAGAAAGACACAGGCAGAAAAAAATAAACTGTATAGTGGAAAAGTATGAAATTGATGGCAGCCAGAATATAATGACATTTGCTGTTCTCTTTTAACTATTATCAAGAACTTGGGATAGAGTAAAAGAATGGTGTTTAATAGGAAACTGTCATACTTACTTTTGCTGTATTCTATTTTGTATTGTATCACTTTAACACATGCATACCTCTTTGTAAACAGATTTACCCTCAATTAGAAATATGAATTTCAAGTATAAATGATTTTTTAAATATTTTAAATGTATTTATTAAAAGTAATTCATAGATGCACATTGTTTATCTATACTTTGATATATTTATACATGGGCTTCCCTGGAATCTCAGTGGTAAAGAATCTGCCTGCTAATGCCAGAGACATGGTTCCTATCTCTAGGTTGGGAAAGTTCCCTGGAGTAGGAAATGGCAACCTACTCCAGTATTCTTGCCTGGAGAATCCCATGGACAGATTTAGTCCATGGTGTTGCAAGAAGAGTCAGACACAACTTAGCAACTAAACAACAACAATATTCATACATAAACACTCATATATGTGAAACAAACATTTTATGAAACTGTATCACTCAGTAGAGAACTCAGTTTTTATGGTTTCATTTTTGGAAATTTTGGTTGTAACACATTATACTCATTTTTTAATAATGAGAAATGGTGCTATACTGGAAAAGGATTTGGGGATTAAAAATTCAGTGTGGTCACACTATAAGTACACAGTTGGCATTCAGTAATGTAAATTTTATTCTAATGGAAAAATATGATTTATTCTGCATTTATATTATTAATGCACTGCTTTAAGGCAAATCTCACATCTCCTCTTTATTTAATATTCTTTCTATTGACAATGTCCCTCTTAAACAACCTACATGTTATTTAAATAAATGTTATAATGCCTGTGAAAAGTAAACTGAATCTTCAGATTTCCAGAATGTTATTATAATGTACAGAACAATATTTTAAATATTATGTACCTATTTAGGAAGAGGAACAAATGAGCTTGCTTAGCCACATAATTATATATGTAAATATTAGTATATATTATAAGAATAATTTATATAGTTTCATTAATATATATAATTTTTGTCATATTGTAAGGAAATAAAGTTATAGCATATCAAATAAAAAATAATTCAGAAGTCTATTTTTAATATAAACTAAAAGAAAGTATATTCATGTTATAAAGAATATAAATAGATGGATGTGAAAATTATAATTAAAGATACCCATGACACAAAGATTTGTAGTATATTAATGTTTCAAAAATCACTGGCTGTCATTATAATATTTCTGTCATTAAAATACAATGTTATTCTCTATTTATAATAAAACATATTCCAAGGTCAAAGAAAATGTACACAACCGAAAAGATTATTCTGTTGACCCGTAAAGGAGGTTTTGGCCATTAACAAATGTGTATACATACATGCCCATATATTTTATTCTGTTTAAGCATTTATTTTCATTATCGAAATGGTCTCCTGTAGGCTATAGCTATCCCATGCTTTCTTATAAATCATTTTTATAACTAGTTCATCATTAAAATAAGAGTAGTCACATGGTTGACCTTATAAATAAGGTAGCTTTTAACTCTGGATTCATAGAAAATTAAAGATGGAGTCATATTACTTGATAGACCACAAGCAAAAGTATATGGATTTTTTTAAAGTAATCAAATTAATAGTTTCCCCACCACATAAAACAGAAGAGATTGCTTCATTTGTATTCTTCTTTCAACTTAATATATAATATTTTGAAAAGAACATGTGTTTGTCCTCTTTCCATTTTGTTAGTCATTTGATTGTTTTACAGTGATATGTTCCTTCTAAATGACTTAACCTCAATGTCTTTCTGTTTAGCTGGCATGTATAAAATAGAAAGTATAAATTATAGAAATTGGTCATTTCTAAATTACTGAAATTGAATAAAACCTGTCAATATTGAAAAACCTCACATTTGCCAGCATTTATTATAGACAATCCTGAAATTCCACGTTGAATTGACAGTTTATTTTCCTGCCAAAGTTTCAGAGCAATTGTTCTCAAACTTAGCTGTTCATCAGCTTCATCTGAGTAGCATTTGAAATAATTATGCCTGAATCTGACCCCAAGATCAGTATATTCTGGAATGGGTCCCAGGCATCAGTAAGTCTAACACAAACAAAATAAATGTAGAATAATAATATACACATATGTATATATTTCTTATCATGTCGCTGGAATGGTTTTAAACATTTAACATGTAATCATGTACTGATTTCCAGGACAGTTCTATTTATAAAGTATGTACTCTGATTATAGCTGTTTTAAAGCTGAGAAAACCGATGCTCAAGAAGTTTGGGTCATTATTCACGATTGCATAATTTGCAAATAAGTGCTGGAAACCAGGTGCACACCCGGTAGACTAACTCATAATCCCGTGCTCTTCACTCACTCTACTGCTTCACCACATTTCCTGACTTCCCGGAGCATCAGAATAACTGAGGAGATAAATAGCTATAAATTAATTGTTACATTGTGTAGTACTATCCACGAGGGAAATAGTGTTTTAGAAAAGAAAGATCTCTATTAGCTGAAGCAGATGAAGAATGATTCAACGAATTGTAACTTATTTGTGGAGGCCACCAGACAAAAAATCATGGGTCCAGTCTTGAACCTGGCTCTGTTACTATTTGCAATAGAAAGTTATCTCATGCAGATTATAGAAACAATATCAACATTCTTGATAATTAACTTATGTAGTTATACCAGTCAAATGGGCTTCCAGGTGGCACTAATGGTAAAGAATCTGCCTGCCAATGCAGGAGACGCAAGAAACCCATGTCCAATCCCTGGTCAGAAGATTCCCTAAAGTAGGAAATGCAAATGGCTCCAGTATTCTTGCCTGGAAAATTCCCTTGACAGAGGAACCTGGTGGGCTACAGTCCACAGGGCTGCAAAGAGTCAGATGCAACTGAATACACAGACTTATACCAATCAAACACTGAACTACAGATGTTTTTTTTGCAACAATGAAAGTTTTTATGTGTTTTACTCCTTACTGCCTCCCCATAATTTGCTAGCACTTGGTTCATATTTCATCTATGCTTTAAGTTGTGCATTCAAATTTTGCATATTCATGTTCTAAATTGTTTCTTACACTAAAATCTCCTTGAAACTGGGTCTTGTCAACCTTGTAGTCTGTAAAATAGTTTGTGCCATGCTTAGATGCTCAGTCATGTCCCGCTCTTTGTGACACTATGTACTATAGCCCACCAGGCTCCTCTGTCCATGGAGAT
This sequence comes from Capra hircus, assembly GCF_001704415.2. Taxonomy (NCBI): domain Eukaryota; kingdom Metazoa; phylum Chordata; class Mammalia; order Artiodactyla; family Bovidae; genus Capra; species Capra hircus. The sequence continues at coordinate 44,148,808 of NC_030816.1, forward strand.
TCTCCAGGCAAGAATATGAATGGATTGCTATGCCCTCTTCCAGGGGATCTTCCCAACCCAGGGATAGAACCTATGTCTTCTGCATTTCAAGTGGACTCTTTACTGCCTAAGCCACCAGCGTGGTAAACTCCATACAATACTTTGGTTATACTATAATCAGTAGTGAAAAAATTATATGTTAAATTTTAAAATTAATGAAACATCAGAAATCAATAAAAATATTATAGTGATCTTACCTTCTGGGCATTTTAGTGTAACAGTGAAGTGTACTTCAGACTAATGCTTATGTACTTTTAAAAGTCATTGCTACTAAAAATGCCAGTATGTGACAAGTAGCTTGCACCAGAAAGAACATGATCAAAGAACCTGTGAAGAAAAATAAATGCTGCTTCTTCTTTTTTTTTTTTAATGCTTCTTCTTTAAGAAAGTTCTGTTAAGAAAAAAATGTCACCTGAGCAAGAACAAAAAAATGCTTGCTGACTTAGGTGTCACCTGTCATATAACTTCATCATCTCCTCATAGGCCAAAGGTTTGCTTCTGCAATTGGAGTAGCCAGTCTGCACTTTGAGCGGCACTGTCTAAAACATTTTAAGTAATAGTAACTTTATTTAGCCCCAATTTTCTTTGATAAAGCAATGATTCTAAGTGAGTTTTAATAATGGCATGTTTTACCTATTCAATCCATATAACCTCACCTACCTCTTCTCACCTGCAGGCACTAAACCACTCTGAAATGTTTTATTCTCCTTAGATGATCCATATTAAATGCCAATTTGCCAGCAGTTTTATTGAAGTATAATTTATAAGAGAAAGAGATGGGAGGGGAACATGCTTATAAGTGTCTGGTCAAATATATCAATAGTACATCCGCAGACTGCTGGTTAAAGAGCAATGCATATCTGTACATGTTAAACGATACAAGTTATAAAGTATAGCACAAATGAAAACTATTAAGGTTCTGAACTATTAGAATGATATCATCCCTGTCTTCTAAAATGCATCCCCTAAGGGTCTTTTCATCATTATGGCCCCTCCTGGATTTTCAACTAACGTTAAGTGTGAGGCTTAACAGCTTTTCTGCTTCTAGTACCTGCTCTCAAGAAGTGCCAGCACCTAGAACTGTTGCAGTGTAGTTGAAAAAAGGCATGGGATTAGAATTTTAAAATATGATTCATTCCAAAATCTTCCCCTTTCTGAGTGGATGCTACTTAATTTCCATAACCCTCAGCTTTTCCATCAATAAAATAGAACAATGGTACCTACCTCACAGTTATAGTAGGGAAGAAAGGAGGTGATACATGGTGGCTACTGGAGATCAGAGGAGAAATAAATACAGAAAGAATGAAGGGATGGAGCCAAAGCAAAAACAATACCCAGTTGTGGATGTGACTGGTGATAGAAGTAAGATCCGATGCTGTAAAGAGCAATATTGCATAGGAACCTGGAATGTCAGGTCCATGAATCAAGGCAAATTGGAAATGGTCAAACAAGAGATGGCAAGAGTGAATGTCGACATTCTAGGAATCAGTGAACTAAAATGGACTGGAATGGGTGAATTTAACTCAGATGACCATTATATCTACTACTGTGGGCAGGAATCCCTTAGAAGAAATGGGAGTAGCCATCATGGACAACAAAAGAGTCCGAAATGCAGTACTTGGATGCAGTCTCAAAAATGACAGAATGAACTCTGTTTGTCTCCAAGGCAAACCATTCAATATCACAGTTATCCAAGTCTATGCCCCAACCAGTAATGCTGAAGAAGCTGAAGTTGAACAGTTTTATGAAGACCTACAAGATCTTTTAGAACTAACACCCAAAAAAGATGTCCTTTTCATTATTGGGGACTGGAATGCAAAAGTAGGAAGTCAAGAAACACCTGGAGTACCAGGCAAATTTGGCCTTGGTATGCGGAATGAAGCAGGGCAAAGACTAATAGAGTTTTGCCAAGAGAATGCACTGATCATAGCAAACACCCTCTTCCAACAACACAAGAGAAGACTCTACACATGGACATCACCAGATGGTTAACACCAAAATCAGATTGATTATACTCTATGCAGCCAAAGATGGAGAAGCTCTATACAGTCAACAAAAACAAGACCAGGAGCTGACTGTGGCTCAGATCATGAACGCCTTATTACCAAATTCAGACTTAAATTGAAGAAAGTAGGGAAAACTGCTAGACCATTCAGGTATGACCTAAATCAAATCCCTTATGATTATACAATGGAAGTGAGAAATAGATTTAAGGGCCTAGATCTGATAGATAGAGTGCCTGATGAACTATGGAATGAAGTTCATGACATTGTACAGGAGACAGGGATCAAGACCATCCCCATGGAAAAGAAATGCAGAAAAGCAAAATGGCTGTCTGGGGAGGCCTTACAAATAGCTGTGAAGAGAAGAGAGGCGAAAAGCAAAGGAGAAAAGGAAAGATATAGGCATCTAAATGCAGAGTTCCAAAGAATAGCAAGGAGAGATAAGAAAGCCTTCTTCAGCGATCAGTGCAAAGAAATAGAGGAAAATAACAGAATGGGAAAGACTAGAGATCTCTTCAAGAAAATTAGAGATACCAAGGGAACATTTCATGCAAAGATGGGCTCGAAAAAGGACAGAAATTGTCTGGACCTAACAGAAGCAGAAGATATTAAGAAGAGGTGGCAAGAATACACAGAAGAACTGTACAAAAAAGATCTTCATGACCCAGGTTGTCATGATGATGTGATCACTAATCTAGAACCAGACATCTTGGAATGTGAAGTCAATTGGGCCGTAGAAAGCATCACTACCAAGCTAGTGGAGGTGATGGAATTGCAGTTGAGCTGTTTCAAATCCTGAAATATGATGCTGTGAAGGTGCTGCACTCAATATGCCAGCAAATTTGGAAAACTCAGCAGTGGCCACAGGACTGGTAAAGGTCAGTTTTCATTCCAATCCCAAAGAAAGGCAATGCCAAAGAATGTTCAAACTACCACACAATTGCACTCATCTCACATGCTAGTAAAGTAATGCTCAAAATTCTCCAAGCCAGACTTCAGCAATACATGAACAGTGAACTCCCTGATGTTCAAGCTGGTTTTAGAAAAGACAGAGGAACCAGAGGAACCAGTTGGAATCAAATTGCCAACATCTGCTGGATCATGGAAAAAGCAAGAGTGTTCCAGAAAAACATCTATTTCTGCTTTATTGACTATGTCAAAGTCTTTGACTGTGTGGATCACAAGAAACTGTGGAAAATTCTGAAAGAGATGGGAATACCAGACCACCTGACCTGCCTCTTGAGAAATCTGTATGCAGGTCAGGAAGCAGCAGTTAGAACTGGACATGGAACAACAGACTGGTTCCAAATAGGAAAAGGAGTACGTCAAGGCTGTATATCGTCACCCTGTTTATTTAACTTCTATGCAGAGTACATCATGAGAAACGCTGGGCTGGAAGAAACACAAGCTGGAATCAAGATTGCCAGGAGAAATATCTATAACCTCAGATATGCAGATAACACCACCCTTATGGCAGAAAGTGAAGAGGAACTAAAAAGCCTCTTGCTGAAAGTGAAAGAAGAGAGTGAAAAAGTTAAACGAAGATCATGGCATCCAGTCCCATCACTTCATGGGAAATAGATGGGGAAACAGTGGAAACTGTGGCTGACTTTATTTTTTAGGGCTCCAGAATCACTGCAGATGGTGACTGCAGCCATGAAATTAAAAGATCCTTACTCCTTGGAAGAAAAGTTATGACCAACCTAGATAGCATATTCAAAAGAAGAGATATTACTTTGCCAACAAAGGTGCATCTAGTCAAGGCTATGGTTTTTCCTGTGTTCATGTATGGATGTGAGAGTTGGACTGTGAAGAAGGCTGAACGCCAAAGAATTGATGCTTTTGAACTGTGGTGTTGGAGAAGACTCTTGAGAGTCCCTTGGACTACAAGGAGATCCAACTAGTCCATTCTGAAAGAGATCAACCCTGGGATTTCTTTGGAAGGAATGATGCTAAAACTGAAACTCCAGTACTTTGGCCACCTCATGAGAAGACTTGACTCATTGGAAAAAAAACTCTGATGCTGGGAGGGATTGGGGGCAGGAGGAAAAGGGGACGACTCAGGATGAGATGGCTGGATGGCATCACAGACTCGATGGACGTGAGTCTGAGTGAACTCCGGGAGATGGTGATGAGCAGGGAGGCCTTGTGTGCTGTGATTTACGGGGTCGCAAAGAGTCGGACATGACTGAGCAACTGAACTGAACTGATGTGGGCTCATACCAACGATTGGGGAGATCTCCTGGAGGAGGGTATGGCAACCCTCTCCAATATTCTTGCCTGGAGAATTCCATGGACAGAGGAGCCTAGCAGGCCACAGTCCATAGCATCGCAAAGAGTCGGACACAACTGAACCACTAAGTACAGCAGAGTATAGCACAGCAAACTGTTTGTATAGAAATGCCACCATGCCCTGCATAGACTAAACACCACAGATTTATTGACTAGAACTGAACTCGTAAAAAATATTAACTGTTGATTGAAAACATAGGTGACATGTATGACTCAATGTCGAGACCTCCTTAGCCTCGCTGAATTGTCATATTAGATTGAAAGTGAAAGTTGCTCAGTTGTGGCCAGCTGTTTGTGACCCCATGGAGTATACACTCTATGGAATTCTCCAGAATACTGGAGTGGGTAGCCTTTTCCTTCTCCAGGGGATCTTTCCAACTCAGGATTGAACCCAGGTCACTGGCATTGCAGGCAGATTCTTTACCAGCTGAACCATATTAGGTTATAATTTAGTTATTCTTTTCGAGGTAGGACTGGTGTGAATGGTACACTTAGTTCTGGACAGCTGCCTAATTTGTGCCTACCTATTTTTATGGTAGTTTATTTTATTTTTGTTAATAGTTACAATTACATTATAATTCTTATGAAAATACAAATGCACCTAGAGTTAGAAATTAACTCCCTCATCAATTAATATTTTAGGCAGCACTTAACCACAGATGAGCAGAAGTCCAGTTTCATGTTTAGGACTAATGGCCATAGTAGCTTTCATGATAACCCTCAGGTCTTTGCCCTTTAAAGCATTTTAATAGAGAATTACTATTTTAATTAGTAATTAGGCTTACTAATTCCTACAGTAGTTAATTAAACATCCAAGTAATTGGTTACTAATCAGCTGATGACAGAAAAAGATTTATTTCCAGAAAGATGTATTAGTAGATCATTTTTATGAAGATGTTGACTGTTGCTTAAAGAACAAGGCTCTTTTTAGCTGAGGAGTGACTTGTTGTTCCTGTGAAGTGCTTTATTATCCTATTGGAATGATATTAACTTTATTCACTTGGCTGATGGGCTTCCCAGGTGGAGCTCATGGTAAAGAACCTGCCTGCCAATGTAGGAGGCATAAGAGAGTCATTCCCTGGGTCAGGCATATTCCCTGGAAGAGGGTATGGCAATCCACTCCAGTGCTCTTGCCTGGAGAATCCCCATGGTCAGAGGAGCCTGTAGGCTACAGTTCACAGGATCACAAAGAGTCAGACAAGACTAAAAAGACTGAGCATGCACGCACGCAATGGGAATCTAAAAAATGTCAATAGATGTAACAACTTTAGTTGTGTAGTAAAAGATTTCTACACAACTTCATACCTGTTGAAGTACTTGTTGACCCATCTTACCTGATTGTATTGTTTAGAAATACAAATATTATTTTCCACTCACCATTCTTTGCTGAAATTCATTGAGAGCATTTAAATGTAGTGAAAATGACAAGTATCAATAAATTACTTCTTTAAGTCCAAAATCAAATTTATGAGCTTCATTGAAGTTCTAATCACAAAAAGGAAGTTTCTTCCAAGTGTATAATGGAGATTTCTTTTCTATAAGATACGTTTTGAGTCCTAATCAAGATCAAAATTCCTTGACTCCATGTTATTTCAGTGTAAATTTTGATACGTCACACTAGTAAACTACCCTATCACTAAACTTTTTTCATCAACTTTGTTGAAATCCAGTCAGTCTATTTTTCCTTTACTGTGGATATTAATTTTCTACTGTTACCATACATAGTTACCACAGAAACTTAACAACACTCATTTCTTATCCCCAAGTTCTGTGGGTCAGAAGTCTGCACACAGTGGGACTGTGGGGCTCAGCTGGAGCCTCAACTGCCAGCCTAATAGACGGAAATCAAGTTATCAGATGGGTTCAGGGCTCACCTGAAGACTCTGGGGAAGATTCACCTCCAGTCTCATTGATGTTGTCAGAATTCCAAGTCTTTGTGCTTCTATCATGGTTTCTGTTTCTCTGCCTCTAAACACCTGTGGCATGACTTTGATCCTTAAAGACTGCCCTCATATCTTGTGTTTCCCATGTATCCCCTCCAGCAATGGCAGGTTGATTCCTTCTCATTCTTCACATCTCTTTGGCTTCCCCTTTTGCAACATCTGTCTAACCCTGGGTGGAAAAAATCTCTCTGTTCATAAAGGATAGTGTGATTAGGTTGGGCCCACTGGAAAAAGTCCAAGAAAATATCTTTATTGTATGGTCTATAACATTAATTATATCTGTAGTGTCCCTTTTGCCCAGTAATGTTGCAAATTTACATAGTCCAGAGATTACAGAGTATGAACATTGGAGTGCCATTGGCTGACTACATTATCTTTTAAAATTGTCTTTCTCCTCACTTTGTGCTAGGAAATGTTTCCATAAGTATATGTAAGCTTAATATTTTGGTGGGGGTCAGGGGGAAATAGAGCCCTTATAAGTACACAGATGGTGATGGTTTAAAAATGGCGAAGTTGGGTCTGACTCTTTGCAAATCCATGGACTGTAACCCTCCAGGCTCCTCCATCCATGGGATTTTCCAGGCAAGAATACTGGAGTGGGTTTCCATTTTCTTCTCCAGGGGATCTTCCCAACCCAGTCTTGGGTATTGAACCCAAGTCTCCTGCTTGGCAGGCAGATTCTTTACCACTTGGCCACCTGGGAAACCCTATAAGTACATTCCATCTTGTAATTTAAATATATTTTTTAGTACTTGGATTTTAATTGAAAATTGAGATCAAAGATCATGCATGAGTGCTTACATCTCAGAATCTCTAAAATATTGATTGGTTAGGGGTGTACATAAACCCACCATTCTTACTGATTGTTTTCAATTCAAAGACTTATACTAGCGATCCCATTGCCCACAAATTTACCTTTTGGCTTGTTATTCAACTTTTGCTTTTCTGTGGCATCAACTTTATCGACTTTGTTTTTATGCTGTTGAGATCTGCCACTTTAAAACACGGAAACCATTTCTGTATTTTCCAAGATCATCATTCACTGTCATTTTATAGACTCCAAATATGTCCCCAATAAGTCTTGAAAATAATTAAGGGCAAAATGTTCCATCTGTTCCTTCAGTTGAAATGAATTTTTATATTTGAACATTTCTAGAAACTGAGGTGAGAAATTAATCTCTTAATCATTTTTTAGAAATCCTACTACAAAGTCATGTTTAAAATCTTGCCTGTTTCCCTACATTTTCCAACGAAGGAAATTTATTATTGCTGTTTAATATTTATTAGCTTCACATTTATTCCAATTACAAAAGATTTGATTTCACTTTATTTTGAAAATTATAATTTAAATGTCATAATGCCATTTTGGTTCTTAAGTATGGATATAATTTGGTTAGTTGTATGCATATTCTTTTCAAAATGAACTTCAGGTTGTAGTTAATTGACTATTTTGGTGTAAGAGCATATTAGTGAAACTGTCACAGTGTGATTAATTTATCAGGTAAAATATATTAGCCATAGAAATCAATGTGTTTTAAGATTTCTTTCTTCAATTTTACTTCTGTGTATAACTTTATCTGAAAAGAATGACTGCTAGAATCTGATTAGCTTAGAGATAATTTTGTTTATAAACTGTACATCTTGTGAGATGTATATTCTCTATGCCTGAGATTTTGAAGCACAAGGGAAAATATTATCAATTTTTATGTACCAAAGTGTTGTATTTGAAGGACATAAGATAGGGAAAGATTTTTCTATCTTTCCTATCATGCAGTTTATCTATTCTCAAGGGCTATGTGCTAGTACTTCTGCCTCTGACTCTTAAATGTGTGACTTGATACAGTATCAGCAAGGGATAAATTTTTTAAAATATGAAATACACAGGAAATCAGGAGTATAGTCACTGACAGATATGACTCCTCATACAAAAGTACCATAGGCTTCAAAATACTATATATTTCAAGTACCTTTTGGGCATCTTTCCCCCTCAATCCTCAATTATCATCATTTTATTGGTAAATTCTTTGTCAGGGTGAAATAATGAGTATAATGTTAATGTATAACTTGCAGAAATCACATCTCATTCTGTGCTTATATCTTGCTACAACATGTCAGAGACTAAGTTAGGTACATTTATACCTCAAGTCTGCAGGATATGTTGCAGGATTCAGTGTCTAGTCTCCCTCATCTTATTGTTTAGTAATAGAAACGAAGCAAAATGCTTTATAGTTTGACTTACACTTCCAAATCACATGAAGCTACCTGTGTTCCTGAAAGAGACCTAGAAATTAGCCGTAACCAATTTCCATCTAACCTATTTCCAAATGGCACACATCATGCCATACACCTTGATGGGAGGCCCAGCAGCCTCACTGAGTAATTTACGTATGGACTATTGTAGTATTCTCACCTGTGCTGCATTCTGTTTTTTAACTGATAGAAAATAAAATACAGGTTTTATGGGGCTTCTCAGGTAAAAAGAACCAAGAAATGGCAATGGGACTCCTGGGTCGAGAAGATCCCCTGGAGGAGGGCATGGCAACCCACTCCAGTATTCTTGCCCGGACCATCCCATGGACAGAGAAGCCCGGTGGGCTATAGTCCACAGGGTCGCAAAGAGTCGGACACGACTGAAGCAATTTAGCATGCAGCACGCACAGATTTTATAAGTAGTTTTAAGTAAATTAGACTATTAGAGATTACTGGCTAAGTATCAATAAGACCTTATCTCACCACTAGTTGAGGTTTGTGTTTCCCAAGGCTGTGGTTTGGGGATGCAACTTCTTGAACCACATAGTTGCTGAGATGCTAAAAATGTTTTGGGTGGAGAGATAAATCACTTTAGAAACAAATATTTCTTCATTGCATATATTAAGATTTTAAAAGTCATGGGAAAAAAATAAGATTTCTTAATAGAAATTGGCTTTATTGGAAGCATATCAGAAACACAGTTAGTCTGTAAACACAGTATGTTGAGTACTTCAGCTGCATGCCGCTAAAGGGAAAGTTGTTCCACTTAATCTGCCCTAGTTATGCTTTTGTTAGTAATCTGAGAGGAAGTGGGAGTCATGCATCTTCCAGGTCCTTCCCTCAAAATCGCCAAGCCAGAAAGCAGTGACAAATGTTTTTTCTCGACATTGATATAAGAAAATATTAAGAAGTAGAAGAAACAAAATAAAGCCAAAGGGATAAACATCAGAAGCTTGCTTAAACAGCTTTAGCCCCATTTAATTGCTTTTCTGTCAGCAGGATTATTAACAATTTTGGACATCTGAAAATTAAATTAACAGCCTGAAAATATTTTACAGAATGAGATAGAGCATGATACATGAAACATAATGACCCCACTGAAATCCAGCCAAGCCAGTGTGACTACTCATTTAGACAGAGAAGACAACTAGTTAATCATCACTGAGCAAATTAGACAGAGCGAATTAGTTTCCTACATTCCACAGTCTTAGCTACCAACAAGAGTATATGCCACTAATTAGGTTGAAAGAATTCTAAGCATATTATTATCTGTATAGAAAGAAAAAGCAAAATTGTAGCTTGAATTACTTTTATTAAAGCTTGAAGCCTAGGTTACATAGGTATAAATTACATGTGCAAGCATTTGTGTGTGTGTATGTATGTGTTCACGCATACGTATTGATATTTAAGTAACAGAAGCCTTAGCATTTTCTTGCATCTTGACCTAATGAAGTATAAAATTTTTTCCAAGGTTAATTAGAATTCTTGGGAACACACTCACACACACACAGACACATACATGTCAAACATAAAACCATTTCTTTTAAAGTGTGATTCCTTTCATTAAAGATGAAAGTAGCCATTCCGTATACTTTACCTGGAACAGCATTAAATTATTTTTTCTTTAAAAAAGTGTATTGTCATTGTATATGAAATAAATATTTGGACTTAGTTTATCACTGGAGATCAATCTGAAATCATATTTTGTAGCCTTAATTAGCATTTATTTGCTTAATTGTCGTTCTCAACCCCATCGTTTCCATTTTTCACTAACTTGAACAATGCTATCTTCTGCTGTTTGCACTTTAATTTAAATTTCTATTAAGGTTTATGAACAGTAATAAGGTCCTGTTTGAATATTCATTAGCTTTTGAATTGTGAGCTATGAAAAGGTGCTTTCTTTTACCTTAATGAAACTGGCACAGCATGGGACTGATCAGTTGTGACACTTGATTTGAGGCATCCAGTGAATTTTCTCATTGTTTATTGACACATCTTGTCCAAACAGCTCCCTCGCAAGTGAGCGGAGTAATGAAGGAGAGAGTGCTGCAGCGGAGTGTGGAGCTCTCCTGGCAGGAACCCGAACATCCCAATGGAGTCATCACCGAATATGAAATCAAGTATTACGAGAAAGTAAGTGCTAAGAACTGCTGAAACGTACAACCATGTATGATGCTCGCTGTGTCTCATGTCATCCTACTGCACTGTCGACTAAAGCTGGTCATTATAATACCAACTGTTTGGAGCTGCTTCAAAATGGATAGTTGATGCTAGCCAATTTTAATAACCCTCTCCCTGAATCTCTGGCTCATTATTATAATGATGGTTTCTGTGAATTAAGTTTTTGTGTTACACCAGTGAAAATATTCCACTAGTAGTGTGTTTAGGAATTCAAATTTTGATATCTTAATTATTAGATATAGGATGTTTAGTACCACAGAAACCACAGAGCCCAATGTGTTTCTGAAAATGTTTCTTTGAGGTTATCTGTTTGAGCCCGTCATGACTTATTTTATGTATGTGGTTTCATTGATAATGATGGTGGCCTCAAATAATTTAGTAATTTGAAAAAAAAAAAGACTTTTCTGTAATAAATATGTAGTCAGGTGATTATATTTCATTCTGTTAAATTCCTCCTGAAGTTATACTAATCATGCTAGTGATGTCTATCATTTCTTTACACCCCTCTCTCCATGAAAAAGTAGTGTGGCTAAAACTCAAGTGCTGCTCCTTCAGTCCCCTGTAATGGCTAAATTTTAGTAAATAGGAATGTTAACTCCATGTTTGAGTTTATTTACTTCTGACCCATCTAGAGAAAGACAGAAAGACTGACACACCCCTGTTCACAAATATTCTAGTCTCCCTCTCAAAGAAAACCTGATTCAAGGTTTGAAACATGGAATTATTATTATTGCTAGTAGTAATAGTAATAGTGCATTATTGTTATTATTGACTTAATTAGCTAAAGTACTCTAATATACATAACCGTTTTAACCATTTAGATAAAATTTCATAATAGAAACATGAAACTCTGTAAATATTTGGGGACTGAATTGACTTGATTGAATCATTTAAATGCAGACAGTGCTAACCCTTGGCAATGGATACTTGTTTTTCACTTTAATGGAGAAACAGAGTTTTTAAGTTTGTTATATTTTTACTTATTGTTTACTTTATGAATACATAACTTCCATGGCCAAAGTTACATTTTAAATACTTAATTTTTGTACCAGAGGATACATTTCTTATTCCATCAAATGTATTTCTAATGGGATCCTTGATTTTAGTTTTGGTTTTGTTATGCCTGTTTTCCAGTGAGCTCTGACAGTTACAGTTTCTTCTGAAATTTCATCAGATTTCAAAAACAATGAAATGTGTTTTAAAAATATGTTAGGTGGTTAGTGAGAGTAAAGTTTCTTACAGTGCAACACAACATTTTACAAATCTGGAATAAATTTGATTAAATAGTTACTTTTTTGCATGACAGAAACAGAATATCTGTTTATTGAATTTGCAAATTACAAAATAATATTACAAATAATACTATTGCTTCATAATATATGTAAGCCTGTAATATATATATATAATTATGTCATCTAATACCAGTTTTTCCTCATTCATTTATTTTAGATAAATATATATTTATAATATTATATATTTATATATTTTATATATTTATATATATAACTATTTTTATAAATGATTATAATGCAGACAGTATAGATCAGCTTTACTAAGTCCAGTCTATTTATACATTTATTTACAGCTTTGCAAATATTATAATTCAAACAACCAGATTGACATTTTTAAATTTCACTGAATAGTTTTATTACCAGACACAGTTAAGTGCAGGTTTTATTATTGAACAAGTAAGAACCTATCTAGAATCATATATTTTAATGAGTAGTTTTTATAACTTTTTTATAAAGAGCACATTAGAATCATATCAACTGTTTTAAATTTTTATTCATTTAAATATTGTTTTATGGAGTTTTTATATTCTTTGAATTTTTATATTATTTTATTCTTACTTATCATATATAACATGATAAACATATTTAAAGTCTGCAAGTCTCAGTTTTCATATCTGAAAAATGGAGAAACTAAGATATTTAAAATACTGCTGAATCATAAAGTATCTAATATATTGTTTTATATTTAAAACAATAAGTCTTACATTGATAACTTCAAATATTCCATTAAATGCTATTTTGCAAAAGTGCTTTTATCCTGTGAGAAGTGTAGGTTTTAATGAAAACAATTGATGTGTCACTATGCTCGTGGTGGTTAGCTAAATTTCTTGATTTAATACCTTTGTTAATTTTTAACATATGGCTTTTTGTTTACTGAATAACATTCAGGAATGATATTAAGAGAACTGTATTATGAAGTGAAGATTTCTACTGAACCATAGATTTTACAAAAGTGGAGTTATATTTTGGTCAAAAGGATATTTGATTATATTTATGACTAAATAGTTCTTGCCACTATGTCCTCTACCAACAAAGCAACGACTCAAAACATCATAAGTGTTTTAAAAAAAATTATTTCTCTTTGAAATTTGTAGAACAAAGGCATGTGCTCACATTTACATTTAATATTATCTGAGAAACGGCTTAGTGTTCCAATATTCCACAGGGTACAATGTAGCCTTTATAAAAACAATGCAGCAAATTGAAATAAATTGCAAGAATTGGCTGTCAAATTGTCTGGTTGTAATCACAATTAAATATTCCCTGTATATATTGTTTCCAGGATCAAAGGGAACGGACCTACTCGACATTAAAAACCAAGTCTACTTCAGCCTCCATTAATAACTTGAAGCCAGGAACAGTGTATGTTTTCCAGATTCGGGCTTTTACTGCTGCTGGTTATGGAAATTACAGTCCCAGACTTGACGTTGCTACACTAGAGGAAGCTACAGGTAAAATGTTTGAAGGTAATTACCACCTTTGGTTTGGATTCTTATCTCTATAACGCTGGCATAATTTTTATTTCAATATTGAGTGTCATGACTTAGTTCAAGGTGATTTTTACATTTAAGGGTGAATGTATGTGCTGTGCTGTGCTTAATCTCTCCATCATGTCAGGCTTTTTGCAACCCCATGGATTTTAGCCCACCAGGGTCATCTGTCCATGGGGATTCTCCAGGCAGGAATACTGGAGTGGGTTGCCATGCCCTCCTCCAGGGGATCTTTCCAACTCAGGGATTGAATCTAGGTCTTCGGCATTGCAGGCAAATTCTTTACCAGCTGAGCTAATCAGGGAGGCCCTGAATGTATATGTACATATAAATATATATCTATATACTTTGTAAAGGTTATTCAGAATAATACTTTAAAACTTGCTATTTTGTGATGTTATAAACTTTGATCTAATTTCTTTAATACGTACTGGGTTTATTTTGAAAAGATTAAGTCAGAAGCAGAAGCAAGGCTTGCTCAAAAGTGTATTGACACAAGCTGTATTCATAGACCCTCAAATGCTCTTCTTCTAGTTGTCAGTCAAAGCTGCCGCTTCATAGACACCCTTAAATGAAGCCAGAAAGTATACCAAGATGGGCCAGAGAAAGATAATTTATAAAAATCAGGGTTAATTGAAGCTACTTGAATTTTAACAATGATTTCAAAACTTGCCATTCAGGAGGAAGACTTTGTATTTATTTTTACTTTTGTCATCTGTTTTTTTCAGTTTTATAAAATATTTCAAGCATAGTAAATAATATATTTAAAGAATATATGAAATATTAAGAAGAATAACTAAATATCTCTGTATATTCCACTCCAGCTTAAAAATAGAACGTCACCAAAATCTCAAGTCCCCTTTACCATTTGGTGTTTTATAATGCAACATAGGATCATAACAAAAAATACTTGTAACTAGAGTGTGTCACAAATAAACAGATGTATCTTAGGCTGCACATCCCAGTTTACTGTCAGAGGACAAGGTTTAAAACAGCTTGAGTACCAGTGCTGGTTGTTTTTCACCTAGGTTGAAGCCTCAGGGTATGTTTCTGTATTTTGAAAGTTTTTTTATTTCTCTCAATGTTATTCACATATTAGGTTCACCCCACTGTTACTTCCTTCTCTCCTTGCCAATCTAATTTTTCATGGAATTCTATACAAAAATTAGCTTAAAATATTATATTATTTCCTTTTTTCAGTTTTTAATAGGAAGATTTTTTAGTAAATTAAGTCAATGTAATTTTGATTAAAGAGTTATTTTGATTTTGGGAGAATATTTTTCTAGATACTCTAAAAGGTAGAATAAATTGTTATTCTTTTACATTAGTTCATGCTTAGTAAGTTTACTAACAGTAGTATTTTTTCAAAATATTTTGTTATATTTTTAAATTGAGCAGTAACTGGCAACCTCAACTAATAAAACATATGTTGAAATATATTTTAAATGTAAATCAGTTATATAGAAATATAAACACAAAAGTCATTCATTGAAAAAGATTTCATATAACTTGATGTGATAAACTTAATATCAGTATTCTTTATTACCTTTTTAAAATGGAGTATGTAAGATTAAACATGAGAATATCTAAGTTCAGCGCCTCTAAAATATTAAAGTCTTTTACTCTATTAACATTTAAACATTTGAGTGGTCTTCTGTTAAATGTGTTCTAGTAATTTTCCACTTCGGAGAAGGCAATGGCACCCCACTCCAATACTCTTGCCTGGAAAAATCCCATGGACTTATTATTTATTACCTACTGAGATTCATAGATCTGATTGCATTATTTAAAAATGAAATAACTAACAATCATAGAGATTGACATGAAGTGCCGTCTATGGAGTCACACAGAGTCAGACACGACTGAAGTGACTTAGCAGCAGCAGCAGCAGTAGAACCCAAATGAGCACATGAAACTAATGCTAAAAATGCATTTTGCATTAGAAAGGATTTGGTGATTTT
This sequence comes from Capra hircus, assembly GCF_001704415.2. NCBI lineage: Eukaryota > Metazoa > Chordata > Mammalia > Artiodactyla > Bovidae > Capra > Capra hircus. Next base: position 44,164,259 of record NC_030816.1, read on the forward strand.
TATCATCAGAATATTCTCTCCACTGGAGGGTAAAGTTTGATGAAAGAAGAATCCATATCTCCCATTTCTTACTTTAGTCTTACAAGTACCTAATATAGTGCTTGACACATAGAAGACACTCATTAAGTAAGCAAGAAATGAACACATCATGTTAATCAAAAAACAAGTTATCAGTATCAGTTGAAGCTAGTAGAAATATCCTTGGTTTCACATTTCAGCTCTGCCATGTCTGGCTGTGGGACTTTCGATGAGCTATTTCTCTGTGCCCAAGTTGCTAAGAGAGTAACACCCAACTCTCAGACCGATTGTGAGGATTGAATAAGTTAATGTACACAAAGTGCCAAGTGCAGTGCCTAGCAACACAGACAGCTTTGAATGTCAGCTTTCATTATTTAGTACAACCATTCTCAAGTGTTTTGGTCTTGGGAAGGCTTACAAGCTATTAAAAAATATTGAAGATCCCCAAATAGATTTTGATTATTTGGGTTATATTACTTATTATTCACCATTTTAAAAATTAAAACTGAGAAAATTTTAAAACACAAGTATTCACAACACACATTTCATTAGCCAGCAGAATGATGACATTATCACTTGTCATCTAAGTTCTGGAAAACTCAAAGGTGCACTTGTGAGCATGTGAGAGTAAGTGAAAGAGACAAATAACATTTTATTATGTGAAAATAGTTGACCTTGCAGATACCTTGGAAAGCTTCTGAGGTTTCCCAGACATGCTTTAAGAACTACTGATTTAGCACACAGGTTACTGTGCTAGGGATTAGGGATGCACAGAAACACACAAGCACATTTGATGTGCTCAGTTAGTGAGAGAGACTTGCTCACAAGTTCTGGCCATACGGTTAAGCACTGGTGGAGTGCACGGCCCATTGCTATCATAGCGTCAGGAAACAGTGACTCTTGTGCTAGGAAGGAGGGCTAGGAAGATCTACCCAAAAGAAGTTACTTGAGCACTGATTGGAAAGGAAATTTAAACATAGTATTCCATTTTACGTATATCCTAAAATCCCCTTCTACACAGAACCACTGCTACCAATTTTACAATTTTTAAACTGTGGTATAGTGATTATGACATCTAAATTATTTTTAAATGTGTTATCCATGAAACAGATGAAAATATGAATCATAAATAGTGACTGTCATAAGATTAAAGTGTGATCCTAACTATATTTAAAAACATATAAGTAAATATTCACAACTTCTAATTCACCATTCACCTGACTTCAGTTTTCTCACTGGAGTTGTGTTTCTGACGCTAAGGGCAGAACAGAGTCTAAGACAAGCAAAGAATTAGACCCACGGGACAAACTGAATGGAAATAATTTCGACACATACGTGTTTAATTTTTTCCTTCCTCATGAACAAAACTACTCCATTCTTTTTCCTCTCTGCTGCTGCTAAGTCACTTCAGTCTTGTCCGACTCTGTGTGACCCCATAGATGGCAGCCCACCAGACTTCCCCGTCCCTGGGACTCTCCAGGCAAGAACATGGGAGTGGGTTGCCATTTCCTTCTCCAGTGCATGAAAGTGAAAAGTGAAAGGGAAGTCGCTCTCTAAATATATATTAAAAGAAAGATAAAAACAAAAAACCAAAGCAACAAAATTACTTGAAGTCATCTTTGCTCTGTTGAATCATAATAGGCAGTAATTCAGAAATTAAAGCTTTCAAGTTGTTTTCTTTTTCTTCTTTTTCCTTTTCCCTTGTTTCATTCTCTCAGGGAGCAAATCAGCAGGTCCTGACTTAGGGAGTGTGTATAATATCTCTTTTCAGAAACTTATTACACTGGAGCTATTTTTACTGGTGTTTCAACATAAGAGCTATCTATAGTTAGCATAAGTATACAAAATTAAGAGAGGAGTTGTCAAAAGGAGGGAGACATAGATAGAGAGAGAAAGACCAATTTAAAAAAAATCAACACCTTTATGTTGCCTATTGTAGCAAGACACATTCTGCCTACATATAATTTACTGCTCTGGAGACCAAGTCCCTTGCCACCACTAAGAAGGAGTAGTATTTTCCATCCTACCTGAAAGTTTACAGATATTGATTGTTTCAGAAATAAACAAACTATATTAGTTTTCATTATATTAGATATTAATCTGTAACTAAATCATCTATTGAAATATACATTTTTACTGTTTTGCATCCATTTGGTTATTAGACTTATACTAGTATTGAAAATAGAATATTCTGGGGAAAATATGACAAATGTGAATTGCCAGATAAGTAAAACTTCACTAATTTGGAAAAATACAAGTGAGAAGGCCATGTGACTTGATGAAGAATAAGAATCAGAGGCTGTTTTAAAGGACATGTAAACATATACTGCTCCCAGAGAGACTCTCAGAAAGATTCAGCTGGGCTTGCCTTAACAAGCGTAGAAGAATTACTTAGCCTTGTACAGGAAGTATCTACAATTAGATAATGCTAAAATGTTTTTTACAGTACTTGGAGAAAGTTGGCTCTTCCGTAAACAGCCTAGCTTCTCTGTAATCTTAAACTCTCAAATGTGTGCATTGCATACTTTGTCAAATTAATATAAGTAATTCTGTTTATTTTCCTGAATTAAGGTGAATTATAAACTCATTGATTTGCTATGATTACATCATGATTTTTATTCTATATTGATGATGTGAGAGATAAATCATTTAAGGTACTTTGAAAAATGCCGAGAGTATGTTATTTGGGTTCTTTTTTTATTTTACACACCAGGAAAATAGACACAGCGGGATCAAGTACCTTACTGAGGGGAAAAATGGGGATTTACTAGCAATTGTAAATGAAAAATCTTTATCTCTTGGATCATAACTAAGTTTCCAACAATTAAGCAGGGGATCACCATTCAACAAGGCATTTTGCAGGGATCTTTCCTAGCTGAAGAATATAAAATAGATGAAAGTATTGTGCTTACCACTTACTTAAAATGTTAAAAAAAAAGTTTATTTAAATTTGTTACAATAGAATACATTTATTTAAGTTAGAGGTGAATTTAATAGCGTAGATATCTTGCTTATAAGATTTTGCCTAATCTTTCAAGTTCTTGAATAGTATTGAGTATTTTATTGAGCCTTTTTTTTTTTTTTTTTTTTTCTGTTTACAGCTACGGCGGTCTCAAGTGAACAGAATCCTGTTATTATAATTGCTGTGGTTGCAGTGGCCGGGACTATCATTTTGGTCTTCATGGTCTTTGGCTTCATCATTGGAAGAAGGTAGAACACAAATTCATTCTAATCTCTAACATAAAATGTATTGATTTTTCAGAATTATGTCAGCCTATTACTTATTGTTTAGTTTAGAATGTTTACTAGTAAATGCAGTTATTCTTTGTCTCATATGAAACACTAAAGGTCAATAAATTTTCATTCTCCCAAGGTCAGAAGAGGAATGAGTAGTGTCATTTCTATTAGGTGACTCTTTATTAGTTATTTTCAGAGTTTGATTTTTGTAATAAATATAGGAGACACCTGGAGAAAGATTTACTCTTTTAGTTAATGGTTTGTGGAAGCCATTTAAAATCTGTTGTTGCTGTTTTTCAGGAAAAAAATATGAGCAAATATTCACTCATTGGTAAATATAAATCTGTGAAATAGGTCCCTTCCATACTGTCTCACACTTTATATTCTTTGCATTTTTCAAATCATGTGAATTGCTATATTATTATTGAGTTCAGAACTATGGACAGAAAGTTTATATATTTTGTTTATAGCTCTAACTAGCAAGTTTTAAGTAATTAAGATATATCATGCTGAATTTTAAATACACAAAGCTAGATTATTGATTGAGATCATCAAAACTTTTATTTTTTTCCAGGCACTGTGGTTATAGCAAAGCTGACCAAGAAGGGGATGAAGAGCTTTACTTTCATTGTAAGTGTTTGGCTTTTCTTTATTTATTTACCCCAGTTAATACAGAAATCTGGTTGTCAGCATTGGCATGAATAAATTCCTGATGCATCAGGCTTGAAAATATACCATGAGCTCAAAATGTTGCTTTAAAGCATTTGAACAAATATGTAGAATGAAAATATAATGTGAATTCTTTAAAAATATATTCAGAAATGTAATCTCACATAAGAAATTTTAATATAACTGAAAGGATGTTCAGCAGCTTTTATGTCACAATTGTTCCTTTTGCAATCTTTGCCCAAGTGTTTCATATCATCCTAATAATGATTCATTAAATGTTGCATGCGCCCATGTTCTAGCTCAGGAATTCATTTTAAGTTAGAAGGATAGGCCCTTTTTTCTATGCAGTGAGTGATGCTATAATGAAAAACTAAGGAACCTCTCTCTGTCCATCTACTATAAACTGGCCATCACAGGTAGATATTTTGAGACACAAATAGTGTAATAATAGGATTCAGTACTCATGTTTTCCTGTGGATTTGAGCTACCTGATTCTTAAAGTTCATTTTAGAAATTATATCAGAACATAGCTCAGGAAACCAAAAAAAAAAAAAAAAGATGCTCAACTGCATTAATCTTATTGTTGTTGCACATGGATGGCAAGTGAAACCCTGAGAGCTTTGAGAGTAAATGTTGACTTTTTGCAGCCAAAGTAACATCCAATGGATGATGCTCTTATCCAACTTCAGTATCCCTATTTTTAATCCTTGAAAACATTGAAAATAATTTATGTATAATTTTTCTTAGTAACCATACTCCTTACTAAAATTTCTCATGGGTAGATAAATTTTCTATAAATGGCACAAGAATGACATCTATTTTTGTGTTACTCATCAAATTCTTGTGTCAGTATCTAAGAAGATATTGTCATGTCCTGATTCTTAAGTCATGGGAAGATGTAGCATAAATCAAGGAAGTGTGTGGTTGAAAAAACACAGTATGAACACCATTATTATTCCTAAGTTTCTCCAGCATGTTATTAATTGTTGAACCAAGAGTTCCCTTGACTTTAGTTTTCAAAAGAGAAGTGTCTTTACATAATACATATTCAAATCAATGATGAAACTGTATAATTCGAACCGCTGAAGCCAGGGAGTGTATTAGGACTCTAAAAATTATAGTAAAAGTTATGACCAGAGGGGGCTTTATCATGATGAAGTTTCAGGGCCCCTGGTTTTCGCAGACTCCTTTCAAGGCCCTGAAAGAGTCCTAACAAGTTAGCGTGTAGAATCTTTTCTCTTAAAGAGAATATCCCAAATTGCAAAAGCTTTAAGCCACACTAAACTTAAATCTGCCCCTGATTATGGCTGAACACATGTGATTCTATGACCCTTCTCCTGGGATTATTGACATATTCCTAATGTTGGTGCTTCCTCTTGCTAACTGGCAGTGATTTTGTGACAAGTCCCAGTGATGAGAGTATCATAGGCTGTTTATAGCTAGAGGATATGCAGAAAAAGTGGAAGTTACATGTTTTTCTCTTTCATGACATGAGAGAATACTTTTAACACTTCCCCAGACAGGAAGGAGAGGATCAAAACTTGAATGCCTTAATTTTTGTGTCAAGTTTGTATATAGATGACAGTAAACATATATAGAAGAGAGTAACATGAGACTATAGTTCCTGGAATCCCAGATTCTACCCATATGTGAATAATTTGATGGAAGAATCATTTAATAATACCTTAATCAGTATGTCACTTTTCTTTGCTTATTGAAGATATCCAAGACATCCCCAAATGATCAAATACTGCCTCTTGGTTAATTTGCTTTTAGCTTGCAAGTTAATGCTGAAGGTAAATTAAGACATGGCTTACCTAAAACATGTTGTATAGCTTTCTGCTTAACTGTCATCATTCAGTTTTAATATTTTGATGTCATTCCCTTTTTTCGCATTTGACATCCAGTTTGTAATTAGAAAAAATAAAGCTGCATGTTTTACCTGCTAACATAGAAAAGATAAACTGGAACTTGTGTATATAAACAGTTTTCATCTCTAGAGTAAAATATCAGTGGTGGTTTTAAGATATTTAAGATTCATGAGAGATGTAAATGAGATACTAAAACACAAAAAGCTCACACTCTTAAATCAAGATAAGCAACAAACCAAAATATTCAGAAACTGCGTCAAAATTGTTCTTATTTTAAAACATCCATTTTTAAACGAATAATGAAAGAAATACACTTAAGATATCCTATCTTGGTAAATCCTTGATATTTTTGAATCACCCTTTATACAAGGATATCTTTTCTTGTCATTTGATGAGAACCAGGCATTTTATTTGATTTTATGACTGTATTTATAGTACATAAAGTACAACACTGTGGTCACCAGCTATTTACAAGTTGGTGTCCTTTTATTCCTTTAGTATACAGACAATTTTCTTAGGTGCTAAGACACCAGATTGAATTTTTACAGAAACATGAAAGCAACCATTTAACTAGCTTTTAGAGCACTGAATTTAATAGAATGTCCAGTCATTTGTATCAGGTGCCCTCCACTCTACATGGCCCCAAGTGCTACATTTAAAGATATAAACACAATGGAGGAGTTTAGTGAACCAATTCCAATTTACATTTTGTTTCCTCCTACCATTTCTTCTAACAATGTCTTTGAATCCAAGCTGGGCAGTATTTCATGTTTTTATGCCAAAATTGCTCTGGCCTGTCAAAATGTTTTGTGACAACTTGAATAAAGAACCATCAGAGACCCGTTTGAGATGCAGAAGGTTACCTCCAATCTAGCTCCCTTATCGCAAAATCAAACCAAAAAAAAAAAAATGAAAGAAAGAATAAAACGGAGAAGATGGCTCATTCTCCATCTGCCTGCCAATCTAGGAGGTTAACCTATTGTTTTCTTCCCTTCTCTCTTTTTCTCTTCCCCCTCTCTTCCCTGTACTCCTTTTTCTCTCTTTTCTCTTTCTATCCCCTCTCTCTTTTCTTCTTGTGTTTTTTTCTCATGTTCAGCTTTAGTAACAAATGAGCATCTGTCAGTTTTATAAACTGCAACAGTAATTGTTTAAGACAATCAATTTTGGATAAACAATCAACTACAACAGAATAAATCAAGATTTTTAAATCCCATTTTTCCTTTATACATTCTGCTTCTTTTTGTTTGTTATGTGTTTATTTTAAAAATATAATTTCAAGTTGATGTGATGACATAAGCACAGTTAGGCTGCAGTGTAATACATAAAGAAATATATTGTTCTCCAAATAGTAAGATTTAATGAAAAGATTGTTCAGTGGCTTTGTTAAAAAACAATAAAGTTTTTTTTGAGGATATAGTGTAATTATTTTCATTGCATTAATATAACCAAATATATGCCTATCTATCTTATCTTTGTCTTTAACCAAATGATTAGATTTGGAATACATTATTGTAATTGATTTAAAGTTGACATAGCATTCTGTTACCTGCATGCTTCTGGGTGCGTTTTAAGACAATTTTAACTTTTAAGGTGATTCTATGTTGTTTGAATCTTGACTACCTTTTCTGAGGTGTATTGGCTACCTCCTTATAGCAGTTAAGAACTTCCAGAGCCTTATAATTGAAAGTTCTTATAAACCATTCCTCTTTCAAATTGCTGTCATACATGGTTAGCAGATCCCAGGAATATTGTAAATTTTCTAACTTTATTCTGCACTTTGTACATTTGGCTTCTATTGCCCTTCAAGGTGAAGAAGAAACTGTGTCTTTAGTAGATTTCTCTCTGGTTTTGTGATAGCAGTCCCTCACAGCTTGTATTAATTTTATGTATATGTCAACGGTGGTTGGTCTTTAAAAAAATAAACCAAAAGAATAAGTAAGATGTCTAAATGTTTTTAATATTACTGTCAGTGTAGTAGGCTACCTGTAAATGAAATGTCTTCTTTTCCCAGTGTATTAATTTGATTGATTGACTGACTGATAGATTTACAAATGTGTTTCCAAGTCCATTACAAACCTCAATATGGCTTGAACTATGCCATGATAGCAATGAATTTAATTAAACCTCCAGTCTGATAAGAGTCATGTCAGAGAATTTTGGTGCTGTCTTTTGTTGATTTACTGGAAAAGCAATTCAGTTAGTCACCTATGAGCTGGATCCTATGTTACCTATAGAAGCTTGCAGATAATACCTATACGCCTGCAGACTGAAGTAGTCTGTTAAAACTGCTGTGAATCAGGTGATGTGGAAGCAAGTTCACTGTTCCAAGGAGCACTCTGCATAATGAAATTCCTGGGCTGACTGCACAATAAGTGCTTTGCTTCATCACAGTCATGCTTTCTTACATCATTACAGTTAAATTTCCAGGCACCAAAACCTACATTGACCCTGAAACCTATGAGGACCCAAATAGAGCTGTCCATCAATTCGCCAAGGAGCTAGATGCCTCCTGTATTAAAATTGAGCGTGTGATTGGCGCAGGTAAGGCTGTTGTAGCTTCCTTGTTCAGCTGTTCCATTTAGCCAAGATCGAAAGTCATACATCATAATGACAGGCAAATAATTATACCTCAAGTATAGAACCTTTGCATTTACCTGAAATGTTGGAAGCAATGAGCCTGTACTTGTTTATGAAATCTTAAGAAAAAAAAAAGTGAAAAAGAAGCATGTGGTGCAGAGAATTGTGTATCTTTTGTTTCTTGTTGGATTTTTCAGATATTGTTCTATTGTAAGCTATTTCATAATAGTTCTGGCCCATCGAATATATGAATTTATATTTAAAATAGTTAGAATGTTGTGAATATTGATGGAATATATATCCTCTGACTTATCATCTTCCTGCCAAGTGTTCATTTTTATTATTTTTTATTATATTTGTAGCTGTTGTATTGTTTAATTTCATGTAGAAAATTAATATGTATTAATTATTTAAAAGGAAAATTATTTTCTATGTGTACAATGTATCTTCACAGTAATTGTACATTTTGGATGAAGTCCCTTACATCTAGCAAACCTAGGTACATATGAATTCCAGATTTTTAAATCTTTCAGAAGTATTGGTATTTCAAGTCATGAAAACAATAGCAATATGTAGAATTTGCTAATGTGCCCTTATACTCCAGTAAACAGTGTCCATTTTGCAGTGTATTTCAAACCTAAATGTTGTTTCTGAAAGAGTTTTTGTTAAGCCAGTTGAAAAAAAAATAGGACTTTGTGTAACAGTTTAAAAAACTTTAAAAGTGTTTTTAAAGAATTGAATGCAGTTACTCTGAGAGAGGAGATATTTCTGTAATTAAAATACACCTGCCTGTTCTGTTACTTTAGGAGAATTTGGAGAAGTCTGCAGTGGTCGTTTGAAACTCCCAGGGAAAAGAGATGTTGCAGTAGCCATAAAAACCCTGAAAGTTGGTTACACGGAAAAGCAAAGGAGAGACTTTTTATGTGAAGCCAGCATCATGGGGCAATTTGACCACCCAAATGTTGTCCATTTGGAAGGGGTTGTTACAAGAGGTACATATTGACAGTATATTTAATTTACCAAATGGACTGTCAGAAATCAGTGTTATTTCACAGATACTAAAAAATCAAATTGTAAATATACTGCATATTTTTCATGAGTTTTTCTTTGGATGTGTAACTGACTAAAATAATTTTCTATTGTGCTACCATCTCAGGCAAAAAATGGATAAATGAATGCAGGTTGAGAATTAAAGAATAAATTTGATAGATAGATGGGAGTGACAGATATTTTCATTTATCTTCAAAAGTCATAAATGTATTACATTTTAGTCTTTCGATTTTCTGTAAAGTGTCATTTTCTCTGAGTTGTATTCACAAAACAGGAGTCAGAAGAACACACTGACTTTTATTGTTTAATTTTATCAATCATGACTATGTTCCAAACAGACAGTTAATGACTCTGCGTTTAGCAGCAGCACTAGAAATGTTAGAAATACTCACCACTCACCCAGTCAGTCTTTCAAAAGAGCACTAGATATTTTATCTGGGGTGAGAAACAGAATAAATCTGAAGTTTACATTACAGCTTTGGAAGCAACACTTTTTTTTTCCTTATATATATATATATGTATGTATTTTTTAATTTTAGGGAAGCCGGTCATGATTGTAATAGAATTCATGGAAAATGGAGCCCTAGATGCATTTCTCAGGGTAGGTAATAAAATTATTCTCCCATTCTAAATATACTATGCCTGTTACCAATGTAATTTTCTGAACTTTTCTTTGCAGTGTAAAATGTGAACAGTAGAAACTTGAACAGGTCACAAAATTGTCTTTGAAAAGCAGCTTTAAAAAGTCTTAAGACTGGATTGAGAAAGATTTTTTGAGCATATAAGCGATATAATGCCATTTAAAAATAGTTTCCATTGATATATTACCGCAAATACTGAGGATACTGGAAGCCCTATAATTGGAACACCTGCTGTAGAGTAGCATTTTACTTTTTGAAATTTACAATTATAAATGAAATACAGAGGTAATACAGAGGAAAAGTGAGATAACCGTTCAATGTTGGTAGGACTCTGCTCTGTGGAACCATTTCTACTATAGTGTTATATGAACATCAAGCTTAAAATAAAAAATTATTACCATTTTAAAGTATGTTATTTTTATAAATAATAAATTCTGAATGTAAAAACATGCATATTTTTATGTTCAGACTTTTCATCTAAGATCATGAAGAGGTGTTAACCTTTTTTCAAAGGGCGAAGAGAAAATAGTAAGAGGAAGAGAACATGTAGAGATCATACATGATCTAGAATGGAACATTCAATCCAGATTAATAAGCATTAAGAGGATTTTGACATGCTATGTCTTGTTAATATGCATACCTGTCAACATTTAGAAGAAGGCATCACTTAGCAAATTCGTCCATTCAAACCACTGTCAGCTTGCATCGTATTTGGAATTCAACTGGAGAAATCTGAGTTAAAAATAAGTTAGAAATATATGGTTGCCAGTTGGTTGCAAAGAGTTCTCAATCCCATTTATTAGCACATCTACCTCAGGGAATCTTTGTTGCAAGTAATATTCCTACCTAAAGCACAACAATGAAAAGTAGAAGATGAAAACAGTCAGCTGGTACAATCCCTTTCTACCTCTTAATTTCACTCCATTTTTACTAAAAAATTTTTTCACCCTTCCTTTTTTACCGTTTGGAAAAAAAAATCTAATATATGTGTCTTTATCCTTTTATATATTTTTAGACTATTTATGTAAATTTTTAGCAAGTGGGTAAAGTGCTTAGCTGTCAGGGATTTTTTTTTTAATATTTCATTTCCTAACTTCCTGATGATCTGTGCTTTTATTTTGGGGCTTCCCTGACAGCCCAGTTGGTAAAGAATCTGTCTGCAGTGCAGGAGACCCTGGTTCGATTCCTGGGTTTCTGCTGGAGAAGAGATAGGCTACCCACTCCAGTATTCTTGGGCTTCCCTTGTGGCTCAGCTGGTAAAGAATCTGCCTGCAATGTGGGAGACCTGGATTCAATCCTTGGGTTGGGAAGATCCTCTAGAGAAGGGAAAGGCTACCCACTCCAGTATCCGGGCCTGGAGAATTCCATAGACTATATAGTCTGTGGGGTCACAAAGAAATGGACAGGCAATAACCTCAGATATGCAGATGACACCACCCTTATGGCAGAAATGAAGAGGAACTAAAAAGCCTCTTGAAGAAAGTGAAAGAGGAGAGTGAAAAAGTTGGCTTAAAGCTCAACATTCAGAAAACAAAGAACATGGTATCCGGTCCCATCACTCCGTGGGAAATAGATGGAGAAACAGTGGAAACAGTGTCAGACTTTATTTTTTGAGGGCTCCAAAATCACTGCAGATGGAGATTGCAGCCATGAAATTAAAAGACGCTTACTCCTTGGAAGAAAAGTTATGACCAACCTAGATAGAATATTCAAAAGCAGAGACATTACTTTGCCGACTAAGGTCCATCTAGTCAAGGCTATGGTTTTTCCAGTAGTCATATATGGATGTGAGAGTTGGACTGTGAAGAAGGCTGAGCACCGAAGAATTGATGCTTTTGGACTGTGGTGTTGGAGAAGACTCTTGAGAGTCTCTTGGACTGCAAGGAGATCCAACCAGTCCATTCTGAAGGAGATCAACCCTGGGATTTCTTTGAAAGGAATGATGCTAACGCTGAAACTCCAGTACTGTGGCCACTTCATGTGAAGAGTTGACTCATTGGAAAAGACTGTGATGCTGGGAGGGATTGGGGGCAGGAGGAGAAGGGGACGACAGAGGATGAGATGGCTGGATGGCATCACGGGCTCGATGGACGCGAGTCTGTGTGAACTCCAGGAGTTGGTGATGGATAGGGAGGTTTGGCGTGCTGCAATTCATGGGGTCACAAAGAGTCGGACACGACTGAGCAACTGAACTGAACTGAGTGACTTTCACTTTCACTTTCTCTAACTTTGATGTAAAAATTAGCATATACTTTTGGATTTGCATGCTTTGAAGCTACTAATTAATACCAGTTACATATCAATATAAATAAATGATTACTAGAATTCTATTTTATATTATTTGACTATTTAAATCAGCACCTGTTGCTTTTCACAAATGTCTATATTATGTAGAAAATTAAGTAGTAATTCCTCTTATATGACAGAAAATCACTATGTGCAGACATTTTTCATGATAATTTTTTTCTCTTTTCAAACTGGGTTAACTGGACTTTCATTTTTGTCTTCCTGTAGAAACACGATGGGCAATTTACAGTCATTCAGTTAGTAGGAATGCTGAGAGGAATTGCTGCTGGAATGAGATATTTGGCTGATATGGGATATGTTCACAGGGACCTTGCAGCTCGCAATATTCTTGTCAACAGCAATCTTGTTTGTAAAGTGTCAGATTTTGGCCTGTCCCGGGTTATAGAGGACGACCCCGAAGCTGTCTATACAACGACTGTAAGAAAAAGTCTATTACTGCACCTCTTCATATTTCTGCCAGTTTTCCTACCAAGAAAGCAGGGCTTAATAATACAAAATGAAACAGGAGAAAAGAGGCAAATTGATCTCTACCTTTGTTTGTTGTGATCTTTTTTTCCTTTTGGAAGAATCATCATCGCTTTTACAGTCTTCATATAGACTTAAGAGGAGAAGTATGATAAGAATATCAATAGCTTATTTCATATTGGGATTGCTAATATATATAATATACATATAGCATTTGGTTACTAGTGGTCATAGTTGTAGCAGAAAACAATAATCCCACTTTTTAATCAAGATTTTAATAAAATATAACTATGCTAATTCTTGTAAGTTTGCAAGATTAGAAAAAAGGAAAGCATATGGGGATTTACTTGTATACTATTATTCCAATATTTCTTTCCATTTTAGTAGTTATTTTACCTGATTTGTCATTGTCTTTTTGAGTAGACTCTGGCCTTACAACCACATAGTTCATAATTGATTTGCCTTAGAATTGAAAACTTAACCATGACATTTAAAAAGCAAGTTAGTAACTTTAACTACACTTGGAGAAATTCAAGATGAATAGACCTGATACTGCTGAATTGTCAACGAAATACACAGGCATTTAGCTTAGCCTTATGGTTCTACTATAAATGATTTGTATGTCATTATATATACCTAAAATGTCAATTTCTTTTAATACAGGGTGGAAAAATTCCAGTAAGGTGGACAGCACCTGAAGCCATCCAGTACCGGAAATTCACATCAGCCAGTGATGTATGGAGCTATGGAATAGTCATGTGGGAAGTTATGTCTTATGGAGAGAGACCTTATTGGGACATGTCAAATCAAGATGTAGGTGTTATACTACTTAAACAAAAAGGATTTAATACATTAATATTCATTTTATGGAAACATGTAGGTAATGGCTCATAAGAAGAAACTTTCAGTTCTAAAAAACATGGTTGCTGAGTTTTCACGATTATTACCATAAATTACCACAATAATTACTGTAAATTAGTGGTTCAACTAATTTTCTTTTGTCTTCATTTTGAAGAATTGCTTTTTCTTTTTCATTTAAATTCTCTGGACATAATAGAAGCCTGAAAAGGATATTTCTTTAATAAAAGTAATGATGCTGATCTTGCACAGCTGTAGTGGGAGAATCACCTGAGTAAAAGATTCATTTATGGAGGGGAGAGAAGGAAGGCTGTGTTATTTTGTCTGTGAAGCTTATCTTCCGCTTGCTTTTAATTTCCTGATAAAATCTGTTTAAATTATGTTGTTGGTTGATTTAGTTAAGTTTTAATTTCATGAGATAATCTAAATTTAACAACCAGTATGTGTTTCATAGAAATATTTTAGAATATAATCACAATGGGAATATCTTGGGAAATTTCTTTTAAAAATACAACTTATTAAATGTGTATCCTGTTACTAAGGCAAGAAGTGCATTGTTCACCTTTGAGAAAAGAAACTGGTGATAGTTCTCAGGTATGTACATCTCACTCCAAGAGACCATTTATAAAACAGTATAGCCTAAGGGCTTCCCTGGTGGCTCAGATGGTAAAGAATCTGTGTGCAATGCAGGTAGACCTGGGTTCAATCCCTGAGTCAGCAAGATCCCCTGATGAAGAGAATGGCAACCCACTCCAGTATTCTTGCCTTGAGAATTCCAGGGACAGAGGAGCCTGGCGGGCTACAGTCCATGGGGTCACAAAGAGTCGGACACGACCGAGTGACTAACACAACAACAATAGCATAAGTGCAAGTAAATATTTACTTCTGTAAGTTGAATTTTACAAAGTTAACATTTTTGTAAGGCAGAAACTTACAAATACTGTCAGATTCATATGCCTTTATTGAAAATGTGAGTGAAATTTAGGTAAAAGTAGAGTAAGTATAAAATCTAAGAAGGTACCTTGCATTAAACCAGAAATATGGAGAAGACCTTGGTTCATAGCTGAGGAGAGAATTCACCGAGGGAACACTTTGGAAAGTGCAGAAACAAAGGCTTAGTGAAGTGTACGTGGACCAACTAAGTAGAGTCGCTATCCTATAACAGAGATACATACATTATTAGTGATCTGAAATGAAGATTGTATGCATGTGCTAAGTTGCTTCAGTCATGTCCCAGTCTGTGACCCTATGAACTCTGTCCATGGGATTCTCCAGGCAAGAATACCAGAGTGTGTTGCCATGCCCTCCTCCAGGGGATCTTCCCAATCCAGAGACTGAACCCGCGTCTCTCAAGTGTCCTGCAAAAAGCAGGTTCTTTACCTCGAGCACCACCTGGGAAGCCCCTGAAATGAAGATTAGGTTGGGGCAAGTTGACAAAAAAAAAAAGTGTTTTAAGGAGTTTGGAAATGATAAGCATGCATGTTCTTGAAGAATAAAGTAAAAAATAATAATAATAAAATAA
This sequence comes from Capra hircus, assembly GCF_001704415.2. Taxonomy (NCBI): domain Eukaryota; kingdom Metazoa; phylum Chordata; class Mammalia; order Artiodactyla; family Bovidae; genus Capra; species Capra hircus. The sequence goes on from NC_030816.1 coordinate 44,179,474, forward strand.
CTGGTGCTTGAAGAAAGTCTATATTACCATTGAGAAGAAGCATGTGACAAGCAAACCAGTTTGAAGTACTGAATTCTTGAGATAGTATAAACATATGTAACAACAGAAGCTGACTAAGGTTAAAACTGAGTTATTTTTCAAAAATAGATCATAATCGTTGTTATATAAAATTAGTATCTTTTTTTTCTTATTTTAGAATTTTCCCTATCAAGTTTCTATGTTTCTTAAAACTAGTAAGTTATTTTTAGACAACTAAAATCAGATTGTTTGTTGGGAAGGTGATTTTCAGTACTTTTTTAAACAAATTTCTGCACTGACTAAAAACTTCACAGCCAAAAGAAGGAGAGGTTTGAAAAAATCATTTACTATTTTGAATTGAATAATGACATAAAACTTTTTTAATGGCAGTTTCTTTTTTTTTTTTTGGTTTTGGTTTTTTGAAGATAAAAGTCTGAATGATGAGGCTGTTTGGCAGAGGCAAAGTTGTTAATATTTGACAGGTCTCAGTGTCAAAGATTTCATGGACTGTCAAAACGTGGGCAAACAAATCCTTGGGGCAGAGAAAGAGAAATATTTACATTCCCTAGACACTCGGTAGAGTTTCATTTCTTTTGACACCTTCCTTCTGTACTAGATTCAAACATAAAGGAGTGACAGGAATATAAGATAACTTTAAAGTTCACTAAACTTCTAAAAACAAATAATAGAAATGGTTAAGAAAAAAAATATATCTTCTATTTTAGATTTAGAAGTCCCATTTGTTTTTATTGAAAATTAAATATTATAAATATATATTTTGTCTGTCAAGTGTTAATATTTTTACTGATCAAATAAAGTTTTAAGAGCACAGTGTTTAATTCTGACCTAAAACATTAAGCATCATCTTTCTTCTTTTTTTTCAATTGCAGAGGTCTAAATTATTAAATTTAAACACAAGAGATTACCAACACAGTTCAGGTTTTATAGTGACATTGATATTAACATTCTTCTTAAAGGATAATATTCATTATTTTATACTTATGTTAAACTGCTATTTGAGCAATTATATATTTCACTTTCAATATACAAATGATGGAACAAACTTGAATTTAAAATAATGAATTCCACTATAGTAAAAATAATTCTCTAAAGAAAGCTTTTTTACTTGGAGTCTCCAGGTAGGAGACTGTGGAGCGACTTAAGTGATCTACCAACTCCTCGATGTCTCTGGAAATCCTCTGTTTATGTGACTATATTTTATTTTTCTGAAAATTATGCTTTTATCAATTCTTCAGCGATATTAATATTTTAAATATTAGATTGATTGAAAGAATCAAATCACTTTATATGATTTAAATTTAGTTGCTGGAAATTTGTCAAGGATTTTATAAAACCCTCAGATTTTTAAATACCTTGGATTATAAGAGACTTTTCTTAAGACATGTGAAACAAGATAAATCAAGACGTAAGTTGATAATTAAGTTTGTCAGGAACTCCACAAAACTCTAGGCTGAAAATACGATTTAAAGTGAGGTTTCTGTGGTTACTCTGAAGAAATAAAAAAGGGGGTGCTCCTTATTAGTAGGGGGCTTCCCAGGTGACACTAGTGGTAAAGATTCCACTTGACAATGCAGGAGATGCAAGCGGTATGGGTTCGATCCCTGGGTTGGGAAGATCCCCTGGAGGAGGGCAGGCGTGTGGACAGAGGAGCCTGGCAGGCTATAGTCCATGAAGTCGCAGAGAGTCCAACATAAATAAAGTGACTGAGCACAAAGTCCCTTAGTATCCATAGGATATTGGATCCAGGACCAATCTGTGAATACTCAAGTCCCTTATATAAAATGACATTATTTTTTCACTAAACTTGTGAACACCCACCTGTATACTTTAAATTCCCTCCAAATTACTTATGGTGCCTAATACAATATAAATATTATGTAAATAAGTATAAATACAATATAAGTGATGTACAAATAGTAACTGGCATGTGGCATGTTCAAGTTGTGCTTTCTGGAATGTTCTGATTTTCCTTTTTCTTTTTGAGTATTTTTACCCATGGATGCAGAATCTGAAGATGCAGTCTCAGGATATGGAGGGTGACTGTTGTAAAATCAGTGAGGTAGACAGTTGCCAGGGGGCTTTGGCCACAATCAACACAGGGGAATGAACAAGACCATGTCAGGAAAAAATGATATGCTTATGTATGAAGATACCTACACCCAAATGGTTCCAAATAGGAAAAGGAGTACGTCAAGGCTGTATGTTGTCACCCTGCTTATTTAAATTATATGGAGAGTATATCATGAGAAACGCTGGGCTGGAAGAAGCACAAGCTGGAATCAAGATTGCCGGTATAAATACCAATAAACTCAGATATGCAGATACCACCACCCTTATGGCAGAAAGTCAAAAGGAACTAAAAAGCCTCTTGATGAAAGTGAAAGAGGAGAGTGAAAAAGTTGGCCTAAAGCTCAGCATTAAGAAAACGAAGATCATGTCATCCGGTCCCATCACTTCATGGGAAATAGATGGGGAAACGGTGGAAACAGTGTCAGACTTTATTTTGGGGGGGCTCCAAAATCACTGCAGATGGTGACTGCAGCCATGAAATTAAAAGATGCTTACTCCTTGGAAGAAAAGTTATGACCAACCTAGATAGCATATTCAAAAGCAGAGACATTACTTTGCCAACAAAGGTCCATGTAGTCAAGACTATGGTTTTTCCAGTGGTCATGTATAGATGTGAGAGTTGGACTGTGAAGAAGGCTGAGCGCCGAAGAATTGATGCTTTTGAACTGTGGTGTTGGAGAAGACTCTTGAGAGTCCCTTGGACTGCAAGGAGATCCACCCAGTCCATTCTAAAGGAGATCAGCCCTGGGTGTTCTTTGGAAGGAATGATGCTGAAGCTGAAACTCCAATACTTTGGCCACCTCATGTGAAGAGTTGACTCATTGGAAAAGACTATGATACTGGGAGGGATTGGGGGCAGGAGGAGAAGAGGACGACAGAGGATGAGATGGCTGGATGGCATCACTGACTCGATGGACATGCGTTTGAGTGAACTCCGGGAGTTGGTGATGGACAGGGAGGCCTGGTGTGCTGTGATTCATGGGGTCGCAAAGAATCAGACATGACTGAGCTACTGACTGAACTGACTGATATCCAAATGGATTTATCACAGGATTACTGCTCATTGTTTTTCATGTGCCCATAACATCCATGAGTTTTAACTGCAATAAAAACAGTTAGAATCTAGGCATTCGCAATTAAAGCCAAGAGAGTAGGCTCTCCCATATATCTCCAGCTTTCATTCTTCTTTAAAATCTGTAGGTGGTTAGCCCTTTTCGTTAATGTCTTTTCAAAGAGCAACCATATGTGTATAAATGCAGCCAAATATAAAAAGTAATACATAAATTGGAAATACTTACACTTGGTATTCACAGAAGCTTTTAATTGAATTTATGTCTTAATTCACATGGACTTCCCTGGTAGCTCAGCTGGTAAAGAATCCACCTGCAATGCAGGAGAGCCGGGTTCGATTCCTGTGTTGGGAAGATCAGCTGAAGAAGGGATGGACTACCCACTCCAGTTCTTGGGTTTCCCTGGTAGCTTAGCTGGTAAAGAATTTGCCTGAAATGCAAGAGGTCTCAGTCCGATCCCTGGGTTGGGAAGATCCTCTGGAGAATGGAATGGCTACCCACTCCAGTATTCTGGCCTGGAGAATTTCATGGACTGTATTGTCTATGGGGTCACAGAGAATTGGACACAATTGAGTGACTTTCACTTCACCTTTATGTCTTAGTTCAAATGTAATTTTCATAGTTAAATTATGAAATTTTAAAATTCTTATTCTATGGATTACTTTTTTTTTCTGTTTATCATATTCCACAAAATTGTTTCTTCTTATTTCAAGGTAGGCCAATACATCATTGGTTTTACTAGTAGGAGTCATAAGGATAATAAAAGATTAAGCTTTCATAAAGATAGGAGACATAAAGGTAATTCCTTAAAATGGTCCATCAAAAGATATTTAAAAGCTTTGAAAACATAATATGCTTATAACTAAATTTATTCTCAACTAAATTGTGAGCCCTCAACTTTTCCTTTTAAAAGTTATGACTGATTTATTACTTTGATTTGTTTTATATTATGATAGGAAAGAAGTATAGATTTTTTGGTAAAACTTTGCCATAATTCTGTATGTGGGGTCCAAATATTTAATTGCATAAAATATGGGTCATGTTTTTATGAGGTTAATGAGATAAAAATTGGTACAACAGGCGGACAGAAGCCAATCGTGTTATATCATATTCAGAGTTATTACATGCCTATTATCATGGGGTCTGTCCATGCTCCTTTTTGCCTTAATTACAATGGTTATATTTTAGTCAGTTCAGTTCAGTTCAGTCAGTCACGTCCGACTCTTTGTGACCTCATGAATTGCAGCACGCCAGGCCTCCCTGTCCATCACCAACTCCCGGAGTTCACTTAAACGCACGTCCATCCAGTCAGTGATGCCATCCAGCCATCTCATCCTCTGTTGTCCCCTTCTCCTTCTGCCCCCAATCCCTCCCAGCATCAGAGTCTTTTCCAGTGAGTCAACTCTTCGCATGAGGTGGCCAAAGTACTGGAGTTTCAGCTTTAGCATCATTCCTTCCAAAGAACACCCAGGACTGATCTCCTTTAGAATGGACTGGGTGGATCTCCTTGCAATCCAAGGGACTCTCAAGAGTCTTCTCCAACACCACAGTTCAAACGCATCAATTCTTCGGCACACAGCTTTCTTCACAGTCCAACTCTCATATCCATACATGACCACAGGAAAAACCATAGTCTTGACTACATGGACCTTTGTTGGCAAAGTAACGTCTCTGCTTTTGAATATGCTATCTAGGTTGGTCATAACTTTTCTTCCAAGGAGTAAGCATCTTTTAATTTCATGGCTGCAGTCACCATCTGCAGTGATTTTGGAGCCCAAAAAATAAAGTCTGACACTGTTTCCACCGTTTCCCCATCTATTTCCCATGAAGTGATGGGACCAGATGACATGATCTTCGTTTTCTGAATGTTGAGCTTTAAGCCAACTTTTTCACTCTCCTCTTTCACTTTCATCAAGAGGCTTTTTAGCTCCTCTTCACTTTCTGCCATAAGGGTGGTGGTATCTGCATACCTGAGGTTATTGATATTTCTCCTGGCAATCTTGATTCCAGCTTGTGCTTCTTCCAGCCCAACGTTTCTCATGATGTACTCTGCATATAAGTTAAATAATCACGGTGACAATATACAGCCTTGATGTACTCCTTTTCCTATTTGGAATAATTTTAGTAATAATACTGAAATACATCTCGGCAAGCAAATGAGTTTGTTTTCTGGTATTTCTTTATTTCTGTAGTAAAGAAGTATCCCCTGATGGATAATTAAGTGTTCCCTTACAATGTAATTTACCCTGGTCACTTCATATGAATATAGAATGATCTATATTAGAAATTGCTGTCAATATGTTTCTTTGTTCTTTGACTCTTATTAGAATACTAAGACAAGATCTAGACAGATAAATCCAAGGGGGTGCTAGTAATTTTACAAAAAGGTTGTTTCAAATGAGTTCCATGGATAATTACATAATGCTTTAAGAAGTGTAGGGATCTTTAAGAAGTGTAGGATCAGGGATCTTAGTGTGTTTTTTGCTGTTTCCAAGAATATGTAACTGTTTGCAACAGGGCACTTTTTGTTTTCCCAGTTGGAAATATAAGCAGCTCTTAACAGCATCAGCTCTGGTCAGACAGCCTATCAAATTCTGTCCCTTCTAGTAACAGCTCTATGATGTTTTCTGTGCTTAACGTCTCAGCACCTCTAATTGTTTGTCTCTGGAATCAGTATAATACTTGCCTAATAAGATTTCTGTAAAGATTGAATGAGATAATTAAAACAGTGCTAATCATATAGCAAGTATTCAATAAATATTTACTATGATTCTTGTATCCTTAAAAGATAAGTTGTTTTTCTAGCAGGCTAGCCAAATAAAACCTGCAGAGCCTCAAAGCTTCAGTCCTGTCTGAATCATCATCCCATGAGGTGGGTTTAACTTCAACAAGCTTGCCTTGAATTATGACAAAACTGCCTCCCCCCTGGTTCAGCTGTAAAGAATCTGCCTTCCAATGCAGGAGACGCGAGTTCGATCTCTGAGTCAGGAAAATCCCCTGGAGAAGGAAATGGCAATGGCAACCCAATCCGGTATTCTTGCCTGGGAAATCCCATGGACAGAAAAGCTTGGCAGGCTACAGTCCGTGGGGTCTCAAAAGAGTCAGATACAGCTTACTGACTGGACAGCAACAACATGCTATATAGAGGGCAAGGTTCCCAGCATGCATCTCTGGTGCCTCTGTAGGGAGGAGCATGATTGTTAATGGGAACTTTAGGGTCCCTAAATCTTTGCCAGTTGAAAACATCTCTTATTTTAAATGTTCTATTTTGCTTCTGCTCCTTTAAAAATATGTAAACCACTATTTTTGAGAGCTAGAAGTTTCGTTTTGTATTGATAAATGTTTCTGTTACAATAATACGCATTGTCAAATTTCTGTAATGCAGTAGGATAGCTACAGAAGCTCATTAACCCTTTCATTCCTGTAAGAGTTATTTAATAGTACTCTACATTATTCATTGGCACAGAGATTTTAAGACTATATTGTGCTCAAAGCCAAAGGATTCTAATTGGAGAGTTATTGAAGAGTATTATGTTAGGAGAATCATGATAAGGTTTAGATGTACTTTTAAAAAATTATTTAGAGGGAAATGAGAAAGGAAACATTTTTCTACTTGCTTTGTTCTTTTCAGGACTTCTGACAAAAATCTACAAGTGGGAAATAGGAGGTGGTAGAAAATGATAAACACTGCCCTAGTCTTATGAGTCTGGGGATAAAGTCCTATAAATTCAGAAAAATACTGTATATATTCAAATACAAGCAACCTCAAATATGAGGAAAGCTACTCTTCCCAGTTAAAAAAAATGCTCCCCCCACAGTTGTTTGTTATTTGGTCATTTTAAATATATAAAGTTTTGCTAGTTATTTACTTATTCACAACTTGAGCTGCTGTTTAAATAACTTAATCCAGCTTTCCAAAGCACATTATTTTTACTTTTATCTAACTTGTTTAACATAGAGCAGTTTTGAATCCTAGAACAGTGATGTCCCTGGAGTGTTATACAAAGCCACATGAAATTCTTTGCATTTAAAAGTTGTTTTGTTTTTTTTAATTGAATTCCTCCTACAGTTAAATATTTGTGATCTTTGCGGAGTTCCCATGTGTGTAGGTTTTCTAGTGTGCTTTTTAAAAGGATATTTTACAGGAATTTTTGCAATGATATCCAGCATTTGTAGTTACAGAGTCATAAACAGGAAAAAAATTTTAAATTCAGTCATATGACTTTCATTAGCATTCAGTATCGATATTGATTAAGGTGACTAAAGGCCAAGGTGTTTTTTCCATAGCTTTTATTCAAAATAAAGCATGGAAGGAAAAATCCTATAATGTGAGATTTTGTAAAGACCATCCCATCACGTAACTATGGGAAAATGGCTCCATTGCTACAAGAATATATATATATGTATATTTTTTCTGTGTGTTATATTTTAATCTGTTACATTTGTGGTATTTTCTACAATACTTCCTCCTATCCCTCCAGTACCAATTTAATTAAACAAATATAAGGTAACATTTTAAAAATTGCTATTTGCAAAATTAATAATCTTTAGGATAAATCATATTTAAAACAAAAATACATAAGCAGAATTAATTTACACTAACCCACTAACCTAATTTTCAGAATAAAGCCATTTCCAAATATAGCACTGTACAAGATCCATATTGTTGTTGTTTAGTTGCCAAGTAGTGTCCGACTCTTTGAGACTCCATGGACTGTAGGCCACCAGGCTCCTCAGGCAAAAGAAATGGAGTGGGTTGCCATTTCCTTCTCCAGGGGATCTTCCCGACCCAGGGATCAAACCCATGTCTCCTGCAGGCAAATTCTTTACCACTGAGCCACCAAGGAACCCCCAAAAGGTTACAGAGAGATCCATATACATATATGAAAAAATGCTTCTATCATTTGAATATATTGTATTTAGGAAGTAATATCATCAGAAAGTGGTCACTGATATACATATAAGAAAGTCTAGATTGTTCTCACTTCAGCTTTTCCGACTGGGATGACTGGAAGTATCGTTAATTGAAAAACTAAGAGCTTTGGGGAAAAGGTGAAAAAAAATCAATTTTAAATAAAGTATGAGGTTACTATGGAAAGTCCAAGGGAAGATGTCTAGTAAACTGGTGGACCTACCACCTAGTGATCAGGGGAGAATTTGGGCTGAGGATTTTATATTTATGAAAACTTTCAAAAATTACCATCATTAAGTTTATCTCTTTAACTTTTAAACTTTATCAGTTTGCATGTATAAATTTCTCTTAAAGAAAAGTGAACACTGTGGTTCTTATACTAAGGATTTTCTCAAAAAATTGTTGATGCTAGCTACTTTGAAGGATATATTTCCCTGCGAACAATAAGTTCATCAACATTTCTTAAAGCCAGCTTTTGTCTGCCTAGTTTAGTCCTATTTTCTTAAAAAATTCAGGGTTACCTCTTTTTTTTGTTTTCTTTTTCAGAGCATTTTTTTTCATACATTTCTACTACTCATGTTATCATGGAAAGATTTGTTAATTCCCCTTGAATAATTTGATTTTTTTACAAGTCCTTATTTTGTTTTTATTTTTCTTTTTGCCTTCCTATTATTTTCCCTTTGCTGCTCAGACTTGTAACAGTTTCTGATTTTATGAGAAGTTTAAATGACTGTGTCATGAGAATGGGCTGCGAACATCATTGGTTTGAAAACCTCCATTTTTTTTTTAAATTTAGAGTTCAGTCGTTAGGAAAATAATAGTCTGGAGAGATTTTATATTTATATTTTGAATATGCCTATTTTAAAGCATAACTGTGAGGACTGTGTCTTCTGTATTGCTGAAAAATTCTGCTTTGGAATAGGCTTATCAGTGGTGAAGTTTACAAAATTGCACCTGGTACATACAGGTGATTTTGAGTAAGGACAGTAAATAATGGAAATCTTTGTATATTGTGTTGACATAATTTTCACAAAATCTATCTTAAGGACTTGGCCTTTTTTTTTTTTAATCTTAAAGAAAAAAGAAAGCTTTTGAAGTGATAAAAAGGATGTTTTATATAGAATAAATAATGTCATTTTAATAGGCATTCCCTGTTGTAATAGGGGATATTTGAAAGATACTTTTATGAAGACTCATTTCTACATATAGCAGATTGTGTTCTCCTCTCTTTAGTTATGAGAGGTTGCTGACCCTTTTGAGCTTCTATATTTCTCTGTTACTGAGAACCCTAATCCCTTAGGGACATGATTTTTTGGTACAAACTTTCTGTATGATTTTTCCTATAGTCCAATTAATTACTAAAAGTTATGTAACTGTAAATTATGATAATTGTATATCTACACAGATAAATAAAAGCACTGCAAAAGAAAAAAATAAATAAAATCTGCTTTTGCTTTCCACTTAAACAAAAAACCCAAGTCTAAATAAATAATTTTTGGACTGATTGCCATGCACAATGTTTATGAAAGCTTATTTTGTACTACCATTCAGAGCTTCTTAAGTTATTATGTATAAATAGACAGTAATGTACTGATGAAGTTGAACAGCCAGGCTCTCTGAGTGGGCAAACTCTGATTTGTAACCTTTCTCTATTTCCTGGTATAACCCTTTCTCTACTCTGTGTCCCAAGGGTGGTTTCAATCTGCCGGTTTGAGGTCACTGGACTCAGTTGAGAAGTGATCCAATAGCTTTATGAACAATACAAATCAGTTCTAGAACAAAACTGTATCTTGTAACACTATACACTCCATAAGCATATGAGCTGCATATTATTTAAAACATATTATTGGAGCTTTTTCCATCATAGTGCATTCACATATTTGGATGTCTTGTTGAAATAATATCATTTGAACTCTGCAGAAAGTGAAACTTTCAGGGCAGGACTACTTCTGGGTAACTCAGAACTTCTTTTTACAACCTGAGGAATTCATAAATGTACAGAAAAATATGTACATGCACAGCTATATACAATAAAATCATTCCATAACATCTTCCCTTTTGAAAACCTCTGGGATGACATTAAAAAATTTTGCATCTGTTGCACCCTGGGTGAAATTAATTGCTGCTCCCTATTGCTGAATCAACTGGGAAATGTCATCATACCCCAAGCTTCATGCACCCCTTAATAACATGCTTACTATTCATGGATGTTTGTTGGAAAAAAAAAAAGTAAGTCTTTCACATAGCAGTGTGCTTTACTCTTATGTGGATAAATCACTTTGCCTCCCGGGCAGTTTATTTTATTCTAGTTGAACCTCAGTCAGTAATATTTTAATATCCTTTCGGCTATTAGGTTATAAAGGCAATAGAAGAAGGTTATCGTCTGCCAGCACCCATGGACTGCCCAGCTGGTCTTCACCAGCTGATGCTGGATTGTTGGCAGAAGGAACGTGCTGAAAGGCCAAAGTTTGAACAGATAGTTGGAATTCTAGACAAAATGATTCGAAACCCAAATAGTCTGAAGACACCCCTGGGAACATGTAGTAGGTAAGAAATAGCTAAGGAAATGAAATCTGGGAGAAATTCAAACATTCACATGAACCATTTATCTCCACAGCTCCATCCCAACAGCATATTGACATTTGTGTTAAATTATTCAAGTTCATAATAAATTTGCTATTTTAATAGAAATTATTTTCTTTTTCTTTTCAGATGGCTTCAGTTCAGTTCAGTTCAGTCTAGTTAAATAAATTTGAAAGAGACTTATTAATATTGCTTTTTGAAAAATTTAGAATCAATATCATTTACTGATACAATCAAAATCATATTGATATGATTTTCTAAAATCATCATTTTAGAAAAATTTCTCAACTGGATGTGTGTGATTTAGTGGCAATTTTACATTTTCAAACCATTGCTATTACATGTATTTTTATTGCTGTTGCCTTAGTTTTTATTATTATTATTATTATTATTTTATATCCATACTATCTGTTGGAGTGTTTGGTTTCAAGTTTAATAGTAAAATGATTCTATGGAATTAAAGTTTATAAAGGTAAGTCAATACATGATTTAAGAGGTATGCTCATTAAAAAGAGCCTAACCACCCCATTCATATTTTACACTTGGCTTGCTCCATGGTAATGTAGATTAGTAGTTATTCAGCTCCAGTTGTTAGGTAAACCTGTTGCACGGTATCTAGAGTGTAGTCAGGCCCTTATGAAGGAGCATGAGCTCACAAGGTGCTGACAAGAGTCCCGTTAGTACAGTGGGTGCATTATGTTCTCAAGAGCACCCTCTGAGAAAGTCTGTTTTCTTTACTCCCAGTTAGTTTCAGAGAAGCAGATTAACAAATATTTACTGGTTACAAATATCGTTGGCTGTACTTTGAAAAATACATGGAAGATACTATCTGCTAGACATCGTATCTAAATAAAATAGAAATTTTGGAGTTAGTAGTTGTGTTTTTTTTAATTTATTTCATTGAAGTATAGTTCCTTTACAGTGTTGTGTTCATTTCTGCCTTATAGCAAAGTGACTCAGTTATCCATGTATATACATTCTTTTTAATATTCCTTTCCATTATGATTTATCATAGGATATTGAATATAGTTCCCTGTGCTATACAGTAGGACTCTGTTGCTTATCCATTTGGAGTTTGTAGTTATTGGCCAACCGTTACACATTAGATTTTTATTAGCATATCTGTTTATTTTTTACTATAACATCAATTAAAATATGCAATTTTATTTCATATATCCTTATTTTTCTGGGGGCCAAGACATGCTTTCTTTAGTAGTTCATGGAAAAATTTGCTTTGCTGTTTTATTCTCACCCAGGCCAATAAGCCCTCTTTTGGATCAAAGCACTCCTGACTTCACTACCTTCTGTTCAGTTGGAGAATGGCTACAAGCTATTAAGATGGAAAGATATAAAGATAACTTCACAGCAGCCGGCTACAACTCCCTTGAATCAGTGGCCAGGATGACTATTGAGTAAGCTTCAACTTCTAAAATCATACTTGAGAATGTATCAGGTCAATTCAAGCATTATACATTAGGTCATCTTCCATCTATCAAAGACATATGAACCCCAAAAGCAGGGAGAAAATTATCTGAGTGCATATCATGTCCCGGGCATTTTTCTAATCAGACTTCTGAACACATGTTATCTTGTCAACCTTCATGGCAATAATTTTATTAAGTCAGTAGTTTTACACACAACAAGGCTAATGCTCAGAGAATTTAAATATTTGCCCTAAACTGGCTCAGTAGTTAAGTGGTATCTAATTTGTCTCCATAGTCAGCATTCTGCACATCAACCAGTAAGACTTCGTCTTTTATTATTTAGATTCCCAGTCACTGGGGAAATTTTCTCCATTGCAAAAGAGAATTTTTTTTTCATCATGTTTGTATCAAACATTAAAAAATCTCAAAGTTTCATTATCTAAGTACATTATGAAATTCAGTATGATCACTTTCTGAGAAGTTCAAGAAAGCTTAATTCAATTAACCATAATAAGAATTTAACTTAAGCTTTGAAAGTTATGTGATTGATTGACTCATTTGTTTAACCTGAAGAATGACCTGATTAAAAAAAAAATTGAAATTGCTATGAAGTGGGAGTATAAAGAACTAAATTTTTCTTTCAAGCCCCATCACTGATTATGTAGAAATATATTTAGTATCTCTGGACCTCAGCTACCTTAGCTGCAGCATAACTCTGTGGGCAACGCAGTTTCTCTCAGTCAGTGTGTTTAAAAATGGGAAACATTTATGAAGGTTCTATTAGCAGGATGCTATTTATGTACTGTTGTGAGAAGTGTTTCACATTTTTTCACATAAGAAGAAAGCTGGCAATCATGTAGTCTTTCCTGGTGTGTTAGGAAATGGCACATACATGAATTTTGGCATGTACCTGCTCTCTTAGTTGGTTTTCTGCTAAACACCAAGTGGGTAGCGCTGATATATTTACACCTGTCTCTCCAAAGCAGTCTACTCCCCTGAAAAACTGTGCTTCTCAAAGTCTTATTAGACCACGGCTAGGAAATACCGCAGTACTCTACTGTTGCTATATTTTAACTATTTGTAGATACCTAAGCTCAGTCATTTGACCTAGTAGGAGAGGTCTGTAGCACAGTCCATACATAGATACAGCTGACTTATGGCAAATTTAAACTATCAAACACAGGTATTGTACACTTTAAGGAATATTTTTTCCCAAAATGTAGTCAAATGATTGAACTAAAGTAAGAATACAAATAATAATATGCTCAGAATTACAACATGCTAATTAAACTCAGATAATACTTTGCTTGATCATTGATGATTCTTAATCTGCTAGAGCCAAAAAATGTTTCCATTCATACTGTATCCTATTTTAACAATTAAACATTTTAAACTTCACATAGGCTTAAGAATACTACATTTCAAATAATATTTCCTAACCTTACCTTATGGCTCAGCAGTAAAGAATCTGCCTGAAATGCAGGAAATGCAGGAGACGTGGGTTCCCTGGGTCAGGAAGATACCCTGGAGTAGGAAATGACAACCCACTCCAGTATTCTTGCTTGGAAAATCCCACGGACAGAGGAGCCGAGCAGGCTATAGTCCATGGGGTCGCAAAGAGTCAGACACAACTGAGCACGTACATATATATAACTTTACCTCAAGTTAATAATAACTTTAGGACTTTGATAGTCTCTTTTCTTTTGAAAGCTGCCAAAATATGTTGTAATGTGAAAACCACAAGTTACAGAACAGTTTACACAATATGGCCCTATTTGTGTACAATATTAAGTGTGCATACATATATGCTTATGTACAATAAGAAAAAATGTATATACATATATATATACACAGAAACACACACACACAAAGATACCATCCCAAGAGGCTCTGAAAATGGAATATGCTGCTAAGTAGCTTCAGTCGTGTCCGACTGTGCAACCCCAGAGACGGCAGCCCACCAGGCTCCCCCGTCCCTAGGATTCTCCAGGCAAGAATACTGGAGTGGGTTGCCATTTCCTTCTCCAATGCATGAAAGTGAAAAGTGAAAGTGAAGTTGCTCAGTCGTGTCCAACTCCTAGCAACCCCATGGACTGCAGCCTACCAGGCTCCTCCATCCATGGGATTTGCCAGGCAAGAATACTGGAGTGCATAGCATATAGTAAATGCTCTGTTCCAGGGCAAAAAATCATAATTAAAGGGCTTCTTTCCTATAGGATTATCATTCTCTGTCTGAGGAATGGAAATGGTGACTTAGGAAAATGGAATATAGGACACTAGAAATGAAACTTTTGCTTCTATAAAGACTTGAAATAAGGACAGGGAATTTAGGAAAATATTCTTGTCCCAGCTCTACATTTAATTTGTTGTGGGACCTCAGTTTCCTTATATTGAAAGTGAAGGGTTGTACTTTATGGTCCCTAAGTTTCTTTCAGTTCAATAATTGTAAAATTTTACTTTTCTGTCATCAATTCGATTTTACTGATGTTGGATTACCTTGTATTTGAGACATCCACAGTCAGAACCTTAGGGAATATCTATTTAATTAGAATGATACTGTTTGTTTGTTTGTTTTAATTTTGTTCTCTTGTATTCCAAAAAGTACTACAGACTTGTAGTAAAAAAAAAAAAAGAATTAAAACTGTATAGAAGATACTTTCTTATATAAAAGGTCAAATCAGTTTAAAAATAACTTACCATTGACACATTGAGAGCCTAAGCAGTAGATTTTTACAAAGGAGAATGTGGATGCAGGTTGCCGATCCAACCCAGTGCAGGAATAGAATCCTCATATCCAAGAACTCTAAGATCCTGTTCCCCTAAGATAAACAGATTAATTAAAAAGTTAATGACATTTGAGTATGAAATAAAATGTTTGTACGATAACTAACAATAAAATGCATTTGTCTTTTTCAGGGATGTGATGAGTTTAGGGATCACACTGGTGGGCCATCAGAAGAAAATCATGAGCAGCATTCAGACTATGAGAGCGCAAATGCTCCATTTACATGGAACTGGCATCCAAGTGTGATAAGCGTTTCTCCCTTATGAGGGAGATTATGAACCACACGAGAACAGTACTGGCCTTCAGTATATGCATAGAATGCTGCTAGCAGACAGTTGATGTCCTGGGTCCTTCCTACAGTGAACTGAAGATTTAAGAAGCACCTATAGACTTGAACTCCTAAGTGCCACCAGAATATATAAAAAGGGAATTTAGGATCCACCACCGGTGGCCAGGAAAACAGCAGTGACGATAAACAAAGTACTACCTGAAAAACATCCAAACACCTTGAGCTCTCTAACCTCCTTTTTATCTGATAGACTTTTTAAAATGTACATAAAGAATTTAAGAAAGAATATATTTGTCAAATAAAATCATGATCTTATTGTTAAAATCAATGAAATATTTTCCTTAAATATGTGATTTCAGACTATTCCTTTTTAAAATCATTTGTGTTTATTCTTCATAAGGACTTTCTTTTAGAAAATTGTTTATAGCTTGGACCTTTTTAGTGTTAATCTATGACACATTACTACACTGGGTACCTTTGAAAGAATCTCAAATTTAAGAAGAAATAGCATGATTGAAGATATATCTTATGAACATTGGTATCCCTTTTATGTCATTTAATTTTGTTTAATCAGTGCTGTTTTGATATTGTTTGCTAATTGGCAGGTAGTTGAGAAAATGCAAGTTGCCAAGCTCTCTGATATTTTTTAAAAAGAAATTTTTTTGTAAAGATCTGACAACACTATCTTTTCAATGAAAATAGCAATAATGATCCATAAATACTATAAGGCACTTTTAACAGATTGTTTATAGAGTGATTTTACTAGACAGAATTTAATAAACACTCAAATTGTAGGTTTATGATTATATAAAAAAAGATAAGGCACTTCATCTAAAGAATGCTGGTGAAGGCAAATCTCTGAAAGCAAGAACTATCCAGTGTTAACTAAAATTTAATCTGAGCACATCACGATTTTTTCAATATTAAAACATTTAGGAAATTTAGGAGAAATAGTTGGCATATATTTTGTATCCTATTCTGTTTAATGCAGTCCAAACATTAAAGGGAAGAATTAAGTTTTATGTTAGAACTCTGAAGCATGATAAAAGGGGCAGTTCACAATTTTCACCTTTCAAAAACAAAGTTGCTGCACAGAATATCACCATTGCAGTTTAAAAAAAAAAAAGTATTTTTATTTGTGAACACTGATGTGAGAAGTTTGTTTAATGAAAGAACTCTTTTTACCACGTCAGGAAGAGGTGAAGGATCTGGCTTTTTTTTAAAGCTTTATTTATTAAACCATGTTATTTGATTACTGTGTTAGAATTTCATAAGCAATAATTAAATGTGTCTTTATAGCTATTTCAGGAATGTATACCTATTGTGAGTAATGCTTTCAAAAGTTAGGAAAATCATGAACTACCCCAGAATTGAACTGTTGTATTTCCAAAGAGAATTGGGCTGTTTATAATAATTATTTTAATAGAGAAAGATCCCAGGGATCGGTCATAATTGGTCTTGTTTGATAATGTGGGCACCCACAAACAAACAAATAACGGAAACAAAACCTGTAAATGTTCCTTTGTAAAACTTGTAAATTTTATTTATACTGTCTTGTTTTGTACACACATTTCTCTGTAGTGGGCTCTGAATACATTGAAAATGCACTATATTTTTCTATTTTACTTGCAGAGCATCACAAAAGAACAGGTATTTTCAGTGCTACATAATGTGTTTTCCCACATTTAGGACCAAAGATGGCTATAGAAAAACTCAAACTGATTGCTTCCCAAGCCCCTCCCCACCCCCTTTTTTTCCTTTTAAATCACTGTACAGTGTTATTTGATATTTTAATTTATTTTTTGATTGACTAGAAAAAATCATTTTAATTTCACTAAAATGTTTTTTGTCCCTAAGGAAAAATAATCTGTAAAATAATTTTAATTAGCGTAATACAGTCACCTAGACACTTCCATTTGTAATCTTTGTAATAGACTGTAAATATATTTTTGGAACTATAACACAATGTGCTTGAGGGTTATTTTTCAGTGTCTGCAGTGTATACAAGTGTTTATACTAAGTACAGCACTTTACAATTCTAATCAGTAGCATTGGCCTTTGTGAGAATGAGTGAAAGAGTTTGAGTGAGTGTTCTTAATTCCATTTGGATTCTAGACTCACTAATAATGAAGTTCTTTTCTTGTTCATAGCTTAAGGTGCTTATTTTTTCTATTAAATTAACAAAAAGCCATTCTAGAAATAGAAGACATAGTAGGGTACATGCAAACAGTGTCTTTCCTGCTTTTTTCTAGCACTAGATTTATAGTTGAGTAGTCTTTCTTGAGTAGAAGGGCAGAATAAAAGTTTTTTTGAGTTTTTTTTTCAAAAATAACTTTTCCTTCAGCAATATACCTCATCTGCCTTAAATTTTTTACAGCTCTTTACAGGGAAAGGGAGAAGGGATGGGAAAGACACACAGCACAATAGGAAGGGTATGATGCATCACTCTCGTTGGTAGGTTTCTTTTCCCAATCAACATTTTGATTTTGAAATACATGTATGTGAAACAGATATTCAGAGAAAAATAATTAACCTTGTAATACTGATTGTAATACTGTCTTCCAGAAAGAGATGAAACGGTATAATGATAAGAATGTACAACTTGCACCTTGAAATCTTCTTCTTCTTCCTTTTTTTTTTTTTTTTTGATAAATTAGTGCTCAGGGGAGGAAGGGTAGAGAAAGCAAATGTCGGCAAGAGAACTCAAACGTTATAAAAATGCAAAAGGAAACGGCCTCCTTGCTTTAACAGAGCCACCTTTTTTAGAATGCTGTCTTCACATGTAACTTGTGTTTTGCATTCAGGACTGAAATAAAAGTAACTTTTATTACATCTGGATCTAACATTTTCTCAGCAGTTGACCTGGGCCTTGTTTTCTAGGACTGGTGGTTTATGCTTGTCAGAGCACTCTGAGTTGAATCATATTGTATACTTATGTAATCTACATTAGCTAGTACTATTTAGGACGCTATTTTAATTGCTCCTCCGATCTGTGTTTTAAAGACAATTAAAATGGTGTAATTCACCTCTCTTTTTTATTTAGGTAATGCTGATATTCTCCCTTTTGTTTCCTGAGTAGCCTGGAACTGTGCTACTCACTGATGTGCATGTTCAAATAAATTACTGATGTGTATTTTTTTGCTATATGTAGAGAAATCATGGGGAATTCGGGGCGAGATGTGCTTTTTGTTGGTTGAATTTGTCCCTCCTTGCCTAAGAATTACTACAGGGGTCATCCTTTTATAAGGACAAACTGCTTTTGAACAGTGTCTTCAATGTATCAAGCACAAATAACTCTTTCTTCAACACGAATCATAAGTCTCTTTTTACCAGCTTACAATAATAAACGAGTCTATTAGACAATGTAAAGAAAATCCTGTCTCCAATCATTGGTGGATTCCTTTATGTCCCTTATGCATTCTTTATTTTTTTACACAGTATCATGAAAGGAGATGTTTAAAGGTTTTATTGAAATATTTCAGAGGGCTGATCAGAATACAAAGAAATTAATATCCTTTGCATCTCCTCCTTCTGCACACAGACTTAATTCCACTCTAATTATTACAGAATAACAAGTTAAGACTATGTCTTCAAAGAGCCATACTATCAAATATTTTAATTAAAGCTCTTTTGTTCCTTATTGAATCTACAGTGGCATGGTGCTAGCAAGAATATTTGCATGGGAAAGGTAATGTTTTGTCATGGGACCCTCACAAATATCGTATACATTTAGTATCATGCAGCAACTTGGAGAGTCTCTCCATTTAAGGTGCTGCAGGAGACAAACACAGAGTCCAGAGAAAATGGGAAAAGTAATCAATCTGGTTGTCTGATTGTTTATCAATGACACTGACAGTGATCAGACTAGCTTGCACCTGAAATGAAGAAAACTAAATCATCCCTTTTCTCCAGCATTACCATTGTAAGGTCTACAAACATTGAACAAATATTCAAACATATTTCAAAAAATGAGACTAGGCAGATACCAGGTGACGTGCTATCACTAGTTATCATGCTCCTGATGCTGAGACTTAGGGTAGGCTACACTGAAATTGAAAGATAATCGTGAAGTCTTGGCTATCCCAACTCTTCAACAAGCAAGGAAGCACTTGCTAAGTTCACAGAGTGATAATAACATAGCCTGAAGCATTGACCGGCAGTCAAATGATCTCTTAAAGTCCTGGATCCATAAGTGGTACAAAAATATGCTATTCCACCAAGACTCTTCTTTCCCTCCAAAAGAATAAAGCCATTATGATGAATATACAAGTTATATTGCTAAATAAAAATCAGATTGTAATACTTTCAATAAACAGTAACAATTTTTTTCTTGGAGTGTTTTTATCTCCTATTGTTACCCTTTGTTTCATGTTAGCTGCAATGAAAACTCAATACCAATTTCAAGAGGAATTTCTGAGAAATCAAAGAGGTGATCAAATTCTTAAATTCAATTCTTAAGATTATAGCTACTGACATTAATAAATGATAAAAGAGTGCATAGTGACTGCAAACATACAAGCTGCTGTAAAGGGAACAGCATGTTCTTGGCTTTATGGCGGTGGCCCTTCTGTAGCCCCAACCCAACTGCTCTATTGTCTAATGCATCACAGCACAGCTTGAAGACTATGAACAGGAGAATAAAATATTTCAGTAGGACTCTTCTGTAAGTCTCATTAGAGTGAAGTGCTGCAAGGGTTTTTTTTTTTTTTTTTCAAGTTCAGTG
Organism: Capra hircus; assembly: GCF_001704415.2. Taxonomy (NCBI): domain Eukaryota; kingdom Metazoa; phylum Chordata; class Mammalia; order Artiodactyla; family Bovidae; genus Capra; species Capra hircus. The sequence goes on from NC_030816.1 coordinate 44,199,369, forward strand.
ATTGAATGTAATTAAATGTATAATTAAATAATAAAAGACCTCTTCTGATTGACCTTGAGGTTAAAATAAATGTAATTAATTGATCTAATTTAATTGGGCCTATTTCACAAAGGTTGGTAAGTAGCAATAAAGTAGCTCTAGTCTAGTATTCCATGGGTCTGTGACAGCACTGGAAATCCTTTAGGAATGGAACAGTAGTAGGGATTCTCAAATTGCAGGCATTCAATGATTTGAGGTGAGTAACAAGTGAGGTGTTGTCTATTCCAAACTTCCATGAATAACAAAGCTTCATAAGATGTACACTGCAACATATATTTCATTATTTTAGATATCCCAGGTTTTTACCACTGAAGATTATCTTTGTTTTCTCTTTGAAGTTCATGGACTTTAATTAAGTATATTTGTAGATTTTATGTATAACTAAAGAAACACGGTATGTTTTTAATGAATGATCGTAGATCTTAATTAAAGATGCTCAAAGGAAAAAACAAATGAAGCATTTGTTTTTAAGTAATGCTGATTCTAGTTTAACAGAAGACAAACATTCACTGTTCAAGTCTCACCATTTCACTATGGAACCAAAACTAAATGAAGTGAATGACTGGAAAACAAACTCGAGAAAAACAAATAGATAAATAAGCTTCTTATGTAGAACTAGCATTCATACACATCATAGTTTCTACATTTTTGCAATTCGCAGAAAGGAGGCAAATAACACATACTTTTTTAAAGTGATATGAATTTGCAGATACTGATTACACAGATGGTAAACCTATAGAAATTACAAGAGAAAATTCTAAAGTTAATCTGGTGTGTCTCTGTCAATTAGCTAGAAATAAGCACTGTTAAGAGAAAACCGGATGGAATACGAGGCTAAAATGTCCTCTTTGCATACAGAAGAGAGCCACATCTTTCTTCAGCTCTGATATTTGCATGGAGTGTTTTAGGGATCTACTGGGCAGAGTATCTGCTGGTCGTGTGTTACTGTAATTTTGTGTTTCCACTTAAATAGTCACCACTTGCACGCTGAGCTCCAGGTGTATTCACTGGAACCCAACTTAACAGAAACCACAGGAATCTGACTCTACAAACAAAACTTCTTAGCTTGACCTGAGGAATAGGCAGGAGGTAATGCATGGGCTCCTGCGGCTATTTCAATGGCTGCACTCTTCATAAGGGAGCAAATACCTGTGAGCTTAGGTGTGATGCAGGGCCAGCAGACAGGAGCAATTAAACCTCTTCTGATCTAATTGAGAAACAAAACCAGCAAACACCAAACAATATCATCCTTCAGATTTGCAAAGGAGCAAGTAATATTGTGTATTAATATATATGTATAAATGCAGGGATGGGAACTTCCCTGGGAGTCCTATGTGGTTAAGTCTTCACCTTCCAATGCAGGAGGAGCGAATCTGATCCCTGATCAGGGAGCTAAGATTCCACACGCCTCATAGCCCAAAACCCGAAACGTAACACAAAAGCAAATATTGTAACAAATTCAATAAAGACTTTGAAAATGGTTCACTTTAAACAAGAAAGAGAAAAAAATAGGCAGGGACGAACTACAAGAAACCTGGAGGGTCAGCTCAGAGAAGCTGAGTCTAATGGAAGAGGCAATAAAGAGCTATTGGCAATTCTGACAAAAAAAAAAGGATGTGATGGGAATCGAGTTTATAGAACCAAGGCCTGGCCATGATGCTTGAAGGATGAATTAATTATGCTTTATTTCGGAGTGAGAGCAATAGAATCGACTTCCTTACTTCCATAGCTTTGCGCTCCTTTCTCACATCCTCTCTCTACTTTCCTACATGGGAGAATTCCTTCTTCAACACATAACTCAGAAGCTGTTTTCTTCCAAGCCTTCACTAAACACCCAAGAGCCAGAATTCTATCTTCCGTGTTTTGCTTCTGCTGGTGGTGCTGCGACTCCCTGACTGTGTCTGTCAGATTATGTATGTGTGTGTCTCTCCCACTAGATCAAGTGCTCTTGGAGGGCAGAAGCCAAATGGAAATCTTTGTTTTGTGTCCTTTGGGACTCAGCTGTTTCTGGCACTTGGTAGACACTTTATAAATATTTTAGAATCCTTGAAGTGCAAATTAATTCAGATTTTTTTTTTTTCTTAAAAGGTAGTGTGGATCAGGTGCTCTGAAGGATAAATGGGGTACAGTGAAGGTAGTAGTAAGACGGGTGTTGCGGGAGAAAACTAATTGCTGAGCACGGATGGACGCTTCTGTGATAGGCTAGGGCAGCAGGAGAGCCCAGGGGACAGAGCAATAGGGCACAGACATGGGGACCCAGGTGGAAAGGGGAGGCGGGGATGAGATAATTAGCAAACAAGGCCAAACAGCAGCACCTCCCTGATGCTGAAAAGAGTCGGAGGAGGAGGTATCACTGGTTGTAAATAACTGAGAAAGATTAAAGAAGAATTTGAAATCAAGTAGAAGAAATCGGACTTGATGTGAGAAACAGGAAGAGCTATTTACCAAAACCTGGTTAGACGAGGCAAAGACATGGTGAGAATGTTTTTTAAGGAACAGTAATCTGCAGAAAGATAGGAGCTGTGATTGTGACAAGGGGAAAAGAATATTTTTCTTCTTCTGGAATGAGAAAGTCCACCACTCCAGCTCTCAAACTCAGGACTATATCAGTAATTCTATAGTTAAATAAAAATAGAATAAAGTGGGATTTTGTGGGCCAACAATGTGAGTCTACTTATCATTTACAGCTGGAAGAGGCAGCATAGTGTGGTTAGTGATGGCAGAGGGTTTGAATACAGGCCACTTGTGGCTAATTCTATCACTGCGTGGGTAATGCAAAGGACACAATTTAATTTCTATGTTTCCTGTCTTCTATGTTACCTGTAAAATGGTACTAAGCATTAATATGTCCCACTTCTAGAGTTGGTACATTTGTTAACTGATGCTTGGAAAGTACTTATCACAAGAATAAGTGCTCAGTACAATTTAGCTCTTATTATTTCCCTGGGAAGTATTTTTGTCTACATTTCTATCTATTTAACACACATACAAACACACCATTGTGAATTCTGAAATAATTCACTCACAAATAAATTTTAGAATTTAATTTTATATTTTCCTCCCAAATTTTATCCTTATCTTTTTTCTCAGTTTTCAAAAAAGGTGACTACTGATCATATCTCTCAAATCAGTACTCAGAGAGTCAAACTTCACTCATCTGGCCATAAACAATTATTCGCTACCTCCAACTGATTTTAGCTTTCCGTTATCACTGGAATCTAGCATCATTTTCACAGACACTGCCCTAAATTACGTTTTCATCATCTCTCACCTACACTAATGTTACATCCTCCAGTGTGTTTTTCTTTTTCTAATCCTTTTTAATTATGACCTTCAGAGTCATTTCTCTAACACGTATCTGATCATGTTTTCCCCCAGTATAAAAGACTTTAATGGCCCTTCCTTGATCAGAGAAGTGAACTCAGCTATATAACATATCATCAACAGTTGGGATCCTACCTTTTTGATCTTCACCATTATCCCTCCTGCTGGATTTCATAAACCACTTGTGATTTTGACATACAAAGTTCTTTCATACTCCCTGTCATTATGAGTTTTCTGAGGGAAGCAACTGAATGTGTTTTATTCCTCTTAGTATCTACCGACCCCAGCACAGATTTAAAAGCTGGTGGTAGCTTCGATGTCTGTGTCTTTAAAAAGAATCCTGGGCAAAAATTGAAATTTGAGGAAAAATACGCAAACTCCCTAAATTCACAATTGATATCACAATGTAATTTTATCACTTTTTAGTCACCTTCTTTAATGACCAGAAAACACATCTAGAAACTACAGAACACACATCTAGAATCTACAAAACAAATTATGTTGTTAATAAGCAGTACATTCTGAATTATAATAGAAAGTTATATATCTACATCTTTATGTGAAAATTTACATTTTCTCTTATTTAATTATGTGCTTTAAATTTTATCTTTCATTGCTGCTTTTTAGGGAAGTGGTGAGAAGCAGTCCACATGACTTTATTTTGCCATCTGATCAAGGAGTCAGAAAACCTTCTTTCATTTTCCATTACCCAATGATGTTATATAATATTTTACAGTGTTTCTTTATCTGTCAATGATATTCACCTCACATATAGGAAGCAGAATTTTTGTGTAATTCACATTTCTATTCCAAAGCCTGGCACAGTTCCTGGCAACTTTCAGATTCCTAACAGGTGTGTGTTGAGTGGTTGAGAGTCACGTGATTCTCAAGCTCTTCATGGCCTCAAAAGAATCTAGTGTATTAGCAGTACGTCTTAACCTAAGCCATGAAGACCACTCTACCAAACTGAATCACTCTCCTTCAATTGAAGTGTCTCTTTTCAATGTCACAGATGTTTCCAGATGCTGTGCTATGACATGCCTCATGCAGTCTTCATCTCCATTGACCTGAGAGATATACTTAACCCCATCTGAAGACTCCAGTCCACAGTATCACACTGATCTACACACCTTGTCCAGCATGTACTCCAAATGACATCAGCAACTGATGTGCACAACTTAATTTCTGATTGGAGAAAACATCATATTTATATTCCACTAACTTCTCACAAAATTCTTTGACTGAAACACAGACATGGAATTGTAATTTCATCACTCTGAAACACCATTCTGAGTATTTAAAATATCGCCACCGTCATACATCCCTTCTCCCCACCTTTTTCCAAATAACCGAGCTAAAAATTTTACGTATGTTCCTAGCCTTATAGCTACTCCTTTCCTTTAGCAAGAGGTCTATACTACCTTAGCACAAGGTGATATCATACCTAGTATTTAGCCTGTTTTCTTGACTTTAACATTCTTTTTAAATTAATTTTTATTGGAGTATAGTTGCTTTACAATGTTGTGTTTGATGTTAACATTCTTAAAATGCATACCTTCATGCTTTATCATTTGTTTATGCAGGTATGCTAAGTTAAGTCAGTTAAACACATCCCTCTGGAATTCTCAGTTCAGTTCAGTCGTTCAGTCACATCCAACTCTTTGCAACCCCATGGACTGAAGAATGCCAGGCCTTCCCTGTGCATCGCCAACTCCTGGAGCTTACTCAAACTCATGTCCACTGTGTCAGCGATGCCATCCAACCATCTCATTCTCTGTCGTCCCCTTCTCTGCCTGCCTTCAACTTTTCCCAGTATCAGGGCCTTTTCAAATGAGTCAGTTCTTCACCTCAGGTGACTAAAGTATTGGAGTTTCAGCTTCAGCATGAGTCCATTCAATGAACATTCAGGACTGATTTCCTTTAGGACGGACTGGTTGAATCTCCTTTCTACTCATGGAACTCTCAAGTCTTCTCCAATATCACAGTTCAAAATCATCAATTCTTCAGCACTCAGCTCTCTTTATAGTCCAACTTTCATATCGATACATGACTACTGGGAAACCATAGCTTTGACTAGACGGACCTTTGTTGGCAAAGTAATATCTCTGCTTTTTAATATGCTGCCTAGGTGCGTCATAACTTTCCTTCCAAGGAGTAAGCATCTTTTAATTTCATGGCTGCAGTCACCATTTGCAGTGATTTTAAAGCTCAAGAAAATAAAGTCTCCCACTGTTTCCATTGTTTCCCCATCTATTTCCCATGAAGTGATGGGACCAGATGCCATGATTTTCATTTTCTGAATGTTGAGCTTTAAGCCAACTTTTCCACTCTTCTCTTTCACTTTCATCAAGAGGCTTTTTAGCTCCTCTTCACCTTCTGCCATAAGGGTGGTGTCACCTGCATATCTGAGGTTACTGATATTTCTCCCAGCAATCTTGATTCCAGGTTGTGCTTCATCCACTCCAGCATTCCTCAAGATGTACTCCGCATATAAGTTAAATAAGCAGGGTGACAATATACAGCCTTGACGTACCCCTTTCCCAATCTGGAACCAGTCTGTTGTTCCATGTCCAGTTCTAACTGTTGCTTCTTGACCTGCCTACAGATTTCTCAGGAGGCAGGTCAGGTGGTCTGGTATTCCCATCTCTTTCAGAATTTTCCACAGTTTCTTGTGATCCACACAGTCAAAGGCTTTGGCATAGTCAATAAAGCATAAGTAGATGTTTTTCTGGAACTCTCTTGCTTTTTTGATAATCCAGCAAATGTTGACAATTTGATCTCTCCTTCCTCTGCCTTTTCTAAATGCAGCTTGAACATCTGGAAGTTCATGGTTTATGTACTGTTGAAGTCTGGCTTATAGAATTTTGGGCATTGCTTTACTAGCATGTGAGATAAGTGCAATTGTGTGGTAGTCTGAACATTGTTTGTCATTGCCTTTCTTTGGGACTGGAATAAAAACTGACCTTTTCTGGTCCTGTGGCCACTGCTGAGTTTTCCAGATTAGCTGGCATATTGAGTGCAGCACTTTCACAACATCATCTTTTAGGATTTGAAATAGCTCAATTGGAATTTAATCACCTCCACTAGCTATGTTCATAGTGATGCTTCCTAAAGCCCACTTGACTTTGCATTCCAGGATATCTGGCTCAATGTGAGTGATCATACCATTGTGATTATCTGGTCATGAAGATCTTTTTTTGTATAGTTTTCCTGTGTATTCTTGCCACCTCTTCTTAATATCTTCTACTTCTGTTAGGTCCATACCATTTCTGTCCTAGAATTCTCACTCTGCCTCTATTCTGCACTTCCAGAGCAGCGTGGCAGACCTTGCTCCCTGGCTGGGTAATGTGTTTGGGAAGAGGGCTGAAGAGGGTTCCTATCTATTGCTGAAATGGAGCAAGACCTTGTAGTCCTTGCCCACCTCATGTCCTCCACCTGCCTTTTGTCTGTGGGAAAGCTTTGGTGAAAAAATAAGTTTAATCAGACGTGAGAAAACAGAGAAACAAATGATAACAGTCAAAGGAAACCAAAAAATAATAGTTTAATCATTAAGCATAGTCAAAGACTTTCAATTTTTTCCTAAGGACAATAAATAATATTCTGAGCCATAACCTGTGAGCTGTCTTATATATTCTGAAATCTGCAAAACTGGAAGAAGTTAACTACATGATGACCAGGCAATAGCTGTGACATAAGCTGCCACAATTCCAAGAACTTGCTTGAAGTAAATGGGAAAAAAACCAACTCTGGAACTGAAGATTAACTGTACTTAAAACAAGCAAGATGACACTGGTCAGACCTCCACATAACCAATTTCAAGATAACTGTCAGAGATGACTATGTGTTTCTGCATGTAGCCTCCTCACTTCGTGTATAAAAGCTCTTGCCCACTGGTTGTGGTGCGAGGTGGGGTATAGTCCTTGCACCATTGTAGGCATCCAGAGTAAAGCAAACTTTCCTTTCTACCAACCTCATCGCTTTAATGGCATTTGAGTGTCAAATAGCTGGACCCCACTTTCAGTTACCCTGCCCTCACACATTCAGTGTGTTAACATGTTAACAATAGGAGCCAAAATCTTTGTTAAAAGACATGCATTTTTCCATCATTCAGTAGAAAACATATCATCATGATTTTTAGTTTCTTTCCTTACATGAATATTCAGTTTTCCATTATAGCAGTACAAATGTTCTCTCTGCGTGAGCTATGGCCATGGAGTTATTGTAAGGAATTTTCCTTTCCATATATTTTCTGGCACTGCATTTGGGCTGGCTTACATATGGTAGGCACATAATCTATAATTTTGACTGAATGAATAACTGTGCCTGCAATTGAAGCTAAAAAAATATATTTCAGAGATAACTGAAATACAATCTTTCATATACAAGGGACTCAGTTTTGACTACAGAGTTTTAACAACCATCATGGATATCGCCATATGTATTTACTATCAAAGAAAAATCTTTACATTTAAAAAGAATACAAATAACTAAGGTAGAGGGAAGAGTTAGAAGCTCTCAGCATTAGAAGTTCTCAGTTATCTAAGCGTTAGTCCTGGTTCCACCATTTACTAATTCCTTGACATTGGGAGAACAAGTTAACTCTGTGAAACTCAGTTTTCTGATTCATCAGATTGGGAATATCTGTTTTGCTTTTTATAAACAGTAACTTTAAGAAGAGCGCATGAAACTAAACAGACAAATGAACTTTAAAAAATATAGAACAAATGTTAAATAACATTACGTAAACTATTTTTTCTTTGAAATGAAATTGCAGATTTCATTCATCTTCTTGCCAAATGCTTTTCCATAGCTTCAGTTTAACTTGGTAAAATTCAAATGTAGGCATGTAGGGAAGGATTTGATGCTTTCTTATTTTCAATGATTATGGGATACATGCTTCTGATCCGATCCGATATTTTCTAACTTCCTTATCATTTTTTTTTAATGTGGACCATTTTAAAAGTCTTTATTAAATTTGTTACAACCTTGCTTCTGTGGTATGTTTTGGTTTTTGGCCACAAGTTATGTGGGATCTTAGCTCCCCAAATGGGGATTGAACCTGCACCCTCTGCATTGGAAGCCAAAGTCTTAACTACCAGACTGCCAGGAAAGTCCCTTCCTTGTAGTTTTTCAAGCTTCATGGCCCGTAGTCCAAGAATTTGCCTTTCTGGCTTACTTTTACTTCAGTGGCCTGCAGTCAGGCACAATGTCAAATTCAAGTTTTTCTTTGTAACTTCTAAAGCTTCCTTCAATCTTGCATCATGTAACCTGCAAGGCCTCTTAATCCTATAAACTCTAAATCACATCTCCTACCCTCTAAACTACATACCATTTTTCTGCTCTTACAGCCCCACCTGGAGTTTCATGGCCATCGTGAATTCTCTGTGTTGGCCCCTAGGTTACAAGTGGTGGGTATTACTCAGCACAGGAGTAAGCTGCCTGAATTAAAGACCTGCAGCTTCTGCATGAATAAATGCTGCTTGCTCATCCTGTAGTGCTCCAGGGTATAGTAAATTTTGATTTCTTTATTTTAATCTTGTTTGTACGCATGTCTAATTACATTTGTTGGTTTAGCTCTGTGTAGAGAGTGTTGGGTAATGTTATTATCCAGGGTTTACTCATCTTGGAATGTCAGCCAGAGGCCTAGAGTTGAAATAACATGACTAAGGTTGGGTCAGCATTGCTGTTAGGGTCTGTGTAATTTTAGAGATTTATATGTTGGATGTAAATATTCACAATGGACTCAAGGAAGATAGGAATTTTCTCACCAGGTTTCAGGTGATTTGAAAAACAGATAAGAAAATGACTGGCATTTTGGAGACTGTTTTTTTGTTCTTAGGATTTAAAAAAAATTTATTGCAGTATAATTGATTTAACATTAATTTTGCTGTGCAGCAATTCTTTGGATTTTTAAATGAGTCACCCCTTTTAAAATCAAATAGATTGCATTAGTATTTTCTGATTTTAATATATTTCAGACAGGTAGAAATATGTATGCATATGTATAAATAGCAATGCTTTAAAGCTAACCACTTCAAAATTATTATGACTGAATAAATTAATATATAACTGCTATTGAGACTAAAGAAATACATTTTAAAGAGTCACTGAAATAAACTCTGACTTTCTCCACCTTTGACAATAAAATTACAGCTGCTATCATGTGTAAATTCATATAATTTTTATAATATATGACATATTATGTCTTGATTTGCATTTTACTGTTTCCCAAATCACCTGTAATTCAGTTCCCCAAACTCACACCTTTTGTTATCAAGTTTCAGCATCTTTTACCAATTCAACTTTTCAAAATCTGATGGCAAATGGTAAGAGTATTCCCCATTTCCATTTCAGAAGAGATGTGCAAATTTGTTACCTTCCTGCTATTCCAATGTATGACAGCTAAGTCTCTTTTATCTTTAGGAAACCTACAAGTTTGAGCAAGGTAGGCATCTACAAATACTTGAACTCGGCTGCAGGAAAAGGTGAGTAATGTATGTTCCTTCCTTAAAATCCCAGTTCTACCAATTACTAGTGGTGTGAGCTTGGGTTAGTTACAGCATTTTGCCTCATTTTCTGTTTTGTTGAATGGGAATGATAAATAGTACCTGTTTCATCAGGTTGTACTTAGAATTAAATAAATTAATACATTGTGTTGGCCAAAAGTTCTTTTGGGTTTTTTTTCCCCATAATATCTTATGTTTTAGTCAACCCAATATGTAAAGATCTTAGAAGAGCACCTGGCTATTATTATTTCAGCCATTAAGTCTGTGATGAAAGACCCCTCAGTTGTAAGTTAAGTGGCAGGAGCCCATTGGAGGATGGTCTACCTCATTTTAAACTTCTAAAAAGATTTTCTGAACAATAAAGAGCACCAGTAGCAGGCAGAGCAGATGGAAGATAGAGTAAGAAAAAATAACAAGATTTGTTGAAAGCAATTTAAATACCAAGCATTTTGCTAGACCTCTGAAACCCATGACTATAGGAGAGAAAATGTAAAGAGCTCAAAATAGCTTTAGAACTGTTTTGAAAGAAAGATCTATACCTGAATACACAGATTTCCAGAGCCAAGCAAGGACTCCAGAAAGAATGGGAGAAACCAGCTTAGGATCTGCCTTAGGGCATAAATGTGGACTGTGGATTTCTTAAATCCCTTCCTAATAAGTTGCAAATGAGACAGTTCCACAGACGTGGGAGCAAGACACATTTTGCTTGCAATGCTAACTTGGCTGCTCACTCATTGTGGCTTTGAGGAAACCTCTCAGACTTTTTGAATATGTTTCATCACTAGTCAAATGAAACTAAATACTTGCTTCGTATCTGTGAGTCTAATTCTGTTCTGTTATAACACTTGTTTGCTGTATTTTTTAGATTCTACCTATAAGAGATCATACAGTATTTGTTTTTGACTTATTTCACTTAGAGAGCCTAATACTCTCTAGGTTTAAGGGTTACCAGTGGGGAGAGGGGAGGGGAGATAAGGGTGAAAGAAAAGGGATTAAGAGACACAAACTGCTATGTATAAAATACATAAGCATCAAGAAAATGCTGTATAGCACAGGGAAATAACAGTCCTTACTTTGAAACAACTTTAAGTGGAGTATAATCTATAAAAATATTGAATACTACATTGTACACCTGAAACTAATATAATATTGTAAATCAGCTATACTTCAAGAAAAAATAAAATACTTGCATAAAAGTACTGCTTTGAGAAAACACACACTGTCTGATAATATAGGACAATGTTTGCTTCCCTTTGCTTGACCATGCCAAGGGCTCACTAGGACACACTGAGATAGAGAGTAGGCCCTTCCCTTGGTCCACCAAGTTTCTGTCCCCAAGGGTAAAAAGCTGGTAGCCCAGGAAGTTGTGGTAGTGACTCTTTTTCCCAAGGAAACTGAAGGATCAAATGTTTTCAATTTGTCTGCACCCAAATTAGGCTTCCTAATTAAGGAGTGGCCAAGGTGCGATACAGGTAAAATCTCTTATAATTACCACGCTTGACTTTTGTTTTGGCTAGCAGAAATCTTTATGGAGAGAAGTGGAAACAAAACATCTAGTCCCCACCAAAGGCTCCCAAACCCAGGGTATAATCAGGCTACCAACATTTTAATGATGTAGCAGAAATATTTGAGTTATTCGGAATTGACACTTAGTGTAGTGCTTCCCTGGTGGCTCAGTGGTAAGGAATCCACCTGACAATGCAGGAGGCACAGGTTCCATCCCTGGGGTGGGAAGATCCCCTGGAGGAGGAAGTGGCAGCCCACTCCAGTGTTCTTGCCTGGGAAATCCAAGAGACAGAGGAGCCTGGGGGGCTACAGTCCATGGACTTGCAAAGGAGCTGGGCGCTACTTAGCAACTAAACACAAACAAACAGTGTATTTTAATACTCAGTTGACACCACAAACCACAAATGTATGGAATCTATGTAGAGAAAGAGAAGAAGGGAAAAAACCAGTCAAGGTGAAAGACTAAAAAGCTAATTGGTTGTTGAAACAGAGGTACACACTGCAAACACACACACACACACACACACATACACACACTCACACAAGAAATCCTCATTGAATGGAGCATTTGTGGGTACACATGATAGTCCATTGCTTAAAATCATAAACTGATCCACAGATAGTGTGGATAAGATAGTTTAACTATCTCTCAAAACTTGAAAGTATTTAATAGTAAAAAAATGTAAGCCAAAGAAAGAGAAATAACCAATTATTATTTTCATAAACTTAATTTCCTTTTTTACACAAATTCCCTTTCCATTCACTTCCACAGCCTGCTGAAAGTTATTTTATTTTTAAGAAAGTGTTCTAGCAGCCTACCTTTCTAAAACTGCGTAGGTTTACAAAACCCATTTCTTTCCTATTTTCTAAATAGCTGCAGGCAGAATCATGAAAATTATAGAAAAACACAATCTTCTACTTTATCTTGATATGCATTCTATATTGTGTCACCGGTGGGAAAAATAATATCTTGCCTTCATGCACAGTTCAGCATATAAAAGGCAATCTATTTGAATAACTATGCAAAGAGCTACAGCTAAGCAATAAAATGCAAGTCAAGAAAGTATCTATACCCCATCCTTTTATGATTCTTTTAAAATGGGAGCACGTATACTTCTAGTCTGATCACAAGAGTCATTAAAGTTATAATCCTAGCCAAGCTCATGTTGTACTGGGCAAAATATTGTGAAAAAGCTTAAAGTTTGTTTTTCAACTTCCAATAGTTGGCCTTCAGCTTTTACTAAGTAACATGATACAAAGTGTTGTCATGACTGCTATATTGCAGAATTCCAAAAGGGAGTTTCTATTTATTTGGAAGCATGATAGATAGCTTAGTTGGTAAAAAATCCACCTGCAATGCAGGAGACCCCAGTTAGATTCCTGGGTTGGAAAGATGCACTAGAGAAGGGATAGGCTACCCACTCTAGTATTTTGGGGCTTCCCTTGTGGCTCAGCTGGTAAAGAATCCACCTGCAATGCAGGAGACCTGCGTTCAACCCCTGGGTTGGGAAGATCCTCTGGAGAAGGAAAAGGCTACCCACTCCAGTATTCTGGCCTGGAGAATTCCATGGTCTATATAGTCCATGGGGTCACAAAGTGTTGGACATGACTGAATGACTTTCACTTCACTTTACTTATTTATCAAACTTTCATTACAGTGTGTTATCTAATTCCTTTCTTTAATTTGGAGGGTAGTCATTGAGGTTTGCTTGAAATGACTTATTTAAATAATTTATTTTTATAAAACTGTCAGTGTCTTAAATATTTCTCAGGGAATGTTCATTCTAATTTAGCTGTAGGGGTCTTAAAAATGAAAAAGAAAGAAGAGCTAGTCTTGTAGTTTTAATAAAATAAAAATTCACACAAAACAATTAAATTATATAGTATTAGGCGCCCCACTCCAGTACTCTTGCCTGGAAAATCCCATGGACGGAGGATCCTGGTAGGCTGCAGTCCATGGGGTTGCTAAGAGTCAGACACGACTGAGCGATATCACTTTCACTTTTCACTTTCATGCTTTGGAGAAGGAAATGGCAACCCACTCCAGTGTTCTTGCTGGAGAATCCCAGGGAAGGGGGAGCCTGGTGGGTTGCCGTCTCTGGGGTCACAGAGTTGGACACAACTGAAGCAACTTAGCAGCAGCAGCAGATAACCTAAGGGAATTCCCAAGTGGCTCAGTGGTAGAGAATCCATCTGCCACTGACTCGATGGACATGAGTTTGAGCAAGCTCTGGGAATTGGTGATGGACAGGAAAGCCTGGTGTGCTGCAGTCCAAGGGGTCACAGAGTCAGACATGACTGAGTGACTGAACTGAACTGGCAGAGATACAAGAGATACAAGAGATGTGGGTTGGATCCTTGGGTTGGGAAGATCCCCTGGAGAAGGAAATGGCAACCCACTCCAGTGTTCTTGCCTGGAGAATCCCAGGGATGGGGGAGCCTGGTGGGCTACAGTCCACGGGGTCGCAAGACTGAGCACTTGAGCACACACACACAACAGATGATAAGCTAAGATCATCTTGAGAGAAGTACAATTTCCATTTTACCTCCCGTAATTTTCATGGCACTCTCAGGAAACATTTGAAAATTGCTTATCAGTCTCTAGAAATAAATAGAAAAATGATAGATCCAAACTTCTCTGATGAGTGGTGGGAGGGAGGCTCAAAAGAAAGGGGATATATGTATCCACATAGCTGATTCAGGTTGTTGTACAGCAGAAAGTAACACAACATTGTAAAATAATTGTACTCTAATTAAAAATAAAACAAAAACAGAAACTTCTCTATTAAGTAGCACTTTCTCACACAGTCTCATCAGATTGGGTATCATTTGTCAAAAACCTTGAGGGACACTGGAATGTGAAACAAGAAAAAATTTTGCTTCAGAGAAATCTGAACGGAATAGCTTTTTGTGCGTATTTGGAAATAGCATTTCCTTTGCTTAATAAGATATAAGATAAAATAATTTTACATGACTATCAATGTAAGGACTACTTTTCCCAGGCACAATCTAAACTCCCTCTTTTAATGATCTTTCTGGTCCCATCATTGCTGGCACCCCACCTCCTTTGAGGCAATCCTGCTTGTGTCGCTCACAGAGTTTGAAATGTTGCCAGATATACTGGTATCTTTTAAAAAAATCCTCACTTTACTTAAGTATTTCTTCATAGAAAAGCCAAAATTCATGGACATGAACCAACCCCAGATGGTTTTGCCTAAATATTTGTTTTAGTGTAAAAATCTTTAGTTAGCAAATTGATGTTATATTTAAGAAAAGAGGGCAGAGTCTAGGGCAGAGGTCTGTAAGCTCACACTTAAATCAGTGGTCAGTTTAAACTTGGACACACAGAAGAATATGCTGGAAGTCTTTTAGAAATACTGATGCCTTGCTCCCACCTGTAACATTTTGATATAATTAATCTGGGGTGCAAGGTGTAGATCACAATCTTTCTTAAGTCCAGGTGATTTAATTGTGCAGCAACTCTGGGGGTCACTGACTTGCCCTGTAGCTTTTACACACTTTGAAATGGGCCCAAATAATACTTTTCTAGCTCTTTGCTCATTTAATTTTTTTTTTATAAATGCTAATTGCTCACAAGTCTCCTTCCCACCCCTATCCCTCATAACCCCAGGAAGAATGAAATGGTTGCCTCTATCTCATGATTTTTCATAAAGCTTTAGACATGTCTACAATAGGGAAATGTCTAGGAAAGGATATTCATCTTGATTATGTTAATCCTCCTTAGCCAAGAAATGGGAAGTTGAGATCATCCCTCTGGATCAACAGAGATATGTTTATCATTGCCTTAAAATTGTTTGGAGGTAATTTGAATACATCCTTTGGGTTCGTAAAAGATTCATGAAATGCACTATATTTCCCTGTGGGTCACTCTATACCATGTAGAATACTAAAGACTGTGACTTTGCTTTTTATTTTTCCAAATGCTATTATTTCAGAGTTCTCAGTGATTCAGTATGAGTACACCAATTTAACTCTATAATAGTCATCATGGTTTTGCCTCTTCATAGAAAATATTTTCAGCTATATCTCTCCAGCAAGACTTTAAAATAAATGGTGATTTTTAAAGATTTTAAAATTAAAAAAATAAAATAAAATAAAATAAAATAAATAAATAAAAATAAAACAATTATCAAAACAAAAAAAAAAGAAAATAAATGATGATTTTCAAACAGGTAATAATGTTGCTTTGTAATATCTTCACAAGAAAAACTTAGCAAATGCTTATGAGGTTTGATTGATTCTTATTGGACACCTGTGCATTAAGTAAATATGTTCAGGGCCCTTTTGCATGGGCTAAAACGAGGCAAGAGGTATTTCCAGAGATTTCACAGCACTGACGTTGGTTAATGACTTCTGATATTTTCAGTATTAGAGGTCTTCTTTAGATATACATAATAAATGTTGCAAATTTAATTTATTGGCTACATCAGGAACTCTAGAGCTTGTTATTCTTCTTTCTTTAAAGATTCTTAAACATTTTTCTTAATATATTTAAATACTTAAAAATAATAGTTAAAGTACTGTTAGTAATAATAACAGATAACAGTTTGCCAGAATATGCTAAACATGGTATGGAATTATTTTAATTAAGTCTTCTGAAGTTCAGTAAGGTGAGAATTTTGTTATCCTTACTTCCTAGATGTGGAAATGGGGTTGCCGAGGCTAAATGGATTTCCCTCAGTTACACAGAGCATAAACTGTGAAAGCTAGGATTCACACTTAGGTTGATTATCTCCAGAATCCATGCCCATTATAATGTAACAAAATTAACACCAGAGTTTAGCCAAGTGTGTGACATTTAAACATCCTGAAGAAAAGTTTAAAAGCCAGGCAGTAGTTATTGGCCAAAGTGATGTGCTATCCAGATATTTAGAAACATGAATGCATATTGATTTTATTTTATTTTTAACCAAAAACTTGGTGCCATTTACATGCATCTTTCTTTTTACATAAATGGATTTGCAATTAGCGAAATCCAAAATGTTTTCAGAATAAGTATACCAGTGTTTGAATATGAAAGACTATGTGAATTACCTCCATCTGGATATTAATTAATGAGGTTTTCTTTTCTTAAAAATGTTGAATAAGTTAAATATAAGGAGATACTCATTGCTTATTTTGAGTATAAACATTATATCTATCCTTTATCTTCTAACTTACAATCATACTAGTACCAAAGGTCAGGCTCTTTATAACATCAAGTTCAAATAGCTTAGCCCATAACTGTTTTCTTTCAAGGACATCCCATAAATACCCCCAAACAACACTTAGGTTTTCCTAGTAGCTACATTCACAAGGTGATAAGTGTTCTGATTTGCTAAGGCAATACCTAAAGTTGAACAATTCGTTTGTAAATAACTGTCATTCCATAATTGCAGATAGAAACTGGCATACTTTTTAGATGGAATGTCTCATAAACTGTCTATAAATTCTAAGAAAATGAGTTACCATTTAAAAGTGAATATAGGGCAATTTGGATACAGTTTGAAAAACATATTGGAAATATTAATAAATATAAACAGAATTACAAGGATAAAAACTGTCCCCAAATCAGAGAAAATGAAGGGATAGTCAAGGGTGCTGAAAATACAAAAACATGCACACACACACACACACACACACACACATACACCTACATATATACACATTCGTATATGTTAGGAACACTCATATAGGATTATGTAGTTTTTTGACGAGAATAAAAAAGCATTTGAATCTAATAGCTAAACTTGAATGGATATTTACTGCTGATGTCTGTACATAATAGCTATCGATATGGATGACATTGCTAGGCTCAGTATGTGGTATCTTTTTATTCTTTATGGTAATTCTATGAAGCAGATATTACTATCATCCTCAGTCCTGAAATGGGAAAGCCGACTTCCAGAGCAACTGAGCAACATAGCCAATGTCTTACAGCCTTTGTGGCTATCTTTGACTCTGAAACATCTGCCACTTTCCTAAATACCACATAGTGTGTGTGTGTGTGTGTGTGTGTGTGTGAGTCACTCAGTCGTGTCTGACTTTTTGTAGCACCATGGACTATAGTCTGCCAGGCTCCTCTATCCATGGGATTATCCAGTCAAGAGTACTGGCATGGGTCGCCATTTCCTTCTCCAGGAAAATACCATATTAACTGAAATTAATTGCTTTTCTTTTTTCTTTTGCTTTCCTGGTTCTAAATGGCCTCTTGCCTGAATAGGAGAGAAATCCAGGTATATATCTATAGAATCTTGCCATAAATATTTTCCAGAATCATAGAATATAATTATGTTACATTCTGTTATATGGTTGAAAAGACTGTTATGTTAAAAAAAATTATTTTATTCTAAATGACCCTTATTTCAGGCTTATTTAGTCATGGGTTTATTTTTTTCAATTTCCAATGATAAGTAAAGGTTGGTTGCTTACAGTTCTCAAATTAGAAGTATAACTTTAAAATTCTGAAAGAAGATTCGATAAAATTCAATGAACACCATGAAATATTTTGAAAAGTGAAAAAAAAGAAAAATGATTTTATCTTCTTAGTATATGTTCTAAAAACCATCTGGACTTAGTCTTTCAGGTGCTGGGAGGCATGATGCTTTATTGTATTTGAGAAACAAGTATAAATGGCATAAAATACTAGAAAAATTACAAGCAACTTAAAACTTTAGAGAGTAAAAAAGACTGTATTAATACATATAATCATGAATTCATTTATGCATTTGCCTGCTCAGCTGTGTCTTGACTCTTTGCGACCCTATGGACCATAGTCCTCCAGGCTCCTCTGTCCACAGGATTTACCAGGCAAGAATACTGGAGTAGGTTGCCATTTCCTCCTTCAGGGGATCTTCCCCACCCAGGGGTAGAACCCGAGTCTCCTGTGTCTCCTGCATTACAGGCAGATTCCTTAGCAGGCAGTTCCCAAATGATACTGATGATACTGGTCTAAGGACCATATTTTGGGAACCAATGAATTGGATGACCTCTAAGTTCTCTATTATGTCTAACATTCCGACTTTTCTATGGGAAGATTTAAAAATATTTCCCCCAAATTTCCTTCAACAATATTTTAATCTTAACCTTTTCACATTTCTATACATAAATAATAAAACAGACACATCCTTATCCTGGACACTCATTTGCTTCATAACATTTTCTAACCTTTTTTTAAGGAGAATGAAATCTACACTGTACCTAATCTATTCTCTTTTGTCTATTGTTCTTATTATTGACATTTTAACAGATATGAAGAAAGAGAAGTTAACTTCCTCAAAAGCTTGCTAGTGAAAAACTCTCAGGTTTAACTCAAGTTCTTTTCTCCTGGGTCACTAAATTATGCTTTAGTTCAATCTTGTTTTAGAGATGTGCCTGATATTATATCTTCTACTGAGGAAGGATTTTGAAATTATTTTGGTATCTCTCTATGCTCTAGATATGAATAGATTCAAATCTGAATCAACACAACAATCTCAAGGTGCAATTTTTCTGGGTAATAGTGTGAACACAATGATACCAACCGTCAGAATAATTATCATCAGAGCCCAGCATAGTAGTCTGAATGTGTATCTGATGTGTCAGCTTTGATATGAGTTCTGGGTATACATATCAGTTCCATAATGCTTTTTTTTTCCCCTTTCAAAAAGACAAGTTCAACAAGAGCTCTTTAGCAGTCATGAAGCTGGGACAAGGTTATATAGTTGCCTGATATCTCAGCCGCTTTCTTGTCACCCGGCTCGTACTGCAATACTTAGCAAATAATTGTCAGCAAGGAGCCAGCAGAGGAATCCAAGGGCAGACCTGCATATCAGGAGTGTTCCTTTCTCGTGGCAGCTGCAGAGTTCAGGATGCTCTGGTCAGTTTGCTTACAGCAGATCCAGATTACCTCTTGCACATGTATAGGTCAACATGAAAATATCACATTGCATTTTGCCCTTTTTACAATCAATCCACACACATTGTTGATGTCTGAATTTAGACCATCTTATTTCTACATGAGGAAAACAGGTATAATTTAAGATACTGTCTCATCAGGGGAAGAGTCTTTTTATCTCCTAATATTCTGAGGCAGCTGTGAGATTTTGCTCTTGCAGCCCCATATCCTGGGCTGGCTCTGCCAGCAGGGCTGAGTGGGAGGGGTACCACCCTCCCAGGAAGTTAGAAAGTAAGAAAACCTTGTGCCCTCAACCAGTCTTTATGTCACCCTTGCGCTTGATTTTCTATTGCTGTACTCTACTTGGCCTCCTGAGTGCTGACTTGGACATTTATTCTTAAAGTTTGGTGTCCATGGGTTTCTGTCTGGCCTTTGCCATAATTGCTGCTGGTAATTTGGTAGAATTCTTGATTATAAATAACATTCTAATAAATAATGAAAAATGAAAAGTAAAAACTGATTGCTGGTGATTTCAGACACACTGTGATAGTTTTGGAGGGGGGGATAAATAGGTTCTGACCTCAGAATGGTGGCACAAATTGCGAAGAGTCAAGGGTAATGACAGTTCCACTCATGTTGCTCCGTGTCAGGATATACTCCTATTAGATTATCATCACATGAGTAAAAACACAGTAATTGCCTGGCATGGAGCAAATGTTTAATAAGTGAGGCCAATTACCATGCTTATCCAATTAGGTATATAAACTTATTTGTGATGAAAGTCCTCTGTAATCAGGCTAAATACCACCTCTGGGCACAGCCCATGCTTCAGCCAAACATGTTTCCTGCAAAGGGCCCCTGGACTCGAATGCTCCCATTCCCTTCATGGTTGCCATATGCATCCTGAACATTCTGGTCCTGCAAAAGTGCTTCTTCCTTCTTAACTGGACAGCCCTCTTCCTCCTGTCAACAGCACCCTAAGACATTTTGTCCTTTTCTTACAGGCATTTAAATAGGGTATTTCGAACTGACTAGTTCAATTCTCAGCTCTACCACAAACTACCTCTGTGATCGAGAAATTCATTTAGCACTTCTGAGTCAAAGTTTTCTTATCTGAAAAAATGAGGTAATAATACCCGCCACACAAGGAATTAAAATTAAGGTTTATAAGTTATCTGCATAGCGCACAATAAACAGATGTTGTTTATTATTAAGAATAATGGATATGAATAATGAATGACTCAATGGACATGATTTGAGCAAACTCCAGCAGATAGTGAAAGACAGAGAAGGCTGGCATGCTGCAGTCCATGGGGTTGCAAAGAATCAGACATGACTAAGTGACTGAACAAAAAATTATTATGAAAAAGACAGTAGGGCTTGATTATAAAGATTATCATAGAGAGTGGCAGTAATTGACTGAGTGGATCTTCTAATTTAAAACACTTTGCAGATTCCCCTTCGCGTTTGAACTGCACTAGTTAAAGAATTATTATCTCTGGACTTCCCTGGTGGCTCAGACGGTAAAGTGTCTGTCTATAATGCGGGAGATCCGGGTCCAAGCCCTGGGTTAGGAAGATCCCCTGCAGAAGGAAATGGCAATCCACTCCAGTACTATTGCCTGGAAAATCCCATGGACAGAGGAGCCTGCTAGGCTACAGTCTATGGGGTCGCAAAGAGTCAGACATGAAACTTTCACTTTTCTTTATCAGCATATCAAAAGTAAATCTCATCATAAGTGCATGCATATGTGTTCAGACACATGATTTTATGATTTTTATTGTACTAGGGAAAAATTCATATCTGAAAATATTTCCCTTCTATACTTTCATGAACACTCTGGCAGCTAATTTAAGAGTGATGGACATTCAGTCCACAGCTTCATATAAGGTTTATGATCCTAAGCACTTTGGGGATATAACACTGAGCTAACAAGCACACAGGTACCTGTGGCCTTAGAGCCTTTCCCTGAGCAGTTTTTCATAGAGAGATGGCCGAGGGAGAAAGCATGATGACAGAGTATACATAGGCTTGGAACAAAGAAGGCAAGAATTCAACATTTACATACTTCAAGTTTTGTCCAAAAATGCTCTGATATCCTTCCTGAGGATAATACCCTTCCTTGCTGAGTATTTGTTAATTGCTTCATCCTCCTGGCATTCTATTTCCAAGAGGAAGGCCCTATTTACTTAAACGTTTTCATCTTATATTTAAGGTACAAAGGTTTGCATTAATGGTCCTTGTCTTTTGATGCACTAATTTCATTGATCTAAGCATGGTCCATCTCTATACATATAGTTTCTTAAATAACTTAATCCTGTACCCATGAACCCAACATCTCAAAGGCCTAATTATGAATCTGTTTTTATTTTGGTCTTTATCAAAATTTAAATAAATATATGTATTACACCATGACCACCTGAGCACCAAAGAATTTATGCTTTTGAATTGTAGTGCAGGAGAAGACTAACACATGTACACCTGTGGAGGATTCATGTTGATGTATGGCAAAACCAATACAATATTGTAAAGCAATTAGCCTCCAATTAATATAAATAAAGTTAAATTAAAAAATAATAAAAAATAAAAAATATTTTTAAAAAAGATTCCCTTGGACTGCAGGGACATAAAACCAGTCAATCCTAAAGGAAATCAACCTTGAATATTTGAATACTCATCTGAAGGACTGATGCTTAAGCTGAAGCTCCAATACTCTGGGCACCTGATATGAAGAGCCGACTCATTGGAGAAGACTCTGATGCTTGGAAAGAGTGTGGGGAGGAGGAGAAGTGGAGGACAGAGGATGAGATGGTTGGATGGCATCATCGGCTCAATGGACATGAGTTTGAGCAAACCCTGGGAGATGGTGAAGGACAGGGAAGCTTGGCACGCTATAAGTCCATGAAGTCACAAAGAGTTGGACACAACTTAGAGACTGAACAACAACCTGATACATTAGGTGACAGTAGACAGATGACTTATGTCTTCCCACTGCCCACAATCTTCCTTGGGGTAACTGACCCCTTTCTACTTCCTGTGATCCTAGTGGTCTGCCAATCCAAAGAACCCACACAACTAGCTTTACTTCTCAATGACCTCAAGCCATGCATTTTTTCCCCTTGTTGTCACTTATCTGCCTTTTGACCTTACCTGCACCCTAACCACCTACAAGTACTTAGGAGAGAGATGGTGGTAGTATGGAGCAGTTCACAGTGATGCAGTTGGTAAGGAGAATCAGATTATGGATATATTTGAAAGATATAGGCAACACTATTTACACTGAATAGAAGTAAGGTGTGAGATAGGGAGGCAGAGCAGGAAAGAATGGCTTGAAGGATGGAGCAGTTGAAAAATAGGAATGCCCTATTAACACGCAGGGATATTAATATTGGAAGAGGAGTCTGTTTGAGGCTAGGTAGAAATCAGTTAGTTTTGAGAGATGTTAACTCTGGGGGCTAGTAGATATCCTTAGATATCCAAGTGGAGGTGGCAAGTAGTTTGATCAATGGGTCTGTGGTTTAGAGCACACAGAGGCTGGGACTTAAGTTTGGAGGTGCAGCATGTAGATGACAGGCTAAGCCAAGAAACCTGATGAGACCATCAGGAATGAATGGAGATAGATAAGTGGACCAAAGACAAACCTGGGGCAATTCTGAGTCCAGAGAAATGAAGAACCACCCAAGGAGATCAAAGAGTAGGAAGAAGGTGGAGTTTCCTAGGAGATGGGGAAAATGGGGCTCCACACAGGAAGGATTAACAACTCTGTCCAAGTCACTGATGAGTCATGTAATAATGAGAACTGGAAATTGACCAGGAGTGGACTTGATAAGAGCTGTTTGACAGAATCAGTGTAAGTAATAATGATCAATACTGTACTAGTTTCATAGTTGCTATTCAGTTGCTAAGTTGTGTCCAACTCTTTGTGATACCATAAACTACAGCATGCCAATCTTCCCTGTCCTTCACTATTTCTCAGAGTTTGCTTAAACTCATGTCCATTTTGTCAATGATGCCATCCAACCATCTCATCCTCTGTCACCTCCTTTTACTCTAGCACTCAACCTTTCCCAGCATCAGGATCTTTTCCAATGAATTATCTCTTCACATTAGGTGGGTCAAAGTATTGGAGTTTCAGCTTCAGCATCAGTCCTTCCAATGAATATTTAGGGTTGATTTCCACTTAGATCTTTGAGATTTGGGGTACATGATGAAATGTTTATTAGTATAGATTCAGGAGAGAATGAACGAAGAGAAACTATTGATAGTCAGTGTTGATGTTACACTTCCCCTTGAAAGGTCCAGCTTAATCTTTTTGGAAAGATTTACTTGCTTTTAGACACTTTACCAAATGTAAAATTTGCATGACAATTAATTTAATAAATTCCTTTCTAGCTTCTAATGAAACATCTGTGCCTTTTTGTCCACTGTGATGACTGAGATGTATCAGTTCTGTTCAGTTCAGTCGCTCAGTCATGTCCAACTCTTTGAGACCCCATGAATCACAGCACGCCAGGTCTCCCTGTCCATCACCAACTCCCGGAGTTCACTAAGACTCATGTCCATCGAGTCAGTGATGTCATCCAACCATTCATCCTCTGTTGTCCCCTTCTCCTCCTGCCCCCAATCCCTCCCAGCATCAGAGTCTTTTCCAATGAGTCAACTCTTCACATGAGGTGGCCAAAGTACTGGAGTTTCAGCTTTAGCATCATTCCTTCCAAAGAAATCCCAGGGCTTATCTCCTTCATAATGAATTGGTTGGATCTCTTTGCAGTCCAAGGGACTCTCAAGAGTCTTCTCCAACACCACAGTTCAAAAGCATCAATTCTTTGGCGCTCAGGTTTTTCACAGTCTAACTCTCATATCCATACATGACCATATGGAAAAACTATAGCCTATGGTATGCAATAAAATTATTAATAATGTTATCCTTTCAAATGAGAATCTACTCCTTGATTCACACCATTAAATAACCTTCTAATCTGTGAGTCAAAATGTCAACCAATACCTTGGACTGGGTCCTAAGGATATTGGTGGGTAAAAAAGAACATTCCTTAGCTGGTTTATTTTTTCTTCAGTATTAGTGCTAGCTTGGCTCATCTCTATATCTGATGTAAGATTGCTTTTTACCCAGGAATTTGAAAATAATTTAACTGGAGCATTTCTAACCAGATGTATATATATATTTCTTATTAAATTCTGGCTAGAATCCATAGTTCTGGAGCTGTATTGTTTTACAGATTTTATGACTGGTTTGTCACAGAAAGTAGAATAAAACCCAATCTTTTTCTTTATTTCTGGGTATCAGTTTCATTTGGCAATGCCAGTATTTCCATAGCATATACAAGATGCTTGATGTTGAGCTGTGGCTGAGGCTGAAGCACTGTGATAACTCACATTCATGGGCCTGAACCCAGTGTATCACCAGACAGACACGAAAGGCCAGCTCTTCTCAGCAATGCGTCCCTAGCAATCTACTTGGTTTCAATTTCCAAACAAACAGATGGGTTTCAGTAATAAACACAAAACAGACCTACAACTTGAGGATGAATATTTACTTTGTTACCTAAACTATTGTGGTTAAGCATTAAAGTTTCCCACTTAAAATAATTAGTAAGGACAGACAAAATTATAATTACATAGGTTGTAAGAATTTCAACACAGGTATTTTAAAATATAGGTATTTGGTGATCTCAAACTATGTGATATCCCTGTTATTTCTAGAGAATTCAAAATGCAAGCATAGATAATTTATATATGTGTATCGTTCATGAGCAAGTGCCTGAGTATTAGTCACTTAGTCATGTCTGACTCTTTGTGATCCCATAGATTGTAACCCACCAGGCTCCTCTGTCCATGGGGATTCTCCAGGCAAGAATACTGGAGTGGGTTGCCATGTCTTCCTCCAGGTGATCTTCCTAACCCAGAGTTTGAACCCAGGTCTCCCCCATTGCATGCAGATTCTTTACCACCTGCGCCACCAGGGAAGCCCAAGTATAACATAATTATTTTAAAAAGAAAATCACTATTATGAGAAAAGTAAGGACAGAATGTAGAATTTTACCTAAATCTGTATAATCGTCTCTATTAGTTTGCTAGAACTTCTCTAACAAATACCATACTGGGTGGATTAAACTACAGAAATTATTTCCCTACAGTCTTAGAAGCCAGCAGACTTGAGATGAAGCTGTTGGCAGAATTGGTTTCTTCTATGGCTTCCTTCCTTCTCTTATCGATAATCGCCTTCTCTGTGTGTCTTCATGTGGTCTTACTTCTGCATATCAATATTCTCTTCTTATAAGGACATCAGTCACATTGGTCACCTTATCTTAATTACCTCTTTGAACATCATATAACCAAACAGTCATATTCTGAGGTGCTGGAGGTCAAGAATTCAACATATCAGTGAAAGGAAGATTCAATATAGCTCTTAACATTTTCTATCATATTAGACAATTTAAAACTCACATCTAGAGCTGCTGCTGCTGCTGGATGAACTGGTTGCCCTAGTGGACAAGCGCGACGCGCTCGTCAGGGACTTGGACACGCGAAGAAGAAGATGAACATGCAGCGTGACCTCTGGAGCAAAACAAAGGCAGGATAGCCAAGAAAGAATAGAAACGTGTCCTTCAGCAGAAACCAGACCAGAGTCCTGATCAACATTTTATTAGCCTTGGGTTCCCCAGACCATAAAAAAGAAGTCATTCTTGTTGATTTAAAACCTGTAACATTTTGTTTGACTGGATCGTACTTCTTTACCACCACCACCCTTTTCCTCCCTCCTTTCCAGATTTTGTACAGAACTCCCAAATAGCTTTAAGGGTTTTTTGGTGTGAATTAATCATTTCCTTGAAATCATGTGAAGTAGTTTGCACAGACATCTTGTGAGCGACTGGTATTGGGAGTGTTCAAGAAACTGTTCAAAGAAAGAAAACTCTTCCCTCATTGTTTTCCCTCATTTTTTGATGGAGGAAAATTTAAAAACATTTTTGTTGTTGTTAATGTTGTTGTTAATAGCATAATGAGGGATGGGAGGGGGCTTAAGAGGGAGGGATAAAGAAAACGTCATGAATGATTTTTTCCAGTCCTGCCATATGTAACACTGAGTCTGTTACCTAAATTTTATAGTTAGATCATATTCAATTTACTTATTAAACTGTGTTCTGTTGACCAGTGGGATTTTCTGCAGTTGTTTTACATTTCACTGTAGAGATAATAAGAGTACTTCTCCTCTGCTTGCTTCAGAGGGTGGCCTTTTAATGTAGCCTGAGACAAGTCCTATGATTTGAAGGTGAGCAGCAAGAATGGGACTAATTGATATGCATCAGTTTACAAAGACAGTCTCATCATCTGAGAATGCACCTTCTTTTTCTCTGGATAATTATTTATTACATCTAGCTTGGTTCCCACATTTTGTTGGGTCTTAAAAATTGGCTCAAGAACGCTGTTATTATTTATTCTGTATTGATAAAATCTGTCTTGCCATTACTGAGTAAATCCTCCAATTAATATTTTCTTCTCTAGCATAGCACTGTCATTTTTTGTGAAAATGGTTATCTGTTTATTTATTACAATACTGAGTCATATATAAATTTTCAATAAAAGCAGAAACTTTCTTACCTTAAAAAAATTATGTGAATTATTAAAATAATGCAGTTTTCAAATGTTTTCTTTCTTTCATGGCTTCATACTATCGTTATCTAAGTTTTCAGAGTAAGATGCATGTAGGAAGAGATCTGTCATGTCAGTAATGAATATAATTTTATATTTCAGATAATCTTATTTCTTTTATTTCAGGGAAGCAAAGAAATTGTTATTGTTTTTATAACACAGTGTGGGTGGAGTCCCACTCTAGGGGAAAGTCACTGCTTTAGTAACTGGAAATTTGAACAAAATTTCTGGCTTCATGAAGCTTACTTTCTAGCAGGAATACAGATTAAACAATAAACAAATATATATACAGTCAACCCTTAAACAATGTGTGGGTTGGGGCACTGACACTCAGCAGAGTCAAAATTCTGAGTATAACTTGTAGTCAGTGGGCCCCTTTGTAATACGTGGTTCTTCAGTATCCTTGGTTCCATATCTGTGGATTCAAACAACCCCAGATTATGTGGTACTGTCGTATGTCCTATTGGAATAAATCTGCATATAAGTGAACTCATGAAGTTCAAACTCATGTTGTTCAAGGGTCAACTGTGGTTTTTAATTTTTTACTTATTTTTCTAAAATTTTAAAAAATTTGTTTTTAATTGGAAGATAATTGCTTTACAATATTGGGTTGGTCTCTGCCGTATATAAACATGAATCAACTATAGGAATATGTATGTCCCCCCTCTCTTGACCCCTTTCCAGGTGCCTAGCATCCCGGCGCAGAGGTTTAAAGACCCCTGGGGTGGGGGTGGGGGTGGGGCGGTCGCCCGTCTGCCCATCTGCCACCCCTTTCCACCCCTCTAAGTCCTCAGAGAGCCCTGGGTTGAGCTCCTTGTATTCATACAGCAAATTCCCACTGGCTATGTATTTTCCATATGATAGTGTATATCTTTCCATGATACTCTCTCCATTTAGCCCACCTTCTCCTTCCTCCACTGTGTCCACAACTCTGTTCTCTATGTCTGCATCTTCATTGCTGCCCTGCAAATAAATTCATCAGTACCATCCTTCTAGATTCTATATGATGATGCAACAAGTGCAAGAAAGAAAGACTCAGGGAGATGAAGGAAAAGAGCTGTTTGCTTGGAATATGCATGGAGGACCTCTGTAAGGTTACATTAGAGCAGAGAATAAAGTGAAGGACAAAGCCTGGGGAAGGTTCAAGCAGTGCTTGAGGATGGCAGTTAGTTTGCTATGTGATCTATCTCCTCCCTCATGAAACCCTAAGTGTCACAGATGTAGGACAATTGGGCCATCAGTCTCAAGGCAGATACCTCGGTACCTTAGCAGTGCCTGATACAGAGTGAAAAAATCAATACATAATTTATTAAATAACTCCATGTTCTTTATCTTTTGAAAAGCAGTTTAGTGTGATGATAAGTTAGGGAAGAATTGTAAAGATGTGATGGACAAAGATTCTATGTGAACAATAATATGAAAACAATTCTGATATTAGCAATGAGAAATCTGCAGAAATAAGCGGAACGTTGATGATTAAAGATACAAGGAAACAAAAAGTAGACAACTAAGTATTAAAAAAAAAAGAATAGATACCCAGTTCATTCAGTTTCTGTGGGAGTGGTTTAGTCCCTAAGCTATGTCCAACTCTTGTGACGCTATGGACTGCAGTCTACCCCAGTCTGCACTGACCATGGGATTTCCCAGGCAAGAATACTGGAGACAGACAGTCTCCTGCATTACAGGTGGATTTTTTACAGCTGAGCCACCAGAGAAGCAAAACCCAGTTTTCAGATCCAGGAGGTTCCTTCTGTGTCATTTGAGTTCTCCAGGAAGCAGAGGCTGAGCCGAAGTTAGGAGTTCACAAGCTTTATTGGGAGGTAAGGCTTGTGAAAGGTAGAAGAAGAATGAAGCAGGACAGCAAAGAAATCCTTCAGACCTCAATGCAGCAGTGCCATGCCAGCTCCTGGGGCAGGGAAGGAGCAGGTGGGGGGACGGATGTTGGGAGAAGGAGGATTGAGCAGGGGGCACCTCTGACCAAGTTGTACATCTGAAAGTGTCTCTACCACCCTAGAGGACACACCAGAGCAGAGATTGCCCTTGGAGACAAATTATATTGGTCAGAAATAGCCAGGCCCTACCCGCTGGCAGTGCTCTGTTATTGCTGGGCCCCTGGGGGAGAAGAGAAGCGGACCTTGCTGGAAGAATGTCTGGAGGCTGTTAGCTCCTTGCAGCCTCAATGCAAGCTCTTCCTTGAGAGGAGACCAGAGAGGTGCCCCATGCTCACCACTCTGACAGAGGCAGCAGCAGCCCTGATGGCACACTGGGTGGCCTTCCGGGGGACTCATAGGAGAGGTCTCATACCCAGTAATTTTCTGGTTCTCTTGTGCTGTCATTATTAGTTTTAATAGCAGTTAGACTTATCTGTCAGATATCTTTTTAAGCTCCTTATTTTGTGTGTATTGATTTTTTTTAATTCAAAAATTTAGGCAGTTATCCAGGGTTAAGCTGCAAATATTACAAATAGCTAAAACAAGGGGCCTAGCTGTGGTGTCTCATCCCTCTCATCCCACCTTACCCTTTTCTCAAATTCCTCATATAATCTCCATCAAATATGCTTCTCCTGTTACAGAACCAAACTTGGGTCCCCTTGCCTACATGCAGTAAAACCAATCTGCTGACACTGGGTTATGGTGCAGATGTGGTGTTTATTGCAGAGTGCAGGCTATTGTTGTTGTTCAGTCACCAAGTCATGTCCAGCTCTTTGAAACCCAGTGATAATAGCTCACCAGGCTCCTTTGTCCATGGGATTTTCCAGGCGAAAAAACAGGAGTGGGTTGCCATTTTCTTCTCCAGGAGATCTTGGAGATCCAAGATCAAACCTGTGGTTCCTGCATTGGCATGGGGATTCTTTACTGCTGAGCCACTAGGGAAGCCCTAAAGAGTCCAGGTAACTCATGCTTAAAGGACCCAAATTCCATGAAAGCTTTCAGGGAAAGGTTTTTAAAACCTGGGTGAGGGGGAGTGATGTGGTGTGTGTGATCAGCTTGTGAATGTTCTGATTTGTTGGTGGCGAAGTAATCAGGAGTCAATGTCATCAACCTTCTGGTTCCACCTGGTCTGGAGTCTATGTGTTTGTGGGCAGCATACAGTTAACTTCTTCCACACTATGGGGATTACAGGATCTGCAAAACAGCTCAAAGGATATGTCTCAGAATATCATCTTTAGCCCTTGAGAAACTAAAAGTTTAATGACTAAATTATTACTATTTTGTCTTGCTTGACTGTTTCCTTTTCTGCATTTTCTCACTTCTCTGATTAAATTTACTCTTTGGAAACCAGAGAAGGCCTAAGAGGCTAAAGTTTTTCTACAGACAAGAGGCAGGTGGAGGACGTGGGGTTGAGGGGTTGGTTCGGGAAGGGCCCATAAGGTCCTGCTAGTTTACACTCCCACACTAGAGGAGTGAGGGGGTTGGTTCAAGACTATGGATATTGGCAGAGCCTATTTTCTTTGTCCTTGTCTTATTTATTAAGATGCACACACATGCAATGGGAAATTCTATTTCTACCCAGTGCCCATTTGGAGAGCAGGAACTATCTATGACATGTAATGAGGAGATGCAGAGGATGTGGAAGAGAATAAATAGGCCTTGGGAAGGCAGGATTCTGTGAAGGGTTTTTGCTCCCTGTACCTGTTGGCTGCTGATACCAGAGGGAATGAGCACAGATCAGAAGCTACCTTTATCCCAGGCTCAGGTGACTGTTCATATGACAGTTTAACTAGCAGTTTTTGAGGGCTCAGTGCACACCAGAAACCTCATATATTATTTTGGCTCCAAATATAGTAGGACTGAAAATGTTAGTCGCTCAGTCGCGTCCTATTCTTTGTGACCCCGTGGACTGTAGCCAGCCAGGCTCCTCTGTCCATGGAATCCTCCAGGCAAGAATATTGGAGTGGGTAGCCTTTCCCTTTTCTAGGGGATCTTCCCAACCCAGGAATCAAACCTGGATCTCCTACACTGCAGACAGAGAGAGCCACCAGGGAAGCGCCATAGTAAGATTATTTCCTCCATTTTGTAGATGATAAAATTGAAATAGAAAAAAGTGATTAAATATCTCATGCAAATTCACACAGCTACGTACCATGTGACAGAGCTGAGATACAAATGAAGATTCCAAATTTCAAATTCTACCCACTAATTATTTCTCAGAATGAGAACTTACACAGCTTACTAAACTGTTATGTTTAAAAAAAGAAAAAAAGAAAGAGGAGTAT
The DNA here is from genome assembly GCF_001704415.2 of Capra hircus. Taxonomy (NCBI): domain Eukaryota; kingdom Metazoa; phylum Chordata; class Mammalia; order Artiodactyla; family Bovidae; genus Capra; species Capra hircus. The sequence continues at coordinate 44,230,504 of NC_030816.1, forward strand.
TACTTTTCATCCATAGATTGCGTATGAAGAAAGATGCATGTATTTTCCTTTGTTTGGAGATTTTTTTCTACCTCATTACTTTAGATCTTGCTTGTGACAGGCAGGTCCTCTCTCTAGGCCCTATTTATATTTCAAAATCTCTCGATTGCTGTGATATTGAGAACAGGTTTCTCATTAGTATTCAGGTGACAATAAGAGGAAGCTACCAAACAATGCACATGATGGAAGAAGGCTGTCATTATAAACTGAACTTATGAGAAATGCCAGTCAATACTGGTTGCTTGTAGGCTTTTCTTTCTTTCTTCCTTTTTTTTTTTTTTTTTTTTAAAGGAATCATTTAGAAGCAGCCTCTGACTGCATGGTAACCCGCTGTGAGAAATGGGAGTGTCTGGTTAGGTTGAAACCAGAGTAGAGAGCTTAGAAGAGATTTAGGGAGCACATCAGGTCCACAGAGCCAGCCTCTGAATCAGGCAGGGGCGCAGTTGACCTTTCATGGAGGGCAACAAGCCCTGGTCTCTTTATTCTTAACAAAATTACTCAGCAGGCCATGTTCATGTTCCTGTTCCATGTTCAGAAATCCCTAGAGAAAGTTCTGCTTCGACACCCTGATAAGAGCAGCTGTTTCTAACAGCTCAGTCTTCACTGAGGGGTCAGGGGGCCGGACCCAGAGCAGCCCTTGCTCCTCACCAGGTGGTGGGGATCTTCTCATGCTGAGATGTGTGATTTCTCAATGCCACACATTGAGAGCTCTCCGGGAACAGGACTCTTAGGCTGGCCTCCGCTGGCTCCTTAGCGTGCTTCTGCAGTGGGTGAGGATTCTTCTGCCATCCATAGGGAATGGGTGGCCATCTTGAGATGAGACAGAGGCAGGTGGAATGGCCCCCTGAATTGGGGGCAACTGTCACAGCCCCAGAAGAACTCTCTTTGCCTACCCTTCAGTATCTGTGCAAGCCTGTATGGCTGGTGATTGACATACAACTCAGTACATCTGCTCTAGAATGTAAATTATGTGAAAGGAATGATGGGGTCTGTTTACCGTTGTCTCTATTCAGAGCACCCTGATGATGACATCATCATGTTGTTTAGTCTCTAAGTTGTGTTCGACTCTTTTGTGACCCCATGGACTGCAGCCCGCCAGGCTCCTCTGTCCATGGATTTCCCAGGCAAGGATATTGGAATGGGTTTCCATTTTCTCCTCCAAGGGATCTTCCCATCCCAAGGATGGAACCCATGTCTCCAGCTTGGCAGGTATATTCTTTGCCACTGAGCCAGCTGGGAAGCTGAGTTCACCATAGGCAGTTGATATATAACTATTTTTATGAATAGATAGGCTGAAGGAAGAGCTTTTTATCTGTGCTGGAGAGTGAATTGGAATTACCCACGTGACACACTACCTCCAGAACTGCCTGGGAACCCTTGCAGATGTACATAAGGGTCTCCTCTGCTAGCTCGGCATTCACCACTCACCTGGCTCTTTTCCTCGTCCACCTATTACTGGTTCTCTGTTGCCATTTATGTCTCCTCTGGCTCTTGCTGATCCTTCAGTCTTTGTCTTCCCGCTTTCTCTAAACTCTCAATCCCACATGTTTCTTAATAATCTGACCTCTGCTTCCACAATCTTCACTTTCAAGCATCCCCCAGGCCTTTTCAGGACATTTTGTGATTTGAAGCTGAGTGACCAAAGCCAACTTTTCCTTGAACGGCCACCTTCCTGTCACTTCTCCTTTCCTAACCTTCATTTGTATCTTTTTGGTGGAATGATATCATGAATGCTGGGAATTTTCTTTGGAAGCAATGATTCTTGCTAATGTGCCACCCTTCTCTGGGAACAGAAACTAACAGGTAAGCACATGTAAAGAACACTTGCCCGCGGTAGAAATAAAATGCAGTGTGACTTTCCATTCTCTGTATTTTGAAGATATGCTCTCATTCAGCTGCTGTCTGAACAGCTATTTTGAACGCATCACTGGTCCAGGTTCTGGGAGGAATACAAAGAAGCAGGTTCCTCATCATTCAGTGGCCTGAAGGAAGAGCTGTGTAGTTGGGCATACATGGCGAATGCCAGGAAAGATAACAGGATGTGGGGTGGATGTGAGCACTGCCAATGCAGCAGGCGTTTTAGGAGCAAGAGCATTGCTAAGAATCCCAAAGACCACAAATAAGTAGTTTACCTCGGGCTGCTTTGGTTTCAGTCCTAAAGAACTGAAGATATCCTGGGAGAGTTTTCATAGGCTGGAAACATCCAGTGGGACAAATCCTAAAACCTATTGGATTTCAAAAAGAGAAATGGAAAGTGTTTCTTTTAAAAGGTGTTCATTAAAATATTTGCCTTTCCAACACCTCATCCTGAAAATATTTTCCCCATGTGTTTTCTATACATATCTCACTTTAAAATAAAAACCGAGGAAAATGACCTTAAAATATATCATTGCTATTTCTAGGAATATTGAATATGCAAACATTTGCACTCCTCAGGCCATGAGTCATGTGAATAATTCTGTTTTTCTTTCTTTCTTTTTGCAACCTGTGTAAGGGTTGTTTTCCATACTGCAAAGGATTTGGCTCCTTAGTCAACAGAAGTCCCAACTGGGTTGAATATCCAAGATGGTTCCCTCACATCTCCCAGATTTAGGCTGGCTGCAGGCTGAGAGATCCTCCAGGGTCTTGACAGGAACACATACACCTGGACTTTTGATGTAGCTTTGGGGATCCCAATAGCATAGCGCTTAAGTTCTTGGAGGGATTATAACCATTACACATAATTTATGATGGCTATCTATGGTATACATTATATATGATTATATCATTATATATATTATATAGTATATTGTAACAACCATTTTCCTTGACTCCAAACTGTTTTGTCAGGAATTTGGGAAGAACTTGGGTGGGAGGTTTGTCCCTGATCCATAAAATGCCACGTGGGGTTGATTCTAAGAAGCTCAAGCAGCACTAAAAGGCTTCTTCTATTCTAATCTCAGAAGCTCCATAATGTCATTTCAATTATTCTCTATTAGCCAATTAAGCCACTGGGACTAGGGCATCATATTTGAGGAGCAGGGAATTAGACTCCACCTCTTTATATGAACAGCAGCCTGTATTCATGAAGGGAAGCTACTACCAGTCTGTCCCCTGGTCATTACGATTTACATCTCTCCCACATGTAAGACACACTCCTGCTACCTCAAAGCCCAAGGTTCTCTGTCCAACATGACTGCTGCTCAAGGTCCAGGAGCTCGCCGTCTAAATTTAGGTCCAAATGTGGTAGAGGTTTCCCAAGTGTAGTTACTCTCAACTTGAGACTGAGTTGGAGAGCAGTTATCTCCCTTCCTCACACCCAACATACAATGCTGATACAAGCGTAGGATAAAGTAATAAATGGTCCAGATCCCTAAGTGGAGGGCTGTGAGATGAGATGTAAGTAGCATCATTGTCCTAAAGCATTTCTGAGAATTAACCAGGCACGTGTTGGCTTTTTCTTGACATAGGCTCTGACTCCACTCCCTGAGAAACATTCTCTGTGGATATAGATAGACTCTGCTCTCTGGACTTTTGCTCTGTGTTTGCAGTTGTGTGGTTTTCTCAGCATATTTCCAGCCCTGGATGACTGAAGACCCAGAGGTCTGTCTTTCTTTTCTTTTTTTTTTTTTTAAATTGAACAGTCTTTTTCAATTCAAACTAACAAATAAAATTCTCTTACAAACTATGAGTTGCTTAAAAACAACATTGGGGTTCCCTTTATTAGACAAAAGTCAGATCTGTCCATCTATTAGATTCAAGTTCCTTTACTCCAAGAATCAGGGTGCTGTTGGGCAACGCCCTTAGGATCCATAAAAATCCTTTTGTCTAGCTGAGCTTATGCAAGCCATATCCTCAAGATTCTTAAGGGCCTCATTGTTTACTTCTAGAGAAACTTTGAGCAGACCTTTAAATCTTCCTGAATTCTCAACAAAGGGTTTAATTGTTATATCTTTTTTTTTTTTTTTTTGTGGCCCAAGCATTTTACTTTATTTTTATTTTTATTTTTTTATTGAAGTATAGTTGATTTACAGTGTTGTGTTACTTTTAGGTATACAGCAAAGTGATTCAATTATACCTACACGTCTTTTTTTTAAAATTGCTGATTCTTTTCCTATCTAGGTTATCATAAAATATGGGTATAGTTCCCTGTGCTATACAATAGGTCCTTGTTGGTTATTTATTTTATATATGGTAATGTGTATATATTAATCTCAGACTCTTAATTTATCCCTTCTCTTCCCCCTACCCTTTGGTAACCATTGTATCCTAAACTTTATCATTACCCTGAGGCCATTTCTCATTTTGATAATCTTTTCCCTGGCTAAAAAGTCTATCTTGAAGCCTGTATAATTCCATTTTAAACTCATTTTTCTATCATGACTCCAAAAAATGTTGGTGCTTTCATCATTGTGCCTGGAAATCTCCTTAGCAAAGCATGGCAGGTAGGTATAATTCTATTTTCCACATTGTCAGAAGTGACAGAGTTGCCAAATATTCATCCATAATATTGGAATATTATTATGGCAGAGGGTATTTCTAACAGAAGGTGTCTTTCCTCCAGCTGTGATAACAATGTCTTCATTCTTTACTAACAGTCTTCTCAAGGCTCTTTTATCTTCTGCCTGTTTTATAGTCTCAATGAAAATGCTATTTGTTTCAGAACCTCATTTCAAGACATAATTTGTTTCCATTATTTATTGCTGCAAAAAACATTACTTCAGAGTTTAGTGATTTAGAACAGCCATTTTACTTTGCTCACAACTTTGTACATAGGACCTTGGGAAGAACTTGGTTGGAGGTTGGTTTTTGATCCACATGATGGACAGGGAGGCCTGGCGTGCTGCAATTCATGGGGTCGCAAAGAGTCGGATACGACTGAGCGACTGAACTAAGCTGAACTGAATGTTATCTCAGGTAGCTGGGGTAAAAGATGTGCATCCAAGTAAGTTTTCCACACAAGCATCTAGTATCTCAGTGTTTCTTGTTTGAGCAGACTATCTCAGTCGACTCAAAGATTCTCTCAGTGCTTCCCTCTCCATGAGGTTCCTCACCCTTAAGGGTCTTAACCACCTGACTTGGGCTTTTGTTAAAAAAATCATTTTACATGAGAGCATAATTGTGGGCTTCCATGGTGGGCTCAGACAGTAAAGTATCTACCTGCAATTCAGGAGGCTTGGGTTCAATCCCTAGGGTCAGGAAGATCCCCCTGGAGAAGAGAATAACCACTCTAGTATTCTTGCTTAAAGAATTCCATGGATAGAGGAGCCTGGCAGGCTACAGTTCATGGGGTCACAAAGAGTCAGACACGACTGAGTGATTAAACACATAGTTAATTAACAATGTGGCACTAGTTTCAGGTGTACAGTAAAGTAATGCAGTTATACATATACATGTATCTATTCTTTTCCTGTTTAGGTTATTACAGAATATTGAGCAGAATTCCCTGTGGTATACAATAGGTCTTTGTTACTTCTCTATTTTAAATATAGCAGAGTGTACACATCAATCCCAAACTTCAATCTATCCTTCTCCCCAAATCTCCCCACAATAACCATAAATTTATTCTTTGAGTTTGTTTCTATTTTTTAAATAAGTTCATTTGTATCACATTTGTTTAGATTCCACATATAAGTGATATAGTATGATATTTTTCTTTGCCTGGCTTTCTTCACTTAGTTTGATAATCTCCAGGGCCATCTATGTTGTTGAAAATGGCATTATTTCATTCTTTTTTATGGCTGAGGAATATTCCACTATATATCTTCTTTATCCTTTCATCTGTTGATAGACATTTAGGTTGCTTCTATGTCTTAGCTATTGTAAACAGTGCTGCAATGAATACTGGAGTGCACATATCCTTTTGAGCCATATATTGTCACCCTGCTTATTTAACTTCTATGCAGAGTACATCATGAGAAACGCTGGACTGGAAGAAACACAAGCTGGAATCAAGACTGCCGGGAGAAATATCAATTACCTCAGATATGCAGATGACACCACCCTTATGGCAGAGAATGAAGAGGAACTAAAAAGCCTCTTGATGAAAGTGAAAGAGGAGAATGAAAAAGTTGGCTTAAAGCTCAGCATTCAGAAAACGAAGATCATGGCATCCGGTCCCATCACTTCATGAGAAATAAATGGAGAAACAGTGGAAACAGTGTCAGACTTTATTATTTTGGGCTCCAAAATCACTGCAGATGGTGATTGCAGCCATGAAATTAAAAGATGCTTACTCCTTGGAAGGAAAGTTATGACCAACCTAGATAGCATATTCAAAAGCAGAGACATTACTTTGCTGACTAAGGTCCATCTAGTCAAGGCTATGGTTGTTCCAGCAGTCATGTATGAATGTGAGAGTTGGACTGTGAAGAAAGCTGAGCGCCGAAGAATTGATGCTTTTGAACTGTGATGTTGGAGAAGACTCTTGAGAGTCCCTTAGACTGCAAGGAGATCCAACCAGTCCAATCTAAAGGAGATCAACCCTGGGATTTCTTTGGAAGGAATGATGCTAAAGCTGAAACTCCAGTACTTTGGCCACCTGATGCGAAGAGTTGACTCATTGGAGAAGACTTTGATGCTGGGAGGAATTGGGGGCAGGAGGAGAAGGGGACGACCCAGGATGAGATGGCTGGATGGCATCACGGACTCGATGGACGTGAGTCTGAGTGAACTCTGGGAGTTGTTGATGGACAGGGAGGCCTGGTCTGCTGCGATTCATGGGGTCGCAAAGAGTTGGACACGACTGAGTGACTGAACTGAGCTGAACTGATGCCTAGGAATGGGATTGAAGGATCATATCATAGCGCTATTTTTAGTCTTCCATAGTAGCTGTAGCAATTTACATTCTCATCAGCAGTGTAGGTGGGTTCCTTTTTTTCCACATCATTTCTAACATTTATTTATTGTAGATTTTTTGAGGATGGCCATTCTGACTGGTGTGAGGTGATAACTCATTTTAGTTTTGATTTGCATTTCTCATAATCAGTGATGTTGAGCATCTTTTCATGTGCCTCATGGCCATCTTTATGTCCTCTTTGGAGAAATGTCTGTTTAGGTCTTTTGCCCATGATTGGGTTATTTGATTTTTTGATATTAAGTTACAGGAGCTGTTTGTAAATTTTAGAGACTAATTCCTTATCAGTCTCATCATGAGAAAATATGTTTTCCCACTCTTGGGTTGTCTGACTTGGGAGTTTTAAAGCATGGTGCTCTTTGGTAGTGCCACTTATTACATGGTGCATGGCTTCTAAGAGAAAGGAAGCAGGAGATTCCCAGATGAGGTCAAAGCCTGGAATTGGCACGTCATTGTTTCTGCAATTATTTGTGTTTGCTAAAGAAGTAACAGGGCACACCATGTTCTATGAAGTGGAGAAATAGTCTCTACCTTTTGGTATGCAATATCAAGGTGTCATTACAGAAGAGCACATGGGTTGGGAAATAGACTGTGGGCATGTTTGAAAGTACAGTCTGCCACTTCTTCGCTGTTACTACCAAAACTGCACTCCATAGCACTTTGTGGCCATAGTCTTCCACTTTTTACCCTGCTCGATGCCATACTGAAAAATTGATGCTATCTTACCCCTATTTGCATGAAAACTAGTTGCATGAAAACTTTCATGTCATGCAAACATTTAATTGTACTTAAAACTATATTTTTTAATAATACAATTTGGTGTTAAAAGTAGGTTCTGTGCTCTATCAAATACTTGTTCATCTGCAATTCCTCCCAATGTGATGAAACATCAAGAAACACAAGGAGTGCCAGTTTAAATGAGATGAGATCAGGTCTTTTCTTGACCTTAGATATATGCAGTGTTACTGTAATATGTAAAACAGTATTTACAAACTTCTGTATGAAAAGGGAAATGTACAAATTCTTTGATAAAACTTGGCATCTGCATTTATTTCTGAAGAAATTTTAACAATCAGAAGATTGCCAAGGAATCTGTGAAATGCACAATATTTAGCATACATCTACATATTTTATTGTAACTTCACATCCTGATTTTTATTTTTCTCAACTTCTGATCTGAAGAATAATTTATTTAAACAATGGTACAAATTTTCCATAGAAACAAAATACAGTTTTGGATTTGAAAAGGATGTTACTATGAAGTGGACACAAATAAACCAACTTCCCTATTTTTCAACAACAATAGTTTCATAACATTTCATAGCTTTCAAAGAATGAAAGAAAATGTGTTTAAACTTTTGTGTTTTCTCCATTGATCAAGATTTATTTATACTTGCCCCAGTATCTAGATAATATATATTTGTTGTTGCTGTTTAGTTGGTAAGTTGTGTCTGACTCTTTTGCAACTCCATGAACTGTACGTAGCCTGCTAGGCTCCTCTGTCCATAGGATTTGCCAGGTAAGAATACTGGAGTTAGTTGCCATTTCCTTCTCCAGGGGATAGTCCTGACCCAGGGATTGAACCCATTTCTTGGGCATTGGCAGGCAGATTCTTTACCACTGAGCCACCAGGGAAGCCCAAATAATACAATGATTTTTCTTATTTTACATTTGCTAGTCCCCAAACCTAGTATTCTTCTGGGCCGCTTTCTTCTGAAACCTGCATTTCTTTAGGTGTAATCTAAAGAAAATAAAAACGTGCAAGGTATGTTGATTGGAATCTGCTTCTTTATCATAGCCTCCATTAGTAAGAATAATTTATTTACAAAAATGCTAGTTGATGTGCACCATCTAAAAAGCAAACTTAACTTTGCCTGGTCCAGTAAAAGACCAGGCTATTATACTTTTAGGGAGTACAATTTCGTAGAGAATTTAGTAGCTTGCATAGGAGCAGTGGATCAGAGAGCTCTGCTGTATAATGTAAGTGGAGACCGTCTGGGATCTGGAAAGCATAATGCCAGACATGTATGTGTTTGTGTACTCAGTCACTCAGTCGTGTCCGACTCTTTGAGACCCTATGGACTGGTGCCTGCCAGGCTCCTCTGTCCATAGAACTTTTCAAAAAGGAAGAATACTGGAGTGGGTTACCATTTCCTTCTCTAGGGTATCTTCTCGACCCAGAGATCAAACCTGCATCTCCTATGTCTCCTACACTGACAGGTGGATTCTTCACCACTGAGCCACCTGGGAAGCCCATAATGCCAGATATCCTACCCTTTATCTTACTGAGTTAAGACTATTTTTTTTTAAGGTCTTCTTCTTCTGCCTCTTCTCTTCTCCTATCTTGTAAGATTTTAAAATGTTTGTTTAAAAATAGTTGAATTAATGCATAATTTACATACAATAATTTGTACTTATTTAAGGTATAAAATGTGAAAAATTTTGTAGATGTATACATTCATGAAACCATTACCACAATAAAAATAATAAATATTGCATTACTCTAAACTTTCCCCCTTGTACCCTTGTAATCCCTCCCAAACCCCACCTCTCCTCCCATCCCAGGCAAATACTGTTCTGATATTACTATGATTAGTTTGCATTTTCTAGAACTGCATCAAAAAGGAAACATATAATGGCAGCCAAGGTGGTATTAGAATAAGAATACCCTGAGTGTCCCTCACCCCAAGGGCAAACCTACATTATAACTATTTACAGAGCAACTATAGATGAGAACAATGTGACAACCAGCAGAAAAGATCTTCAACAACTACAGATACAAAGAAGGAACCACATGACATGACCTTCCTTGGTGGCTCAGTGGTAAAGAATTGACCCACCAGTGCAGGAGACTCGGGTCAGATCCCTAATCCAGGAAGATCCCACCTGCCACGGAGTAGCTCAGCTTGTTGGCCACAACTATTGAGCCTGTGCTCTAGAACCCAGGAAACTATTGAGCCCACACGCCACAACTACTGAAGCCCCATGCCCCGGAGCCTGCTCTCTGCCACAAAAGAAGCCACTGCAATGAGAAGCCTGAGCAATGCAATGAAGAGAAGCCCCCACTCACAGCAAGTAGAGAAAATTCCATGCAGCAACAAAGACCCAGCATAACCAAAAACAAATTAAAAAAAATTAAAAGAAGAAACCACAATGAAATGGGTAGAAGTGGTGGAGATGCAGTACAGTCAAGACCTACACCCTTAGGTAAGCGACCCCCACGCAGGAGAATAATTACAATTGCTAATGTTCTCTGCAAAGAGTCAAAGGTCTGAGCTCCCTCCACACTGGGCTTCCCAGACCAGGAATCCTGCATCAGGATGATGAAAGCCTAGAATGTTTGTTGCTGAAGTCCAGTGGTGCTTATTTTGAGGAGAGCCAGAAACCTGTGAGAAATAGAGATTTCTATTGTGTAAGAGCTCACACAAAATTTCACACTTTCTAAGACCCAAGAAAAAAAGCCGTAATTTAAACAGAGCCTGAGTCAGACTCACTTGCTAATCTTGGGATGTTTCCCTGGGAAGCAGGAGGCAACTGGGTCTAACTCTGAGGACCCAGACTTTGGGAGCAGCCACTTCAGGGAACTCATCCTACCATGAAGACAGTGGTGCTGGCAAGTACCATTTTGAAATCCTCCCTCTAGGTTATAGTGTCTGGACTCAGTTCCACTCACCAGCCAGTCTTCACTGGTCCTGGGACATCCCAGGTCAAGTGGCTACCTGGGCTGGCACACAGTTCCATCCACCTGCAGGTAGGATGCGACAGGACCCCCCAAACCCTATTCACACTGGGACCAAGCCCCACCCACAAGAGGGCCCAGGACCTGGCTGCATGATCCAGGGGACCAGTACTAGCCCCAAGACTTACAGGGTCTAGCAGTCAGCCATCAGACACAACCATCAAGTGTACTAATGTGTGCATTACAGAATCCCAGAAGAGAGAAAGGGGCAGAGGACAAATTTGAGTATATAATGTCTGAAAACTTTCCTAACTTGGGAAAAGAAATAGACATCCAAATCCAGGAAGCACAGAGCACTCCAGAAAGAAGCAACCCTAAGAGGCCTACACCAAGATACATTGTAATTAATATGGCAAAAAATTACAAATATTAAAAGCAGCAAAGGAAAATCTACAAGTTGCATATAAAACAACTCCCATAATATTGTCTGCTGACTTTTCAGCAGAAAATATGTAGGCCAGAAAGGATTGGCATGATCATTTTAAAGTGATGAAAAGGAAAAACCAACAACCGAGAATACTCTACCTGGCAAGGATCTCATTCAGATTAGAAGGAGAGATCAAATGTTTTACAGACAAGTGAAAGCCCAGAGTTCAGCACCACCAAACCAGCTTTACAAGAAATGTTTAAGTGAATTCTCTAAGTGGAAAAGAAAACTCTACAATTAAAACTATGAGAACTACCAAAGGAAAAATATCCTAAGTAAAGGCAAATATACATTAAAGATAGTGCGTGCTAAGTTGTTTCAGTTGTGTCTGATTCTTTGCAACACTGTGCACTGTGGCCCTCCAGGCTCCTCTGTCCCTGGGATTTTGCAGGCAAAAATACTGGAGTGGGTTGTCATGCCAGCCTCCAGGGGATTTTCCTGACCTAGGGATCGAACTGAAGTCTCATGTGTCTTCTGCATTGGCAGGCAGGTAGTGATCAACCATTTATAAATCTAATAGGAAGATTAAAAGACAAAATCAAGTTTGCCTGAGCACTGGGTCCTGTGCTTTTTAACCTTTTTATGTATTTCTTTCTCTGGTATTGAGTAGTTTCCTTACTCAGGTAGTGTATTAACGCCATGTTGAGTAATCAAGGATGCCCTGTTTAGATCTCCAGAATTCTCCCTTGTGAGGCATTCTCTCATTTACCAACTCTGTCTGACATGCTAGTTTCCAAACTCTCAGCTTGATCTCTCCATCTCAGGAAGTCTGCCAGGCTCTGCCTGCATTCCCCTTTCTTGGACAGTAGCCTGCAACTTTCTAAATCAGAAAACTGGGAAAACTGTAGGCTAGAAGGAAGTGGCATGATCATTATTTCCATCTCTTATAGATCACTGTTCTTTGTGGCCTGATGTCCAGTGTCTTGAAATCCATTGTTTCATACATTTTCCCACTGGGGGATTTGCTTCAGTAGAAACATAAATCTTCCCTGCTGTTCCATATGGATCTGAGTGGAAGTCTTCACATTTTCTTTTACAATTTAGAATACAACGCCCACCTCTATCCAGTGCAAGCAGATTATCATTTATCTGTTTTCGACTAAGAAAACACATAAATATAAACCTTAGTATTACCCAATGTTTAAAAGAGAGTTTCAAAACATTTTGAGCATCTTAAGAGAAATCTGGGAGGAACCAGACATGGAACTCCGTTTATCACTGACTTACCTCCTTGAAGTCCCTCTTGGGCTGAACACCAACCCCCAGCACATATTCTGCCTTGGGTCGCAGGATCTTCTCTTTCTTTCCCCACCTACGATGTTTGATGATGTTTGATGTGTCTGCCTTTCTAATGTAAATAAATACGTTCCAGTCTTCCTTCAAAATTCTCTCTGCTGCCTCATTGATGCAGATTAAAAAGACCTGCCTTCAAAAGAAGTAAAAACAGAAATCTCCTGATAAAGTGCTGTGTGTATATATGTGTATGTTCATAAGTTTGTGAGAAAAAATTTATGAATATGTCTTCTCTAATTTTTATGTATCCTATACCTTGAAAAGACTCTGATGCTGGGAGGGATTGGGGGCAGGAGGAGAAGGGGGCGACAGAGGATGAGATGGCTGGATGGCATCACCGACTCGATAGACATGAGTCTGAGTGAACTCTGGGAGTTGGTGATAGACAGGAAGGCCTGGTCTGCTGCGAATCATGGGGTCGCAAAAGTTGGACACGACTGAGCGACTGAACTGAACTGAACTGATACCTTAAGTTTAGAAGAGTAGCAAACTTAATTAACCACTTGTAATTAGACACATACAAAGTCTGTCTGATTCTGGTTTCTTGATTGGGAAGATCTCTCCCAGATTTAAACTTTTTTTTTTTTTTTTTCCTTGCTGGATGCCTTCCAAACCTTCCATGTGGTTCTGAAGGCATTTTTCAAGGACTGGAAATCTGGAGTGACAGGAAGTATTTCTGTGGGGCATGACAGGAAAGCAGGAGTCCTGAAAGACCACTGCATATTTCCCCCTAAGATCACCTTACCTGGGAGAGGTGCACCTGTGTTCATGGCTGCAGGAACTCTTTAGTTTAAAGGTAAAGGCAAGAGTCAGCAGGGGAAGTGTAACTTTGCACTTTGCTGACAGTCTGTGAAATAAATGGTCCTGGCCTGGTCTCTGACACCGAACTCAGCAGGGATAAAAACCTACTTAAAATGAGCAGTCACAGGCAGCTAAGGTGTCGAGAAACCTTTCCTGGGAGGAACACCTGAGAAGGCAAACAGGGTTGTCATGCTGAAAGCTCTCACATGATTTGATTTCTGTCTTAATATCTGTGTCAAGACTTTTCTGCAAAAGAGAATCATCAAACTTGAAAGAGTAAAACAGGCAGTGTTAAGAGTAAATTGAAATTCAGAACAGGAAAGAAAAATATTATGCATGATGGTAAGACAGCACTTAAATATTTTAAATTCATGTCTTTAGGCAGAAACAAATTAAATTCCAGTTTAGTTATAACAAATCACTCACTGATTCCAGAAATATTTATTGAGTGCCTACCAAGTGCCAGCACTGTTCTCTGCATATGTTCATGGAGCTGGAAGAAAAAAGAGACAAAGATCCTTTCCTCTAAGTGCTCTTATTTGTAATTGTGATTGCAAAAACCTTATCTTAACTCCTTGAAATGTCATAGGGAACAAGAAACTGCCAGTTGACAGGTTTGCCAAATTCTTTCTTAATATTCAAAGAAATGGCAGAAGCAGATTTCAGAAACTCTGTGCCAATGACAACCTTGGATAAAATTAGAAAATAAATTTGAGTCCTTAACACAAGAGAAAGCAATTACCATATACCCAGCTATATGAAGTCATGTGAACAGCCTTGCTTCACTGCGTCATTGAGTTTTTAGACGGGTAAATCAGGAGAATTTTATGTGAAAATTATATCTTGATTTCCGTAAGACATTTCTTAGCTGTTTCGTACCACTTTGAGGGTTGGTTAGAAGGGTTTGGACTGACTGAGTAAACACTCTCTAAGAATCTAGATTTAAAGGATTGATATCAAGTTGGAAGGAGATTTAGAATTTCAGTTGATATAAATATACTTTCCTGTAATGTAACAGGGACTCTTGACCTAAAAAAGGAATATTAGAATATTTGTGAACTGTAGGTATAGGTACGAAGTGAAATAAAAACATTTACTTCAAAAGTTTATATGAGGATTAAGAGTGGACATGTTTGTTGCAAAATAGAAACTTCATAAATATCACTCTGATCTCTCGCTCCCTGGCTCAAAACATAATGTTTACTTTTACATCCTGTATGCAAAATATATGCATACTGTGGTTCTCACTTTGTTAATATTTGGTGTTCTATTAGCTTAAAAATGAAGTAGAACCACTCTCCATATATTATACTATATAATGTTATTTATATTTTGAATGTCAGCTATATACTTATTTTGAAACGCAAATAGCTTAGTCACATTTAATAATTAATATTTAAAGCTTTCTGATGAGAGAAATAAAAAAACAACTCACTCTTTTACATACCTATATTTTCTCATAAAATGAAAATAGAAAGCATATCTAACCATGTTCTCATGACAATCTATGTCTTTGCTTTCTCTTTCTGTGAATCTTAACTACAGAATGATGGCCCCATAAAGATAAATGTACAAGAATGCTTTTTACAGCACTGTTTGAAATTGGAAAAATAAAATAAAATTGTGCTTTTAGGGAAGTGGTGATATAAGTTACAGTACATCTATACAATGGAATTATATGTAACAGTAAACAATAAGGAGATGAGCCTATAAATATTGACTTGGTGAGATCTCAAGACAGCTTAGAAAATAAATAAAGCCTTGGTACTGTATACTTCCAATAATATAAGTAAAAGGACAATGGATATATGAAAGTAAGTGTGTGTGTGTATGTGTGTGTTTGTGAATGAGTGCATAGGAATAGGGGCTAGAAGATGGTACTTTATTTAAATTTTATTTTACCTTTAACATTTTTCACTGAAGTATAGTTGATTTACGCTGTTGGGTTATTTCCTTGTGTACAGCAAAGTGATTCTGTTATATATATTCTTTTCCATTATGTTTATTACAGAACATTGAATATAGTTCCCTGTGTTGTACAGTAGGAACCTATTCTTTATCTTATATATAGCAATTTATATCTACTAATCTGAAACTCTTAATTTATCCTCCCCTCCCCTCCCTCTTTGGTAACTATGAGTTTGTCTTCTATGTCTGTGAGTCTGTTTTTGTTTTGCAAATAAGTTCATTCAGTACTTTTGATAGTGTGATCTCTGATGAGAGAATAGGGAATCAGTACTAGTGAAATGAATGGGACATTTATATTTTATTATTATTATTTCTATATTGATCAAGACTTTTAAACACAAATGTGTTTTAAGTCACAAATGTGTTTAAGCAAAAATGTGTATCTAGTATAAAAATAACAAATAATGAAAAAAATACTGATATTATTTGTGGAAGTTTAAAGTATAAATTGACAAACACAGGGCTTCCCTGGTGCCTCAGATGGTAAAGTGTCTGCTTACAATGCAAGAGACCCAGGTTTGATCCCTGGGTTGGGAAGATCCTTTGGAGAAGGATCTGGCAACCCACTCCAGTATTCTTGCCTGGAAAATCCCATGGATGGAGGAGCATGATAAGCTACAGTCCATGGGTCACAGAGAGTCGGACATGATTGAGCGACTTCAGTTTTAGTTTCAGTGTTAGAGTCATTGGTCAAGAGATGGATTCTTCTTTAAGCCAGGTCTCAAAGACATGATAATAACCAGAAGAAAAAATGAGGACTCAAATCCAAACTGCAATTTGTTTGTTTAAAGAGAATAATGAAATAATATTCTCATGATTAAAATTTTCTTTAAAAGTCTAATTTGCCTGTACAAAGAAACAGTTTTACCATTTGCAATTAGTCTTCTTTAAACACTAAAGAGCAAATATAATTACTGTATTTCCTTTTTTGCAACCATTCACATGAAAAGATCTAAACCAACAATATAAAAGAGGGAGAGTCATTAACTAGGTTTTATTTTATATTATCATTGCAGTTAATTTGTCTAGATTGACCCCCTCAAAATAAGACCTTTTTGATATTTTGATATTCACAAGAGGGATTCAGGCTCTAATGTTGCTTGTGATCATGATAGTCTCCTCTTCCACCTCTGGTCCTTCTTCCTCTTTTTCCCTTTATCTTCCTCCT
Source organism: Capra hircus (assembly GCF_001704415.2). Classification (NCBI taxonomy): domain Eukaryota; kingdom Metazoa; phylum Chordata; class Mammalia; order Artiodactyla; family Bovidae; genus Capra; species Capra hircus. The sequence continues at coordinate 44,246,774 of NC_030816.1, forward strand.
TCTTTTCTTCCCCTCCACTTCCTCCTGCTTCTCCCTTTCTCCTTTCCACATTTTCAAATGGTACTTTTTGTTCATTTAGTTACCAAATCAGAATGCATAGAATGGATTTGCCTGTTAACTGTACTAAAGAATAGGCATTAGTGAAAAACATCTCTAAACATTCTTTCAAAGAAACCTTTGGAGAGAGCATCCTCAAGCTCAGTGTCCCCAGGAATACCTCAATCACATAGTCTAACCTTTACATTTCCCATTTTTGACCCATGCAATTTCAGAGACTGCTGGGTGTAAAGTAAGAGGTCTGATGCCAATCAGTCATTGCACTTGCATTTAGATATATGCCAGAGAACTAATTGGTCTTTTTTTAGGGCAATACTTTGATGTTGCTGGTGTCAAAAACTTCACCCCCTCCTGCTAGAGACCAGTATCCTTCTAAACAGGTCATAACTTCTCTGTCTATCTTGGCAAGTTATATCTGCTTTTAAAGAGGCTGTCAGTTTGGTCATAGGTCACTTAAAGCACTTATTTTGTAAATTGCGGGTGTTTGATTCTCTCAGAGGTGTCAGAGCACTTTGTTCTTATTTCTTTCTAAATTTTGCCATGAAGAAAAAGAGCTGTCATAAATCACCTTCTTTGACTTTCACTGGGTAAGGACTGTGTCCTTCAAATTCAAGGAATAGTTACTACTAAGTGAATTTCTTTGTTCTGCCTATTAGAAAGAAATAGACACATATTTGTAAAATCATATGTAACCATCTATATGATAAGCTCATTCCTAGTACAGTAATTGTGTAGTGATCCAGGCCAGCCTGGGGCTTTCCAGATGGTACTAGTGGCAAAGAACCCACCTGCCAATGCAGGAGACATAAGAGATGCAAGTTCAATCCCTGGATTGGGAAGATCCCCTAGAGAAAGCCTTGGCAACCCACTCCAGTATTCTTGCCTGGAGAATCCTATGGACAGAGGAGCCTGATGGGCCACAGTCCATAGAGTTGCAAAGAACTGGACACAACTGAAGTGACTTAGCATGCAGGCAGACTATGCCAGCCTACATGGAGAAGGCCACCCTGTCCCATTCAATAGGGGTGGGAACAAGACCTCTCCATTTTTAATCTCATCCATGAAGACTCCACCAAGGTTCTTTTTCTGTTTGCAACACACTCTTCTATGAACACAGATGTAGAAGGGAGGGATGTTCTAGATTTTAACTTGACAAGTATTCATCTTTGTTTGGGTTCCATTTTGAAATGTGCATGTCTGAAAATCATTCTTATGTTAGTTTAGCTCAAAATCTATGCCACGGCTCAGCATAAATCTTTTTGTCTTGAATTTGTCTTGCTTCCAGCCCCTGACACAAATCTAGTGAAAAAAAGTGCTACATGACTGAGGTTAAATTTTCAGCCATCTCATTTGAAATCAGAATTTAGTGTAGTTAGAGAAGATAAAGTGATGCTTTATGCTCTCAACAAATATTTAGTATCTCCTCTGTTTTAAGCACTTTTCCTGGCTTTGAGAAAGCAGATAAGAGCACTTTTTGTATGGTTCCTAAGAACTAGCTGTCAAAGCAAAGGAATTCCAGTCCTAGGTGGGGGGTGTGCTCCTTCATGTGCCATTTATGTGTTGGCCAAAGGCCAGGATAAGATTAGGCTGTTGCAGAACATTAGCCCATAACCAAGAATCATCAGCCTCACAAAGAAGGTCAATATCATGAAAAAGACATTAAAAATTCCATGGAATGCCCTATGAAGCAGAGTTAATATGCTAAGCACCTCATTAAACAGACTTAATAGGCCAAATACTGAATAAAAAGAGAAATATCTTAGGTAAAAAAGATATATAAAATATAAAAATATGTAGAATTATATGTCAAAGTTAAAAATATGGGTAAATTTTGGAGAAATAATACAATGTTCAAGTTGGTGCCAGAAAAAATATAAAATATGAATAGACTGAAAATAAAGAAATTTTAATGTAATAAAAAGGCATACCCCTCAAATAGTTCTAGGCATAGAGAATATTACAGGTAAACACTGTCAAAATGTCAATAAGTAGATTTTATGTCTTTCTCAACATGCTTCTGTAAGTTAAATCCATATATTCAGTTGGGCAAAATGTCCAATTATTTTGTATACGTTTAACCTTGATACTAAACTAAGAAAACAAAAATTATAGACAACTTCCAAAATAGACTGGTACAAAAGTAATTATGGTTTTGGACCCTGATTTTAAATCATTTAAACTAGGCTCAAACACTTCTTTATTGATCAAAATAGGAACTATTAGACAATCAACACAAATCTGCCAATGAGAAATAAGTTTGTTTATTCATGTAGCATAAAAATCCATAGCTTCCCAGGTGGTGCTAGTGGTAAAGAACCTGCCTGCTAATGCAGGATACATAAGAGATGCAGGTTCAATCCCTGGGTCAGGAATATTCCTTGGAGAAGGGCACAGCAACCCACCCCAGTATTCTTGCCTGGAGAATCCCATGGACAGAGGAGCCTGATGGACAACAGTCCATAGGGTTGCACAGAGGCAGACATAACTGAAGTGACTTAGCACACACAAAAATCCATATTTCAGGATTCAATGAACTCTTAGGAAGATTTTCTGTGTCCTGCTGGTTTTGGAAACATTTTCCCTGCAAAAAGTTGTTGAAATGGCAAGAAATCAGGTGAGTACAGATGAGGCAAAACTTCGTGGCCCAATTTGTTCAACTTTTTAAGTATTTTATGTGTGACATTTGATACTAGTGATAAAAAACCCACCTGCCAAAGTAGGAGACTTAAGAGATGCATGTTTGATCCTTGGGTCTGGAAGATCCCCTGGAGGAGGAAATGGCAACCCACTCCAGTATCCTTGCCTGGAGAATCCCATGGACAGAGGAGCTTTGCGGGCTACAGTCCATGGGGTTGCAAAGAGTTGGACATGACTGAAGTAACTTAGCACAGCATAGCACATGATGTGACCTGTGATCTGGTTTTACTATGGAGAAATGAGACCTTTCCATGGACCAATACTGGGGTTGCAGGAGTTGCGGTTTTCAGTGTATCTCTTTGATTTGCTGAGCATGCTTCTCAGATGTAATGGTTTCCCCGGCACTCAGAAAGCTGTAGTGGATCAGAGCAGCTGCAGACAACCAGTGACCATGACCCTTTTTAGAGTGCAAGGTGGCCTTGGGAAGTGCTTTGGAGCTTCTTCTCAGTCCAGCCACAGAGCTGGTCATTGGTGGTTGTTGTATAAAATTCAATTTTCATCACACATCATAATCCAATCAAGAAACTATTCACTGTTGTGTAGAATAAGAAAAGATGACACTTCAAAACAACATTTTTTTTTTTTTTTTGTGATAAGCTCATGAGGCTTCCCTGGTAGCTTAGCTGGTAAAGAACCCACCTGCAATGTGGGAGACCAGGGTTCAACCCCTGGGTTAGGAAGATCCCCTGGAGAAGGGAACGACTACTCACTCCAGTACTCTGACCTGGAAAATTCCATGGCCTGTATGGTTTGTGGGGTTGCAAAGAGTTGGACATGACTGAGTGACTTTCACTTTCATGAGGCACCCACTTATTGAGCTTTTTCACCTTTCCAGTTTGCTTCAAATTACTGCAGAATGGTCAACACTAAATTCTTGCACAACTTCTCATATAGTTGTAAGAGGATCAGCTTCAATGATTCACTCAGCTGGTCCTTGTCAACTTCCAACGGCCAGTCACTGTGCTCCTCATTTTCAAGGCTCTAGTCTCCTTTGCAAAACTTCTAGAATCACCACTGCACTGTATTTTCATTAGCAGTTCCTGGGCAAAATGTGTTGCTGTGAGTTGTCTCTGCTGCTTTATGACTCATTTTGAACTAAAATAAAATTGCTCAAATTTGCTTTTTGTTTAATATCATTTTCCTAGTCTAAAATACATATAAAATAAACAGCAAATAATAATTCATTAGCAAAAACATAAAGCAAGAAATGTGCATTGAAATGATGTACAACAAAATCACATTTAAGAATATATTCCAATATCAAATAGCGAAGTTCAACAATGCAAAACCGAAATTACTTTTGCAACAATCTAATAGATACAAAAATTCTAATTTAACACTAGCTGATATACATTATAATTAACTATATTTTTTCTTGGAAATGCAAGGGTAATTAACTAGCAGAGTAATTCCCAGTATTTTTCAACACATTAATGGGAAAAGAAAATCATATACTTCTTCATACATTCAAAAGTCATTTGAAACTTCTCTGCACTTATTTGTGCCTATAGAAATTAGGCTTATAGAAAGCAAGAACAGGCCAGAAATTCCTTCACTTGGTAAAAGTTGTATTTCTAAAATCTAAAAATATGGACAAGGAATTTTAGAAATATTATCTAAGGTTTGGAAGAATAAATGGATCCTTGCTATTGCCCCTATTTTATAATAGATTGTGGAAGGTCTCAACAAAAGGTAGTATGATAACCCATATAGAATAGAAAAGATTATGTTGTTATTATTTCTAGAAAATTTGGTGGTTTTATCTAGAAACCAAAGGTAATAAACCGAAAAGCTATTAAAACCAATAAAATACTTCAAGACCAATATTTGAATTAAAAAAGTACCCCAAAGTCAGCAATATCCTCCTACATCAGCAATAATCAGATAATATAATAGAAAAGGTACAATAAACATGTGACGTTTAATCTAACAAAATTCTATTAAAATACATTATATAAGGCCTGAATAAATGGAGAATTACATTATGTTCATAAACAGGCCAATTTAACATCAGAAAAAGTGAATTTTTTTGGAAGTAAGGAAGGCTTTTGAAAATAAGCTACAGTAGTACAAGTAATGAGAAAATCTGCATTTATTCTACCATACTAAACAAAACGCCCCATTTAAAATAAAAATCTAAAGATAAGTGACAACTAGAAATTATCTGTAACACAGACAACACAAAGAGTCAATATCAATACAATATAAAACTTAAGTAAAAGAAAGCAATCTTTTGGAAATATAGTCAAATGATATAAAGAGAAAGTTGCAGAAGATATTAGAATGCCAATAAGCATATGAAACTATTGTCAACCTCACTAATATTTAGAGATACTAATTTTAAGAACATATTTTCACATATCAGATCACCAAAAGCTATAAATTCTGACATTATTAATGTGTTGGCAAAGCTATAAGGTAGTGATTCTCAAACATTGCTGCACATGGAAATCACCTGGGGTCTTTGAAGCATCCTAGTGCCTGGTTCCCACCCCAACATTCTGATTTATTTGAAATAGATTTCACATGCATGCCTATGATTTCACCTTGTAGAGAAATATCATGTGCGATGTGCTCTAAAATTTATAATGTTCAAAGGAATATTAAGAGGAAGATTAGATTGCCTATTGCAAATCTAATAGGAAGACAATTATTAATAAGTGGAATAAGCAGAGATACATTGGGAAAAACTTTGAGAAATAGTGTCCAAAGAAAGAAGGACCTGTTTCATGATATAGAAAGCCACATGTTAGTGGAAGTATTAAAGCACGCGGTGGACAAGCACTTGGTACAGTTTGTAGAGAAAAATTAAGGTTATTAGATTCATAGATGGAATAGACGACCTTACAATGACCTGTGAAAATGTGATACTAGGACAGCTGCTAACAGTTCCAACTGAATCTTCCTTTTCACCTTTTTTATTTATTTTTTTTTTACCTCTAAGAATTCCTGACTCAAGGCTTTCTCCTGAAAAACAAAAACAAAAACAAAAAAATCATATTTAGAATCTGGTTGTGCGTTCATTGCTTGTTTCTGCATGGTTTTAGTGATCTCTCCTACTATGGACTTGGAGAATAGGAATATACCATTCAGGGTGCATTTAACCAAATACTTTCCATCTTGGGAATGAGTGGAGATTTTCCTTCACCTTGTGGACTATACCACGCTTCTGCTTTAGAGCTCAGGCATTTAGCGGTCCCTCTGTCATTTAGTTATTTCAGATGCTTTGGGACGTTGTGGCACACCCTCCTACAGGCCTGAGGTTTGGCAATATGCAGTTTAAAAAGCCCTACATTTCTGATGCTTCAATTATTTGCTAAGAACAAAGATGACTAAATTTTCTGATCCTGTATACTGAAACTTTTACTTGGGGTCTGTTAAGAACAGAGGTTTTGAGGCAAGTAAGCATATGCCATCATTCAAACAGCCCATCGTATTATATATACATACGCACACATATATGTATTTCAATGATTACATAAATAATGATTTTCCTACTAAGAACATGGAAAATTCCTTATAATACTTAGTGAAAAAAAAGATTACATTTGGTCCACACATGTGCATGTATATTAACATATGTATAATGCTCTGTAGATATCCCTTTCCTGATGATAATTTACTCCAGGTGTTTGTAAATATAATTATGGGCAGCAGAAAGAAAATAAGGTATCTGTGACTACCAAAAGAAAAATATTCAAGCTTTTGAAATGGGTTATGAATCAGTAGGCTGTGAAACTGCTGATTTACTTTTGACTATCATCTTTAAAAAAAAAAATTAGCGGGGCCTTCCCTGGTGGTCCAGTGGCTAAGACTCCATGCTCCCAATGCAGCGGGCTCAGGTTCATTCCCTGGTCAGGGAAATAGATCCCGCATGCTGCAACTAAGGGTTTGCATGCTGCAGCTCAGAGTTCGTTGCCTCAATTAAGACCCAGCACAGTCAAATAATAAATAAATAAGTAAACAAAGAAATATAATTAAAAAAAATTTTTTTGGTCACACCACATGGCATGTGGGATCTTATTTCTCAACCAGGGATCGAACTCGTGCCCCTATATTGGAAGGGTAGAGTCTTAACCACTGGACCACAAGGAAAGTCTCTTTGACTATCTTGACTCCCTCATCTATTTGATCATTCAGTCGCTCAGTCGTGTCCGACTATTTGCGGCCCCATGGACTGTAGCCTACCAGGATTCTCCATCCATGGGATTTTCCAGTCAAGAGTACTGGAGTAGGTTGCCATTTCCTTCTCCAGAATATCTAGTCAAACCAGTCAGTCCTACAGGAAATCAATCCTGAATATTCATTGGGAGGACGGATGCTGAAGCTGAAGCTCCAATACTTTGGCTACCTGATGCGAAGAGCTGACTCGTTAGAAAAGACCCTGATGCTGGGAAAGACTGAAGTCAGGAAGAGGATGGTGTGACAGAGGATGATGGTTGAATGGCATCACTGACTCAATGGACATGAGTCTAAGCAAGCTCTGGGAGATGGTGAAGGACAGGGAAGTCTGACGTGCTGCACTACATGGGGTTGCAGAGTGGGCCATGACTGAGCAAGTGAACAACAGCATGTAGTTTACCTAAACTTCCCAGTTTCCTCATTTTTAAAGACAGTAACCTCAAGTTCTTGGCTAGGTGAAGAAGAGAGGCAGGCAGAGGAGGAGGAAGACTAACCGGAGAGCGCTTTCGATGTGAATTATACTGTGGTGGGCATTTGCAAAAAACTTCACAGCAATTTTTTATTGGAACCTTACAACTCCTCCACCAGGTGTTACTATTATCTTCCTTTTACATGAGGAAGATGAAACTCAGAAAATTAAATAATTTGCCCAAGATCACATAGGGTATGACAAAGTGTGGTTTGAACCCCAAAGATCTGACTTGGCCATGAATCTATTAGTCTATAAAGTTAAAGTTAGTTAAGTTGCTCACTTGTGTCCGACTCTTTGCAACCCCATGAACTGTAGCCCACCAGGCTCCTCCATCCATGGGATTCTCCAGTCAAGAACACTGGAGTGGGTTGCCATTTCCTTCTCCAGGGGATCTTCCCGACCCAGGGATTGAACCCGGGTCTCCCACATTAGAGGCAGACGCTTTAACCTCTGAGCCACCAGGGAAGCCTATTAGTCTATAGGAATTTGTTAAACATCAGTAGAAGAGAAATTTGAAAAAGCTCAATAATACTTATAAAAAGAGATGGGACCAAGTATTTATCAAATAAATTCATTTTTATGTGAAAATACTTTATAAAGGAGTTTTTATTGAATTTTATAAAATACTCAACAGTGACATAAACCTGAACTCAAATACTGAAAGATATCACAGATTTATAATACCTTAATTCAGAATTTGTAATTAATTATACTTAGGTGCAGTATAATTAGCTAGATAAAACTTACCTGTGCACAGTTTGAAGAAAAGAGCATTGTATGTAAAATAACCATAAGTGATATCTTTAACAAAGTTAAAGGAACTCTTTGTGTGTATTTCAACATATTCATTTGCCACCAAATAGCACTGCTAAATTCAATAGATTTTATTAAATTTAGGCCTGACATGATCTTCTTTTGGAAACCTATAACAACTAGTCCAAATTATGCTAAATACTTTAAAGTAATAAAATATAATTCATTGGAAAATATTTAATAGCTCACACATTTTTCAAAATCAAATGAAACTTCCATTCAGTAATTTTAAATTAATGAGGTTTTATTACACCTATTTGAATGAATGTCTATAATTTCTGTTACTTTTGAAGAGATACTGGTGTTTGTTAAGATGTTTCAATTGTAGGATGCAATAAATGTTCATTTTCCTTTTAATATGCATTTCATTTTATTAGTCAAAAATTATGTTACAGTATTTCTTAATTTTCTGTTTTCTATTCAAAATGGTTTTAAGTCCACTCATTTGAGACCAAAAATACCTAGTATTCTTAAACTCCAAATGATACAGAAGTTTCTAAATTTGGAACGTGTTGTTCTTCCTCCCATTTGGGGGATTCTGTTTTATAGATATGCAATAACTTGCTGCAGCACTTGAACAAAATTACTAATGCCATATCCAACGATGTTCTTATTATGTTATACCCCTGACACCAAAAGCAATTGTATGGGCTTAGGCACAGCATAGGTGCTTGTTCTCAGGCTGATCAAACAAGCTTAATTATGACCTCCAGATAAAGGCACTGCCATTAAGCCATTGAATTATCACAGATAAGGCTGAGTCTCCCTTACTGTCTGATGATAAATCGCAGCTCACAATGGGCAGAGGAGTCAGAGCTCACACAGTTAATCCTTTGAGGGTTTGGATGGGCCCGTTCTCCTACTGTTTTGAATCTATTTATATTGCACTCAGAACCCCCAAATGGCCTCAGCTTATCTCCAGCTTTAGATAATTTATGCTTTTTGGTGTGTCACCTCACTGCTGAAGCTGTTATCAGGAATGAGGAGGTTTAGGAAATCGGATCCAGTGAAATACTAATCCTCCTGCCAATTACTACACAAAAACAAGTTTTCTGTGCTGATTTGCTTTTGTTTATTTGATACTGCAAATGTGGATTTTATGATTACAGTTTAGGACAATTGTTTAGCTCCCAAACAAAATAAGCGTTTAATTTGACTAGCTTCCTCTTTTCACAAGAGTGGTTGGGCAATTTGCACTGATTCAAATGGCCAGATGGTTTCCCCTCTGTTTGTCACTGACTAAATAAATGCGTAAATATTTTTATTTTCATGGAGGGTTGGTCTTGAGAAGAGCATTTGTTGAAACCCCTCTCAATGGTGGACTTCTGGTCCAAGATGCACCCACCCTCATTTAGATTCTTCCATGTGAAGTGTCTTCTATGGGAAACTATTTCACATAGAAATATGATGCCTGTCTTGGAACTGCATTAAGTTGAAAAATTTTTTCATCCCTTACTGCTGTCCAAGTTTTATGAAATCTTATCTCTGAGAATTTTATGAGGTTGTTTGACTAGTAGTTAAATGTATTACTTTCAGTGATATGAAACATTCCTAAATGAGTAACTACCAAGCCCATAAAATTCTCATGTGCTTATTAGCATAGTATAATGAAAATTTGAAATGCAAGGTTAGACCATACTTTTAAACAGGCGAATTAAATTCATACTGAACATAGCTATGTTTGTCTCTTCACTCCTTTCTAAACAAGCTCTCTAAAGTTTTAAGGTTTGGGGAGGATGCGGTCACCTGGTTGTCAAGATTGATCACCAATTATTCAGCTCTTCCTGTGTTCACTATTGATGCCAGTTATTGAGATAGTAATCTTTGGAGTGATAAGGGAAGCTACAAAATTAATTCAACCTTGAGATTCCATTACACTTAATGTCACCTAATAGAACATTTGATATTTTTAATCCTGGTTAAAGACTTTCTCCCTAAGCAATCGCTGATGGCAGAAATGATGGAAAAGAAAAATATCTGAATTTATAACTTCTACAATTCTCTTTTCTCTGGGTATATTTCTGGGTACAGCATATATGTAGGTGGCTTCTCAAATGGCTTCTTGATTTTCTATAGAAATGTGAGGTGAGTGTCTGTATTTCGAATTGAAAATGAAATGCTCATTTTCTCTCATATATGAAAGCATCTTCTCTTAAAAGACTTGCTTCTGCAAGGTATCCTAAATGTTAGCTTAGAAACTTTCTTACCTTTTTCTCTAAAGTACCAGAATTAAAAAAAAAAAAAAACACAGATAAGAAAAGAAACCTGGACTAGTAGATCCATGCCATTCTAGAAACTTAATAGTTTTGATTTTAACAAATCAAATTTTAGGTAAGATTTAATTTATTAGCATGTACTTTAAAGATTAAGTCACCAGCCAAATAATAAACTTCATTGCTTGTTTTATATTTACCATCTGTCACATTCAGATTGAAATAGTCATTTTGGGGGGGTTTTATTTTGTTTATTTCTCTCCCATTTAACCATATTTTTCGTATCAAGTTCAAATTCTTCAAGGACCAACAGACTGCACTATGAACTTTCATACACGTTTTACTGGAGTCTATGGTCCTACAGCTTACTGCTCTTTGTGGAAACATAGGACAAAAATTAAACAGAGCTGTCACATTGTTCACTTCTCTATACCCGGAATGAAGTTCAAGGACAAAAGCAAAACCCCTCTCCACTTTGTGGCACAAGTAAATGATGCTGTGAGTGGGAAGTTGAGATTACCATGATTTTAGAAATAACAGTATCTGTTGCCTCATTTGGCTGTGACTCAAAAAAAAAAAAAAAAAAAAAAAAAGAAATTAAGTAGCATTAAGGAATGTGTGTGGGCTTCCCATGTGGTGCTAGTGGTAAAGAACTCATCTGCCAATGCAGGAGTCATTAACTTGGGTTTGATCCCTGGTATGGAAAATCCCTAAGAGAAGGAAATGGGAATCCACTCCAGTAATCGTGCTGAGAAATCTCATGGACAGAGCAGCCTGGTGGGCTACAGTTCATGTGATCCTAAAAGAGTCAGACACAACCTCAGTTCAGTTCAGTTCAGTTCACTTCAGTTGCTCAGTCGTGTCTGACTCTTTGTGACCCCATGAATCACAGCACGCCAGGTCTCCCTGGCCATAACCAACTCCCGGAGTTCAATCAAACTCAGGTCCATCAAGTCGGTGATGCCATCCAAGTATGTCATCTTCTGTCGTCCCCTTCTCCTCCTGTCCCCAATCCCTCCCAGCATCAGGGTCTTTCCAAAGGAGTCAACTCTTCGCATGAGGTAGTCAAAGTTTTGGAATTTCAGCTTTAACATCAGTCCTTCCAATGAAGGACTGATCTCCTTTAGGATGGACTAGTTGGACCTCCTTGCAGTCCAAGGGACTCTCAAGTCTTCTCCAACATCTCAGTTCAAAAGCGTCAATTCTTTGATGCTCAGCTTTCTTCACAGTCCAACTCTCACATCCATACATGACCACTGGAAAAACCACAGCCTTGACTAGACAGACCTTTGTTGGCGAAGTAATGTCTCTGCTTGTCAATATGCTATCTAGGTTGGTCATAACTTTCCTTCCAAGGAGTAAGCGTCTTTTAATTTCATGGCTACAATCACCATCTGCAGTGATTTTGGAGCCCAAAAAAATAAAGTCTGACACTGTTTCCATTGTTTCCCCATCTATTTCCAATGAAGTGATGGAACCAGATGCCATGATCTTAGTTTTCTGAATGTTGAGATTTAAGCTAACTTTTTCACTCTCTCCTTTCACTTTCATCAAGAGGCTCTTTAGTTGCTCTTCACTTTCTGCCATAAGGGTGGTGTCATCTGCATATCTGAAGTTATTGATATTTCTCCCGGCAATCTTGATTCCAGCTTGTGCTTCTTCCAGTCCAGCGTTTCTCATGATGTACTCTGCATAAAAGTTAAGTAAGCAGGGTGACAATATACAGCCTTGACGTATTCCTTTTCCTATTTGGAACCAGTCTGTTGTTCCATGTCCAGTTCTAACTGTTGCTTCCTGACCTGCATACAGATTTCTCAAGAGGCAGGTCAGGTGGTCTGGTATTGCCATCTCTTTCAGAATTTTCCACAGTTTATCGTGATCCACACAGTCAAAGGCTTTGGCATAGTCAATAAAGCAGAAATAGATGTTCTGGAACTCTCTTTCTTTTTTGATGATCCAGTGGATGTTGGCAATTTGATGTCTGGTTCCTCTGCCTTTTCTAACACCATCTTGAACATCTGGAAGTTCATGGTTCACGTATTGCTGAAGCCTGGCTTGGAGAATTTTGAGCATTACTTTACTAGCATGTGAGATGAGTGCAATTGTGCAGTACTTTGAGCATTCTTTGGCATTGCCTTTCTTCTGGATTGGAATGAAAACTGACTTTTTCCAGTCCTGTGGCCACTGCTGAGTTTTCCAAATTTGCTGGCATATTGAGTGCAGCACTTTCATAGTATCATCTTTCAGACACAACATAGTGATGTTTAAAGCAGTGATAATAGGCTCTCTATATATTTGGGGACAGATTGAGATGGAAGGATCAGAACTGAAGATCAGTGGACATTTGCTCAAAGGTGGTGTCCGCAGGACATTCTGGGGTCTTGGGCTCAAGGATGATGCATGTCTACAAGAGGAGTTTAAAGGAGATGGTAATAAACAGAATACATTTTGATTTTTCTGATAGATCAAGTGATTAGACAGCAGAGAGTTGGAAAACCACTGTAGAACTGTTTAGGATATATGACTCCCTTCACAGCCTGTACAGTTTAAACCCATGGCCACAAGTACCTGAGACAAAACAGAATTCTACTCAGATACTTCCTTAGTATTTCCCCATAGACACTTTTGGCAATTCAAAATAGAGCTGTTGTGTGTTATGCAAAAATACATAACTAAGAATAGAGACCTTGAAAAGTATATTTAAACCAAGAGGAATAGGAGTACAGATTTTTGCTATTAGCCACAGAGAGTGAGGATTTTTGTCATAAATGTTTGTACCTAGGTCTATGCTGCTATGCTGCTAAGTCACTTCAGTCGTGTCTGACTCTGTGCGACCCCATAGACGGCAGCCCACCAGGCTCCCTGATCCCTGGGATTCTCCAGGCAAGAACACTGGAGTGGGTTTCCATAAAGTCAAAGAAAACCAAAAGACCACATGTTGGGGTCTGACTTAAGCAAACAGGAATGGAAAACATGGAAATCACCAGATACTTATGTCCACTTGCAGTTTGTTCTTTGTTTTATGCACGTATATTCATGTGGGAAATTGACTCTGTCTTATGAAAGCCTTTTGAGAAAATATGTATATATATATATTGGCTTTCAGATTTTATGAGTTTTTTTTTTTCAGAGGCATGAAGTCCAAACTTTTTACAAATCCTGCCAGCCTCTCTAAATCTGTGAAAAATATTAGAATATTCAGGAGCAAAGGTGAAAGTACTTGTGTTTACTTTTTTTTTCCTCCTATTTTTCAATGGGGAAATCTCAAAGGCAAAGATATTTTTCTGCCTCTCACATTAGTGTTTGGTACATTGGTATGGAGCAAGGACTGTTTCTCTGGAGACTCTGGTTCCCTTTTCCAATCTCTCCCGCATTTGTTTGCAGGAGATATCAAGGTAAAGAACAAGCTTGAGTAGAGGAAAGGACAAAAAAAAAAAAAAAGACGCGAAAACTCAAAAAGGCAAGCAGAGAAAAATGAAGACAGGAAGAGACAGCCAGTTGGATGGAAAGCTGGAACTGGGAGGGACTTCAGCAAACTGATTCCCTGACTTTACAATGAAAGAATCTGAGGTCCAGAGCCTATAAGTAACAAACACACTCAAACACAAGTACTCGGTCAGTGACCAAGATGAAACAGGATCTCATTTTCTTAGTTCCTACTTTTAAGCTTTTCTTCTAAATCAGGTTATCTTTCTCCTTTAGCTGATGTGTAAAGGAGAGAAACCACACAGTTTAGAGCATTTTCTAGATTTTTAAACTCTCTGCTTTCAGAAATCTGAGCTCTGCCTCTTCTTGTCACTGCTGAGAATAAGTCTCCAACCCAACTGATGGTCAAACCTCATAATTCACTTTAACCTAAAGAAAGTCTGGACCACAGACTAAACAAAGAATACTGGTAACCTGTGGAGTGACTACAGATTAGTTTGGAGTGAATTTACGCTTGCTCATCCCTCCTGAAATAGGAAACAGACTGTGTTGTGTTGTGTAAATAGCTCTGGAGCTGGTTTGTGTGTTGTTCAGGACTGGTGAGCAGGTGTTTAGACCTGTTTTGGGTAGCAGAGGGAAAGCAGTGTTGAGAAGGGAGGCTTGGCAGCCAAGACTCCCTGGACATCAAGGCATAGAGAGTTGATGAGGTGGTTCCTTGTGCTTCTGTATTCCAAAAACTCATGGCAGTGAACAGAAAAGATGAACTTTTTTTGATATAAAGAGCAGGAGAACATGTAAAAAGATTGCACTGACAAGGTTGTGTGATAGTGTGGAAAGAAGCATATAGTCAAATCTTTGCACGGCATGCCTAGTCAATTTCAGAAGAGATGGGATAATATAATGAACCGTCATCCCTAGCCTAAGTGAGAGATAGCTGACCAAGTCACCAATATTTTAAGCATTTACTGTCTTAGGTGCATGGGCTCAAAGGTAATAGAAAGCCAAAACCTCATGATCATTTATCTTTGTGCATTAATGTTTGATGTGGCTGCATGCATCTTTTTGATCTTTAAGCAAATAGAGAAGAAGGGGCTGCCTCTCCTTGCCTTGTGAGCACTCTGGCACCAAGCCCCTGGGTCCTGCTGTGCCTGATGTTAGCTGTGTGCCTGCAAGGGCTGCTGGGGTGTAACCAGATCAAACTACCCACAAAAGAAAGAAATGCCAGTGCTGTTAGTGCTGCCTCACTTTGACGTTTTGTTTTGGTTTTTTGTTTTGTGAATGGTTGTTTATTTTTTACTCTTTTGATTGTTTTTATTTCAAGCATTATGAAATACACATAACAAATCATGAACACTTTTTCTAATCCTGTCCCAGACATCATGGTTTGGTATATACACATTTAGCCTTTTAACTATTATATATTTAGCAAAAAATGAGACATAAACTTTTCTTTGTAACTTACGGTTTCCCTTACAATATTATGGATAACTTTCTAGATCTGTACATCCCAATGTGCTTTATTCTTAATATTGGTTGAA
This sequence comes from Capra hircus, assembly GCF_001704415.2. Classification (NCBI taxonomy): domain Eukaryota; kingdom Metazoa; phylum Chordata; class Mammalia; order Artiodactyla; family Bovidae; genus Capra; species Capra hircus. Next base: position 44,262,172 of record NC_030816.1, read on the forward strand.
ATATTACTGAGAATCAAAAGAAATATGTTGCTCATGATCCCACCTTGATTATGTTTTAAGTAAAAGAAAAAAAAATCCCTGTTAACCATCAGGTGAAAGTTTGCTCTCCATTCACCCAATACACATGTGCTTTCCATTACACATGAATGCTGTGATAGTAAATACGAGTAACAGTTGGGAGAATACGCTTCCAGATTTTGACCACATTGATACTGACATATCTATATGCACATCTGCATATATATGCATTTTTAACATATACATGTATTTAATTTTAAAATGAAACAGAATTTTCTTAGTGAAAAATAACAGTAGTTTTTCTTTGGTTTTAAGGTTGCAAAATAATTTGGTTAACTGTCAGTATGAAGGCAACCTAAACCAAAAGAAAAGAACATCATGTAAAAAGGGAAATTTCTGTTTAGTGTCTGCCTGACAAAATGTTCAGACTTACGGAAATTAAACATAGAAGCTATATGGGACCAATAGGAAAGTATTTCCTCAGTCGCTCATTCATTTACTTGTCTGTGTTACTATCTATTTGATGAGGCACATGTTAGATTTCATCCAAAAATGAGATCTGATAGGTGTTTCACATTAGAATTAAGAGACATGTAAAATGAGTTCCTGTGTTTTCTGTTCCTTGAAAAAAAGGACAAATGTACAGTAATAGGGACATCGGTTATGTTTCCTCTCAAAAGTACATTTCCTCTCTCCCTCTCTCTCTTAAAGGAATTCCTAATCATTGTTTCATGTTGTGTCATTGAAAATGATGCTGGGGGTGGAGAGGAGGAAGGAATATTTAATGAGCATCTGCAATGGATTCTGACTCCAGTTTTGATGTCTGGTTGCTGATAGCTTTCAAAATCCTCTCTTTTGCTTTCTTGCCTCACTTTTGGGAAAATCAATAAAAAGCTCTCAAGCTGCCTGTCTTGTACCAGTGGGAATTTCGGACTAGCAAACTACCTGCCTTTGCTTGGGACCCCACAGCCAAGACTCACCCGCCGAGTCAATTGTCCCTCTCTGCTCTTTGAGTCATTTTCAAACTTGCTTGGGAGCACCAATCCTCCCTGGAAAGCCTCATGATGAGATAACAAACTTTTTCAGACCCACTCGCTGCATGCTTGGTGTCATTTGTTTCAACATCTGAATAAAATTTGGGGTGAGGACTTGAACCACTCACCCCATGGGGCAACCACAAGGTAGTATTTAATACATGCAGGCATCTATGGGGTTTTATGTAAACTATCAAACATAATATTTATCACAAACAAATGAAGTAGGCAAAAGAGCAGATGATGTGATCAAATAAGTAACAGAGCTTCCATTTAAATTTAGATCTGATCCAACATTCATATTCTTTTTATATAAAATGTGTTATAGACATTATTTTTAGCTGCAAGGCACAGAGGATCCATCCATACAAATGCTCAGATAATCAAGAGTTCACAGAAGAAGAATACAACCAAAGTTGATAAACTCAATAAGTATTTGCAGGAGACACAATGATAGCTTATGAATAAGAGGGACCTTTCCCAGGCTGTATCTATTTTTTATCAATGAGCAGAACTTTTCCAGAAGCCATTAAGCAAACTTTGCCTCCCAGAAGAGGAATCACATTTGCAAGCCTCAACCAGATACTGGCAGAGGAACTGATACCACCTTGACTAGCCCACTTAGGCAATGGTCCCCTGGGAGGAGGAAAGATTCTCTACACCTAACATGTGCCAGGGCAACCATTTGAGAAAAATAGAGGCTTTGGCATCAAGAAGGAAAGGGGGGTGCCTCTCAGACATGTAATCCACTGTGCCAACTATTCTGTCTTATTCTGCCTTTTTGTGCCATGCTTGTGTGAACTCTATTACTCTAGTTTATTATATACTTCACATATTTCAGTGTATTTTAAATGACATTTTTACTAGCTCATATCTCAAGTTAAACAATAATAACAACAATGAAGGAACGTAAAGACCCCCCTTCCCTCATGCTCTCTGTTTCAAGCCATTTGTCATTCTGAGCCTGGTAGCTCCTGAGGTTAGTAGGTGACCGGGTCTGGCTACATCTCTGGCTCTATGTGGGTCTGTTTCCTATAGGCTCCTCCAGTGACTGAAGAAAGATAGCAAAGCCCAGAGGATGGGTAGGAAAGTGGGGGGTCTTAAGAAGACCCTGGTGTGTGGGAACCCGTGGACTCTGTCGACAAAGAAAGTTGATGATCACTCCTTTTAAACGATCCTGGTCAACTTGACCCCTAAAGGCCAAAACTAGATTTTTGGCTGATTCTTTCCTGATCCAGCCTATGTGAAAAGGCAGGGAAAACAAAACAGAGAGACTGCTTTGTGTATTTCGGGAAGAGGCTGATAGCCTGCTATTAAAGATACCACAAGATACCACTTCTTTAAAAATAAAGAAGATAACCCTTTGGCCTTTTGTCCTGTGGAGAATCCCTATCCTAAATAAGTTCTAGCCATCAGGGCTGAGCTGCAGTGAGCTGCTTGAGAAAATAACTGCCCATTCATTTAAGGAGCCATAGCAGCCAGAGAGAAAAGGGTCAGGTTGAAATACAGAATCCATGCCCAGCGACATACGAGCAAATGAGAAACTGAACTGTTTTTAAAAGAAAGGAAGGAAAGAAGGGAAGAAGGGAGGGAAGGAGGGAGGGAAAATGCATAAAAAATATACAGATGCAATATTACACACCCCCAGAAACTAAATTGTGGATTTGGCAACTAACAAACCAAATATGTTAAAACAGAGAATAGTTACTGTTGAGACTGGATGAAATAAGTACAAGAATATCTCAAAACACAGGAAAGAAAGAGAAAGAGAAATCACAAAGAAAAGAAAATATACAAGAACACCTTTAAGAGCAAGAGCAGCAAAAGGTGATTTAGAGGAGGCAAAGGAGGGGATGGGAGTGAGGTCATTATGAAACAACTTCTAGACATAAATTTTGCTGAACTGAGAATATATTTGATTCTAACAATTAAGAGGGCTGAGTAAGTTACAGGTTGATTTAATAAGAAGACCTACAACACTATGTAAATCCTTGCAAAATGTGTGAACTCCACGGATAAAAGAAAAAATAAATGTATGTTTCCAACTTAAGAGAATAAGTTGCCAGAAAGGAAAAATAATCACAGTGTCATAGGCATTATTATTTGACATTGGAAGGTAATAAATAATAAGGTTATTTTTCAAGAGAAATAAAACCCAGCATGCCAAGAATCTCGTACTAAATATCCATTATTCACTGATATTTGGCCGAGGCCACTGGAAAAGATTGCGCTTTGAAGTTTAGGCACGGCAACCGGCTTTTTTGGTCAGTGAGATGTGACAATGTGTAATATGTGTCACTGTGGAGGAAGCGTTTATTGCTAGTGTGAGTGAATGTCTCTTATTCTTCTCGGCCATGGCAGTTGTGGAAACGGGTTTAAATACCGCCACTGTAGGATGATGGAACCTCCTACGGGGCAAAGTCAGTGATAAGACACCTAGACAAACCCATCTTTTGATCCACTGTGGTCTTAGAGCATGAGAAAGGAAGACACTTTTTTTTAGCACTGAAACTTGGGGCTGACAGTGACACCTCACCTATTCTGAATGATTCAACCAGCCATCAAAGGGTCAGTCTGCAGTGGGGCTCTCAGACCAGATTGTTGTCTTCTGATTCCAGGACAAAAGTGAGGTCCTGGCAAATTAGATTGCCTCAATGAACAGGGAAGAAAAAGAAAGGGGGAGAATCTGAGAGCTAGCACATTTTAAAAGATGAGAGACAAAGTGTTAAACCAGAGGCAACTGTGTTCATGAATTAGCAAGATTAAATTTCTCAAAATCAGCAGAAATGGAGACAAAGAATAACATTCACTGAGTTACGGGAAAATAAAGGTCATCTCCACAAATCCTATTTTAGGCGTTAATCTGGCCATGAAACATTATAAAGTATCTATAGTAAATCATATTGCTTAATGACATGATTGATTTAATTCAACTGTATTTGTTGTTGAATAAGTCCTGCCAACTTTTAAGAACAAACTATTAGAGTGAAATTGTGATAGTATGATAACACATTGTTACTATTTGGCATTAAGTGACTTTCTTTAGCAAAGAAAAAACCTTTCAGTTGGGCTCCCTTGTTCATAATCAAAATACCATGTCCAAGAAAGATAGTTTAAAACAAAAGAGTATGCAGAGGAGCAGAAAAAAAAAAAAAGCTACCCCTTTTTTTTTTTAATGAATGAATGTTGAGGTCTAAATTTTATAAATATTGTCACTGGCTTAAAAGTGTTAGAAAATGGTGAATATATAGTTAGCAATGGGCTTACGATAAGGAACAGAACCTACAGTGACTGGAATAAAATTCTCAGCTGTTCAGAAGGCCATGAATATTCACATTTGTGGGGCAATTTCCAAGGTTAGCAATTTCTATCCTCCTATCATCCTTTACCAAATAAGCATGCTCACTGTTGCTATAATTACTAGCTTTGTTGGGTATACAGAAGTTCATCTAGTATTTTCTATTAGAAATATTATTATTTTATACAAATATTTGCTATATGATTTTATCATATCACTTCAGTTCAGTTCAATGACTCAGTCGTGTCCAACTCTTTGCAACCCCAGGGACCGCAGCATGCCAGGCTTCCCTGTCCATCACCAACTTCCAGAGCTTGATCAAAGTCATGTCTATCAAGTCGGTGATGCCATCCAACCATCTTATCTTCTGTCGTCCCCTCTCCTCCTGCCTTCAATCTTTCCCAGCATCAGGGTCTTTTCAAATAAGTCAGCTCTTTGCATCAGGTGTGTGGATCACAAAAAACTGTGGGAAATTCTGAAAGAGATGGGAATACCAGACCACCTGACCTGCCTCTTGAGAAACTTGTATACAGGTCAGGAAGCAACAGTTAGAACTAGACATGGAGTGACAGACTGGTTCCAAATAGGAAAAGGAGTACATCAAGGCTGTATATTGTCACCCTGCCTATTTAATGTCTATGGAGAGTATGTCATGAGAAATGCTGGGCTGGAGGAAGCACAAGCTGGAATCAAGATTGCTGGGAGAAATATTAATAACCTCAGGTATGCAGATGACACCACCCTTATGGCAGAAAGTGAAGAGCAACTAAAGAGCCTCTTGATGAAAGTGAAAGAAGAGAGTGAAGCAGTTGGCTTAAAGCTCAACATTCAGAAAACGAAGATCATGGCATCCAGTCCCATCTGTTGATGGCAAATAGATGGAAAAACAGTGGAAACAGTGGCTGACTATTTTTCTGGGCTCCAAAATCACTTTGAATGGTAATTGCAGCCATAAAATTAAAAGACGCTTACTCCTTATAAGGAAAGTTATGACCAACCTAGACAACATATGCAAAAACAGAGACATTACTTTGCCAACAAAGGTCCGTCTAGTCAAGGCTATGGTTTTTCTAGTGGTCATGTATGGATGTGAGAGTTGAACTGTAAGGAAAGCTGAGCACTGAAGAATTGATGCTTTTGAACTGTGGTGTTGGAGAAGACTCTTGAGAGTCCCTTGGACTGCAAGGAGGTCCAACCAGTCCATCTTAAAGGAGATTAGTCCTGGGTGTTCATTGGAAGGACTGATGTTGAAGCTGAAACTCCAATACTTTGGCTACCTGATGTGGAGAGCTGACTCATTTGAAAAGACCCTGATGCTGGGAAAAATTGAGGGCAGGGGGAGAAGGGGACGACAGAGGATGAGATGGTTGGATGGCCTCACTGACACAATGGACATGGGTTTGGGTGGACTCTGGGAGCTGGTGATGGACAGGGAGGCCTGGTGTGCTGCAGTTCATGGGTTAGCAGAGTCGGACACAACGGAGCAACTGAACTGAACTGAACTAGCATCAGTCCTTCCAATGAACATTCAGGACTGATGTCCTTTAGGATGGACTGGTTGGATCTCCTTGCAGTCCAAGGGACTCTCAAGCGTCTTCTCCAACACCACAGTTCAAAAGCATTGATTTTTCAGTGCTCACCCTTCTTTATAGTACAACTCTCACATCCATACATGACTACTGGAAAAACCATAGCCTTGACTAGAAGGATCTTTGTTGACAAAGTAATGTCTCTGCTTTTTAATATGCTCTCTAGGTTGGTCATAGCTTTTCTTCCAAGGAGCAATCGTCTTTTAATTTCATGGCTGCAGTCACCGTCTGCTGTGATTTTGGAGCCCAAGAAAATAAAGTCTGTCAACATTTCCACTGTTTCCCCATCTATTTGCCATGAAGTGATGGGACCAGATGCCATGATCTTAGTTTTCTGAATGCTGAATTTTAAGCCAGATTTTTCACTCTCCTTTTTCACTTTCATCAAGAGGTGCTCTAGTTGCTCTTCACTTTCTGCCATAAGGGTGGTGTCATCTGCATATTTGAGGCTATTCCAGCTTGTGCTTCATACAGCCTGGCATTTTGCCTGATGTACTCAGCATAGACATTAAATAAGCAGGGTGACAATATACAGCCTTAACATACTCTTTTCCCAATTTGGAACCAATCTGTTTTTCCATTTCCTGTTCTAACTCTTGCTTCTTCACCTGTATACAGATTTATCAGGAGACAGGTGAGGTGGCCTGCTATTTCCATCTCTTTCAGAATTTTCCACAGATTGTTGTGATCCACCCAGTCAAAGTCTTTGGCGTAGTCAATAAAACAGAAGTAGATATTTTTTTCTGGAACTCTCTTGCTTTTTCAATGATCCAGTGGATGTTGGCAATTCGATCTCTGGTTCTGCTGCCTTTTCTAAATCCAGCTTAAACATCTGGAAGTCATGGGTCACGTACTGTTGAAGCCTGGCTTGGAGAATTTTGAACATTACTTTGCTAGTGTTTGACATGAGTGCAATCGTGAGGTGGTTTGAACATTCTTTGGCATTGTCTTTCTTAGGGATTGGAATGAAAACTGACATTTTCCAGTCCTGTGGCCACTGCTGAGTTCTCCAAATTTGCTGGCATATTGAGTGCAGTGCTTTCACAGCATCATCTTTTAAATTTTGAAATAGCTCAACTGGAATTCCATCCCTCTGCTAGCATAAGCCCTCTTGGAGGAGGTTGTCATTAACCCTATCATATAGCCACCAAGCAGACAACCCACAAACTGCAGAATAATTATAATACCATATATGATGTAATAATAATTATCAATAAAATTATCACTATTTTACATATTGATAAATTTAATACTTCTTATTTGAAATTAATTTGCCATGTATACATTTAAAATTTTCAAGACACAAATGATAAATTAGAAATAAAAATCTTAAAGAATGAATATTACAAAAAACAAGAGAGAATTGACATTTGTGACAACATGGATGTTCCTTGTGGGAATTATACTAAGTGAAATAAATCAGACAGAAAGAGAAATACTGTATGATCTCATTTATATGTGCAGTCTAACAAGGCTGAACACATTGAAACAGAGAGCAGAATGCTGGTTACCAGGGGAAACAGGGAGATGTTGGTAAGGGGATACAAATTTTCAGTTATAAGATGAATGGTGACTATAGTGAATAATACTCTATTACATACTTAGAAGTTTCTAAATGAGTAAATCTTAAATGTTCTCACCACATTTAAGGAAATGATGTGAGATGAGAAGTGAAAACTAACATTATTATGGTGATCAGTTCAAAATATAAACATATATATTTGTATATATATATTTCAAGTCATCAAGTTGTACACCTTAATCTTACACAGTGTTATATATCAGACATATCTCAATAACACTAGGGGGAAAAAAGCATTTCAACACACACTCACTCAAATGAAAACTCCCAAATAGAATTGTGAAAGGCATGGATGGCAAAAAGATAATTAAGAACCTGTCTTTAGTTTAATGAAAATATCATCATTCACAGTCCTCAAATATTCATCACTGAGCAATGTACTTGTTGCTTTTGATTAAAAGTGTCCTGAAGCAAATATCTCACTTAATTTCTTAAACCTATAGTACTCCATATTCCATATTTTGGTGGCATATTTAGTTTTAGATATTGAGAAATGATCCATTTTAATAGTTAACTTTGGTATAAAAATATTCATTATATGAAGAATGGCATCATGTTGTTAATTTTAAAGATTCCTTATTTTAACATAAATTTGAATGAAAGCTAAGTATGTGCATATACATGCATGTATTAATTGGCATACAGAAATGGAAGAAAACATATTTGTTGTCTGAAGTCAGCTATCTTTATTGTTTATTTTGATTCTACTGAAAATGTGATCTATGAATTATTGTACCTAATTGCTGGTAACATATTTACAAAAATTGAGAGCAATAGTTTAGATACTTTCATGTTTAGCACTGCTCATGACATACAAACACAAGATCAGGGGACTCATTTCACAAAACAAGATACAGACTAGTTTCTGTTTTGTTTAAATTCTGTGTGAGTCACAAGCAAAATCAGTCCAAGACAGACTGGGGAAAAAAAAATAAAAACTGATTTTTCACCTTGAATAATTTGAGCAGCACTGGTCTTCATCACCTAAGGTGGTAATCTGAGATTAATACTGTTTACTTTTTATTTTTTGTTATTAACATTTGTTTAATGATTCTCTCAACTAAACTGTAGCTGATTACGAGTGAGTAAGGTGCTTTACAAAATGCTGCCTATATTCCTTGTATATAATTGCTGTATTCTTGAATATAGTTATCAGTGAATTTATCAAGTTATACATGAATGGTTTTAATAACTAATAATAATAATATAATAACATAGCTAGTAATTATACAGCACTTAAAACATGCCAGATTAAACACTTTAAAATCATTGTGTTCTTTACTCTTCACAATAACCTTAGATGTTAAGTACTATGTGTGTACTATATGATCCTCTGATTATTTCAGAAGTCAAAGCACAGAACAGTTAAGTGAATTACCCAAGGTCACAATATTTAGGAGGTGGTATTCCAGGGGTTTGAATCTTAGCAATACGTAAGCTCTGTACCTCCTAACAGTGTCTCTAAATTTTAGCAGAATTGTTAAAGATATCCCTAGTCCAGTAAGTCTGGAGAGGTTCAAGAATTTGCATTTCTAGCAAGCTCTCAGGAGATGCTTAAAGATCACTTGGGGAGAATGCCATGGTTTAGTCAGAGAGCATTACAGGATATTCTGCTAGAAAGAGGCTGAACAGTCAGGGGTGTCTTTCTCTTCTTACCAGATATGCTATCCATTGTCAAAACCAATGAGACCATCACACAATACCTAGAATAAACAGCACAAAGCAATTTATCGCAGGAGAACTATGTCAGTCAGGTAGTCTCTTGGAGCAGAACAGAAAACTTATCTCATATGACTTTAGAGGAAGCATAGAGTATGCCTGCCTGCTGCCTGCTAAGTTGCTTCAGCCGTGTGTGACTCTTAGTGACCCTACAGACTGCAGCCCAACTCCTCTGTCCATGGGGATTCTCCAAGCAAGGGTACTGGAGTGGGTAGCATAGAGTATAGGCACGGATAAACATTCACAAATGCAAGTGGGTTGACAACATCTTAGAGGCTTCGTTAGCCCTTACTTTTAACCATGGCTACAGAATAATCAGACTTTTCCTAAATCTATGGCAACTTTTTTGTTTTCACTACCAAACCTATATTTGCTTATCATAAATATACTGTTGTCAAATTCAACCATGATCTTCTTCACGCCACTGTCCTGATTTTTACAAATGCAGTTGATAATTGAACCTAGGGGAGCACACAGCTAATTTTATGACTCAGTTTTTCAGTTCAGTTCAGTTAAGTCACTCAGTCATGTCTGACTCTTTGATACCCCATAGACTGCAGCACTCCAGGCTTCCCTGTCCATCACCAACTCCTGGAGCTTACTCAAACTCACATCCATCGAGTCAGTGATGCCATCCAACCACCTCATCCTCTGTCGTCCCCTTCTCCTCCTACCTTCAATCTTTCCCAGCATCAGGGTCTTTTCCATTGAGTTGGTTCTTCACATCAGGTGGCCAAAGTATTGGAGTTTCTTATAGAGTTCCTCGTAGATTCCTAGTAGATGCTCAATGCCTACTTATTGAAGTTATAAATGGGGTGGAATCTGAAATAAAGTAGGATTCCCGAGGCTCAAATATAGGAATCAAAGAAATATCCATGGGCATACTCACAGATACAAGAAAATGAAGGCTCTTCCAGAAGCTATTTGTATATTTCATAATTCCATATCTGGAATAAATTTAAACATTTTTATTCTTCTGTTCATTACCAATGTAACCACTGATGTACTCAGGATGCTGTATGTGTGCATGTCTATAAATATATGTATATTTATACATGTGCATATATGTATACATATAAAACATATATGAAATGATGGAGAACAATTAATCATTTATAGCTTATGCTATTTTTATTCTCCTTGAAGTTGGACATTGAGATTGCGAATGAATTATCTCATTACTGAATACTTGAATACTAACTGAAATATTAACAATGCCATAGAAATTCTGTGTACCATGTAGTTAAGGTTACTAAATGGCATCACTGATTTGTTCTACTTTTTCTTACAGGTTTAACTGTGTAATGGGACTTCCTTTTAGGAATGTAAGACCAATGTTTGAAGGTGACAGATAAGTTAACTCATAATTTCTATAACTACATGTTTTGCTGTAAGACTAATCATTTTCTCTATGAATTGTAATTTTGTAATTATTTTCTTATTTAGTCCTCTGTGACTGATTAAATGTTTTTATGTGTCTTATGCAAGGATTACCCTGGAAACAGATATACAGAGAGAAAGCTTACTGTAACTAAAATAGTGATTTATTCATAGCTACTTAGGTAATACTGCCATTTCATCCATTCTGAACAGGTAAAGAGAAAAAATGTAATTTGTAAACCATCAATAAGTAATTATTGAGTGCAAGCCTTCTCTATTTGTTTAAATTCTGCTTCACCAAAGAATTAACAAGGATAATACATCAAAATTTTCTGTAGAAATAATGTGCTTTATTTGTTTATGGACACTGGGGCTTTATCTCAACAGCTCAACTAAAGCTATGATTTTTATCTATATTGAGAAGAGCCTAGAAGAGTGTCAGCAAATACTAAGTGCTCGTGTATTGAATGAGTTATTGAGTGAACTTAGGAGTAGTCACCTATGAGAGCCTAAGCCACAGAATCCATGAACACAAAGGCAGGCCCATTATGGAGAGATCAGAATGGGTTTATTTAGTCATGTGCTTCTCAGATTTGAATGTGATTTATAAATAACCTGGTGGTCTTGTTAGAAGGCAGATTCTGATTTAGTTGGTCTGGGACCAGGCTTGAATGTATTTTTTTTTTTTTGGAATGTATTTCTAATAAGTTTTCAGGTGATGTCAACATTGCTAGAACCTGAGCCATAATTTGAATAGTGATGGTTTAGCCACTGCTGCTTGAAACTGGTCCTTATCCTCACTTTCACAGCAGCTCTGGCAACTAACTTCATTATCAAAAAAAATGGCAACTAAATTCTATGCTGGGGATATCAAAGTGAATAAAATACAATATTGCGTGACTATTCATAGTTCTCTTTGTAAATCTACTTGGTTGAACTTGGTAGTCTTGAAGACTGACTTATATGCACTGCCATGTATAAAACAAATAGCTAGTGGGAGCTATTGTATAGCACAGGGAACTCAGCTCAGTGCTCTGTGGTGACCTAGGTGGGAAGGGGAGAGATGGAGGTAGGCATGGGAAGGAAGTGCAAGAGGGAGGGGATACATGCATACATGTAGCTGATTCACTTTCTTGTACAGCAGAAATTAACACAACACTGTAAAGAAACTATATGCCAATTAAAGATCCTTTAAAAGCCATGGAGAAAGTGTACTCTTTCTTCCAATGAAGGGATATGAGTCCTGACTGGGAAATATTGGAGCTGCTGTCAGTTGAGTTAATCGATGGTTCATACTGGAACCTGCACATTTCCTTGGTGAGCTGAGTGAAAAAAATCACTATTTTAGTAAGTACAGTTGATTCACACTTTCAGTTATCACTCACTTTTTCTTCCCACACACTCAAAAGTTTGGGTAACTTGTGCTTCATTTCCTTTATCTCTTTGAATAAGAATTCCTTATTTAGGAAGTTTTTAGAGAGTGTAGACAGTTAGCAGAGCTGGCCAAAATTTCTTTTGTATGAATGTGGAGAAAGTAAATGTTTTGTGTTGGCAGAACTGTACCCATTCCAAACTTATGGAACAAATAAGAGCTGTAAAATATAGTCGTCTGGAGTGAAGTAGTCATTTTCAGCATGTAATATGCCAAAGAGGAATCCCTGAGCAGGCTCTGTGAAATGTTTGATCATCCTAAAAACAGGATTTGAAAACAACACTATAACATCCTGCTGCGTTTAAAGTTTGGGTGGCTTGAAGATGCAGTTTATTGAACAATACACCAGATAATCCTCTAGCTACCTCTTTTTCAAGGTCAAGTCCACACTAGCAATTACAGTAATGTTTGTTGAAGTTACTTGAATGGCAGGTATAAAGGCTGCCATTTAACCAAACTGGTTGATCCAGTGACTTTGTTTGTGAATTTTGCTCCTCACTTTTGCTTTAAAAGAATCACTTGTGTGGAAAAGAAAACAAGTTATCAGCCTAACCCAATTAACCGTAAAACTAACAGTTACCTGCAGATAAACCTACCAAGCATTCTCACAGAATTAAACAAAATCCATTCACATTTAGTTGAACACAATCTCTAGATTCTCACCATATTGACACTCCAAGATTTAGGAATAAGAATAGTTACTGGTTTTCTTCTTGAAATCATATCAACTAAAATAGGAACCAGTGACAACTTAAATCTCAAAATAGGGGATTAGATTTTTAAATTTGGGAACAAACAGGGTTTTCTTTTGTTTGGGACTCTTAAGTTCTGACATTTTCTTTTTTTTTTCCTGTCAACTCTTAGATGCCTATACCTATTAGATGATCAGGGAATAAAATGTACCCTGATTAGCACCTGGCATAAGCAAAACAAAACAAAATAAAACATAGTAATTTTTCGAAACTACTACTTTTTCTGCATAAAACAAGTATGTTAGGAGCAATGATATTTTAATAGTGATCTAAATGAGAAAAACGAATCTTTGAAACAAATTTGACATTTCTAGGAGTTACAATGTTTATTTTAATATAATTTACTAAAGAAACTATAAAATAAGCCTTGACTATCAATATTATCACAGATCATCATTTGATTTAATAGGTTTTATATTTCAGTTCAGTTCAGTTCAGTTCAGTTCAGTTGCTCAGTCATGTCCGACTCTTTGCGACCCCGTGAATTGCAGCACGCCAGGCCTCCCTGTCCATAACCAACTACCAGAGCTCACTCAGACTCACGTCCATCGAGTCAGTGATGCCATCCAGCGATCTCATCCTCTGTCGTCCCCTTCTCCTCCTGCCCCACAATCCCTCCCAGCGTAAGAGTCTTTTCCATTGAGTCAACTCTTCGCATGAGGTGGCCAAAGTACTGGAGTTTCAGCTTTAGCTTCATTCCTTCCAAACAAATACCAGGGTTGATCTCCTTTAGAATGGACTGGTTGGATCTCCTCACAGTCCAAGGGACTCTCAAGAGTCTTCTCCAACACCACAGTTCAAAAGCATCAATTCTTCAGTGCTCAGCTTTCTTCACAGTCCAACTCTCACATCTGTACATGACTACTGGAAAAACCATAGCCTTGACTAAACGGACCTTTGTTGGCAAAGTAATGTCTCTGTTTTTGAATATGCTATCTAGGTTGGTCATAACTTTTCTTCCAAGGAGTAAGCGTCTTTTAATTTCATGGCTGCAGTCACCATCTGCAGTGATTTTGGAGCCCAGAAAAATAAAGTCTGCCACTGTTTCCACTGTTTCCCCATCTATTTCCCATGAAGTGATGGGACCAGATGCCATGATCTTCGTTTTCTGAATGTTGAGGTTTAAGTCAAATTTTTCACTTTCCTCTTTCACTTTCATCAAGAGGTTTTTTTATTTCCTCTTCACTTTCTGCCATAAGGGTGGTGTTATCTGCATATCTGAGGTCATTGATATTTCTCCAAGCAATCTTGATTCCAGCTTGTGCTTCTTCCAGCCCAGTGTTTCTCATGATGTACTCTACATAGAAGTTAAATAAACAGGGTGACAATATACAACCTTGATGTACTTCTTTTCCTATTTGGAACCAGTCTGTCATTCCACGTCCAGTTCTAACTGTTGCTTCCTGACCTGCATATAGGTTTCTCAAGAGGCAGGTCAGGTGGTCTGGTATTGCCATCTCTTTCAGAATTTTCCACAGTTTATTGTGATTCACACAGTCAAAGGCTTTGGCATACCATTACTAAAGCAAACATTTTTTCTGAGTGTCAACTGCTCATTACATGCTTTGTTAATATGAAAGATGTCGAATTCTTCTTGGGATAACCAAAAGATACTGTTGCTTGTGAAAGGAAGTTGTGGATTAGTATTCATACTATCATCTCAATTTTGAAGAAATAGAAATAAAAGTATTTTTATATAGTCTTTGTCTTTCTCTATATGTATGTTATATACACAGGTATATTAGAATAGCAAAGATTTTTCTAGAGTAATATATAGCCTTTAAATCTCAGTGATTTAAAGCAACAGGAACTTATGGCTTACTGTGTTGTGGCCAAATCTATAGTGTAGTTGTCCTCCCCGCTGACTTGGTGATCCTGACCATTTAATCCTCTGCCTTCTCTGCTACCTGAACAATAGGCTTGATTGGTTGATCTAAGCAGGAGGAAAACAGCCACTGTCTTTACTTAAAAGGGACACATTATTTCTCCTTTTATTTTACAGACATAATTAGTCAAACATACTTGCTAGATACAAGGAGGTTCAAAAATGCAGAGGAGTCCATGGAATGCTTGGTACCCTGTATTTCCACAAGCAGAAAGGGTTCAAAGGAAGCAAGCCTAATTGTTAAAGAGTAGATAAGTTTGAGGAGTGGAAGAGAAGTGGTAAAGGAGGACCACATTTTATTTTATTCAAATCTAAATACCTTGTTTTTTCAACAATGCTATATTTTGTTTGATTTTATTAAAATATATTTTAAATTTTATGAATTCTCAAAATCACTACTTAGAGACCAGGAGAATCCTCTGGCTTAATTTTTGTAACAAGGTTGTGGCTAGTTCAGTGTCTGGTAGGACATTTAGACCTCTTTTCATTCATCATTCTCCTTTTAGTTATCCTTCTTAATTAACATTTTTGTAATGTTATCAGTTCTCTTTTGGCAACTAAAATGTTCTGAGCTTTGCTTTCATAGGTCAATGATTTTCAATATCCAATTTGCTCCTACGTCCTTAATAAAATAATCAGAAAGTATACTCCTCTAGTAAAGCCTCCATTAATTTCAATGGAGTTCCATCAAAATAAAGAGTAGCCTGTAATCATGGAGGCATGTTTCCAATGATAAAAAGTTTCCCATATATTTTATGGATAATGTGATTAAAAAACTAAGAATCTAAAATTGTCTAAGTTGGGTAAAGCCCTAGGAAGCCATAGGCTTTCACATGCTCGCAGTAGGGAAGAAAGAGCTATTTGGTGAATTTGCTTAGAAAATGGCTTCAGGGAAATCCCTGTTTGTCTTCGGTTAGCTAATTTAAGAGTATGTGACCTTTTCTGGGCTTTTATGTTTCTCTGGCTCACTTTGAAGGTATATAATTTGTTATTCCTTTAGAAACATATTCTTTAGATGTGAACAGTTTCACATGGATGTAATTCTTAACAAGTGCTACATAACCATAGTTATTTTAGGTAAAATATAATTATTAAACAATTGCCACTCCCAAGCTTTAAAAAATATAGAGAGAGTCAGGCAAGATAGGACAGCTGAAGGTAAAACAATCATGAAGGAAATTTGAGAACTCAGTGCTCTTCAAAGGATTATTTGCATGAACAAAAGGAATATTAAGCTGAGGTAACCATAGGAGGAAGTGTAGGATGCATTCAAAAGCAAACCAAGACCTAAAAGTGCAAGCAAAATGCAGGCTAAAAGCCTGCACTAAAAGTAATAGTGTGACTTGAAGTCTGATGTCTCCCTGACCGCTGGATAAAATTATCAGCTACAAATTTTCATAGAACCATATTCATTACAGAAAACAGACTTTATTGGAGCTACTATAAGAAAAAAAGGGCTATACAGTTCAAAGAATCTTCAGAAGATTCAAAGAATCAAGTTTAGACACCAGAGCTTGAAGTTACACAGAAAAAAACACAACTAGGAGAAATGCCCAACAACCCAGAGTAGTGGCCCTCAAGGTGTGGCTTGTGGACCAGCCACTAGTCCACATCCTGTTGCGATTCTGGGGTGAGAAAACTGCTTGCACCAGAGTACAAATGGACCATGTCACTAGGCACACTAGTTCAGCTGACAATCTTTTCCTTAGCAAGATTTCCTCAAAAGAGAAGCAGCATGACAATGTACATTCAAGTGAAAGCTCTTGTCGGAAATGAAGACAAGAGGCAGCACTGTTTCTTGGGTGTGCCACTGCCTTCCCCATTTGCTGCATGTCACTGATGCTTCTGCAAAATGGAGACTGAAACACTTCCACCTAGCAACCCCAGGAAGAACCATATGCGTCCACTACCTTACTCCCCAGAAGATTCA
Source organism: Capra hircus (assembly GCF_001704415.2). Lineage (NCBI taxonomy): Eukaryota > Metazoa > Chordata > Mammalia > Artiodactyla > Bovidae > Capra > Capra hircus. Next base: position 44,278,791 of record NC_030816.1, read on the forward strand.
GTCCTCTTTTGAGCTACAGAAGTTACCCAAGGCTCCCTTTGACTTCCAGGTCTGATGACAATAAATAATAATAAAACATAAAGTTTACTGGTTTGATCAAATATTTTGAGAAATGAGAAACCTATCATCTAGAACATTTTTCAGGCCATGAATTATTTTGAGACTGTGATAAGAACCATGGATGCAGACTTCTCTGGTGTTCTGGTAGTAAAGAATCCAGCGACCGATGTAGAGGACACAGGTTCAATCCCTAGTCTAGGAAGATTCTGCATGTCGCCAGAGCAACTAAGCCCTCACACTGCAACTACAGAGCATAAGTGCTGCACTTAGAGAAAGCCACGGGCAGCAGAAGACCTGGTGCAGCCAAAAAAAAGAACCATGGATGCTTATTCCTAGCAAACTGACATACATGCAATTGTACATGGAATCATAGAAGATTTATGGACGCTGCAAAGGCTGTCTTCAGACTCTAGGTTAAAAAATCCTGATCCAGAGTAAAGTAGAAATTATCAACTTTATCAATAATTTGATTTTAATATATAACTCTCTATTTCACATAAAATGATACTTCAATTTGGAGCTGAAAATTGCAATTTGATTTACAACTCTTACTGGCAATATAATCTAGGCATATAAACTCTTTGGATCGCAATTATCTTACTTGTCAATTGAAGATAATAATAATTATCTCATAAGATTACTGTATTTCCTTTGGTATGTATCTAGAATAGCACTTGTCACAAAAATATTTAATAAATGTTCATTCACTCATTCATTCTTTACTTATTTATTTTTGATGTATTAATAAGATTGCTTACAATCTCCTGATTATTTTCTGGCTTTACAATTATGTTCAACACATATTTATTAAATGCTCACTCTGTACCAGAAGCTGTTCTAAAGGGTGTGCATAGATAAGTAAGTAGGAAACTCTGCTCTAGAGTAACTTACAGTATGGTGGCATGTTAAGAGAAACTATTGATATATTGTAGTAAATGATATAAGAAATGAGCCTAAGATTGTATGGGATCCCAACAAAGGAGCAGTGGAACAGATAATGAGGATTTACTGAACAATTCATGATGGAAATGATAGCAAGTTGTGCCAATAATATTAATTAAACTTTCTAATTTCTTTCTGTATGTTGATTATTTTGCTGAATATTATTAAATACTAAATATTTAACAAATATTTAAATGTTGCTAACATATAAAAATTTTTAACTTAATAAAATTTTCAAACTTAACAGATGTGGCTACTAGGCTGAAACAGAATATCAGAGAGAGTTGGAATTAGCTTTGACTTCAACTCTATGTTCTTTAACAATTAGTTTAAGAAAGTTGGAAATATTGTTTCAGTCAGGGGGAAGTAACTTTAAAAATTACTAGAATGGTTTTGATTTGCATTTCTCTAATAATGAGTGATGTTGAGCATCTTTTCATGTGTTTGTTAGCCATCTGTATGTCTTTGGAGAAATGTCTATTTAGTTCTTTGGCCCATTTTTTGATTGGGTCGTTTATTTTTCTGGAATTGAGCCCAGAAGTTGCTTGTATATTTTTGAGATTAGTTGTTTGTCAGTTGCTTCATTTGCTATTATTTTCTCCCATTCAGAAGGCTGTCTTTTCACCTTGCTTATATTTTCCTTTGTTGTGCAGAAGCTTTTAATTTTAATTAGATCCCATTTTTTTATTTTTGCTTTTATTTCCAGAATTCTGGGAGGTGGATCATAGAGGATCCTGCTGTGATTTATGTCTGAGAGTGTTTTGCCTATGTTCTCCTCTAGGAGTTTTATAGTTTCTGATCTTACATTTAGATCTTTACAGCCACTATGGAGAACAGTGTGGTGATTCCTTAAAAAATTGCAAATAGAACTACCTTATGACCCAGCAATCCCACTGCTGGGCATACACACTGAGGAAACCAGAATTGAAAGAGACACATGTACCCCAATGTTCATCGCAGCACTGTTTATAATAGCCAGGACATGGAAACAACGTAGATGTCCATCAGCAGATGAATGGATAAGAAAGCTGTGGTACATATACACAATGGAGTATTACTCAACCGTTAAAAAGAATTCATTTGAATCAGTTCTGATGAGATGGATGAAACTGGAGCCAATTATACAGAGTGAAGTAAGCCAGAAAGAAAAACACCAATACAGTATACTAACACATATATATGGAATTTAGGAAGATGGCAATGACGACCCTGTATGCAAGACAGGAAAAAAGACACAGATGTGTATAACGGACTTTTGGACTCAGAGGGAGAGGGAGAGGGTGGGATGATTTGGTAGAATGGGAATTCTAACATGTATACTGTCATGTAAGAATTGAATCGCCAGTCCATGTCTGACGTAGGGTGCAGCATGCTTGGGGCTGGTGCATGGGGATGACCCAGAGAGATGTTGTGGGGAGGGAGGTGGGAGGAAGGTTCATGTTTGGGAACGCATGTAAGAATTAAAGATTTTAAAATTTAAAAAAAAATTAAATTAAATTAAATAAAATTAAAAAAAATAAAAATACTAGAGCAAAACCACAAAAAAATAAAAATAAAAATAAAAATTACTAGAATGAAGATATGGCATGCTTTTTGTATGAAAGAAACTACACAGAATAACATTGATAATAATTGTTATGAACACAAACAATAATAAATTATAAAACATAATTAAGAGATAACCTAGAATAATATCATTTGATTGTAAAAATAAAAAGAAAAAAGCAAGTCGTTATGATTGAATTACAAGTATCTAATTTGTGAATTCTAGATCTAATGGGGAAGGAACTAGACTAGGTGTGGGAAGATGATGCATCCAGGTGTTAAGAAAATTAGGATATCCAGGAGGTAGTCAGAGATATATGTTTTTACTCCAGAGACATGGTCATAACTGGAAACTAATTTGGTTGACACTAGTCTAAAATAGCAAAAAAAAAAAAAAAAAAAAAAAAAAGATCATTACAGTGTATAAAGACACCCAGTAATATAGAAGGAACATGGGGCATTTTACTGTGCTTATTTTGAACAAAAATATACCTGCATTTCAAAGCATACGCACTGTACTTTCTTTTTCCTTCTTTGTGAATTCACTTTAGTCACTCAGTTGGGTTTGACTCTTTGTGACCCATGGACTGCAGCAAACCAGGCTTCTCTGTCTATCACCAACTCCTGGAGCTTGCTCAAATTCATGTCCATCAAGTCGGTGATGCCATACAACCAATCTCATCCTCTGCTGTCCCCCTCCCCTCCTGCCTTCATTCTTTCCCAGCATCAGGGTCTTTCCCAATTTGGAACCAGTCCATTGTTCCATGTCCAGCTCTAACAGCTGCTTCTTTACCTGCATACAGATTTCTCAGGAAGCAGGTAAGGTGGTCTGCAAGGAGATCCAATCAGAGAGATCAGTCCTGGGAGTTCATTGGAATGACAGATCTTGAAGCTGAAACTCCAATACTTTGGCCACCTGATGCGAAGAGCTGACTCATTTGTAAAGACGCTGATTCTGAGGAAGATTGAGGGCAGGAGAAGGGGATGACAGAGAATCTCATCCTCTGTCGGAGGATGGCATCACTGACTCGATGGACATGAGTTTAGGGGAACTCCAGGAGTTGGTGATGGACAGGGAGGCCTGGCATGTTGTAGTTCATGGGGTCGCAGAGATTTGGACACGAGTGAACAACTGAACTGAACTGAACTGAAGGTGGTCTGGTATTCCCATCTCTTTTAGAATTTTCCACAGTTTGTTATGATCAAAGGCTTTGGCATAATCAATAAAGCAGTAGATGTTTTTCTGGAACTCTCTTGCTTTTTCTATGATCCAGTGGATATTGGCAATTTGATCTCTGATTCCTCTGCCTTTTCTAAATCCAGCTTTATGAATTAACTAAAAATTATTTTATATTGTCTGTTTTTTAAAAATATGGTAAAACTAGAATCTATAGCTAAGGAAACCTTTAGTTGAAAATTAGTAAAATTAGCAAAGTAACAGTTTATGCAATAAGACTATGCTCAACAAGAACTCTCTATAAATGGATGTATTGTAGTTTGTATTATAATAAATACCAATTAAAAAACAAACAGAAAAATAAAACTAGCCACACTAACAACAACCAAACTCCCTTTGCTTTTTACTTGGAATTTAAACTAAACTGGTGATTGACAGCTTTTTTAGGGGGAAAGATTCAGGGAATCAGTTGTGCCCAAATTTATTTAGATCACAGAGTCAATGCTTTTATTTATAAATCTCTTGTGATCTTTTACAAATTAAACCTTATTTTTAAGAATATCTGAAGATCCTATCTGAAGACTGAAAAAATTTGAATTGCTTCCTAAAAATTCCCTTAGTAGAATATTCTATTTACCAGACAGTTTGGTTGACAAGAGAGGTTAATGGTTAATAAGTGTTTCCCATTTTTATAGTTTAATTAGATGTCAAAGAAGATCATGAAAATAAACAGTTTTTATTTTACCATTGTATTTATTTTCAAACAATCTCAACCTAATAGCAGTCAACCTCACTGAAACAGAAATATAGATGACTTGTAAAGAAGACATTTTCCGTGATTATATGGTTAGCTTCATTCAAACTTACCAATCATTTCAGATACATGTGTAGGCCCATTGACTGAAAATTCACTGCACTGTTAAATGAACAGATGCACAGTTACTAATCTTGGATGGATTTCATATGTATTTTTGATAGAGATCAAAGAAGGCAATGACAACACATCATTCAATCCTGTGTTAAAACATCAGCAATGCCAGGGCAAGACAGATGTATGTCCCAAAGTACCAGAAAGGAAAATCTGTCATCATTTTTTTTCTTTTTTATTAATTTTTTTAATCTTAAAGCAAGAATTTCACCTGCATAAGTAGTTCAAACATATATGTGCTGACTAGAACTTTGCTTGTTTACAAATGTATCATTTGCATGTTTGCTAATGTAAGATTTCTCTTCAGCTTCTTAAAATTTTTATGTTCTAACTCTAAAGTTGTCCCATGGTTTTCATCGTATGGGCACAGGGAATAGGAAGAAAAAAGATGATTATTCTGTCAATGTATCAGTTCAGTTCAGTTCAGTCGCTCAGTCGTGTCCGATTCTTTGCGACCCCATTAATTGCAACACACCATTCCTCCCCGTCCATCACCAACTCCCGGAGTTCACTCAAACTCATGTCCATAGAGTTGATGATGCCATCCAGCCATCTCATCCTCTGTCATCCCCTTCTCCTCCTGCCCCTAATCCCTCCCAGCATCAGAGTCTTTTCCAATGAGTCAACTCTTCGCATGAGGTGGCCAAAGTATTGGAGTTTCAGCCTTAGCATCATTCCTTCCAAAGAACACCCAGGACTGATCTCCTTTAGAATGGACTGGTTGGATCTCCTTGCAGTCCAAGGGACTCTCAAGAGTCTTCCCCAACACCACAGTTCAAAAGCATCAATTCTTCGGCTCTCACTTTCTTCAAGTTCAACTTTCACATCCATACATGACCACTGGAAAGACCATAGCCTTGACTAGATGGACCTTTGTTGGCAAAGTAATGTCTCTGCTTTTGAACATGCTATCTAGGTTGGTTATAACTTTCCTTCTAAGGAGTAAGCGTCTTTTAATTCATGGCTGCAGTCACCATCTGCAGTGATTTTGGAGCCCCAAAAAATAAAGTCTGACACTGATTCCACTGTTTCCCCATCTATGGGAAATAAATGGGACCAGATGCCATGATCTTTGTTTTCTGAATGTTGAGCTTTAAGCTAACCTTTTCACTCTCCACTTTCACTTTAATCAAGAGGCTTTTTAGGTCCTCTTCACTTTCTGCCATAAGGGTGGTGTCATCTGCATATCTGAGGTCATTGATATTTCTCCTGGCAATCTTGATTCTAGCTTGTATTTCTTCCAGCCCAGCATTTCTCATGATGTACTCTGCATATAAATTAAATAGGCAGGGTGACAATATATAGCTTTGACATACTCCTTTTCCTATTTTGAACCAGTCTGTTGTTCCATGTCCAGTTCTAACTGTTGTTTCCTGACCTTTATATAAGTTTCTCAAGAGGCAGGTCAGGAGGTCTGGTATTCCCATCTTTTTCAGAATTTTCCACAGTTTATTGTGATCCACACAGTCAAGGGCTTTGGCATAGTCAATAAAGCAGAAATTGATGTTTTTCTGGATCTTTCTTTCTTTTTTGATGATCCAGTGGATGTTGGCAATTTGATGTCTGGTTCCTCTGCCTTTTCTAAAACCAGCTTGAACATCTGCAAGTTCACAGTTCACATATTGCTGAAGCCTAGCTTGGAGAATTTTGAGCATTACTTTACTAGCATGTGAGATGAGTGCAATTGTGCAGTAGTTTGAGCATTCTTTGGCATTGGCTTTTTTTGGGATTGAAATGAAAACTGACCTTTTCCAGTCCTGTGGCCACTGCTGAGTTTTCCAAGTTTCCTGGCATATTGAGTGCAGCACTTCCACAGCATCATCTTCCAGGAATTGAAATAGCTCAACTGGAATTCCATCACCTCTACTAGCTTTGTTCGTAGTGATGCTTTCCAAGGCCCTCTTGAGTTCACATTCCAGGATGTCTGGCTCTATGTGAGTGATCACACCATCATGATTATCTTGGTCGTGAAGATGTTTTTTGTACATTTTCTGTTTTCTGTGTATTCTTACCACCTCTTCTTAATATCTTCTGCTTCTGTTAGGTCCAAAACATTTCCGCACTTTATTGAGCCCATCTTTGCATGAAATATTCCGTTGGTATCTCTAATTTTCTTGAAGAGATCTCTAGTCTTTCCCATTCTGTTGTTTTCCTCTATTTCTTTGCACTGATCACTGAGGAAAGCTTTCTTATCTCTCCTTGCTATTCTTTGATACTCTGCATTCAGATGCTTATATCTTTCCTTTTATCCTTTGCTTTTCACTTCTCTTCCTTTTAAAGCTATTTGTAAGGCCTCCCCAGACAGCCATTTTGCTTTTTTTGCATTTGTTTTCCATGGGGATGGTCTTGATCCTTGTCTCCTGTACAATGTCATGAACCTCTGTCTATAGTTCATTTGGCATTCTATCAGATTTTAGTCTGACAGTCTGATAGTCTATTAGTCCCTGATAGTCTGATAGTCTGACAGTCTGATAGTCTATTAGTCCCTTAAATATATTTTTCACTTCCACAGTATAATCATAAGAAATTTGATTTAGGTCATACCTGAATAGTCTAGTGGTTTTCCCTACTTTCTTCAATTTAAGTCTGAAATTTGGCAATAAGGAGTTCATGATCTGAGCCACAGTCAGTGCCCGGTCTTGTTTTTGCTGACTGTATAGAGCTCCATCTTTGTTTGCAAAGAATATAATTAATCTGATTTTGGTGTTGACCATCTGGTGATGTCCATGTGTAGAGTCTTCTCTTGTGTTGTTGGAAGAGTGTGTTTGCTATGACCAGTGTATAAGAGAAGAAATTTCAAAATCAGGTGAGAAAGATATTAAGCCAAGACCAAGTAGAACTACTCATGAGGTTATTAAAAAGAATAAATTAAAAATGAAGACCTTGGTGATAGTTAAGTCTCTTTTATGAGAGATTAATATTTCAGATAGGAGGTTGGTTGCAGAGGTAGTGTGGTAAGTACAATGCTATGTACCCAAAAATCTCCAAATGTGAACTTACTGAAAACATGTTGAGTGTGCATTTATAATAAAAATAAAATAATTAGTATTTTGAGGAAATGTCAAATATTCTAACTGGGAAACACTTTTAAAAATGATACTATTTTCTTGAGTCTTAATATAGCTAAAAGCTGTTAGTGTGTTTGAATTATGAGTGAAAAAATCAAGAGAATGTACCTTGTTTACAATGTTGAGTTTGGCTCTTCGACAATCTGACATGGTGAGGGAAACTGTGTTGACACAAATGATTGGTGATAATTAGAAGATAAGTTGACTTTTTAAAAAATTGTTTGATGCTTTAGACACAAAGCTAATTACACTTTTAAGCACATTTATTTCTTTTATATGTTTTTAATCTTTCTGCTAACAAAGTTCCCACTGAGATTCATGATTAGTGAATATAATCCTAAAAGAAGAGGTCAGGGAGATTAATTTGTGTGGAATCATCTCACTGGAGATCTCAGTGGCAAAAATTCCAAACTGAGAGACAGGTTGTTTATCCCCCAAATATGCATGTTCTATTTCAGCTTCTTGGCTACTTAACAGAAAAGGGCTGTGCCTAAAAAGAAGGATCCAGAAGAGGTAGTGTTTGGGAGTAGACAGACCTGTGCCTTGATACAAGTTAATTAATGTTGGGCACTCAATGGGAAAGCTGATTATTTAATAGCTATTATAAGATACTTCCCTGGTGGGTCAGTGGTAAAGAATCTGGCTGCCAATGCAGGAGACATGGGTTCAATCCCTAGGTTGGAAAGATCTCCTGGAGAAGAAAATGGTAACCCACTCCAGTATTCTTTGCCTGGGAAATCCTATGGACAAAGGAGCCTGGCAAACTATAGTCCATGGAGTTGCAAAAGAGTAGAGCATGACTTAGGGACTAAACAACAACAACAACAATAATTTAGACTCTGAAAATCTTATCTGCTAAGAAACTAAGGTGTGAAAATATTTCTTTCTCAATAATAGACAAACATCTGTTCAGTTCAGCTCAGTCGCTCAGTCGTGTCTGACTGTTTGTGACCAGCTCCTGAAGCTTGCTCAAACTTATTTCCATTGAGTCAGTGATGTCATCTAACCATCTCATCCTCTGTCATCCCCTTCTCCTCCTGCCCCCAATCTTTCCCAGCATCAGGGTCTTTCCCAAGGAGTCAGTTCTTCACATCAGGTTGTCAAAATATTGGAGTTTCAGCTTCAGCATCAATCCTTTCAATGAATATTCAGGACTGATTCCCTTAATTTGTAAATTATCTGTAATAAGCTTTATTACAGAAATTTAATCTTTATTGTTTATATTTAATATAGATAACATAAATGTAATGACAAATATCAACAATATATATATCAATAAAGATATCCTGCTTGTATAAGGTGTCTATAGTGTTTAGAGCTAGCTAGCATTATATGATTCCACCTACTCTCTCTACCCTCCCACTGGAAGAAACACAAGCTGGAATCAAGATTGCCGGGAGAAATATCAATAACCTCAGATATGCAGATGACACCAACCTTACAGCAGAAACTGAAGAGGAACTAAAAAGCCTCTTGATGAAAGTGAAAGAGAAGAGTGAAAAAGTTGGCTTAAAGCTCAACATTCAGAAAACGAAGATCATTGCATCCCGTCCCATCACTTCATGGGAAATAGATGGGGAAACAGTGGAAACAGTGTCAGACTTTATTTTTTGGGCTCCAAAATCACTGCAGATGGTGACTGCAGCCATGAAATTAAAAGAAATTAAAAGACACTTACTGCTTACTCCTTGGAAGGAAAGTTATGAGCAACCTTGATAGCATATTCAAAAGCAGAGACATTATTTTGCCGACTAACGTCCGTCTAGTCAAGGCTATGGTTTTTCCAGTGGTCGTGTATGGATGTGAGAGTTGAACTGTGAAGAAAGCTGAGCGCCAAAGAATTGATGCTTTTGAACTGTGGTGTTGGAGAAGACTCTTGAGAGTCCCTTGGACTGCAAGGAGATCCAACCAGTCCATTCTGAAGGAGATCAGCCCTGGGATTTCTTTGGAAGGAATGATGCTAAAGCTGAAACTCCAATATTTTGGCCACCTCATGAGAAGAGTTGACTCATTGGAAAAGACCCTGATGCTGGGAGGGATTGGGGGCAGGAGGAGAAGGGGACGACAGAGAATGAGATGGCTGGATGGCATCACGGACTTGATGGACGTGAGTCTGGGTGAGCTCCGGGAGTAGGTGATGGACAGGGAGGCCTGGCATGCTGAAATTCACGGGGTCGCAAAGAGTCGGACACTACTGAGTGAGTGAACTGAACTGAACTGAATAACTAAAGGGTTTTTACACATAAGTGTAGAGTTTCTTTTGTAGAAATGTAGAGACAAGTTTATTGAGTCGGGCTAATGAAGAGATAATGTTATAGATCAGGAGGATGTTAGCTAACTAGTTAGTACAACTTAATATATTACATTCCTTAGTAATTAATAGACTTCGTTTTGTCTCTCTACCATGATATATAGTCATTATGGTATCCCATCCAGTAGAAATCTCTTGCCCTCTATAATTGCACATAAAACACTTGTGTAAGTCATGGCTGTATAAATAGAACATATTTGCTTGGGACTTTAACTTAGGTATTTATTGATTTGTTTTCCAGTTTTATTGAGATATATTGACATATGACACTGTACAATATTAAGGATTACAGCATCATAACAATTTGACTTACATCATAGAATGATAACAAGAACCTTTTATACAGCACAGAGAGGTCAACACTCAATGCTCTGTTGTTACCTGAATGGGAAAGAAATCTAAAAATGTGGGGATATGAGCTTTCCTGGTGGCTCAGATGGTAAAGAATCTGCCTGCAATGCAGGTAGGCCCAGATTTGATCCCTGGGTCAGGAAGATCCCCTGGAGAAGGTGAATAGCCATTGTATAGATCTAAAATTGAAGTAGAAAAAAATTTCCTTCTAATGAGAACTTAGGATTTACTCTCTTTACCTAACTTTTGTTTATATATATATATATATAGATAGATAGATAGATATAGCCTATGGCAGTATTAATTACATTTACCATGTTGTACTTTATGTCTCTAGTACTTATTTATCTTATAACTGGTACTTTGTACCTTTTGACTCTTTCTCTTTCTTTCCACCACCCTCCTCTTATAACCACAAACCAGAACTCTTTTTCTGTGAGTTTGTTTGTTTCTGAAATATGATTGACCTATGACACTCTGTTAGTTCCTATTATACAACATAGTGATTCAATATTTCTAAACATTTCAAAATGATCACAGTGATAAGTTTAGTTATGATTTGTCCCTATATAAAAGTATTACATGGTTATTGACTATATTCTCCACACTCTGTATTTCATCCTCTTGACTCTTGTAACTGGAAGTTTGCACCTCTTAATTTCCTTCATCTTTTTATTTCCTCTCCCAACCCTCTTCCCCTCTGGCAATCACCTATTTGTTCTCTATATTTATAACCCCTTTGCTTTTGTTCTTTGTTTGTTTCTTATACTCCCATATAAGGAAATCACGCAGTATTTGTTTTGTCTGACTTATTTCACTTACATAATGCTCTCTTGGTCTATCCGTGTTGTTGCAAATGGCAAGATTTCATTCTTTTTTTAATGGCTAAGTAATAGTCCATTGTGTATGTATATATATCTTCTTTATCCATTCAGCTACTGTTGAGTACTTAGGTTGTTTCCATATCTTGACTACTGTAAACAATACTACAATGAACATAGGGGTATGTATATCTTTTCTAACATAGGTAATTATACATGCAGAACCATAAAGTTCTAATAATTTAGGAAATATTTGATCTATTAAATATATGTAAAAGCATTTCTTCAGCATCTAGATTAATCAAACTTTACTTCATAATTTTGAGATTTTCAGACAAACGTAGCTCCTTATCCTTTATAACATCTTTCTAAAATTATTCACTTATTTATTTTTGGTTGTGCTGGGTCTTCATTGCTGCATGATGGCTTTCTCTGGTTGCGGCAAGAGGGGCTCCTCTCTAGCTGTGTGGTGCTTCTCATGCAGGTGGCTTCTCTTGTTGCGGAGCACGGGCTCTAGGCACTCAGTCTCAGTAGCTGTGGCACACAGGCTTAATTGCTGCATGGCATGTGGTGGGATCTTCCTGGACCAGGGATTGAACCCCTGCCGGCTGCATTGACAGGGGGGATTCTTAAACACTGGACCACCGTGGAAGTCATAACTTCTTTTTTCAAAGTATTTGCAATGGTTTCAACATTCTGTCAATGTGCAAGTTTATCTTTTCTCTATGTTTAGCATCTCCTGATCATGAAGTTATTGCTTAAAGTCTGAGCCATGAACTGTCTACAAGTAGAAAGGATCACAAAGGCAAGAGCAGCAACAGTCTTGCTTTGAACCTGCAGGTAAGACAGTAGAAGCTAAATTACCACTGCAAAGAGAAAGTAGGAAGAATATTCTCAATTTGTTTTAGTTTAAATTCTTCTCAGCAAACCATAGGGTTATAAAAATAAAAAACAAAAAATTAAAAAGGAGATTACAATTAAGATTCTATGAACAGCTGACTAATGTAAATATTTTAGACAATATGATTCCCAGAGATACATTTGGGCACATCAATTGGATTGAATAGCTGTTTATTTGTAGTTTGTTTTCTTTCAGTCTCTTAAGTGAAAAATTGGAATGCATATTTTGGAGGGAAGGAGATTTATGTAAAATTTGGGGTATGTCTGATGTCACAAATAAAAATGTGAAATATTTTTCATTATTTTTATTAAGACATGAGATATTTGTTCAATGTCACATTTGAAAACCAAGGGTTTTCTTTAAGGAAAAATGCATTCATTATTCTTAAACTATTGTTTTAAACAAAAGAGTCTCATTTATGTAGACATAGACAAAATATGTAAAATCTTCTATCTTTTTAACTATGTAATCCCTATACTCAGCTTTATATATAACGATTTCTGTATAAGCATATGACTCTCTAATAGATTTTTCTTGCAATCTAATGGGAATACTTTGACAATGTAAACAGCTTCAAAGTTAAATCTCTGTAATAATGATAGGTAGTAAAGTTTGGTGATTATAATCTCTATTGTTAGGAAAGGCTGTTAGCTTTTACTAAAACCACATTTCCTTAAAAATTATAAAGAGAGTTTATGGCTAATTTAAATAATGTATTAGCATCCATTAAATGTAACAAATAAACTTTGGGAGAATTTCTCCCTATATTGCCCCCTACTTTTTTACTCTCTTGTTTTTTAAACATTATTCGAATTGTTCTTCCACAAAGTTTTCTCTGTCTACATTTTTCCATTTTGAAATAGTCATTTTAGTGGAGGTGAAATTTCTGCATCTTTCTTTTTTAAAAAATATTTAATTAAGAGAAAGTAGTCAAGAGTTGAAAATAAGTGTATCTGGTTTTCCTGTGTTTGACTAATACCACTGTCTGGCCTGGGGATGAGGCCAGTCAGGAATCATTATACTTCTGAAAGCAGACCACAGCCATGGATTTCCATTATCTAGCAGAGCATCTCTCCCTGTGCGTGCTTCATAGACTTTAGAGAACACACATTTATAAATAGAAAATTCTAACCTAAAAAAGAGACTAATATCAATTAACAGATCCAGAATCTGAGTGACTTCAAACCCCCAAAAGATATATAATTTAAAATATTTATATCAAACAGTTGAAATAATTGACCAAAGATCTATCCTAATATAATGCAGTGATTTAAATCCTTGCATTTAGTACATGAATATAGATGCTGTTACCTGCCAACAAATTAAAATATTTTAAAGCTATTAATATACTCTTTATCTATTTTGCTCTTTTTCCCTTTCATGGAATTAATTTTGTTTACCTATTCATAAAATATCACAGTTTTAAGATAAAAGAGCTGTATTTAGGTGTTAACTATAGTGTAATGCATAAATGTATCAAACCAACATGTTGTGCACCTTAAAAAAAGCATTACATTTAGCCCTTCATTCATAAAAGCCATTACTATCTACTGTTTGTTGAATAAATTGTAGGACTGCGTTGACTGTGGGAACAAGCAAGTTATATAGGGTGCAGTCATTGTCATAGGAAATTTGTGAATAGAATGAGTTCTATCCAGAAGGAATACTTTTTATATTAACTCTTAATTTTAAATGTAGTTCTGTAATTTTCTTCACCAAAGAACTAAAACACAGAAGTGGCATTCAGAGAAATCTTTTAGGACTACAGAATAATTCTTGATTCTTAGTATGACATCCATGTGCAAGGCTACTCTGATTTAAGTTTTAAAAACATATATAATGATTTAAAAATTATATAACACATTTGAGGTTAATGATACTATTCTGATGAAGTAGGCGGATACTGAATATGGATGCTTCCATTACCTATTGCTTGCATTTAAGGTAAATACGAATGCATGGGGTGACGTTGCTGAGAAATCTCCAGTGCCTGATAAATTGTTATAAGTGGCTTTGTTCAACTTCCTAGAAATGTATTTCATTCTGTCATCACCTCTACATTCTTTCATCCTGCCTAACTGACATGCTAACTCCTGGGAAAAAGATGAAGATATTTCAAATGGAGAAAGATGTAAAATGTGATTTAAAAAAAAGCATTTAAAACCTATGATCCATTATTACCTATCACATCATTGCCTTTCATTAAAAATGGATGCTTAGTTTTGTGTATTTATGGTATCTAATGAATAATAAAAAGCTATGACTCACTTAATAGACATACTACTAGACAATTTCAAATGAAAATCCCTGCAATGCTCCAAGTAGAATAAGCTATGATGGAAACAGAAAAACTCAAGTTCTCCAGACCCCTTTAGGTAGCTTCTGGTAATTGAATCATTGGAAAAGTGCCAAGAGGTCATCTGGCTGGCGGCATTCAAGAGTATGCTGACCTGCACTAACTGCAGAACAAGTAGCTTCTTAAACTTACAGCCAGGGTAGTTCTCTTGATCTCACTCAACAAAAAATGTATGAGGCCAAATAGCCAGTATCTGTATGACTGTTCTATGGTGATTATGATAAAAACCAAGGAGGTTTTCAAGGCATAGATGAAGACAAAACTGATACTGGTTTTTTTTTTTTTTTTTTTTTTCCACCTGATGCAATTTTTGAGCCAGTCTCCTGGCACAGTTTAATGCATGAGATTCTGACTTGTGTGCTCATTTCCTTTGCGTATGAGGCTAATTGTAATGCAAGTTACCTTCCTACCAACATCATTTGTGAGTCTCCCATGTAGCTCCCGGTGCCAGCACCCTAAAGAATGCTTGTACAAATAGGTTACTGATGTTTCTTCCCTTTTGAGATGTCGGTTGATGCTATGTAAAGTAGAAAAATGTTGTGAAAGAAATGATTGCAAACAATTTCATAGGAAGAATATCATTTCTCATCAAATAAACAATTATTCTGAGGGGGTAGCAGTAACTCGTAAAACTGAGCTAATCAGTTATGATTCTAGCTATTTTAACTTTTCTTTTGCAAATCCCAGTATCTCACATACTTATTATTCTAGTCCAGATTTCCCTAACAATTATTTGATGGATCCACAATAATCTGTACCATAAGACACTATGGTCCCACATATTTATTAAAATAAGTTTAGAAGCCCTATTCTACTCTCATTTCCTATTTTCCTTTGTTCTCTTTCCTACATCAGGTGGTTTATACTTTGTTTATCTGATAAGGCCTGACTTTCCGTTGAGAGAACAAAAATTAACAGTATATTCTGTGTCTTCTTTGTAGCCTCCATTATCAACTTTCTTCTATTAAAAGATGGCACATTGACTTTCTCACTAATAAAGCATTACATGTGGAAAGGCAGTTCTTCAATAATAACATATGTTGTCTTGTTGTGTTGGGGAAATATGAGGAAGAATATGAGATAAATGAATATGAGTTTTAAGTGTGGAAAAAACTGTCTGAAGATGTGGGAAAATGAGTAGAGAAGGAAAATATGAGAGGCTATGAGCTTGGAGATGTAGAAGAAGAGATCTTGAAAAAAACTTGGATTTGATGTAAAGAACCATAGTTTTCCAGCTGATGTAGAAAACAGTATCCTTGAACAGTCAAGGACAAGCATTTTGTCAAAGAGATAAGGACAAATGCATTGTTCGTTAAAAGGACAGGAGGAAAGGACTTGTATGTCAGTCACCCCCCAAAGCCCCAAAGCTCTGTGAGTACAGGAGGATAAATTAAACACAGGCTGCTCTCTGTCTTCTAGAGGGAGACAGACAGGCTTATCAATAAGTGAAACAAATGAGAGCCCAGAAGGGAGGTGTGAGTCATTGGGAAGGGTTGGTTATAAGGAATCTCCCTACTCTCAAAAACCTAGTAGGTCTTCAGGAGGCCAGAAGTAATCCAAGTTTCTTCTGAGAATCCAATCAAGCTTCTTTTAGAACTTTAAGGGGTGAAGTGAGCGTATTCCCCTGACATACCAAAAAAAAAAAAAAAATCTAAGACCCCAAGTTACTAATTTAAGACCTGAACTATATGTTTCGGGATCTTTTGACTATTATAGTCTGTGGAAAAAGAAGAATGGAAAGTGTTACTCACTCTGTTGTGTCTGACTCTTTGTGATCCCATGGACTGTAGCCTGTCAGGCTCCTCTGTCCATGGAATTCTCCAGGCAAGAATACTGGAGTTGGTAGCCATTCCCTTCTTCAGGGGATCCTCCCAACACAGGGATCAAACCTGAGTCTTCTGCCTTGCATGCCGATTCTTTACCAACTGAACCACCAGGGAATATAGATTCGACTAAAAGTTTTCAGGTAAAATCTATGATAAATTCACTTTAACCCCAACTCTAAGGGTTAACTCAAAATATTAAGACAGATTTTATGTGTATGTAGAATTTATCTTTTTCCTTTGCATTCTTGGTTACGGCTCTCCTAAATAAGTCATTCCCAGTTGAAACCTCTTTTTTTTAATTACTACAGAAATATGGAATGGCAACCCACTCCAGTACTCTTGCCTGGAGAATCCCATGGAGGGAGGAGTCTGATAGGCTACAGTCCATGGGGTTGCAAAGAGTCGGACACGACTGAGCGACTTCACACACACACACAGAAATATGATTTAAAATATTCTCATGTTTTAAAAACAAAACAAGCAAAAAAAAAATGACAGCCTAATTTTCAGTCAGTTTTGCTCACCAGAATTTGTCCTACAACAAGCTTATAAGTCTGAATAAGTTCATAAGAAACCATTCATGGGGGCTTCTCTAGTGGTTCAGTGGTTATGAATCCACCTTGCAAAGCAAGAAGTACGCATTCAATCTTTTGTTGGGGAACTAACATCACAGATGCCTCAGGGCAACTATGCCTTTGAGCTGAAAGTAGTGAACCAGATCATCACAGCTAGACAGTCTGTGTGCCACAAGGAAAGATCCTGCATGTTGTAATTAAGACCCGATGCAGCCAAATAAAGATTAAAAAGTAAATAAACACATCTGCAACAAGTTTACTAAACAGCACAACTACACAATGAAATATTATTTCATTTTCAGTTAAAGTCTTGCCTTGTGTGCTCAGTTGTGTCAGACTCTGTGTTCCTTTGGACTGTAGCTCACCAGGCTCCTCTGTCCATGGGATTTTCCCGGCAAGAATACTAGAGTGGGTTGCCATTTCTTCCTACAGGAGAACCTCCCACCTAGGGGTCGAACCCATGTCTCCTGCGTCTCCATTGCAGGCAGATTCTTAACCTGCTGAGCCATCAGGGAAGCCCAACACATCTGCAAACACCCTTTTAAAAAAAGAAATTATTGATTAAAGAACATGTATCTGTCCACTTAAAGGGTTAAAAAAATGTGAAATGATATGGCATCCTAAAATGAATTGATAACATGCTGGACTCCTGCCTTTATTGTGTGACTTTGTCTGTATTTGGCTGTATGTTTGTGCAATTCTTGAGAGTGAAAAGAGGGATAGAAAAGAAGAAAAATAAAAGGATTAGAGCCTTAGGTCACAGTGAAATTGCAATGCTCCTTTTAGTATGTTGACCAATTATAGACATCTGAAACCATGTGTACAATATTATAGAGTCATTAACATGTTGAAAATACTGGCAAGACATTAAAGATCTAGTTTGTGCCTGCACCTGTCTATGCCTGTTTGTTAAATATTAGGAGGAAATAAATTATTTAGCCTAACTCTATCAGGCTACTTTTCTCCCCTCCAACTCTTTGGCAGTAAAGGCATTCAAATGAGTGTAGGTAGTTGTTCTAAGCATTTTAAAGCAGATATTTAATGTCTAAAAAAATGTCTTACAATTGCTGTATAAAAAAGCTGAGAGCATTTTCTTAAAAAGGAATAATGATTGAATACATTCTGCATCAAAGTGAAGGATTAATAATAGTGAATAAAAGTTTTCTATAAAGTTTTGCACAGTGTGCCACAGAAATTCATTTCCTTCTTTTTGCTCTCTCAGATGTGTTGGCTCCTTGCCCTTTATACAGCTAACACATTTAGTATTGCCACATTGTGGAAAGCACAGTAGATCATTTTATATGTGAACTTTCTGTGGAAAAGTGTATGCTCTTTTGTTGTCCCACAATAAGAGTCCTCCACTTGTTATTTATTTATTTTTTGCAAGCTCTTGCATTTATTGTTTACATGATGGGTAGAATTTCATCATTGAGGTGAAATTTTTCAGTATTACTTTCTGAGAAATTTAGAGATGCTCACTGGACATTTTAAAGGCTTTTATATGGTCTCTCTGACTTACTAGCTTCAGATAATTTATTTTAATTAAAAGCAGATGGAACTTCAGCTCAACGGATGGGAGAGACATTTAACAGGAAAAAGTCTGAAGTAGTCATTTTTAACTATCCTTAATTTTATTTCTATGAATTTAAAATTATGACTGTATTATTCAGGGTTTTATATATTAAAATTCCCATGCAAGAGAAAATAATAACTTATCTCACTAGGTGTGAAATAAAAGCATTTTTGCAGTGAGACAAAACTTCTCTTTCTGGTTAAAGATGTAACAATTTAAAGAAGATGATCGTTTTTTAAGACTACTTTGGTGTTCCCAAAGAGTCTATTGTTTAATCTGCCAAGAAATTCTGTTCCTGCATCAATAGACATTTTAAAACTCCAACACGACCGTACTATTTCCTCAGTAATAGCAAGGGAATTAACTTTAATGCAGTAAATTCACAAGAAACTCCTATGATAAAAAGATGCCTCTTGCTCCTATTATTTAATTGATCTTTTTGGAACAGTTCATTTGTACTCCAGAAAAAAAAAATAATTAAGTGGGTTATTAAGGTCTTTCAAATGTATGAAAACAATGATGACTAATACCCAGATATCTTTTTATGAAAGGCTTTTGTGTTTGAACTTTCTAACTTCTAATCTCTAATAGATGGTTCTAGGCTTACTATTATTATTATTTTAAGCCTAAAACTTCCTTAGCAGAATTGAAATCAATTTGATTTAAATTCCTTTTATTCATTTAAGATCGTATGAAATGGATTTTGCTTGCACAATGTGAAATATGTTAAATTTCAAAGCCTTATACTTTACTCTTCATTTCCTGCCTAGTCATTTAGAGAAAACCACACCGTGTGGCAGGAAAAACACCACTTGAGCAGTTAGGAGGCATGGGTTCTAGCTATTTGACCTTGAATTAAACTTCAATTAACTTCTCTGTGCCTCAGGGTCCATATCTGTTACATAAAGGAGCTGTCAGAGGTTGCAAATCTGCAGTTCTAGCTAGATTCAGTTCTCAGCTGCTTTGCTTGACCCACATGGTATTAAAAAAAATGAATGAACACGGTTGTATCAACTTACATTCCTATCATCAGTGCATGTGAGTCACTGTTGCTCTGTCTTCTTACCAATACATGGTATTGTCAACTTTTCTCCTTTATATATTTTGGTGAGTGTAGTTGTTTTTCACTATGAATTTAATTTGTATTGTCCTGATGACTAATAAAGTGAAGTGCCTTTTCATTCTCAGCCATTTGGATAGCTCCTTGGGTCTGTTTGATTTTGGGGCCTCTTTTTTTTTTTTTTTTTTTTTTTAAGCTAGATTGTTTCTTTTCTCTTATTGATGTGTTACTCAGTTTTCAGATATTCTGGATATGAGTCTTCTGTTGGATAAATGAATTCAAAGCATATTCTCTCTCTCTGTCTCTTCACTCACTTAAAGTTGACTTTTGATAAACTAAAATTCTTAATTTTAAGGAAGGTCAACTTTTTAAACTTTTCCTTTGTGTTTAGTGGTTTATTACAATTTTAAAGACACTTCTGCTTCCCATAAAGTTATAAAAATATACTCCTTCTACACAAATCATTCTAGAAAGTAGTATCTTCAATATGCTGTCTTCTAGAAACTTTATCTGTAAACCATCTTGACTGATATTCCTAATAGAGACTCCTTGAAACAACCTCAGTTCAGTTCAGTCACTTAGTCCTGTCTGACTCTTTGTGACCTCATGGACTGCAGCACGCCAGGCTTCTCTGTCCATCACCAATGCCCAGGGCTTGCTCAAACTCATGTCCATTGAGTCAGTGATGCCATCCAACCATCTCATCCCCTGTCATTCCCTTCTCCTTTTGCCTTCAATCTTTCCCACCATCAGGGTCTTTTCCAATGAGTCAGTTCTTAGCATTAGGTGGCCAAAGTATTGGAGTTTCAGCTTCAGCATCAGTCCTTCCAATGAATATTCAGGACTGATTTCCTTTAAGATTGACTGGTTGGATCTCCTTGCAGTCCAAGGGAATCTTGAGTCTTCTCCAACACCATTTCAAAAGCATCAATTCTTTGATGCTCAGCTTTCCTTATAGTCCAACTCTCACATCCATACATGACTACTGGAAAAACCATAGCTTTTACTTGACCTTTGTTGGTAAAGAAATGTCTCTGCTTTTTAGTTTGTTGTGACCCACACAGTCAAAGGCTTTTGTGTAGTCAGTAAAGCAGAGGTAGGTGCTTTTCTGAAACTCTTGCATTTTTGATGATCCAACAGATTTTGGTAATTTGATCTCTGGTTCCTCTGCTGAAGCCTGGCTTGGAGAATTTTGAACATTACTTTGCTAGTGTGTGAGATGATTGCAATTGTGCAGTAGTTTGAATATTCTTTGGCATTGTCTTTCTTTGGGATCGGAATGAAAACTGATATTTTCCAGTTGTGTGGCCACTGTTGAGTTTTCCAAATTTGATAGCATATTAAGTGCAGAACTTCACAACATCATCTTTTAGGATTTGAAACAGCTCAACTGGAATTCCATCACCTTCACTGGCTTTGTCTGTAGTGATGTTTCCTAAGGCCCACTTGAGTTTCCATTCCAGGATTTCTGGCTCTAGGTGAGTGACCACACCATCATGGTTATCTGGGTCATGAAGATCTTTTTTGTATAGTTCTTCCATGTATTCTTGCTACCTCTTCTTAATATATTCTGCTTCTGTTAGGTCTATCCCATTTCTGTCCATTTTTGAGCCCATCTTTGCATGAAATATTCCCTTTGTATCTCTAACTTTCTTGAAGAGATCACTGGTCTTTCCCATTCTATTGTTTTCCTATATTTCTTTGCATTGATCACTGAGGAAGGCTTTCTTATCTTTCCTTGCTATTGTTTGGAACTCTGCATGCAAATGGGTACATCTTTCCTTTTCTCCTTTGCCTTTTGTTTCTCTTCTTTTCTCAGCTATTTGTAAGGCCGCATCAGACAACCATTTTGCCTTTTTGCATTTCTTTTTCTTGGGGATGATCTTGATCACTGCCTCCTGTACAATATCATGAACTTCTATTGTTAGTTCTTCAGGCACTCTATCAGATCTAATCCCTTGAAACAATTTGTCACTTCCACTGTATAATTGTAAGGGATTTGATTTAAGTCATACCTGCATGGTCTATTGGTTTTCCCTACTCTCTTCAATTTAAGTCTGAATTTGGCAATAAGGAGTTCGTGATCTGAGACACTGTCAGCTACATGATTCAGTAATTCAGTTTCAAGGAATTTGTTCAGTAGAAGTGCATATACTTGTGCACCAAATAACATGTACAAAAATGTTTACAGCAGCATTATTTATAACAACCAAAATTTGGAAACCTGTATTTATCATTTATTAAATGTATTGTAATATATTCATGCAATGGAATAGCACACACACAGCAAGAAGAAAGTCTTACCATTATAAGGTTTTGAAGCTATGCACTGAAGAGTAAATGCTGTGTGATTTTATGTATATAAAATGCAAAACGAAGCCAAACAATATGATGATGATAACTGAATAGTGGAGAAGAAATATGGCGTGACATCCCTTATAAGCAGTATCTAGAAAGAAACGATACAAATGAACTGATTTATGAAACAGAAACAGGCTCACAGTCTTAGAGAATGAACTTACGGTTGCCCCGGAAGAAGAATTGGGGAAGAGATAAAGAGTTTGGGATAGACATGTGAACTCTGCTACATTTAAAATGGATAACTGACAAGAACCTACTGTACAGCATAGAGAACTCCACTCAGGGTTGTGTGGCAACCTGGATGGAAGTGGAGTTTGGAGGAGAATGGATATATGTATATGTTAATATATGGCTGAATCCCTTTGCTGTCCACCTGAAAATATTACTACATTGTTAACTGGCTATACTCCAATATAAAATAAAAAGTTAAAATGCAATAAAAAATTTTTAAATGAAATCTTTTGTAGAAGGGAAGATTAATGCTGTGAGGCACCAAGAAGATTTCTGAGGGGCCAATAATGTCCAATATCTGAATCTGGGTTGTATGCACACAGGTTTGTACACTTGGTAAAATTTATCAAGTTATGCATATAATACCTGCCCTTTCAATCATTATTAATTATTAAGAAAATAAAATATTTGATGGAGTCAGTAGTTTAGGCATATATGTATATATAGATTAGAATATCATTTATATATGGAGCAGAACTAAGCTATTAGTTCAGTAATTGCTACTCACCTAAGTGAATAGGTTTCTAACCAAGATTGCATCTTCTACTTTTCCTGCACAATGAAAGCAGATTAATCTTTTAAAAAACACCCACTTTTGAATATATTGCTTGCCTATTTAGAAATCTTTTATAATTCTCCTCTACCTAGACAATAAACTGCAGGCTTTAAACATTTAAGTTATTTGTAATGGGAACTAATTATATACCATGTACACTGAATTAGTTACTTTAGTGAATTTAACCCTTATATCAAATCTATAAGTTAAGTAGCATTATGCCATATTGTAGGTGGAAGACTCTAAGTTCCTGAAGTTAGTTAATTGGGAGAAGCAATAAGATTAAAATATACATCTCTATGACTCCAAAGTACATGCTATTTTTATTGTACCATGTTGCTCCTACAGTCATGTATATATTTCCTATCTACTTTATCCAATTTCTTATCTTCTTACATCCTCCATTCCAAACCAATTTAGCTCAAAGTCTGCCTCCCTCAATCAGCTTTACATTTTCAAATCCTCTAATTTTTCCTAATCCTATTCCTTTAAATCTTTTTCTGTCTGCATACATGTTATTCCTTCTTTCACATGACTTTTAAAGTCTACCTTTATTTTAAAGCTTCGTTTAACCACCACAGTCTGAGTAATTTTTGTCTCCTCTGAAACCTTAAATGCAATTATTGTTGTTACAAATCATTCATGATGTGTAACATGGTGACATTTTTTCTATGTTGCCTTGAAATATTTAATTTTTTCCTTGATGTTTGCCTTATTTCCATAATTATGTTACAAGCTCCTGAGTACAGAGAAAATATTGATACTTTTTCATCTTCTCCCTCAGAAATATTAAATATAATGGAGATTGAAGTATAGTGTTAAAAATATGAGTTTGTAGGATTAGGATAAAAATAAATTTTATGAGAGTTAGTCTTACAAGAGTACCATTAAGATCTTTATTTAGATAGATACATGAATGTACATGATAAATAGACCTAGAGATTTTTCTAATCTATTAAAAAACAGTTCTTCCTAATTTCCTATTTATTCTCTATTTCATTCCCATTTCTCTTTGACCCCCCACCATCATGCTGATGTAGACTGCTCTTCTCAAGATCAAAAGCAGGACTTCCCTGGTGGTCCAGTGTCTAAGACGCTGAGCTCCCACTGTAGTGGGCCTGGGCTCCATCTCTGGTCAGAGAACTAGAGGCCACGTGCCACAACTAAAGATCCCACATGCCACAAGGAAGATTAAAGATACCACCAGCTGCAAATATGATCTGTCGCAGCTAAATAAATAAATATTATTGAAAAAAGAAATGTGTGTGCTCAGTCATGTCTGATTCATTGTGGCCCCATGGACTGTAGCCTGCCAGCTCCTCTGTCCATGGGATTTCCCAGGCAGGAATACTGGAATGAGTTGCCATTCCCTACTCCAGGGGATCTTCTAAGACCCAGAAATGGAACCCTCCTCTCTTGTGTCTCCCTCATTGGCAGTCAGATTCTTTACCACTAGCATGACCTGGAAAGCCCCTCTCCAGAAAAAAAGAAAAAAGATAAACAGCAAAGACCATATTCAGCCAGTTAGTTCAGTTAGTTCAGTTGCTCAGTCTTATATGACTCTTTGGGACACCATGGACTGCAGCACAACAGGCTTCCCTGTCCATCATCAACTCCTGGAGCTTGCTCAAATTCATGTCCATTGAATTGGTGATGCCATCCAACCACCTCATCCTGTACTGTCCTCTCCTCTCCTTCCTTAAATCTTTCCCAGCATCAGGGTCTTTTTCAATGAGTCAGTTCTTCACATCAGTAGGCCAGAGTATTGGAACTTCAGCATCAGTCTTTCCAATGAATATTCAGGGTTGATTTCCTTTATGATTGACAGATTTGATCTCTTTTATGATTGACAGGTTTGATTTCCTTGCAGTCCAAGGGACTCTCAAGAGTCTTCTCTAATATCACAGTTTAAAAGCTTCAGTTCTTCAGTGTTCAGGTTTCTTTAACTCACATCCATACATGACTACTGGAAAAACCATAACTGACTAGATGGCCTTTGTTGACAAAGCTTTTTAATATGCTCTCTAGACTGGTCATAGCTTTTCTTCCAAGGAGCAAGTGTCTTTAAATTTCAAGGCTGCAGTCACCATCTGCAGTGATTTGGAACCCAAGAAAATAAAGATTGTCACTGTTTCCATTGTTTCACCATCTCGTTGCCAAGAAGTGATGGGGCCAGATGCTATGATCTTAGTTTTGTGAATGTTGAATTTTAAGTAATTTTTTTCACTCTCCTCTTTCACTTTCATCAAGAGGCTCTTTAGTTGGTCTTCACGTTCTGCCTTAAGGGTGGTGTCATCTATATATCTGAGGTTATCAACATTTCTCCTGACAATCTTGATTCTAGCTTGCGCTTCATCCTGCTGGACATTTTGTGTAATGTACTCTACATAGAAGTTAAATAAGCAGGGTGACAATATACAGCCTTAATGTACTCTTTACCTAATATGGGACCAGTCTATTGTTCCACACCTGGTTCTAACTGTTGCTTCTTGACCTGTATACAGGTTTCTCAGGAGGCAGATTATGTGGTCTGGTATGTCCATCTCTTTAAGAATTTTCCACAGATTGTTGTGATCCACAGAGTCAAAGGCTTTGGCATAGTCAGTAAAGCAGAAGTAGATCATCTTTCTTGACCCTTTAGTAGTTTTCACCACATTTAACTACTTTCCCATTTGAAAAACTTTTCTCTGCATTTTCATTGGAAAAATGCTTGATTTTTCTCCCATACATTTCTTTTATCAAAATCTCATTTACTTCCTGCTGCTGCTGCTAAGTTGCTTCAGTCGTGTCCGACTCTGTGACCCCATAGACGGCAGCCCACCAGCTTCCCCCGTCCCTGGGATTCTCCAGGCAAGAACACTGGAGTGGGTTGCCATTTCCTTCTCTAATGCATGAAAGTGAAAAGTGAAACTGAAGTCGCTCAATCGTGTCTGACTCTTCATGACCCCATGGACTGCAGCCTACCAGGCTTCTCCGTCCATGGGATTCTTCAGGCAAGAGTACTGGAGTGGGTTGCCATTGCCTTCTCCCATTTACTTCCTACTCTCTCTTAATTCTTGTGTTCATTTAATCATTAATTTATTCTTTCATTCAAAAATCCTTACTAAGAACCTATAAGGTGCCAGACATATAGGCAGTGGAGACACAACAGTGAACAATATTTGTAATATCTTATTCCCATGAAATTTTGATAGAGGGAGACAAAAATAAAATAATTGTTTATGATAAATCAAAGTTGATAGGTATTGTGGAGAAATAACTATACCTAGATGGAGGGTAAAGAAAATGGAGTGGATTAGAGCTGTTGGTTATAGAACTGATTATGGAACTTCTTGGATCCGGAAGAAAAATTAAAGTACAGGGTCTTTTTTCAGATATTGTTCAACATTTCAAGACAACAGGAGAACATTAATCCAGAATATGAGCCCTTTTATTATTCTGGTCCTGTATAACAACAAAGGTCACACCCCTCATAAAAATGGTCTTGAGTGGTTGCAGAAATCATTGAGTTCATATATGAGTGGCACATATAATTCTAGGAGAAGATTGTTCCAGACAGAGGAATACTAAGATCAAAGGCCTTGCAGCAGGAGCACATCTGGTGGATTTGGGCAGTAGTGAGGTGAGCAGCATGCCTAGCTGGAGCAGAGAAAATCTAGGGGAGCATAGAAGGAGATTAAGCCCAAGATCTAACTGTGGGCCAGATCAGGTAGGATCTTACTTGTCACTGTAAGGATCTCATTTTCTCATCTAAGGAGAGTTTGGGGCACATCTGACTTAGTTTTCTTCAGGATCATCTTTTACTTGTCTTTTGTTACCCAAATATTATTGACTGGTGTGTTTCAATATTCATTTGCATAACAAATTGCCAGCCAGTCACAAGTTTTAGTTTCTGCAAAAATCCCCTGACCAATAAAGTATCAAATAAATAATAATGATAGGTTGCATGAAAGAAGAGTACAAATAGGTGGGAGATGATTTGTGGTTTGAAATAATGCAAGTGAGAGATGACTATGGTAGCAAAGATTGGGTGAAGAGAAGTGGTTGTATTTGGGATATAATCTGAGGAACCTTGGTGTATGGTTCCAAGACTTTTTTTCTTCTCTACATCTACCTGATAAGACCTCAGTCTCATGGTCTGAGGTATTTTTTCAGGATTTAGCAGTTCTCATGCAAGCCAAAGTTATGACCAACCTAGATAGCATATTGAAAAGCAGAGACATTACTTTCCCAACAAAGGTCTGTTTAGTCAAGGCTATGGTTTTTCCAGTGGTCATGTATGGATGTGAGAGTTGGCCTGTGAAGAAAGCTGAGTGCCGAAGAATTGATGCTTTTGAACTGTGGTGTTGGAGAAGACTCTTGAGGGTCCCTTGGACTGCAAGGAGATCCAATCAATCTATTCTGAAGGAGATCAGCCCTGGGATTTCTTTGGAAGGAATGATGCTAAAGTTGAAACTCCAGTACTTTGACCACCTCATGAGAAGAGTTGACTCATTGGAAAAGACTCTGATGCTGGGAGGGATTGGGGGCAGCAGGAGAAGGGGACGACAGAGGATGAGATGGTTGGATGGCATCACTGACTCGATGGACGTGAATCTGAGTGAACTCCAGGAGTTGGTGATGGACAGGGAGGCCTGGCGTGCTGCGATTCATGAGGTTGCAAGGAGTTGGACATGACTGAGTGACTAAACTGAACTAAACTGATGCAAGCCAAACATGTCAAGTCCTATCTGACACATTCATTTGGATTGCTCATATATATTTTGAATATAAAATGTCCAATAAATAAATGAATGATTTTTTCTCTTCCATCTTCCTTTTATCAGAAAAATGGTTATCAGTATTTGTTTTGTTGTTCAAGCTGGAAACTTTGATTGTTTTTCTTCCCTAATCCTACTTGACTAATTAATCAGAAGCCTTATGACTTAAGTCCAGAATAGAGATCTCAAATCCATTCCCCCGACCATCTTTACTTCCATTTTACCGCCCTAGCCACAGATTTCTCCTCAATGCAGTGACCTCCTAACACTGCCCTCTACTTCTGTTTATGCTTTTTGTAGCAGCTCAAATATTCATTTAAGATGCAAATCTTAAAAGTAGATCTTTCCCTACTTAAAACCTTTTAAGAGATTTCCACTGTATTGGGAATATAATTAAAACTGCATGCCACGTTTTACAAGGTTCTTCAGGTTCTGGTCTCCTGCCCATCTCATGCCCATCTCTCTTAGCAAACTCATGCTCCCATTCAAAGTGCTCTTTTAACATCTTTTACACAAATCAAAAATCTATAGCAATAGTAGTGATTATAGCAGGTAAAGCTAAGAGAAATAATTTTCCCGCAAGTATCTGGCCAAATATTTAACCATTTAAAAGACTTAATGGTAAGAAGAAGCATCTCTCATTCACCACTGTATAACTAGTCAGTTTAAAGTGAGTACCATATTGTAAGGATTCTATACCATACAGGGACGGAATAAATAAATGAAAAGGAAGTGCTTATTAATTCATACTCTAGTTCTTTCTGAGGGGTGTTCTATTACATCAGAGTAATACATTTATTTTATGTCTAAGACTTTAATTTGTGATATATTTTTCAAATTACATAGCAATATAGCAACAATATTCTCTTTAACCTCATGAATGTGTGATCTACTTAAACTGCCTAAAATATTTGTCATAGCTAGTTTTCATTTCTGAATCTGAGAATAGTTTAAATGGCAGTAGATTAGTTTATAAATAAAATATTTTATAATAACTATCTTTTTCAGTTCAGTGATCTGGGGACATGAATAATCAATACCCCTGAAATGAAATACACTTTTGTGATATAACAGTTAAGTTTTATAATAAAGAACTGCCCTTCCCAGGTGGCACAGTAGTAAAGACTCCACTTGCCAATTTAGGCGATGGGAGAGATGCAAGTTCAATCCCTGGGTCAAGACTATCCCTTGGGGGAGGAAATGGAAATCCCCTCCAGCATTCTTACCAGAGGATCCTGGTGGGCTATAGTCTAGGGGAGTCACACAGAGTTGGACATGACTGAGCATGCACACAGACAATAAAAAACTAGGGAAAAGATCGTTCCAAATATTTTCAGATTAGCCATAAATTTAATAACAGTATCATACTTATGGATGTAATTTTAAATTTGATCTGTAAAATTCCCTTCCTTTCCATTTTGAGTCCTTAGATACCAAAGAATACTGAAGGGGGAATTTAGTATTAGAAATAAAACTGAGATAACTTTCAGTTCAGTTCAGTCACTCAGTCGTGTTCAACTCTTTGCGACCCCATGAATCGCAGCATGCCACGCCTCCCTGTCCATCACCAACTCCCGGAGTTCACTCAAACTCACATCCATCAAGTCGGTGATGCCATCCAGCCATCTCATTCTCTGTCATCTTCTTCTCCTGCCCCCAGTCCCTCCCAGCATCAAAGTCTTTTCCAATGAGTCAACTCTTTGCATGAGGTGGCTGTAGTACTGGAGTTTCAGCCTTAGCATCAGTCCTTCCAAAGGACACCCAGGGCTGATCTCCTTTAGAATGGACTGGTTGGATCTCCTTTCAGTCCAAGGGACTCTCAAGAGTCTTCTCCAACACCACAGTTCAAAAGCATCAATTCTTCGGCGCTCAGCTTTCTTCACAGTCCAACTTTCACATCCATACATGACTATTGGAAAAACCATAGCCTTGACTAAATGGACCTTTGTTGGAACAGTAATATCTCTGCTTTTTAATATGCTATCTAGGTTGGTCATAGCTTTCCTTCCAAGTAGTATGTGTCTTTTAATTTTATGGCTGCAATCACCATCTGCAGTGATTTTGGAGCCCCCCAAAATAAAGTCTGACACCGTTTCCATCTATTTCCCATGAAGTGATGGGACCAGATGCCATGATCTTAGTTTTCTGAATGTTGAGCTTTAAGCCAACATTTTCACTCTTCTCTTTCACTTTCATCAAGAAGCTTTTTAGTTCCTCTTCACTTTTTGCCATAAGTTCCTTTTCACTATTTGTCATCTGCATATCTGAGGTTATTGATATTTCTCTGGGCAGTCTTGATTTCAGCTTGTGCTTCTTCCAGCTCAGGGTTTCTCATGATGTACTCCATCTCTATTTACATATACCTTTAAACATTGGAAGGAAACATAAGGCAACAAGACACTGTGATATTAAAGCCATAGGCTTGTTTGTTCCTCAGCGTATCTGGTATTATCTTATTGGATGATGACTGTAGTCTGTGGTCATTTCATGTCACTAGTTGTCTTGAAAAGTAAAGATACATTGAACAGATGAATATGCCCAATATCTACCTCTCACACATTATAAAACACCTGTTAGCAAACTGAAATGATTAAGTGGAAATGTTTCCATTTGTGGATCAGGATTGAAAACTTTCAGGAAAGTTTGATCTTACAACATTCAGCAAACTTTTATTCTCAATCTAAGAGGGAATGGGGTTAGCAAAAGTTACAATGGTAATACAGTTTAGTAACTAGAATATACGATAGAGGAGAATCTATCCCAGTCTGGGGAGGGTAACTTGAGGTCAAGAAAGTCTCTGTAATGAGATAATAGTATTTTTTTTAAAAAAAGTATGAAGAAAAGGAAAAAGAGAAGTCGAGAAGGAAGAGCAGGCATTGCAGTGAAAACCACATTAATAGATGGTCCTTGGGGATGAGAGATCAGGACATGTTTGAGAAAATGAATTTTCACTGACAGGTGAGAATGTGGTGATGATAGAAGATGGAAAAGAGATTCCAAAAGATAAGGTCTTAAGGTCAAGCTGCCTGCTCCATATCCAAACAGCCTCCTTTTTGGAGCAGATAAACAGTATCCTCTTAATGACACTCCTGTCTTGGCTTTCTCAGAACAAGGGTGATATGAAAAATGCCCTTATTTATTGCCGCCCGGTTCAGAGAGGGTAAAATTCCAGTTATGACAGTGTCTGCAGGACTTTTTTGTTCTATAGCTCTACTTTGATAGTTTCATTTTTTTTTCCTATAATGTCTCTGTTCCAATACTAACAAGTCAGAACGTACACTAAAAAGGATATTTTACTGTTGCAAAGTCTGTAATAATAAGATCATACATTTCAACACCTAAACATGACACCTTCCAAAAAGAATTTCAATTGGTCTTTATTAAAGAATCACACTAGGAAAAAAAAATGAAATTTGAATGCCTCATTTTCTTAGTTTTCTCATGCTTTTTGGAAAGAATGCTGCACTTTCATTGAAAATTATCCTTTGATCTTCAGTGGAGTATAGATATTCTGTACCTCATTTATGCTTAAGACAATGAAACATGTTTGTTTTGTCATTAATACTAATCTTGCTTTGATTTCTTTGAACTGTTGGCAACAGGTAATTCAACTTGTCTTTTCTAGACAGATTTTGTTCCTTGTTGGATGATGAAATTTCTCTGGTGTTAATACCTAAAAAAGACTGTCTACTTTCCCTTTCCTCTAATTATCAGATATATAGTTAGACTGCATCCAGTAATTGGATTTAGCACTTAAACTGAGGAAGAACATACTCATTTAAACAAGTTCCTGACTGTTCCTAAAAATGAAAATCCAAAAAGCAACCAAAAAATTAAGTCAAAAGTATTAGGATTTAAAAAAAAAGGTTTTTGGCAGATATTTCTGGGTATAATCACTCATACATCTTTTTCTTCATTTTATATTTAACACTGTTGTGCTATAGATACACCAGAAACTTCCAAGGTAAAATATCTTACAAACGAATCGTGGTCTTGGTTAAAGTACTGATGACTTGGCAAACATGTACAATGGTGAGCATGGATAAATATGTTTTCAGGTTTTTCTAAACCAGTCTTCTTTACCAAAATGAAGCCTTAATAAATGTCAAAGTTAAATCTCATTTGTTCTTATGATTTCCCAGGCACTATATATTTGCAAAAACACACAGCAAATTTCTAGATACAGTATCACAAAGGTAGGTGTGGAAGAAATTCATTAACTTCTAAGCATGTATGTCTGCCATATACATGCTTTGATACCACAGACACTTATTCCTGACAGCAGCCATTTATTTCTTGCCAGTTCATAAGTGCTTCCTTATAGCAGAGAATTGCATTTCCACTGGTATTTGAAACACTGGAGACCATATCACTATATATTAGAATACATGCTCAGAGATTACTATCATTCCAGAAGAGCAGGATAAGAGCTGCCATTTCAAGATGGTTGTTGAGCTAAAGGTCAACAAAGGACTCTTGGCTTTAGGGAAAGAATTCTTAACAGGGGAAGGAAGTACATTTACATCACTGAAGGGCCAGTTCTTGAGTATTTGATTATAGACAAAAATAGGCTTACTTAAAAGGTCTTTTATAAGGGGCAAGATAGGAGTCAGTCAGTCTGATAACAGAAAAACTTCTGCTTTCTACTTTGGGGTTTCTCTATAAGCAACTGGAAAATGTTCCACAGTTTCCTCAAGTGGCCATGTAAGCAAATGGTTATCATGGAAACTATTTGTAGATATGACTTAGGTGCCAGGAAGAAGTCTTGACAAGGAAATGATTTGCTTCAAAGTGACCCTAAACAAAGAATATAAGAAGTCCATTGTTCTGTTGTCTTTCTTAAGTTCTCTTTCATTCCCTGTCTGTGTTTTGAAGAGACTGATGCTTTATGACTAAAGTAACTAATTCCTTATTTGTAAGAACGGCATAATGAAATTTGTAACAGATGGGAACAAAGAATATATATATATTTATACGTATGTATATATTCCAGTGTTTAACTGTAAAAATTACTTGTCACAAATCATGATTAAAATAATTAGGCGGTAAAAATAAAAGTATATGTACCATCAGTGACCAAGTCTGTTTCAGTCATTTTTTTTATTCCAGAATCTATGCTGAAAGCACATGAAACCAATTTGCTTCCATTCTTGTAAAGAATGTCATCTTTCGTGTACACTCTCCAAATCATCCCAGGGGGGAAAAAAAATCTCTTTCTGGCCTCTCTATGGTTTAGTTACTTAGAAAAATCATTACAAAAGCACTTGTAATAGTATACATATATTCATTTGTATACAATAGTTCTGGTTATTTTAAAGTTAAGTGATGAAGAGATTTCATGTGTGACACAATGTTGAATTTTAATGAGTTAGTAATGTCTACTGTTGTCACTAGATGTGAAATAGCTAGTTAAATAAGATTTGGCTTGACACATGAAGTACAATGCTATCATAAATTATCTTGGACTCGCTAGGGAGGTTTTGCTTATATCGAATGCCAAAATAACCAGTCATGTAAGTAAAACAACTGTCAATTTACTGAAAATGCCAGTCAAAATTGATGTTTGCCTCAAATTATGTAGCAAATTAAATAAAAATACAACCAAATAGAATTCAATTACATATTGATGATGTACAGATCAAAACTCGCTCACAAATTAATGCAAGCATATAAATTGGTTGCCATGATGAACATCAGAAAGGTCCTAGAAATTTATTTAAAATCTAATCTTTGAATAAATCATTTATGAATTTTGCTCCCACAGACCAGATCAGTCCTGCCTCAGGAATAACTGTGTTATGTACCCATCTCTTAAGAGTACAGGAATAAGTATTTTGGAGAGACACTTATGGACTTTTTAAAAATAGGAGTATAGGAGGGGTTGCAAAGAGTCGGACATGACTAAGTGACTGAACTAAACTGAACTGAAGGACTTTAAAGCACCAGAGGTGATGCAGTTACTTCATTAGTTACAAAGTAAAAGAAAAACATATACAAAAGTCAGAATTTTGTTTGGTAGAAAGTTTCATATGATGAATTGTAGAGGCTGGTCTTAATTTGTTCATAACTCAGAGCCACTTCAAATTTTTATCTCAGTTTTCAAGTGAATCCCTTTCTGTGGAATATTTTACAGGAAAAACAAAACACTGTCTTAGACCTAGGATTCTAAGACTAGACAAAAAAGCATGTCAAAAAAAGTTAAAAAATTGGAATGAAAAGTAATTTAGATACTGTCTTTGTTCAATTGCTCAGTTGTGCCCGACTCTTTGCAACCCCATAAACTGCAGCATGCTAGGCTTCCTTGCCCTTCTCTATCTCCCAAGTTTGCTCAAACTCATGTTCACTGAGTCAGTGATGCCATGCAGTCATCTCATCCTCTGTCATCCTCCTCTTCTCCTGCCCTCAATCTTTCCCAGCATCAGGGTCTTTGCCAATGAGTCAGTTCTCTGCATCAGATGGCCAAAGGATGGGCAGTTCAGCTTCAGCATCAGTCCTTCCAGTGAATATTCAGGGTTTGTTTCCTTTAGGATTGACTGATTTGATCTCCCTATAGTCCAAGGGACTCTCAAGAATCTCCTCCAGTACCACAATTCAAAAGAATCAGTTCTCCAGCACTCAGCCTTCTTTATGTTCCAACTCTCACATGCATACATAACTACTAGAAAAACCATAGGTTTGACTATATGGACTTTGTTGACAAAGTGATGACTCTGTCTTTTAATATTCTGTCTAGGTTTGTCATAGCTTTTCTTCCAAGGAACAGGCATCTCAATTTCATGACTGCAGTCACCATTCACAGTAATTTTGGAGCCCAATAAAATAAAATCTGTCACTGTTTCCATTTTTTCCCCAACTATTTGACATGAAGTGATGGGACCAAATGCCATGATCTTCATTTTTTGAAGGTTGAGCCTTAAGCTAGCTTTTTCACTCTCTTCTTTCACCTTCATCAAGAAGCATTTTAGTTGCTCTTTGCTTTCTGCCATAAGGGTGGTGTCATCTACATATCTGAGTTTATTAATATTTCTCTCTGCAATCTTCATTCTAGCTTGTGCTTCCTCCAGCCTGGCATTTAACATGACATACTCTGCATTGAAGTTAAATAAGCAGGGTGACAATATACAGCCTTGGCGTACTCCTTTCCCAGTTTGGAACCAGTCCATTTTACCATGTCTGGTTCTAACCGATGCTTCTTGACCTGCATACAGGTTTCTCAGGAGGCAGTTAAGGTGGTCTGGAATTCCCATCTCTTAAAGAATTTTCCACAGTTTGTTGTGATCCACACAGTCAAATGCTTTAGTGTAGTCAATGAACCAGAAGTAGATGTTTTTCTGGAATTTTATTGCTTTTTCTATGATCCAACAGATGTAGGCAACTTGATCTCTGTTTCCTCTGCCTTTTCTAAAACCAGCTTGAACATCTGGAAGTTCTTGATTAACATACTACTGAAGCCTAGCTTGGAGAATTTTGAGCATTACTTTGTTAGTGTGTGAGATGAGTGCAGTTGTGCGGTAGTTTGAACATTCTTTGGCATTGCCTTTCTTTGGGATTGGGATGAAAACTGACCTTTTCCAGTCGTGTGGCCGCTGCTGCATTTTCCAAACTTCCTGGTCTTTTGAGTTGCAAACTTGCTGCACATTGCATGCAGCACTTTAACAGCATCATCTTTTAGGATTTGAAACAGATTAACTGGAATTCCATAACTTCTACTAGCTTTGCTCGTAGTGATACTTCCTAAGGCTCACTTGACTTTGAACTCCAGGATGTCTGGTTCTAGGTGAGTGATCACACCATCATGGTTATCTGGGTCATGAAGATCTTTTTTGTATAGTTCTTCTGTGTATTCTTGCCACCTCTTAATATTTTCTGCTTCTGTTAGGTCTATACCATTTCTGTCCTTTATTGTGCCCATCTTTGCATGAAATGTTTCCTTGGTATGTCTAATTTTCTTGAAGAAATCTCTAGTCTTTCCCATTCTGTTGTTTTCCTCTATTTCTTTGCACTGATTGCTGAGGAAGGCTTTCTTATCTCTTCTTGCTATTCTTTGGAACTCTGCATTCAGATGGGTATATCTTTCCTTTTCTCCTTTGCCTTTCACTTCTCTTTTCTGAGCTATTTGTAAGGCTTCCTTAGGCAACCATTTTGTCTTTTAGATGTGGTAAGTTCATAAATAATTTCTAAAGGTGGGTTCATATGTAATTTCCAATGTGACATATCCCCATAAAGAGATGATGACTTGAGACATTTCCATAGAGGTTTTTAACATTTAAAAAATCATTTTCATGTTCTCTGTTCAAATGTCCCAAATTCCATGCATTGCATAAATAAAACTGGTCATCAGGTGATGGGAAATTTGTAGTACCTCTGACTTCAAGAGATCTTCTAATCTTTTCATTGTAAGGTACACACTATTGGAAGCTGCAGGTTTCCTTTTAAATCTCAAGGTGCCTATGCTATTTGGCTCCAGCTTCTTTACACTTGCTGCCTATTTTTTTTAGTATTTTACTTCATTTAAAATATTTATTTATTTGGCTGCATTAGGTCTTAGTTGCAGCATGCAGGATCTTTTGTTGTGGGGCACAGACTCTCTAGTTGTGGCACACAGGCTCCAGAGCACAGGTTCAGTAGTTGCTGCACATGGACTTAGCTGCTCAGCGTCATCTGGGCTCTTCGTCCCCCAATCAGGATTCATACCTACATCTCCTGCAATACAGGGCAGATTCTTAACCACTGGACCACCAGGGAAATCCCTACTCTTTCTGATTATACTGAATATAGTTAATGTTCTATTATATCATAAGTCATACTCCAGCTCCTCTCAGAAGATAAATTTGCCTCTAATTCTTCCAAGAAAATGAAGGGTATGTAATTTGAGCTAAATCAATGTCTGCCTTCCGTAACTATCTATTCTTCAAAATCTATTTTGTTCCCCTTTCCTTTTCTTTCATTATGAGTTTCCCTGGTGGCTCAGACAGTAAAGAGTCTAGCTGAAATGTGGGAGATCTGGGTTGGGAAGATTCCCTGGAGAAGGAAATGGCAACCCACTCCAGTATTCTTGCCTGGAAAATCCCATAGACTGAGTTGGCTGTTGGGCTACAGTTCACAGTGTCACAAAGAGTCAGACACGACTGAATGATTTTCACATATATACATAATTTGAGCTAAATTGATTTCTTCCTTTCTAAGCTATCTATTCTTCAAAATCTGTTTTATTCTTCTTTTTTCCTTCATTTCAGATGAAGAAATTGTTAATTTCCTATGATAGGCTAATACCTCTACCTGCATTTGACTCAATCTCCTAAAGCTTTCCTGTTTCATAATTTATTTCCTTCCAGTTATCTTTCCAGTTTTCAATATTTCACTCTGTATTTGCTTCTTGTTCTGACATCATTAATTGCCACGGGGTTCTTTTTTTTTTTAACTTCAAGTGACAACATTAAGCAAAGGAAGAGCCCTTACCATCACCACTGAAACAAACAATCACTATGACAACAAAATTCTGACCCTTATTCTGACCCTCTCTCTGTGGTCATTTCTCCCTATGTCCATATTCTCATGGTCTGGGCCATTTCAAACCTGTTAAAATTTGGCTTCTATCTTTGACTTCAAAGAGATTGCTTTGCTGCATATATCCCAGAGGATCTTCTTATTCTGCATGCCTTTTCTGAGTAGACTTATTTAGTCCCATAACTTCATTAATAATTCCAACATTATTAATTTAATCTCCAGAAACAGACATATACATCCCAATAGTTGTGGATATCTTTGTGTCCCATGTATGTGTCAAATGAATACATTTATAAGACTGAGGTCATCATCTTTTGTCCCAAACCTGCTCCTCTGCCTGGCTTCTCTACCTTAGCCAACACCCCAATTTTTTATCCAGTAACCTACATGAATACTGAGTCTCAGTCTTCTTGCTTTATTTATTTATCTATTTTTTACTCTCTAAATCTAATGAGCCTTCAGGTCTTGAAGATATGACCTCATTCACATATCCATCTTTCCCGTTGGTCCTCTACACTGATGGCAAACTCATCTTTCCAAAATGTTCCTAAAATTTCTTTAGGCTACTCTCTCTGCTCGAAACCAACAGTATCCACACCACCTACCAGAAATAGCGCTCAAACACTGATAATGTACCATTCGCTGATCTGAACCTTTGTACCTCAGCACAATATTCTCTTTGATTTTAAGCTTCCTCTACCCAATACATTCAGTTTTGTATGCTGAGTACAACTCTTTTTAATGCCCAGCTCAAAAGGCACCAATATCAACAAAGTCCAATAGAAAGAGACTACTTTTAAGAAAAAGATCCAAGTTTTAAACACAGTTCTGCATCTTAATGGTTTTTTAAACAAGTTTTCTTAAAGTTTATGAATCTGTTTCCTCATCTCAAAATGAGGAATTAATTCTTCTATAATGCGGAGATTGTGAATAGT
Organism: Capra hircus; assembly: GCF_001704415.2. Lineage (NCBI taxonomy): Eukaryota > Metazoa > Chordata > Mammalia > Artiodactyla > Bovidae > Capra > Capra hircus. The sequence continues at coordinate 44,316,635 of NC_030816.1, forward strand.
TCATAATACAGTCATTGTGAATAGGAAATGGGATAATATAAGTGAAGTATCCATCAGCGCACCTGATATCATGGCACACATGCTAGTTTTCACTTGACTCCCTTCCCAGTAGCGATCTCTCCCCAGACACAGATTCAAGTCTCAGCCTTTCCTGCATGATCCTGGACAAGTTACCTAATCTTTTTGCATCTCAGTTTCCTCACCCGTGAAGGTGGATAGTAAAGGAACCTGCCTCAGAGAGGTGTTCTGAGATTTAAATGATGTGATGGAAGTATACGCATGGGTTGTGCTTAGCATATAGAAAGTACTATATATGAAGTGCCTATATTCTCATAGGTGTATGGTACTTATTTATTTTCTAATTGTAGTTAATTGTACAAATATTATGTTTGACAGCCCTTGTCTGCAATGATTCCATGTAAACTAATATAGAATAAATTGGTTTGATGAGTGAACCTGAAGCAAACAGTGTAGTTAATAACAATTAGGAGTAAGTTTCATTTCATTTTTTTGTGCTTTCCTTCATCTTTTTTCAATTATTAATGCACAGAAATAGAATTGAGCCAATGGGGAAAGTTAGCTAGATAAATGTTGGAGAGAAGCAGGATTTTGTTGTCACAAAAGGGAAATTACCTCTTTTGTGATCAATGGAGGTAGTCAGGGAGACTAGTCAGAGCAAAGCACAGAAAAAAGCTATCAGGAAAACTTTGAAGGTCATATTAGTTTAGAAAGGAAGAGTAAAAACTTGCAACAAAATTAACAGAAATATGGTTCAAGATGAATAAAATTAAAATTATAGAGAAAATACATATGTGTGTGTAGATAGGTAGATATTAATACATAGAAAGATAAACAGATAGGTAGGTATATAGAGAGATCAATGTAAATAACTAGGCTCTTCAGACCTGTGAAAGTCTCCTCCTAAGTATCAGATACTGGTATGTATTACACACAAGGCTCTACATTGTATAGTTAGTACCTGATGGTGATGGTTTAGTCGCTGTCATGTCTGACTCTTGTGACCCATGGACAGTAGCCTTCCAGGCTCCCCTGTCCATGGGATTCTCCAGCCAAGCATACTGGAGTGGGTTGCCATTTCCTTCTCCAAGTTGGTGCCTAGTTGTCTAAAGTAATTCTTCCTAACAAGTTTACATTGCTACAATAGGAATCCTTAAAGTTAGTTATACCCCATAAACAGTATGAAAAGGCAAAAAGATAGGACATTGAAAGATGAACTCCCCAGGTCAGTAGGTGCCCAATATGCTACTGGAGATAAGTGGAGAAATAACTCCAGAAAGAATGAAGGGAAGGAGCGAAAGCAAAAACAAAACCCAGTTGTGGATGGGACTGGTGATAGAAGCAAGATTTGATGCAATAAAGAGCAATATTGCATAGGAACCTGGAATGTTAGGTCCATGAATCAAGGCAAATTGGAAGTGGTCAAACAGGAGATGGCAAGAGTGAACATTGACATTCTAGGAATGAGCGAACTAAGATGGACTGGAATGGGTGAATTTAACTCAGATGACCATTATATCTACTACTGTGGGAAGGAATCCCTTAGAAGAAGTGGAGTAGCCATAATAGTCAACAAATGAGTCCAAATGCAGTACTTGGATTTGTACTGCAAAATGTTTGTACTCAAAATGACAGAATGATCTCTGTTCATTTCCAAGGCAAACCATTTAATATCACAGTAATCTAAGTCTATGCCCTGACCAATAATGCTGAAGAATCTGAATGGTTCTGTGAAAACCTACAAGACCTTCTAGAACTAACACCCAAGAAAGATGTCCTTTTCATTATAGGGGACTGTAATGCAAAAGTAGGAAGTCAAGAAACATCTGGAGTAACAGGCAAATTTGGCCTTAGAGTACAGAATAAAGCAGGGCAAAGGCTAACAGAGTTCTGCCAAGAGAATGCACTGGTCATAGCAAACACTCTCTTCCGGCAACACAAGAGAAGACTCTACACATGGACATCACCAGATGGTCAACACCGAAATCAGACTGATTATATATCCCTTGCAGCCAAAGATGGAGAAGCTCTATACAGTCAGCGAAAACAAGACTGTGGAGTGGACTGTGGCTCAGATCATGAACTCCTTATTGCCAAATTCAGACTGAAATTGAAGAAAGTGGGGAAAACCACTAGACCATTCAGGTATGACCTAAATCAAATCCTTTATGACTATACAGTGAAAGTGAGAAATAGATTTAAGGGCCTAGATGTGATAGACAGAATGCCTGATGAACTATGGGTGGAAGGTCGTGACATTGTACAGGAGACAGGGATCAAGACCATCCCCATGGAAAAGAAATGCAAAAAAGAAAAATGGCTGTCTAAGGAGGCCTTACAAATAGCTATGAAAAGAAGAGAAGTGAAAAGCAAAGGAGAAAAGGAAAGATATACCTGTCTGAATGCAGAGTTCCAAAGAATAGCAAGAAGAGATAAGAAAGCCTTCCTCAGCGATCAGTGCAAAGAAATAGAGGAAAACAAGAAAGTGGAAAAGACTAGAGATCTCTTCAAGAAAATTAGACCCACCAAGAGAACACTTCATGCAAAGATGGGCTCAATAAAGTACAGAAACGGTATGGACCTAACAGAAGCAGAAGATATTAAGAAGAGGTGGCAAGAATACACAGAAGAACTTTACAAAAAACATCTTCACGACCAAGATAATCACAATGGTGTGATCACTCACACTCACCTAGAGCCAGACATCCCAGAATGTGGAGTCAGGTAGGCATCAGGAAGCATCACTACAAACAAAGCTAGTGGAGGTGATGGAATTCCAGTTGAGCTATTTCAAATCCTGGATGATGATGCTGTGAAAGTGCTGCACTCAATATGCCAGCAAATTTGGAAAACTCAGCAGTGGCCACAGGACTGGAAAAGGTCAGTTTTCATTTCAATCCCAAAGAAAGGCAATGCCAAAGAATGCTCAAACTACCACACAGTTGCACTCATCTTACACACTAATAAAGTAATGCTCAAAATTCTCCAAGCCAGGCTTCAGCAATACTTGAACCGTGAACTCCTTGATGTTCAAGCTGGTTTTAGAAAAGACAGAGGAGTCAGAGATCAAATTGCCAACAAGTGCTGATTCATGGAAAAAGCAAGAGAGTTCCAGGAAAACATCTATTTCTGCTTTATTGACTATGCCAAAGCCTTTGACTATGTGGATCACAATAAACTGTGGAAAATTCTGAAAGAGATGGGAATACCTGACCACCTGACCTGCATCTTGAGAAACCCGTATGCAAGTCAGGAAGCAACAGTTAAAACTGGACATGGAACAACAGACTGGTTGCTAATAGGAAAAAGAGTACATCAAGGCTGTCTATTGTCACCCTGCTTATTTAACTTATATGCAGAGTACATCATGAGAAATGCTGGGCTGGAGGAAGCACAAGCTGGAATCAAGATTGCCGGGAGAAATATCAATAACCTCAGATACACAGATGACACCACCCTTATGGCAGAAAGTAAAGAAGAGCTAAAGAGCCTCCTGATGAAAGTGAAAGAGGAGAGTGAAAAAGTTGGCTAAAAGCCCAACATTCAGGAAACTAATGGCATCCGGTCCCATCACTTCAGGAGAAATAGATGGGGAAACAATGGCTGACTTTATTTTTTGGGCTCCAAAATCACTGCAGATGGTGAATGCAGCCATGAAATTAAAAGACACTTGCTCCTTGGAAGGAAAGTTATGACCAACCTAGATAGCATATTAAAAAGCGGAGACATTACTTTGCCAACATAAGTCCATCTAGTCAAGGCTATGGTTTTTCCTGTGGTCATGTATGTATGTAAGAGTTGGACTGTAAAGAAAGCTGAACACCAAAGAATTGATGCTTTTGAACTGTGGTGTTGGAGAAGACCCTTGCGAGTCCCTTGGACTGCAAGGAGATACAACTAGTCCATCCTGAAGGAAATCAGTCTTGGGTGTTCATTGAAGGGACTGGTGTTGAAGCTGAAACCCCAATACTTTGGCCACCTGATGTGAAGAGCTGACCCTTTGAAAAAGACCTTGATGCTGGGGAAGATTGAAGGCAGGAGGAGAAGGGGACAACAGAGGATGAGATGGCTGGGCGGCATCACTGACTCGATGGACATGAGTCTGAGTGAACTCCGGGAGTTGGTGATGGACAGGGAGGCCTAGTGTGCTGCGATTCTTGGGGTCGCAAACAGTCAGACATGACTGAGTGACTGAACTGAATTGAATATATTCCAAATAGTGAAACAAGTCATATATATTCTTTACCATTTTTTTTTCTCTCATTCCTCCCCTATATATGTTCTCCTTTATTAAAAAAGTTGGGTCCAGAAGGCTTCTACAGGCCTGTGGGATTGAATGTGGCCTCACACTGCTGATGTGGGAGACAAACCAGCTGTGTAGCTGCATTCTTTCTCCTAGATGAAAGATGACTACTTTCTCTTATTTATACTCAGAAAAATGTTCTTAGGAAGAAAACTCACATATAACTTAAGAGTCCAAGTTAGCAATACTTAAAAATTATCTTTTATTTCATTAAGTACCACTGGTTCCTAATTGCTGAAAGAGACACAACCCACGCATCAAATGGTAGCCTGCTGTGTAATATTCAAGAACGGAAAATCTTACTGAGATAAATTCAGCCGAGAATTTCTGAGTTCATTTCCAGCAGGCATCCTACAGATTCAGTGATAGGAGTCACAGGGTACAGACCAAGATTTAGTTGGAAGTGCACTGAAAATTTAGCTATCAGATGAAATTTACCCAGAACATACACCTACCTTCTGAACCTGTGGACAGAATTTTGAGATTGAAAATTACCACTTCACCAAGTCACTTTTGAATTCCAGCTGATTAAAAAAAGGTTTGGCAATTTTGTCAAATAAAACCTAAATTAATTATTTTATTTGGAAAGTTTTAGTACATTAATTAGTTAATCATCAGGAAATGAAATGTGTAAAGTTTGCTCAGGCATAGAATGTGTTGGTGGAAGTACTGGTGTGCTCAGTACTGGAATAATCCTGATAATAACCACTGAGGACCAAAGGGATAATTTTTAGCTACAGACTCTGAAGCTAAAAGTGTTAGTTGATCAGTTGTATCTGAATCTTTGAGACCCTATGTACTATAGCCCGCCAGGCTTCTCTGTCCATGGAATTCTCCAGGCAAGAATACTGAATTGGGTAGCCATTTCTTTCTCCAGGGAATCTTCTCTACCCAGGGATTGAAACTGTATCTCCCTCATTGCAGGCAGGTTCTTTACCATCTGAGCCATCAGGGAAGGACTTCTAAGCTGAAGGACTTCTAAGTCCTTATTCCAGAACTTTCACTGCAGGTTGCCTAGGGCCAGGAAGCTCACAACAGAAACAAGGAAGGCTTTTGTACCACTGAGTAGTAGGAATGCAGTTACTGAGAAAAGAGCATCTTGTTCAGGCCAAGTTTCTCACTAGACAGTGGAAACATGGGACATGAAGATTCCACTGTAGAATTTATTTCAATACAACAAGTACGTTGTATCACTTACTATGTACTTGGCAAGTGATATAACAACAGACAACTAGATTCTCAGCTGACAAGGCTTTTGACTCTTCTATAATTTTAATTCTTACTAAAGAAAAAAAGACAGAAATAAAGCATATTTGAAGAATGCATCCTCTATATTAGAAGACATTTTGCAGAAAATAAAACTTGCCCCATAAATGTTTGTTTGGTCACTTGTTCTTGGAATCTGAACAAATGTAAACTAAAGAGTTAGAAGTCAGAGAGTGAAAGCACAGAGTAAACGAAGACACATCTAAAGAATTAAGAAATCATTCACCCCAATGTTCATTGCAGAGCTATTTGCAATATCCAGGATATGGAAGCAACCTAGGTGTCCATCAACATTGGAAATGGATGAAGAAGATGTGGTACAAATGTACAATGGAATATTACTCAACCATAGAAAGGAATGAAATTTGTGCCAATGCAGACTTGGATGGACATAGAGACTGTCATACAAAGTGAAGTAAGTCACAAAGAGGAAAACAAATACTGTACATGTTAATGCATGTATGTGGAATCTAGAAAAATGGTATGGAAGAACCTATTTGCAAAGCAGAAATAGAGACACAGAGAACAAACATGTGAACACCAAAAAGGGAAAGGGGAGAGATGGGATGAATTGGGAAATTGGGACTGATATATATATATATATATATATAAAACACCGCTGCTGCTGCTGCTGCTGCTGCTGCTAAGTCGCTTCAGTCTTGTCCGACTCTGTGCAACCCCAGAGACGGTAGCCTACCAGGCTCCCCTGTCCCTGGGATTCTCCAGGCAAGAACACTGCAGTGGGTTGCCATTTCCTTCTCCAATGCATGAAAGTGAAAAGTGAAAGTGAAGTCGCTCAGTCGTGTCAGACTGTTAGCGACCCCATGGACTGCAGCCTACCATGCTCCTCCGCCCATGGGATTTTCCAGGCAAGAGTACTGGAGTGGGGTGCCATTGCTACTATGTATAAAATAGATAATTAATGAGAACCTACTGTGGAGCACAGGAAACTCTACTCAGTGTTCTGTGGTGACCTAAATGGAAAGGAAATCCCCAAAAGAGGGGATATATGTGTATGTATAGCTGATTCAGTTTGCTGTACAGCATAAACTAACACAACATTGTAAAACAGCTATGCTCCAATACATTTTTTTAAAAAAAGGAAATCATTCAAAGATAGCAGAACTAAAGAGAAATACAGGGTTGTAAGACAACCCTGTCTTACACTTCTTATTACACTTCTGAGTGTAAAGACAGGGTTGGGCACAGCAAAAAGAGACCCCAGTAAGCCATAACTCCTGGTATTTATGCATTTTATTGTTCCTACCCCTTCAGTCTAGGCTGGGCCTGTGACTAGCTTTAACTAGTAGAATATGGAAGAATATGTTGGTTCTGGGCTATGATCTAATAAAACCTCACAACTCCCACTTTTGTACTTTGGGGAGCCCTGAGCCACCATGTGAGGAGTCTGGCAACCCTGATTGAGAGATTATGAGAGAAGACTACATGGAGAGAGTCCCTGAGATTATGTTGACATGGAGAGAGGTCTGTCCCTTGAGCATCCCAGGCAAATGGCCAGATGACTTCACCCTCAGCTGACATCTGAGTGCTCCCCCGATATGGCCCCAAGTAGAACAATAGAAAACTGCCTATTGGACCCAGTCAACCCATAAAACTATGAGTTAAGGAAGTTGTTGTTTTCAGATATTAATATTAAGTTTTAACGTTGTACCTTTCTCTGCTGTATAACTAACAGAATAGCATTTTGTTATAAGAAACAGAGGCAGAATAGTGAAATGATAGTTAGATATAATCTTTTCCCATATATTCTATTTCTTCTGAACTACTTTGAAGTGGGAATGGAGTTGGTTTACTAAAAAAAGTTCATACAAACAAAAAGCAATGAGTCTTTAGAAGAATTCAAAAAAGACATAAAATCCATTTAGAGGTAGGCATTGTTTTTTCTCTTTTTACTTGTATTTTTAAAGGCTTTGAACCATATATACTTATAACTTAAACTTAAAAGAAAGACACATTAAAAGTTGACCTGTTTTGATCAAGTGATACTGTAGCCTGCCCACAGGTCCACTCCTCCCTCTTCATAGAACCACTAAGACGCCACAGAACACAAATTAAAACCACAGATTTGGAGGATAGAAATAAATATTTACACTGGGAACCTGGGTTATTTAAACCTAGATTAAACAACAAACGTTGGTTACCCAAATCTACTTCCCATAAGAAAGAGAGGAAACACAATATGTTACAAATCATTGGCTGATGAAAAGAAGATTTCAAATTTGTCTGAAGGAACAAGCTTGAGCTGGATTGAATTATTTAATTATGGGAGGATTCTGTAACATATATCCTTTGTAAAGACTGTATGTAAGTCGTGTCTAACTTGACAATTAAAAGCGATTTTTGTTATAAGTAGATAAGTTTTGTCAGTAGCCAAAACCCAAATCTCTCCTTGTATCTTTCAAATAAACCATTAAGGACAACAGAAGAACAAATAGAATCACAAAAACACTTTCAGTATAATCAAAAGACAACAAAACTAAAGACTTCAAATGACTTAAGTTAAAAAAAAAAAAAAGAAGAATTTCCAGCAGAGCTAATTCTGGAGCTCCTGCTGCAAACCTTTACAGATTACTGAGGTGGGATGGGGGAGCTATGTGGCAGAGATAAAACACTGAATAAAATCGTATTCAAAAGAAGTTAACCTTGAGTGTGAAAATACTGAAAAAAAGTCCTGGTAAATTAGCGCTCTGACCATACGGAAGGGGCTTAAAAGTTCCTTGTGATTCAATAAATTAGTCTTGATAAGATGATGCTTCTGATGAAGAAGGTAAAATGAAAAGAATAGGCAATTTTGGAGACTGCTTAAGAATATGAGAAAAGAATAATATGCTCTTGAAAGATACAAAAGTTAACTTGAAAGATATCCCTTGTTTTGGATCTGATGAATCAGCATCATAAAGATGGCACGTCTCTCTAAGTTAATTTGTACATTTGAAAATTCCCATTAAAAACAACAACCCAAACCCCTAGCTTCTTATGGACCCATATCTGATACTAAGGTTTTTATGGAAAATAAACATTCTAGGAGAGCGAGGAAAGCAGTGAGAAAGAAGAGCTCTGAGGGTGGACTGGTTTTGGTAGATATTAAACATACTGTGAAGGCTCCATGGATCAGTGTCATAATGATGCATAAATGGATACAGATTAGTGGATGTTTTTTAAAATGCAAAAATAGATCCAAATACATAAATTTTAGGGCTTTCCAGGCAGTGCAGTGGTAAAGAATCTGCTTGTCAATGCAGTAGATACAAGAGATATGGGTTTGATGCCTGAGTGTGGAAGATGCCCTGGAGAAAGAAATGGCATCCCACTTCAGTATTCTTGCCTGGAAAATTCCATGGACCCTTGAGCCTGGTGGGCCATAGTCTAGGAAGTTGCAAAGAATTGGACATGACTGAGCAGAATCACGCATGTACACATCTAGTTATTTATTATAGCTCATAGTTATTTATTATAGAATGGTTATTTATTACAGCACAAACACATAAATATGTCTGTATGTGTGTGTGTGTGTGTGTATATATATATTCAAATATTTATTGCAGCATTATTTAGAATTGTAAAGTTCAGAAAACCACCTAAATACCCATATATAGAAGAATGATGGAACGAGCTATTATAGAATGGAGTGCTATGTTGCTGTCAAATACATGTGTATACATGTATATATATATATATATATACCAGGTGGTTTAAATGTGGTATAATGTAAAATATATATTATATCTTATAGAATGGTTTAAAAGATGGTAGAAGCAATGAGAGGGTGAAAACAAAATGGAAGGGAACAGGAAGTAAGAATGAGTGGAAACGAGGGGTGGAGGGATACTTTCCTGAGTCCACCTTCTAGTGTAGAGGCTCCTGGAACCATAATGTTGTATATATTCACCACCAGCACCACCAACAGTAATACATCAACAAAGGCAGGGAAACTCTAATACTGAATACCAATAGATAAGAATAATTCTAACTCCATTTCAAAATAATGATATAACCGCGTTGAAAATGTAGGAAAAGAACCAAAACTAAGACAAATAATGTTGAAAAAGTATTTTATACGCATTTGGGATAAAGGCAGAAAGGACTATAAGCAAATATTCAACTCGAGTCAGTAAGTTTGATTTTTGCCAGTTTTGAAACTACTTTCAGTGTATTCTAGGACTGAGCAAACAAGTAAATCTATTGATGATAATGAAAGCCCAGTTTCACTGTCAGAGATGGGAGAAATAAATATTAAGAGAGGGCAGGCTAGCATAAACTTTCCAGTGTCAGGTTGGAATTGGAGATATCAGCATATACTTATGGCATAGATAGATACACAGATAGATGGATGGGTGGATAGATAGATGGATAGATAGATAGACGAAGTTGAAATAATAGATGAACTTGTGCTTCCCTGATGGCTCAGTAGGTAGAGAATCCACCTGCAAAGGAGAAGACTCAGGAGACCTGGGTTTGATCCTTGAGTTGGAAAGATCCCCTGAGGAGGAAATGACAACCCACTCCATTATTCTTGCCTGAAAAATTCCATGGACGGAGGAGCCTGGCAGGCTACAGTCCAAAGGGTCATAAAGAGTTGGACCTGAGTGAGCAACTAAACACACATGTGCTAGAGAGAGAAACCAGCTTAGAATTACTGGCTCTGTCCTCTGAGAGAGTCTGTAATCAATGTCTCTGAAGTAACAATGAGCAAACCTACTGCTCACATCTTGGTTTCTAAATCATTCTCTGCTACCAGAAACCAAGGTTGTTTGGAGAAATGGCTGATACCAGGCTGGCATGGGAAAAGGGCATGATGGGCCTGTAACATTTGAAATAAAAGATATGCTAAAAAGAATGATAAACATGTCAAAAAGACTCAAGGGTCTGCTTGAAGGAAAGTCTGCTAACTAAATCCATGACAATCTGAATCTTGAAATAATAATGGAATATAACCTATGAAAGAAAACAAAACCCCATAACTCCATACTGATATAAATTAATGAATGGGGAGAAAGAAAAGCTCTTCCTTATGGTAGAATGCAAAGTAATGAATTTATAAGAAATGATTAGGAAAAAAAATCACCATTCAGCCTTCATTATACTAATAATTTATCAATGTAAACTAAATGAGGAATAGAATATTCACATACCTCAAAGTATCTCCAACCAAAATATGATTATTTGCAAAACTAGCAATTTTACAGTACAGAAATATGTCAGACACCACGTTAGCAAGTGGTCAAAATCAACATCTTCAGTAATAGCCAAATCCATGCTTCTGTCTAGAATATGTAAAGAAAGACATGCCACTTCTGTATTGCCATCAAACAGGCATATCTGTATCTGAAAGTCAAAGTGAAAAGTGTTAGTCACTCAATTGTGTCCAACTCTTTGTGACCCCATGCACTGTAGCCCTTCTCTGTCCATGGAATTCTCCAGGCAAGAATACTGGAGTGGGTTGCCATTCCCTTCTCTGGAGGTCTTCCCAACCCAGGGTTTCAATCCAGGTCTCCTGTATTGTAGGTACATTCTTCACCATCTGAGCCACCAGGGTGTATCTAAGAATAAGGAAATATCAGACAAGCTCAAACTGAGGAACATTTACAAAATAATTGCTCTATATTGTTCCAATATATCTAGGTCATGAGAATCAAAGAAAATATGTGGAACTGCTTCATCTTAAATGAAACTAAAGACTGAATAGTGGAATCTAATGTGATACTGGATTGGACTATGGACCAGAATTTTAAAGGAAAAATAAGACTCTTGAGAGTCCCTTGGACTGCAAGGAGATCTAATTAGTCCATCCTGAAGGAAATCAGTCCTGAATATTCATTGGAAGGACTGATGCTGAAGTTGAAACTCCAATACTTTGGCAACCTGATGCGAAGAACTGACACATTGGAAAAGCCCCTGATGCTGGGAAACATTGAAGGCAGGAGGGGAAGGGGATGACAGAGGATGAGATGGTTGGATGGTATCACCTACTCTATGTATATGAGTTTGAGTAAGCTCCAGGAGTTGGTGATGATCAGGGAAGCTTGGTGTGCTCCAGTCCATGGGCTCACAAAGAGTTGGACACGACTGAGAAACTGAACTGAGCTGATGAAACACAGTATTGCTATGACTTTAAAAATTCAAATAACATCTCTCCATTACATAATAGTATTGCTCTAATGTTAACTTTCTGACTTTTAGTGTAGTTTTATAGTTAGGGCTCCCCTGGTGGCTCAGACAGTTAAGAAACTGTCTGTAATGTGGGAGACCCAGGTTTGAACCCTGAGTCAGGAAGATTTCCAGAGATGGGAATGGTTATCCACTCCAGTATTCTTGCCTGGAGAATTCCATGGAGAGAGGATCCTGGTGAGCTACGGTCCATGGGCTCACAAAGAGTCGGACACAGTTGAATGACTAACACAACAACGATAGGAAAATATCTTTGTATTTACAAAATGTACACAGAAGTAGTTAGGGTTCAAGGGGTACGATGTGGCCTTCCAACTTTCAAAAAGTGTGAAGAATGTTAATATAATTAAATCTATCTCAAAAGAATAAGGGCCTAAAAATCGAGATGCAACTAAACATTTAAATCAAAATTAATTCCCTAAAAAAAAAGCAAGCAGAAAATATTTTCTAGGAGGTTGAACAAAATGCGTCCTTCTTTGCAATATCAAAGTTAATAATAAATAGCTTGTAAAAATACATAAAATGTTAAAAGTTATACCAGTGTTCAATTTCTGTAAAGCATGAGCTTAATATAGGTGATATATCCACCTTTTTCAACAGGGCCAATAATATCTATTTTGACATCTATGTTAATAGCTTTTCTCTGCTTTTTCATGCAGTGTCTTCCTGTTATGTTAACTGAGATTTTCTTGTTAAGATTTAATTTAAAATTCACAAAACTATCCTCACAGAGTAAAATCTTGTGGCAAAGGGAATATTTTGCTCTTAAGTGGCAAATGGAAAGTTGGAAGATGCCTGTCATCTCATGTCATCGTGGAACATTATTATTATTTTTTTCATAGCCACTTAGTAAAACTTTATTCTATAAAGGTATTTACTTACTCATACATTTAACAAATACTATTGATCTGTTGTAAAATGAAACAGGTATTTAAGCAAAGGGGAAACTTAAGACTCCCCTTCACTTAAAAACAAGCAAGATGAGTCTCAAGATTCTTATGAAAAAGGAGCTCTTACTAGAAATCTATGAAATTGCTCTATGTTGCTGCTGCTGCTGCTAAGTCGCTTCAGTCGTGTCCGACTCTGTGTGACCCCAAAGATGGCAGCCCATCAGGCTCCACAGTCCCTGGGATTCTCCAGGGAAGAACACTGGAGTGGGTTGCCATTTCCTTTTCCAAGACTACCAAAAAGACCAGAATTCTAATCCCAAGGTATCTAACGCAATCTGCTTTATTGGTGGATGCTGTGAACAATTATTTTACCACCACAATATTAAAAAAACAGTCCATCTCTTTGTGACCCCCATGGACTGCAGCACACCAGGTTTCCCTGTCCTCCACTATCTTACGGAGTTTGCATCAACTCATGTCCATTGAGTTGATAATGCCAACTGGCCATCCATCCTCTTTCACCCCCTCTTCTCCCCAAATCTTTTAAGAAAGAAAGGATTTCAGAATCTGTATCTTGAAATTCTGTGTATGTAAAGACATACTGTCCATAAGATTGCAATTAATTAATTTATGATATTGTTGAAATAAGAAATAAATGACAATAAGAAGAATTTAATGTGTTGAAAAGAAAAACTCTCTATATATACATATCTAGAATATATACCGTTATATATAATAGATACATGTATAATCAAGAATTGCCTTTAAAGCCAGAAATAGATGCTTAGGGCTTGCATAGTGGCTTCCCATGTGGCTCAGCTGGTAAAGAATCTGCCTGCAATGTGGAGGCCTGGGTTCTGTTCCTGGGTTGGGAAGATCTCCTAGAGAAGGGAAAGGCTACCCACTCCAATATTCTGGCCTGCAGAATTCCATGGACAGTGTAGTCTCTGAGGTCACAAAGAGTCAGATAGGACTGAGTGACTTTTACTTCAGTTGCATAGTAAGAACAGAATCCTGGGCTGAGGACCTAGGTCAAAAGAGTCAATTAACACAAGAAAAACAAAAGCCATCTATTTACATTCCTAATGTTAAGATGATGAACTCAGATAAATTGTATCAGATCAAAGGCTAAGCTGCTTAAAGGGATTTTAAACTGTGGTGTATTAAATATGATTAAACTTTACTTCTATCACGTATCAACCTAAAGATGATCCAGCTCAGTGGGTACCATGTTCCCCATGATCATTTAAGGATCCAGATTTCTTCTTTTGCTGATCCAGCTTTTCCTAAGGTGTTTCTTTCCTTCTCTTGCTTGGCCCAAACCAAGCTAGTGGAGGTGATGGAATTCCAGTTGAGCTGTTTCAAATCCTGAAAGATGATGCTGTGAAAGTGCTGCACTCAATATGCCAGCAAATTTGGAAAACTCAACAGTGGCCACAGGACTGGAAAAGGTTAGTTTTCATTCCAATCCCAAAGAAAGGCAATGCAAAAGAATGCTCAAACTACCCCACAATTGCACTCATCTCACATGCTAGTAAAGTAATGCTCAAAATTCTCCAAGCCAGGCTTCAGCAATACTTGAACCGTGAACTCCTTGATGTTCAAGCTGGTTTTAGAAAAGGCAGAGGAACCAGACATCAAATTGCCAACATCCACTGGATCATCGAAAAAGAAAGAGAGTTCCAGAAAAACATCTATTTCTGCTTTATTGACTATGCCAAAGCCTTTGACTGTGTGGATCACAATAAACTAGAAAACTCTGAAAGAGATGGGAATACCAGACCACCTAACCTGCCTCTTGAGAAATCTGTATGCACATCAGGAAGCAACAGTTAGAACTGGACATGGAACAACAGACTGGTTCCAAATAGGAAAAGGAGTACGTCAAGGCTGTATATTGTCACCCTGCTTATTTAACTTCTATGCAGAGTACATCATGAGAAACGCTGGACTGGAAGAAACACAAGCTGGAATCAAGATTGCCGGGAGAAATATCAATAACCTCAGATATGCAGATGACACCACCCTTATGGCAGAAAGTGAAAAGGAGCTAAGAAGCCTCTTGATGAAAGTGAAAGTGGAGAGCGAAAAAGTTGGCTTAAAGCTCAACATTCAGAAAACGAAGATCATGTCATCCGGTCCCATCACTTCATGGGAAATAGATGGGGAAACAGTAGAAACAGTGTCAGACTTTATGTTTTTGGGCTCCAAAATCACTGCAGATGGTGACTGCAGCCATGAAATTAAAAGACGCTTACTCCTTGGAAGAAAAGTTATGACCAACCTAGATAGTATATTGAAAAGCAGAGACATTACTTTGCCGACTAAGGTCCATCTAGTCAAGGCTATGGTTTTTCCTGTGGTCATGTATGTGAGAGTTGGACTGTGAAGAAGGCTGAGCACCAAAGAATTGATGCTTTTGAACTGTGGTGTTGGAGAAGACCCTTGAGAGTCCCTTGGACTGCAAGGAGATCCAACTAGTCCATTCTGAAAGAGATCAACCCTGGGATTTCTTTGGAAGGAATGATGCTAAAGCTGAAGCTCCAGTACTTTGGCTACCTCATGCGAAGAGTTGACTCATTGGAAAAGACTCTGATGCTGGGAGGGATTGGGGATAGGAGGAGAAGGGGACGACAGAGGATGAGATGGCTGGATGGCATCACGGACTCGATGGATGTGAGTCTGAGTGAACTCCCGGAGTTGGTGATGGACAGGGAGGCCTGGCGTGCTGCAATTCATGGGGTCACAAAGAGTTGGACACGACTGAGCTACGGAACTGAACTGAGCTAAACCGTGGGCTGTAGCCAGATAAGAAGACAAAAATGTGAAGTCCAGGTATTTCACTGCACCCATTACTTCCATATCTCATTGTCCTGGACTTAGTCGCATGGCCACATCTCATAAATATGGTGGAGAAATGGAGTTTTTAAACTGCACAGACGTTTCCAGAAGATCCTACAGCCAGAAGGGAAAAGAGGACTATAGATCTTAGAGCCAATCAGTAATGCCTGACTCACAGATTATTCCATAAGATAGAATCTTATAGAAATGTTAGTTCAAAAAGCTCAAATGGGAAAGAAAGTAAATCTAACAATTTACTTTCAGGCTTCAAAAGGAACTAAAATCCTGGAATAAGACCAAGGGGAAAAAAAATGAAGATACGATGTAAGCATTATTAGGAAGTTTGAAAATTATATCAGCACCCATACTTATTTGGTATAACAACTTACTGAAATTTAAGTATCTTAAAATAACTCCTTTAAGTACTTCTTTTTTCTTTTCACCCTAATTAAGCTTACTATTAGATTTAAAAATTTCAAAATATTTTTTAAAACTTAAAAAAAAAAATCAAGCTCTCCCACCTGGTGAATCTGCTCCATGAAACTTGTAACACTTGGTATCATTCAGATTGAACTCACATAAACACATATTTTTATAGGTACCATGCTGATCATGTAAATGCAGTTAGCTTTCTGGGGAAAAAAAGAAAAAGAAACCACACAAATTGTAACTGATTAGATGCTACTGCTATCATCCAGAATTTAGTCTTTTGGGAGGAGGAAGGGATTGCATATTATTTCTACAGGAATATAGATAAACTTCACTTTACTTAAAGATTATTTTGTTCTTATAAAGCAGAATGAAAATGTACAGAAGGGGTTTCATGCTTTGTAACCCCGCCAGGCTTCTCTTTGAGGAGGACAGTCATGATGCAAGCATCAACAGTCTGGTCTCAAGTACATTCTATTCAATTCAACAAATACTTATTTAATTCCCTTTCTGGACATGGAATCTCAAAATGAAAAACTCAGCTTTCCACCTGTGTAGGGAAAACCCAATTCTTCCCTACTGTGTGTTTCTTCCCTGTAAACCTCTTTTACTATTCACATAAACTTCTGGTCACCAAAGTGTGAACCAAGCACTTTTCTGTGGCCCCAACTAGGAGTCGTAAGATTCAACTCAATTCTGACACTTTCTAGGGTTTCAGAAGCTCTGTTTCGGGCACTTTACTAGAATCCCATGCAGTCATTAATGATCATTTTAGCTCCTCCTCATATAGAAAGGAAAGACATATTGAAAATGTCTCCCAGGGAAGGTCACTCAGGTTTGTAGGCTTCCATTCCATTTTTTTCAGGTTCAAAAGGCAGGAGTGGTCCAGACAACCCTATAGATTCACCCTTTCAAGGCACTTGATATAATTGAGCTAAGAGACAATATCATCTCTTTCTCTAACCTTCTTTTGAGGCACTAATTCAATATTTGATTTCATTTTCCTTATTATAAAACCTATTTATTTGTTACTTTACTCAGAGCCTATTCTTCCTTCTCACTGTTTATATTCCAACTCTTCCTTCTTTAGAATAGACATTGGGTTTGGCCACTGTTCTGGTCTAGCTTGCTGGTAGCAATACTAGTCTACAAGTGTTTCACCCTTGGTCCACTCCTGTTCACATAGGGATGGTGATTGCAGCCATGAAATTAAAAGACACTTACTCCTTGAAAGGAAAGTTATGACCAACCTCGATAGCACATTCAAAAGCGGAGACATTACTTTGCCAACAAAGGTCCATCTAGTCAAGGCTATGGTTTTTCCAGTGGTCATGTATGGATGTGAGTTGGACTGTGAAGAAAGCTGAGCACTGAAGAATTAATACCTTTGAAATGTGATGTTGGAGAAGACTCTTGGGAGTCCCTTGGACTGCAAGGAGATCCAACCAGTCCATCCTAAAGGAGATCAGACCTGGGTATTCATTGGAAGGAATGATGCTGAAGCTGAAACTCCAATACTTGGGCCACTTGATGCAAAGAGTTGACTCATTGGAAAAGACCCTGATGCTGGGAGGGATTGTGGGCAGGAGGAGAAGGGGACGACAGAGGATAAGATGGCTGGATGACATTATCGACTCGATGGACATGAGTTTGGGTAAACTCTGGGAGTTGGTGATGGACAAGGAGGCCTGGTGTGCTGCAATTCATGCGATCGCAAAGAGTCAGACACGACTGAGTGACTGAACTGAACTGAACTGAGCTGAACTGAAGGTTACATGGGGAAAAGATTGGTGAGCTATCTTTACCATCAGGCCTTCTGGTTGCTTTTACTCTTACACTAATTTTGACAGAATGCTAAAGGCATGTCCTGCCCCATCAGGCCTTTAGGAATTCTGGTGTAAGATGTAAAATATGGCTTCAATCTCTTGCTTAAGAATCATTTTTATTTCCAGTCCTGGAAGTTGCAGCCCTGGTCCTGTGACCACTGATCAAGTAGGGGAAAATGTTGAGATGATATAAAGAAGAAAGTATACCATCATCTTCCCCACCCACTCTCTCCCAGATCCAACAGAAAAACAGAAATATCCAGTTAGGATATTCCCCAACCCTGTTCATGTTCATGTTGAGTGCAAGCACACATTCATGAAGGTATGTGTAGGCTAGACATTCCTGCCTTTATCTCCCACAGTTCTAGAAGACCAGTGTTGCCATTGCCCATTCTAATTCTCCACCAAGCTAGTACTCTGAGGAGGATGTCTCACTGCTCATTGTTAGACATTTTGGTTTGCAAGTTGTGTTCTTTAGCCTGAAGAAACTATGGCCAGTTATCCAGATTGGGACAATTTTTTCTATTCTGATTATTTTATAATATTCTGAGCATTTGCATCTATCACTGGGTGAACAAAGCCTGGTCCAGAGATAGTGTCTATTTCTGCCAGGGCCCAGGGCCCCCAGTGTCAGGGTCCAGTCCCGGTGGATCCAGGGAATTTGAAGGGGGGATGGAGTCGGTGTCCTAGAAAGAACTTATTTAATTACAGATAAAAAGAGAGATTAGAAAAGGATAGTATATTAGGAAAATTAGTGGAGAAAAAGAGGCTGAATAACTTGGTTTACGTGGAAAACCAATAAAACTCCAAGACAAGGAGTTTGCACCATCTATGTAGGCCACCAGCGCTCGCTTGAATAGCGGAGGGTGCTCCACCTTGGGCTCCGTTTCGCATGGGTCTTAGAAGCCAGGGCAAGTAAGTAGACATGGCGAGCCTCCATGCTCCAGATGGGAATTCAGCCAGAAAAGAAGACAACGAAAAAAGACCACATGGGGGAAACCAGTCTTTCCAGGAAAGACTTTTATTTTTCAGGTTCGCTTATATACTTTTTGTTATACATAGGGATGAATACAGAGTCACGCAGGGTCAGCAGACATGACCATTATCAAAATCAGGTGCTTTATACAAATGTATACAAACGTCTTAGGGGTTTTACATCATCTTCTGGCCATGAGGCCTGCTGACATTTTATGACCCTTTCTTTCTGATAATGGTCAGTCAACCAGAAAATTTATTTTTTCCAGGGGTGATTTTTGCTTAAACCAGACACCACCCTCCGAAAGTACCAGATAAAGTTGTATTCCTATAGGGTGAGGGTGTAGTGGGTTACAATTAAGAAAGGAATTTACTTAGCCTAAGGTTTAACATGATTAATATCAAAGGTTAATACTTATTTCTCCTATATGCTAGTTGTATTCATTATAAGGGCAGGGAATATGGAGATTTAGCAGCAAATATTGGCTCAACAAATGAAAAACCCTTCACCAATACAATTACTAATCAACCCACTATACTATACTAATAATTTTCTAACTTCTCAAAAGAATCTGTATTTAAAAAGTTTAAAGCATCTCATGCCTCTCACGGTTGGGAGGCTGTGAATAATCACATGTGGCCAGATGAACCTGCTCAGGCAGGCTAGAGAAACTTCAGAGGAGTTTGTAAGTTGAAACACTCTTGTCATGCCCAGGAATTTTTATTAACTGGAGCTGTAAGTTAACTCCTTCTCCGAGAGAGGTGGTGGGGGACAGCCCCCCGTAAAGTCAGAGGTGTAGGTGAGAGCATAAAACAGTAAAGTAGGCAGACTCTGGTTTGGGGGTAGATGCTCGGGAACAGGGGGTCTCCTGAGGCTCGATCCCGCCTTTGCGCATGCCGAGCCTCCTTCCTCATGACCTTTGCCACAGGCGGAGTTCCTCGTGCTGGCTCCTGGCATCTCCACCTTTTTTATTTCTTAAAAGAGCCAGATGCAGCTCAGTCACGAGCTTCTGAATGTTCTGACGAAGAATCCTGACAATACAAGGAAGAATGATTACAAGAAGCAAAATTAGAGGACCAACAGCAGCATAACGAAAGATATTAGACAGAATGTTTTTTCCAGAAATAAAGTTATAGAAGGTGTGGAAAAAGTCATTAGTGGCTCCAGCAGCAGTGAAGTCCAATTGAGAGTGTTCCATGGTCTGTATCTGATTATGAAGTTTCCCTAAGTCTAAACTAATATCTGCCAAACACCTAAAATATGATTTTTTAACATATTGGGCATTTGCACTTGTTGAGTCAATGATATTGCTGCCACAGTAACAGTAACAGTAATAGTAACAGTAACAATAACAGTAACAGTAGTAGTTGTTGTTATTAAGGCTGAATTCCCTAAGATTAGTAAGCCCACAACCATAGTGATTGCATTAAATCTTGTAGTTGTTGTAACACAGCAAGACCATAATTATCATACCAATAAGTAGTTACAGTTACAGACACCATAAGATAGGGTGGACGTTTTAACATCACAAGGAACAAACATTATATTGAAGAGTTAAGCAAGATGAAATCATACATTTTTCACAAGGCACTACATTAAGTTCACCTGTATAATTCATTTGTATATTAAGTTTTCCAGAATCATTAGTGAAAAGAAAAACCTAAGGAGAGGGTAGACAAGCCAAAACAGAATAAGTAGAATTAAGTGAACACAAAGGGATAAATGCTTGTTGATTCTGTAAAGGGAGGGGGGGGGGAACACCCTTTCCCTTCTCTTGGTTCTTTGGCTGACTGACACAAGAGAAAAAAACACACAAATTTTTATTTTACAAAAGTATGGTATCTCATAGAAATATGAGACTCAAAGAAGTGACCAAAACAGGCAATTTTTATACAAAGAAACAATAAATTTGAATTTACATGTCTGGGGCTTGGGGTAGAAACTAGTGAAGGAGTAACACAGTTTGTTTATATAGGCTTCTCAGCCTAAATTCTCTACCTCCAGTGACAAAGATGCCTTCTCCCTTCTGGTACAAGGAGGGTACATTTCACATGGGAGATTTATTTCCTGCTTTCAGGGGAACAAAGGATGGCCAGAATGTCCTTGTATTGGCTGCTTCTTAGGTGACTTTTGTTCAATACAGTTAATATGCCAAAGTAGCATACTTGGGGGTGGCCTGCCCTGGACCCCATAAATTCTAATCATCTTCTAAATCTGGATGGGCTATTTTGGATGAGCCTTGATATGTCTTCTTTTAATGTACCCTCCAAATTCCTACATAGGTTTCTGTAAGGATGTGCCCCAAATGGACCAGGTTTCCATTGTCCTCTTTCTGGACCATATGGCCATGCCAATGACCACTGCCCATGAACCAGTGAAAACACAAACATAGGGCTTTTTCTTTTCCACTGTGGAATTCTTCCATCAGTGCTAGGTAAACAGCGTGAAGTTCAGCTCACAGAGCTGAGTTGATTTGTTTTTACCTTCTTCAATTAGAACAGTGACTTTTCAAATAAGCTATCTATTCACTGTGGAACTGCCATCCACAGTTGGTTAGTTGAGAGCTGTTTGAAGGACACTATTCAAGTGACAATAGACTCTAGTAGCCCCTCCTACAGTTCTAAAGTCAGTCCTAGGGGAAGTGACTCCTTGCTCATGAGTATCTCTGCCTTGCCTTTCCTCAGGCAATATGTTGTTTGTTGTTGTTCAGTTGACAAGTTACGTCTGACTGTTTGTTACCCCATGGACTGCAACATATCACGCCACCCTGTCCCTCACGATCTCTCAGAGCTTGCCCAAGTTCCTATCCATTGAATCTGTGATGTTATTCAACCATTTCATTCTCTGCTTCCCTCTTCTTCTGTCTTCAGTCTTTCCCAGAATCAGGGTTTTTTCAAATGAGTCAGCCCTTAGTATCAGGTGACCAAAAGACTGGAGCTTCAGCTTCACCATCATTCCTTCCAATGAGTATTCAGGGTTGATTTCTTTCAGGTTTGACTGGCTTGATCTTCTTGCTGTCCAAGGGACTCTCAAGAGTCTCCTCCAGCTCCACATTTTGAAAGCATCAATTCTTTGGTGCTCTCCCTTCCCTATGGTCCAACTCTCACATTCATACATGACTACTGGAAGGACCATAGCCTTAACGACACAGACCTTTGTCAGCAACATTACTCTGTATAAATAATTTCCATTATATTATGGAACTGTTTGGGAGTATTTTCATCCCTATTAGAGTATTTTTCTGATATTGCCCTAGACATTATGAGTATTGCAGATATCAAGATCATTTTATGTCTTTCAGTCATTGGGTAGCTTCAGTTAATGTCTGATAGTGAGGTAGAATGGACTTCCCTGGTGGCTCAGTGGTAAAGAATCTACTTGTAATGCAGGAGCCACAGGAGACATGGGTTCAATCTCTGGGTCAGGAAGATCCCCTGGAGGAAGGCATGACAACCCACTACAGTATTCTTGCTTGGAGAACCCCATGGACAGAGGAACCTGGCAGTCTATAATCCACAGGGATGCAAAGAGTTGGACATGACTGAAGGGCCTTAGCATGCACAGTGAGGTAGAAAATACCTCTCAAATAAAAATTTTCTAATCCAGAGTTCCAGTAATAGTTGCTGAGAGGTGCCCACAGGTTTCTGCCATAAGCTTCAGTCAGGGCTCCAGGTAGCATTATCATGTATGAGAATTTGTCCCCAACCACCTCTCACTCCAGGTCTCCAGCTTCTATTCCACACTGTGAGAGCTCAGTCAATCTTACTAATTTCTATTTAGCATGTCCTAGCCTGTCCAATTAGCATCCTTTGGAAGGGAGATTTACATGCCTTCTGTTTTTCAATAGAAATAGGGGAAACATTCCCCAAACACAAGCCTCATCTGTGAATATAGTCAAGTTTTAAAAAATATCCAACCACTTCACTTAAAGTCTGTCCAAACATATCAATTCTCCCATAAACTTTTACTATAATTCCATCAACTCTTATATTCCTAACTGTAGCCTCTATTAGGATTTCATCAACAGGGTTTTGCTTTACAATATTAGATAGAGAATGAGTTTCCCAGCCAGACCTAGTATCTATCCCCATAAAACATTCAGGTAAGGAAGACACAACCATTTCACATAAAGTCTGTTGAAACATTCCAACTTATCAGGATATAGAAGTCTTACTGGCTCTCACATTTTTCTGTCTCATATTTTCTCAATCCAATTTTCGCCTGTGCCGAGGCTTCACCAATGGGTTTTGGTACCACAGTTTGGGGTTCCTATATCAAGGAGTCTTGGAAAGTCCTCCTTCATTCCCTCCTATTTTGCCCACACTTGTACAAAAGGCTTTGGGTTCCCAATGAGGAGTCAAGCCAAGGGATCACTGGATCCATTGGATCATTTGTCAATCTTTAACTTGATTCTTCTCCTCAACCCCTGCCACAAGTACAAATGACTGTTGGTCAGATTTCTAATTGTAATCCCTGTATTCAGGCTTTAAAATTTTTTTCCAAACTGGGAGAAATGAATTGGGCTTGTCTGAGGCAGTTTAATATTGGGGGACAAGTTGGGGTCCCCTCTACCCTCTCAACCTTCGGTAGTGCTGTACTTAAGCTTTTGCTTTAACTCCATCAATGTGTGTTTTATTTATCCCAATTTTCAATAGATGCAAAGAAGGCCTTTGACAAAATTCAACATCCATTTATGATAAAAACTCTCCAGAAAGCAGGAATAGAAGGAACATACCTCAACATAATAAAAGCTATATATGACAAACCCACAGCAAACATTATCCTCAATGGTGAAAAATTGAAAGGATTTCCCCTAAAGTCAATAAGACAAGGGTACCCACTTTCACCGCTACTATTCAACATAGTTCTAGAAGTTTTGGCCACAGCAATCAGAGCAGAAAAAGAAATAAAAGGAATCTGAATTGGAAAAGAAGAAGTAAAACTCACTGTTTGCAGATGACATGATCCTCTACATGGAAAACCCTAAAGACTCCACCAGAAAATTACTAGAGCTAATCAATGAACATAGTAAAGTTGCAGGATATAAAATCAACACTCAGAAATCCCTTGCATTCCTATACACTAATAATGAGAAATTAGAAAAAGAAATTAAGGAAACAATTCCATTCACCATTGCAACGAAAAGAATAAAATACTTAGGAATATATCTACCTAAAGAAACTAAAGACCTATATATAGAAAACTATAAAACACTGATGAAAGAAATCAAAGAGGACACTAATAGATGGAGAAATATACCACATTCATGGATTGGAAGAATTAACATAGTGAAAATGAGTATACTACCCAAAGCAATCTACAGATTCAATGTAATCCCTATCAAGCTACCAGTGGTATTTTTCACAGAACTAGAACAAATAATTTCAAGATTTGTGTGGAAATACAAAAAAACCTGGAATAGCCAAAGCAATCTTGAGAAAGAAGAATGGAACTGGAGGAATCAACTTGCCTGACTTCAGGCTCTACTACAAAGCCCAATTCTTAATAGTCATTTAAAAGTTTCCACCCTGCTGGGGTGAGTCTCATGACTTTTTCCTCTTGCTTCATTCCTATAAATATTTGCTTTATTACCTTTTTTGCTTAATAACCATTTAAAAATATGCACCCTGCTAAGACAGTCTCTTGATTGTTTTCTCTGCCTTCACCCAGTCACTCTTCTCAGAATGAGTAGACCTTATAATGGCTTTTTATCGAGACTGGAATACCAGCCTGGCTATATCTGCAAGAACAGCCTTCTCTGGGTCTGGATCATGCAATGTCTATCTGTGATTGTTCATTACTGAGCTGTGGGAATTGTATCAACCCAAACATGCTCTTCTACTCTGCAGCATCCCAAACCAAACATTCAGTTCCCAATTAGTCACGCTCACAGGCCATTTCCTTAAAGGTTCTGCAGAAAGCTCATTTTACTGACAAACAAAATGAAATAACTCCTTCACACTATTCCCTCAGGTTTCAATAGTTTCTTGGTATTTTCCCCTGACGTTGGTTATCTTCTTGGTAACCAGAGTTCTCAGAAGTGCTTTCTGTTCTCCTAGCGCTATTTTAACCTTGGCTACTGGTTAAAGCTCAGGCTCATTGAAATCTGAATCTGGTCTAATATTGAGATCTAACTCAGCATTTTTGTTTACTTTCAAGTTAGCTATTACACATAATAATAGCCAAGGGATAGGTTATTTTGCCTTTTTATTATTAGTTTGTATTTTCTTATGCACCAAATGAACCAACTCCCCTGAAGTTGGACCTATGTCTAAATTTCATTAATAACTTTTACCTTTAATATATGATTACAACACAGCTGCTTCTCCATAGCCTGGTGACTGTGAAGGAAAAGACTCAGTTTTTCTTTTCTATGTAGGGAAAAGTAGGAAAAACCTACCAGGGATCACATGTGTTTTTCAACTCCTCTAGATGAAGCTTGTTTATATAGTCAAAATGAGAGATTGGAAAATAAAAGTAGTGATTTCATATTTTGAATGGCTGTAAGAGTAATGCTGTTGGAGTTACTGAGCATGGATTAATTAAGTGTAGGCTTAATGTATTAATCTATGCATCCCACATAAATTTACTGAACATTTAATATATGTACAGCACTAGGCAATTTTTTGACTCTTGCTATTGCATTCAAGGATTGACACTGATCCAACAGGGTTAGCATTCTACATTACTATGCTGTGAATTCTTGTGCTCTTTACTGGTCCCATTCCTTCCTCATTCTTTCAACAGATTTTCACTTTCATTATTTCCAGTTATCTCATCAATAAATCAAAGTATTTTGATAGAAGACATTTGAGATAGATGGAAGTGAATGAATCAGACATTCTGATTTCAAGGATTCATTAATCTTGAAAAGATAGGGAATAAAAAAAAGATGGTATATGATTAAATGCTAAATGCATTAGGTGACATGAAACTTTAGAAAAGGAGTGAAGAGTGTACATTTAAAAAGCCAATGGAGTCTGAGCAAAATTTTGACGGATGGGGAGGATGTGGAAAGTTATGACCAACCTAGATAGTATATTCAAAAGCAAAGACACTACTTTGCCTACAAAGGTCCATCTAGTCAAGGCTATGGTTTTTCCAGTAGTCATGTATGGATGTGAGAATTGGACTGTGAAGAAAGCTGAGCCCTGAAGAATTGATGATTTTGAACTGTGATGTTGGAGAAGACTCTTGAGAGTCCCTTGGACTGCAAGGAGATCCAACCAGTCCATTCTAAAGGGGATCGGTCCTGGGTGTTCTTTGGAAAGAATGATACTAAAGCTGAAAATCTGGCCACCTGATGCGAAGAGTTGACTCATTGGAAAAGATTCTGATGCTGGGAGGAATTGGGGGGAGGAGGAGAAGGGGATGACAGAGGATGAGATGGATGGTTGGCATCACTGGCTCGATGGACGTGAGTTTGGGTGAACTCTGGGAGTTGGTGATGGACAGGGAGGCCTGGCATGCTGCAATTCATGGGGTTGCAAAGAGTCGGACATGACTGAGCGACTGAACTGAACTGAACTGAAGGATATGGACAGGAAAAGGACTGAGAGTACATTTCTTTTGAAATCAACACATGCAGCTATAAAGAATTAAAAAAGAAGTACACATTAGCATAGAATATTGAGAAAATAACTTGTCCGGAGAGGAGATTTATCATAATGATTTCTCTAATTCATTCATCAATAAAGAAATTTGTCTTCAGCGAATATTGTAAACAAGACGGCATGCAAGGATCTTGAGGTAAAGTTATGGAACCAATATTCCAGCAAAGGAAAAACTAATTAAACAACTAATGCAAATTAACTAAGATTGGAGGGGGAAAATAGCTAACTTTAAAGGGCAAACCAGATGAAACTCATTGGTTTCCAAATATACTCTAGCAGCTACCTAATGTGATTATGTAAGATATACCAATAATTTTTGAATACAGGTTAGTCTTTAAGCACTTTTAAAGTTCACTTTCTTATGTTTTTCTATCCCTGTGAAAATATGTGCCAAAGAGAGCCAGTCATAGAACAGCTTGATGTCTCTAACAGTTCAATATATATTGATGCATTTTTGTTGTTTCCACTTTTTCCAGAATTCCTTTAGGTTGAAGACATATTTTTTAGAGTTATCTTTTTACTTCTCACTAAGTACTAGTTGTCAGAAGCTCTGGTGGAAAGGAGGAAGCACCTTGGACTTGAACTTAGATCACTGACCAGATTTCTTCATATGAAAATATTATTATCAGGTGGCTGATAATCCAATTTCTAAACATGAGCTTCAGTGGGTATATTTGTAAATAAAATAAAATAAAATAAAAATAGGAATGACATGTATTTGAGATAATACTTTTTTACTATAAAGGGTTATATGATTATACATTTAGGGAGCTGCCAGTTCTATCCATGCCACTCTCTGCTTAAATTTCTTCTTTTACTGCTTAAGCTGGTTTCATTAAGACTGCTCTGCTCCTCTCCTTCCTCTGTGATTTTTCTTTACCTACTGTTACAGTGTTCTGGTAAGATGTAGGCATCTAAGGACCAGGGAGCCCACAGTAGTAATGGGGAAGAAGTTCATTCAGGGCTATCCTAGAGCAGGGTTACAAGGTCATGATATAGTATGTGATATATACAGTACATCAACTCAAGAGAGTTGGGGGTAGAGAGAAGAGGGAAGCAGGGCTTGAGTTTAGCTACCATTTGCTGAAGTTTCAGCTGAGTGAAGGGAGAGCCTGTTAGACAAACATTTTTATTGACTACTTTACATTGCAGGTACTTAATCAGATGGGGAGAAAGGGAATTATGAAATCAATGTAATTTTACTAAGTGCAAGGTCATATTAGGTAGCTAGACTCTAGAAATGGTTTATTTTTCTCTCTTGATATTATTATTGGCTAGCAATTATTTAGTGAAAAAGGAGAGTAAGTGAAATTAAAGACAAGTAACCATGGCTCTGATCTTTCATAGCTCCTACCACTAAAAGATAAAACGGAAGTTGAATGGAAAAAACTAGGCTAACTAGATTTATTCTAACCAACAGAAAACTAACATGATTTCTCCTGTAAAAACTCAAAGTAATCTTCATTACTTCAGAGAATTTACTGTAGTTTAGCTTAGAGTTGCCAGCATTAGCAATAAATAAACAAACAAAACAAAAAAGGACACTGTTTTATTTGATTTAAAATAAACAACAAACACACACACACACACACATGCATGCATACACAGCTCCAAATATTGCATGGGCATACTTATACTAAATATATGTTTATGTACATACATATATGTATATATATGTATATAGTATGTATTTATAGGTTTATGTATAAATATTTAATATAAATACATCTCATGGAGTATTGGGAGCATATTTACATTTTATTCCTTGTTTATCTGAAATACAAACTCAGCTGTGTACGATGTATTTTACCTGGCAAATCTAGACCAGTTTCTGTCTTTAGTTCTCTAAGCTGATAA
This sequence comes from Capra hircus, assembly GCF_001704415.2. Taxonomy (NCBI): domain Eukaryota; kingdom Metazoa; phylum Chordata; class Mammalia; order Artiodactyla; family Bovidae; genus Capra; species Capra hircus. The sequence goes on from NC_030816.1 coordinate 44,344,843, forward strand.
ACAGAATGATGTTGGCATATTGACAGCAGATCAGGTCCTTGGGGGGACGCCTCACATTAATGAGTACTCAATATTGATGCATTCAAGTGCAGTTTAGATTTATCACTTGTATGATGAGAAAAATAGCAGTAACAGGAATCCTAATACTCTTGTTTGCTTTACCTCTGCAATCCATCAATATGTCCACTGGTACCACCTTGGTTCAAGTCACCATAATTTCTCACTTGTAATATTCAGATAGTGTCCTAGCTCCCTGCTTCTACTTTTCATTTATTTATATATTCAGTCAACAGGAATTTATCAGGTGCCTGCTAAGTGCCTGGCACTATTCTAGGCTATGAGGACATGGAAATGAATGAATGAATGGAAAGTTATTTTACTCATGGAGGCTATTTTTAAGTTGCCGGGGACAGGTAAGTAAAATATATAGTATGGTAGATGGTGAAAAATAAAATAGAAACAAAATGGCAAGTGCTGTTGGGGGTGTCCATTTTAGATGGTGATTAGTGAAGGCCTTCCTGAAAAGATGACATTTGAATGAAGCCTGGAAGGAAGAAAGGGAATGAGCCATGCTGCTCTCTGGAAGAATAATATTTGAGTTTGGGAAAACAATTAGGCAAAATTCTCTACCAAGAACATTCTAGGAAGAACATGGCAGTACCAAGGAGTAGATTGCACAAAGAAAGTAGAAGATGTTTTTTATTTTAAGCTATTGTAAAGAATTTGTGCTTTACTCTAAGTAAAGTTTACTCTGAGCTTTACTGAGTTTACTCTGAACTTTCTCTGAGCTTTACTCTGAGAAAGACAGGGTGGGTTTGAAATAAAGGTATAATTTTATCTGACTTACCTTAGTTATCTGAATTAATTTAATTTGGATCATTCCTGCAACAGTATTAAAAGACTATTGCAATAATCATATAGAATAGGTGGTTAGCCTGGATCAGGTAATAATGATAATGGTGAAGTAGTAATGAGAATTGGTTTTCTTCAGAATATACTTTGAAGATAGAACCAAATGATACACTGAAAGATGTCGATTTTGTGAGTGGGAGGAATGGAGGAACTCATAATGACTTCAAAGGCTGTGGCTAAACCACTGCAAGGATAGAGTTATCCTTTGGTAAAATAATTAAGACTATGGGAAGAGGGTTAGGTTTTGGGGGGGAAATATCGGGAGTCTGATTTTAGATCAAATAATTTTGAATTGTGCTTTATTCTTCCAAGTGGAATGGTTAAGACTAAAAAACAAAGCCCTGGGCTGGAGACATGAGGTTGGAGTTGTTGAGGCATATATGGTACTTAATGCCCTTAGACCCACCAATGAGTAAGGAGATGACTGTAGATTTTAAAAGACTAGCAGATCAGCAAATGAAACTTGTCATTTTCTAGCATTAGAGTTGTAAGTGTGAGAGCTAAAAAGGGCCCAGCATTGTCAGGTAGAAAGGAACCAGGGAAATATGATATACTGAAATCAAGTGAAGAAATGTTACATGAATGAAAGAGGGAAGTTAGGTCAGAATTTTAAGAGAAAGGTTGAGAAAAGGCATGAGATTTATCAACCTGGTAGTCATAGGTGATCTTGACAAGAGCAGGGTTGGAGAATCTCTTAGGATGAAAGATGGGCTAAGTATGCATGCGTGCTGTCTCCTGAGTTGTGTCTGACTCCTTGAGATCCTGTGCCTGCCAGGCTCCTCTGTCCATGGGATTCGACAGGCAAGAAAACTGGAGTTGATTGCCATGTCCTCCTCCAGGGAATCTTCTCAACCCTGGGATCAAACGTGCAACTGTTATGTTTCCTGCATTGCCAGGCAGGTTTTTACCACTAGCATCACCTCGGATTTATGAGTTGACGATAAAGGAATTGAAGAAAGCCAGTATCAGTGACTCTAGCTAGCTGTTTTACTTAAACAGGGTAAAAAAGTTGGTGTGATAACTGGAGGGGGCAGTAGACCAAGAGATTATTATTTACTCAAGAGATTATTAAGTGGATCAAAAGATTATTATTTGCCGCCACATGTGCACATGCTGGTTTCCTTTATTCACAAATTTTGAGACGCTGTCTCGCTGAAGCAAACTAGTACTGACACACAATGTTTGCATGATAATAGTATCAGAGACAAAAATTTGGCTTTACAGATCACCAATTTAGCAGATAGCAAAGAATGTATTACATTCCTACATAATTAATGAATCTGTTAGAATATTGTTATTTAAAATTATTGTTTAAAGAATAAATATCTTTTAAAATTATATTTCGAAATCAAATAAAATTATTTTAGTTGGTGAATAAAACTTTTCTAAAGCTGTAGTCTTGGTCTTTGTTTAAAATGTATGAGCTCAACTCTATTTCCATGGGTCTAGGGGGATATGTTCTCATGACTGGACACTCGATTCTGATAAGATGGAGATGTGCCTTTGTTATCAGCGTTCAGTATAATACCCCAGCTCTCTCCTGGCCCTATTCCCGGGATTTCTAGTGTCAAGTAACTTTTAAACAAATACCAAGAGCATCAACAGGCTAAATTTAGACCTATCTCAGTGGGGAGGGAGTTTGAGCCAGGGCTGGCAGCAGCAGCATGGTAACTCACCTCTGCCAAGCCTTCGATTTCCCAAAGAATATTAATAACCAGGCCAAGGACTCGACAGATGGAGAGTGGCTATTGAAGAGGATAAAGGAGGAAGACAGGAAGGGAGATGGTTGGAAGAGGCCAAAAGGCAAATGTTATCATGTCCTTACAGCCCTACAGGTCTAATTGTGTATTCTATGTAAATTTAGCATCTATATTTGCAGGTTTGTCTCTAGAATTATAGTTTTATTAGTTCTCTTCTTTCTAAGCCTGGGAAGAAGAGCTTGGCTACAATAATCCAGCCCCACTTCCTCCCAAGCAGGATGAACTCCTATCAGCAGGAATCATGCTGATAGAATGAACATACTAAGTGGGTCTGAGAGTATTTGTGAGCTCCAGAAAAGAATTGCACTGGATTATCAGCTCAGCGGTAAAAGAGTCCACTTGCAAATGCAAGACGTGCGGGGGTCTGATCCCTGGGTTGGGAAGATCCCCTGGAGGATGAAATGACAACCCACTCCGGTACTCTTGCCTGAAAAATTCCATGGACAGGGGAGCCTGGGCTATAGTCCATGGAGATGCAAAAGAGTCAGACATGACCTAGCAATTAAACAATGACCAGTGTACTAATATGTATCTTGAGTTCATCTTATCATGCATCTATTTTAAAGGTTAGTCAAAACCACAGCAATTTGTCCAAATATTAATATGTTAAGTTAGACTTTTTCCCCCAATAAAATGAAGAGGAATTGGTTTGGGGTATGTAATGGAAGAAAGGACACCTGAAAACCAAAGAAGGAAATGTGGGGTTAACGTTACAAATAGGTCCCACAGAAATACTGCACTAATTAAATCATCAACGATAGGGTAAAGATTAAGTGAAGTTTCTTATCATCCTATCTCGTAGCAATCTGAAATTATGTTTTATAAAAGAATAAAGCAACACAGGAAATAATATCTTAAGGGAAAATGACCGAGTGTAGAGTTTCATGTCACTTTATCTTTAATCTATGCACAAGTTTTTATATAAAAATCTGTAAAAGTACTCTAAAGTGATCTAGTAGTTACATTACATGGAAAATTAGTACAGAACACTGTCTTTTCTTTATTTGTTCAAATTGCTGTAACATATACTTTTTGGAAGGACATGTATCTATGAAGCAAACTGAGTGGGTTAAACAAAACTTTTTTCTTGAGGACTAAAATCTTATGTCTTATCTAACCTGAGTAACAGAACTAACTTATAGTCAACTAATGCTTAATGCATCTCAACTCCCAACAAACAGAAAAGACCCAGGCTTGTGTGAAGGCTTTATGGAGCTGAGCAGATGTCTGAAGCAGCTGACAAGACAGAAAGTGCCTTCTAGCAGATAACAATACCAGAGCACACTGTTTAGAAATGTCTTGTCTCACTCTGCTCCGCCAGCAAGTTCAGGGAGTTAACAATCAAAACTGCCTCATGTATTTAAACTTTGTGCAGTGGGTCATATAAACATTCTTTGAGTTAAATGGTGTGATAGATCTAAAAATCTCATACCCACTTTCCTTTCTCTCTCAGATTTATCATACTGCGACATAAATACCCACAGTATTTTACAAGACAATGAACTTGGTTTTTTCTAAGGCCAGTAATTTTTGCTGATGAGTGGAAATCTAGAGAGCTGTAAAATGGCTGTTTGACACAATCTTGGGGCTTGTAAAAGTGCATCCTTAGAATATATTTTAAATTACAATATGATCATATTTCTAAAACTGAAAATATCTGAATATGCATAAATAGTCATAGGAAGAATAAAACATACTAAACTCCTAAGTTTTAAGAAAACTTCTAAACCCTGACAGTAGCCGACCCAGAAAACTTGTAATATTTACTTATCTTCATCTGTTTATTTCTCAGTTCATATCCTTCTGGGGGATGGGCCAGTTAGACTGAAGTTGGAGAGGATGGCTTAAAAGTCATTTCCTCATACTCGCCCCAAATGTATTGATAATTTGTCATATATGTGTCCACTGCACTGTTGCCAATACTAGTTGTTGTGGTCCTTTGGGGAATTTCACAGTTTCTGGGGACTTTTTTCCTCTTCCCTTTTGTTCCAGCCCAGAACATGCGATGTTATCACAGCTCCATTAGCTCTACCATGACAATAAAAGCACATTATTATAATAAACGTGCTCCGGTGCTCATTACCAAGGAAGTGACTCGGTTCAGGAGTTGCCTCTTGTCTGTGGAGACTACCCCCGCCTGCCAGGTCTCTCTGGAAGGAGTCCTGGAAAATGAAGACATCAAACGCTGTTGGGATCCAATGGCATTCCTCTCCTCAGTCCTCACAGACTGGGCTTGAAAAGCAAGTCTCTACTTATTTTGGTTCTAACAAAGACGGAACAATGAGGGAGCTCTATGCAAAGCCTTTTTTTCCTGTCCGATTTATAGGCATTATCCAAGGCATCTCCATTCAAAGGAGGGTAGTGCGCGGGGCCTTGCTTCTTGTTTAGACTAAGCTCAGTCTATCTTAGGTCTCCTCTTATTTTCTTTTTGGCATTCTAATCCTCAGACTTACAGAGTTACTCAGGAATTAAATAAACTAAATAAGAAAAATCTGATGTAGCCAAGTCATGGAATTATAATGACATATCTCTTTTTTTGTTTTTCCTCCTCCAGATGCTACCTGTATTTGTGTTAAATACCTTCAATGGAAACATGAATGATCTTTAGGTTCATATTTTCCCTGACAAATATTATCTAAACATTTTTATTTTTGATTTACTCTCATCTGGCAACAATTCTCTTTGTGGGGAGGGAGTTTATTTTACAATTAAAGTACTGGGTTTCCTCTAACAAAAGATGTGATGATGTTTTTGAGGAGGTCCCTTATTATATATTTGAGTTTTTAAAGTTTGGTTTGTCAATACTGAATTTTCTGATAGAAATAAGTGTGTACATTTTTGTAGGTGAAGAGCATGGAACAAAAGTTGCAGCTTCAGGGAGCACTGTTACATTTATAAAATAGCCAACAAATTCTATAAAAAGAATGTCAAGTATGTGCTTAAATGGTTGAATTTAGAAGGTACGTTGTCCATCAGCTGATATAGTAAATAATACATAATTATAAACTGGACTATTCTGGAGATTGAACATTATAATGGCAACCCAGAGTTTGGCCAAGCATCTATTACTGATTTAATTATAACTCAGCTTCTTTTGGAAAGTTTTCTGGGCTCTTGATTGTTAATATAATAAGCTATGAATCATTCAAGGCAAATTACAGACTATATGGATTCAATGAACTCTGGGTATGTTCTCTTTCTATAGGCACTTAGTCTTTCCAACAAAAGAAGAATGATTCTAAAAGTTTGGTGAAATTTTATAACTCATATTAGATTCATGGAGAATAAGATTCACCACTTAGATATGTATTATGTACCCTAAATTATGAATTTATATAAAAATATTTAGTAAAGAGCATGAAAGTATTTGATTTTAGTATAGATAATGAATTTTCTGGGGGAATATCTATTTGTCTTTAGTTCTTTTGTCTTGCACTTATATGGATGATTGAAAGTTGGCTCTGATAAGAATTGGAATAAGTCATTAACAAAATTTTGATTTCAAAATAATGCCTGTTTTTATAGTGTACAATCTTACTTATTGGTCTCCATAGGAATTACTTTTAAATGCAGCCAAAAAAAGGTATCAGCTTGACATGCCTCAGTTTTTAATGTGTGGAAATGAAGAAACCTCTAAAGAACAATTTTTTATTCTTCAAAAATTATATTCTGTTTGTATTGGCTGCATAGGAGAGACATTCAATTTAAAATAGTTTAATTGAAGAGGAAGAAGATAAAGAAAAAGAAACAGAAGTAGGAGGAAGGGTAGAGGAGGTGGGGAAGGGAGGAGGAGGAGAAAAGCAATTTATGAACCTAAGTAAAAGTCCTGAACTAAGTAACTGAACCTAAGGCCTGAACCTAAATAACTGAAGTGGAAACAGTTGCAAACTTTATTTCTGGGGCTCCAAAATCACTGAAGATGGTGACTGCAGCCATGAAATTAAAAGACGCTTACTCCTTAGAAGGAAAGTTACAACCAACTTAGCATATTAAAAAGCAGAGATATTACTTTGCCAACAAAGGTCTAGTCAAGGCTATGGTTTTTCCAGTAGTCATGTATGGATGTGAGAGTTGGACTATAAAGAAATCTAAGCGCTGAAGAATTGATTCTCTTGAACTGTGATGTTGGAGAAGGTTCTTGAGAGTCCCTTGGACCACAAGGAGATCCAACCAGTTCATCCTAAAGTAAATTGGTCCTGAATATTCATTGGAAGGACTGATGTTGAAGCTGAAACTCCAATATTTTGGCCACCTGATGCTAAGAGCTAACTCATTTGAAAAGACCCTGATGCTGGGAAAGATTGAAGGCAGGAGGAAAAGAGGATGACAGAGGATGAGATGGTTGGATGGCATCACTAACATGATGGACATGAGTTTGAGTAGGCTCCGAGTGTTGGTGATGGGCAGGGAGACCTGGCGTGCTGCAGTCGCTGGGGTTGCAAACAGCTGGACATGACTGAATGACATAACTGAACTGAAGTCCTAGGGTAAAGCTTGTTTTAGTCAAGGTTTGTACAGGTCCTTAAAGCTTGCCTTCTATCTCTCAGCAATACTCTGGCTGTATATTTGCCTCATGGTCTTCTAGTACAGAATGCCCTGCAATAAGGGAAGTTGATAAATGGCAACTGCAGATTTACATAATTTGTAAATTTAAGGAAAAAGAATTTATTTCTCTTGCTTTAGTACCTGTGTATCGGTAGCAGGAAGGAGAGCATAATGGTCACCTTGTGATGTCAAAGAGTATAAGGTTCAGTGACTACTCAAGATTATATCACATGGACCTCCTTTCTGGTGTAGAAAGATACTTTAAACATTGTAAAAAGGTGGAGAGGACAGTATGCTGAGGAGCCAAATTCAAGAGCATCTTCTAATAACTCACATTATAAATCTAAATAACTGTGGAAAATTCCTAAGAGTTTATGTATAGACCACTTTCCATTTTGAATTAGTCTTTGCCATACGACATGCAAAGAAAAGACTCACCACTTAGATATGCATCTAAGTCTAAGGGCTTCCCTGGTGGCTTAGAGGTTAAAGCATCTGCCTGGAATGCGGGAGACTTGGGTTCGATCCCTGGGTAGGGAAGATCCCCTGGAGAAGGATAATGGCAACCCACTCCAGTACTCTTGCCTGGAGAATCCCATGGAGGGAGGAGCCTGGTAGGCTACAGTCCATGGGGTCACAAAGAGTTGGGCACGACTGAGCAACTTCACTTCACTTCGAGATATGCATCTAGCATCTCAAATTTAATGTTTAATACTGAGATTGCCCAAATCTGCCCTTCCCACAATCTCCCTTTCAGTAGATGCCTGCAACATTTTCCCATAGATATTTAGACCAAAGTCCACACGGTCATCCTTAACTCTCCTTTCCCATGGCTAATCCATCAGCAAAATCAATAGGTTCTATCAGAATCCAGTGAGCTCTTGCCATTCACACCAGCACCACCCTAAATGAAGGCATCATTATTTTATGTTTGAATTCTTTATTAGCCTCACAACGGGTCTGCCTGCTCTCGGTCCCCTTCAATCTGTGTCTGCCACTCAACAATCAGGATGTTTCTTTAGGGCTTCCCTGGTGGTTCAGATGGTAAAGAATCTACCTGTAGAGCAGGAGAACCACGTTTGAACCCTGGGTCAGGAAGATCCCCTGGGGAAGGGAATGGCTACCAACTCCAGTGTTCTTGCCTGGAGAATTGCCTGGACAGTGGCCCCTGGTGGGCTACAGTCCGTGGGGTTGCAGAGTCAGACATGACTGACTGACTGACACTCTTCAGTCATTTAATTCCTGTGCATAAGTCTCTCTATCTCATTCAGAGTAAAAGCCAAAGTTCTTCAACGACCGAATCAGGTCTTTTAGGTACTTGTTCCCAGGGACTTTTCTGACCGCATCTCTCATTCATTCCTTAAGTTCCCTCTGCTCCAGTCCCATGGGGCTTCTGATCCTTGAACATAGCAGCCTTGTCCCTGCCCCATGGCCTTGCATTTACCGGAATTTCTGACTGAAATGCTTGCCACTGGCAAGTAGCGATTTCTCTGCTCCATCACTCCCATAATATTCTTTATTTCTTAACCAATATACTACTGGGCTGCTCTGTTTAAAATCAAACCGCATCAGTTACTGATGCTTCTTTACCTAACTTTTTCCCATAACACTAACCAGTATCTGACATTTAGTGTCTTTTACTTAATTATCTTGTCTCTTCCACTTAGGTACCATATCTAGAATAGTGCATACTGGTCCTCGATAAATATCTGCATAATAAAGGGTTAAGTAAATGAATAAATGGCTGAGGGAGAGGCGTTGAAGACAGTTAAAATCAGCTGGGGTTAGGCCACTGGAACAGGAATTCACTTCACAGTGAACCACATGGTTCTGGCCACAAGGCACAGGGGACGAGTGATGAAACTGATGCATGTACAGTATACAGTGATAGACAAACACTTACATGGCTATACTTGTCCTGTTTCTTTTTCTTTCCTATTATTGATGTTTCTCAGTGATGTTTGCTGGAGAAAATCTCTGCTTTGATTTGGTTTTGTTTGTATTCATTTACTGCAGCAAATAGGCACATACAGCATCTATTGTTGGAGAAGAATGTGAGCAAAATATGAATGGAGAAAGTAAATTTGATAAACATCTTACAGTTATAAAAAACTGAAGTTATGGTGTTGTTTGTAAGGCTGATCTAACTATATTGTTTTCATTTAAACAGGAAGTGAGGTGCTATCGTAACAATTGTTATTCTACTCTTACGACTCTCAAGAACATCTCCAAAATTATTCACTGGTGTGTGCGTGCTAAGTCACTTCAGTCATGTTTGACTCTGTGAGACCCTATAGACTGCTGGTAGGCTCCTGATAGGCTCCTCTATCCATGGGATTCTCTAGGCAAGAATACTGGTGCAGATTTCTGTGTCCTCCTCCCCGGGATCTTCCCAACCCAGGGACTGAACTAGTGTCTCATGTCTCTCGGCATTGGCAGGTGGGTTTTTAACCATTAGCACCACCTGAGAAGCTCTTAATCATTGGTAGCATATGTCAAAATAAGGGCAGTTTTATTTTATTTTCTTATTTTCTTCTTCTTCTTATTTTTTGGCCACCGTGTGGTATGTGGGATCTTAGTTCCCTGCCCAGGGATCAAACTCGTGCCCTCTTTAATAGAAGGATGGAGTCTTAACCACTGGACCACCAGGGAAGTCCCCAATAATGACAATTTTAAAGACTAGTGAAATGGTTTTAAAAATGAATTGCCCTTCTTAATTTTAAAGTGTTTTTTTGTTTTCTCTTGGCCACACTGCTTGGCATGGGGAGTCTTAGTTTCCTGACCAGGTACTGACCCCTGGAGTAGAAGCATGGTGTCAACCACTGGACTGCCAGAGAAGTTCCTCACCTTTCTTAATTTCCATTTCTTATTGAACTTTTCTTCTGGTAGACGTTGTCACCATAGTTAACAGAGGACTAACAATACTGCACACCCATATAATCTCTGTACTTTGCTACAGCTCACTGACCATTTCCATGCATGGATTAGTTTGAGAACTGCAGCTGGTGTACCTTAATCTGCAGCAGCTTTTCTGAGGATATTGACTTAAGAGCTTTGCAGAACTCTTTTGATGCCTAATTTCATCCACCCTCACAATTTGCCAAGCTACATTCTTTTATCTCCTGGCAGCTGCATAGTCTACTAGCTCTGGCCCCCTACCCTTGAACCCCACTCTTTAAAAATTGTCTCTTGACCTCTGTTTTTCCAAAGTTTTACTAAGATATACCTAATGTGATCTTGTTTATATTTATCCTGTTCAGGTTTGTAGGGCTTCTTGTCTCTGAGGTCTGATATCTTTTGACAGTTGTGGAAAATTCTCAGCCAGTGACTATTCAAATAGGATTACTGTCTGTTGTCTTTCTCTTCCTCTTCCAAGACTCCAGTGATATTTCTTATTGGAACATTTTATTAAGACTCATATACCTCTTACCTCTTTTGCATATTTTCCAACATTTTTGCTCTCTGAGTAAGCTCAATATTTTTCACTGACCTATTTTATTTTTTTATGTATGTAGGCATTTTTATTACAATTCATGAATACATTAGAAATTGACATGGATTTCTATTAAGACATCTAGATTCTCACAGGCATCTGCTTTCCATTTATTAGAAAATCCGCGGTTTACTTGAGAATGGCAAAAAAGGCCAATATCTTCATGTCATTATGACAAGTTTTCACCTCATAGGGTACCTGAAAGTGTCTCTGGGCCTCCCAGCTCACTGTACTATCTTAATAGACCTGCGCATACTCAAGTGTCTTTAAGAATTCCTTATAAATCTCAAACGGCACCTGGACAACAGAACATTCTATTAGTCTGCTGGTTTTTAAGGTGAAGTTCCAGGGTTAAATATTGTGCCCAAATGTAATATTTTCAAATGGTCTAGGTTTATCTTCCAAAATGTCTTCCCTGGTAACTAAGATAGTAAAGAATCTGCCTGCAATGCCGGAGACCCAGGTTCAAATTCTGGGTCAGTAAGATCCCTTGGAGAAGGAAACAACAACCCACTCCAGTATTCTTGCCTGGAGAATTCCATGCACAGAGGAACCTGTTCAGCCACAGAGGAACCAGTCCATGGGGGTCGCAAGGAGTCAGACACAACTGAGCAGCTAACACACACGCGCATGTTCCAAAAATAGTGTGTTACTCACTTTACCAACTCTCCCTGCAAAATAAAGGACCCCAAAGCATTAAGTGTTAAGCACAAAGAAGTTAGGTGAGACTCCTCTTCTTCACCCAAATCAAGTTATTTGATTGACCACACAAATACTAACATCACAAACACAGTCTTCCTGAAATATCTTCACTGACATTTTAAAGCTCAGCAATCCTCTCTCCTGCAACTGAACCAATCTCCTGAGTTTTCTGTTTTATTATTTTTTAAATTTTTTCCATTTAAATTCTTCAATTTTAATTTTTATTTCTAGAGTTTCCATTTCATTTTTAACTTCTATATCTGTCAGCTATTTTCTTAAACACATGAATTAGAGTCTATATCTGATAACTTCAGTTACTACATTATCTAAGTCCATTAGGGCTGCTAGGAAAAAAAACAAAAACAAAAACCATGAACTAGGTATCTTATAAATAACAGAAATTTATTCTGCACTGTTCTGGAGAAGGGAAAGACCAAGATCAAGACACTGACATGGTCAAGTATTGTTAAGGCCCACATCCTAAAGTGCACCTTCTTGTGTCCTCAAGTGGCTTAAGAGACAAGGGAGCACACCAGAATCTCTTTAATGAAAGCATTGATCCCATTCCTGAGGGCCCTAGTCTCATGACCTAAACCCCTCCATTGGAGAAGGCCATGGCACCCCACTCCATTACTCTTGCCTGGAAAATCCCATGGACAGAGGAGCCTGGTGGGCTGCAGTCCATGGGGTCTCTAAGAGTCAGACACGACTGAGTGACTTCACTTTCACTTTTCACTTTCATGCACTGGAGAAGGAAATGGCAACCCACTCCAGTGTTCTTGTCTGGAGAATCCCAGGGACTGGGAAGTCTGGTGGGCTGCCGTCTATGGGGTCGCACAGAGTCGGACACGACTGAAGTGACTTAGCAGCAGCAGCAGCAAACCCCTCCATGGTCCCACCTCCTAACGCCATCACTTTAGAGTTTAGGTTTCAACATATGTCCTTAGGGAGAATACATTCAGACCATAACACGCATCATCTATAGATCTGTTGATTATTTTTTCCCTTTGTATTCTGTTCCTTCACATGCATAGTAATTTTTAACCAAAGAGCTAATGTGTGGATGCATGCTAAGTTGCTTCAGTCATGTCTGAATCTTTGTTACCCTACGGACTATAGCTTGCCAGGCTCCTCTGTCCATGGGATTCTCCAGGCAAGAATACTGGAGTGGGTTGCCATGCCCTCCTCCAGGGGATCTTCCTGACCCAGGGGTCAAACCCACATCTCTTACATCTCTGGCATTGGCAGACAGGTTATTCACCACTAGTGCCACCTGGGAAGCCCCAACAAACTAGTATTATTACGTACAAGAAAATGTAGAGGCTCTGAATGGCACTATCTTTCAGCAGAGAGTTCATTCCCTTCTGACAGATAGAGCTGGGGGCTCTATCTACCCAGATTGGAGTAGGGTTTTTCCTAGGACCCCATCAAACTCTCTTTTTAAATAGGGTTTGGTTCTCCAGGGATTCTAGTAGGGAGCCTGGAGTCTTTATTATGACACCATCTTTTGGGCGTCTCCTGAAAGGCCAGCCTTTATTCCTTAGAGTCCTGAGACAGCCAACAAAACTTCATTCTACTTTTCAGACATTTTCTTTTTAGCCTTTTAGTCTTCTGCCTTTAAAGGCTTTAAGAATCTGGCAAACACGTGAACTGGAAATTGACTAGAGTTGGGCCCACTTATTTCCTTCTCTCCAAGATCTTGGATTTCAATCCTAGATGCTTGTAAGTTCTAAACCACAATTTTTGTTTTTGCAGTCTTTTAAGATGGTCAAAAGCTCTGTGGCCTTCCTGTCTCCCAGCAAAGTTTGCCTGGTTCCCTGATGCTTGTATATTTCAGTTTTCACCTGCACATTGGCCATCCTCCTAGGATTCTACTCTCGAGTATGTTTTGCCTCATTATACCTCTGATGTTTTCAAACACCTTTTTTGTTGTAGAGTGACAGGGGAGACACAATAAACTTGGTTTCCATAGTTGTTCTTAACAAGAGAAATACATCACTAGATTTTAAAATAAGATTTGGGGATTAAATTTCTCTAGGGAATTCACTGGTGGTTCAGTGGTTAGGACTCTGCACTTCTACTGCAGGGGATTGGGTTCAATCTCTGGTCTAGGAGTTAAGATCGTGCAAGGTGCGTTGGGCACCCCCCCCCAAAATTTTCTCCACTAAATTTTTATTTTAAAATTCCATTTAATGTGGAGGTTTTTTTTTTTTTTAATAACAACAATGTTACTTCTATTAGTCTAGAGCAGCCCTATTCAATAGCAATAGAAGTCACATACGCAAGATATATGTGTAATTTTCTATTTTTAGGAGCTACATTTAAAAAGGGTAAGCAGGTGAAATTAATTTTATGTGTTTTATTGAACCCAAAGTGTTTTCAACATGATATCAATATAAAAACCATTCATTTTACTTCACAATGATATAATTTATATCTTTTCCTTCAAACTAAGTCTGAAATATGGTGTGCCTCTTACTCTCAGTTGGATCTCAATTTGTATTAGCCTTGTCTTAAGCACTCACTTGTTGCATGTTGTTAAGGTGGCTCTTACCTGTAACCATGTCGATCTAGACAGATAAGAATGAGTAGATAGTTAATTTTATTTTGAAAGGAATTTGTTACTTTTGGTGATATTTCAGTGAGCTAATTTGGGGTTTTATGCTCTCCAAATCTCTTAGAAGCTAGAGAGAAAAAGAGGTAGAATTTATTGAAAATCTCAATACTAGAATAAGAATGATGAGAAAAATGTAAATGAAACAGTACAAAATAAAAATCTTTTCTTGTCACACATTAAAATAATTATTTTTGGAAAACACAGGCTGATCCTTATATTTTGATGCTTTGATATCTGATTTCCATTCCTGTAAGTGTTTGGACTGGGCAGGCCGTATGTGGAGGTGGAATTAGTAATGTAGGACTGTCTACTCTGTGACATGAAATCACACCTCTGGGCATGAAATACCTTCCCGGCTCATTCAGAGCTGCTGCTATATCTGTGACAGATGGCAAACCTTTAATTGCACAATTAGAGGGGGGGAAAATACCCTCAAGAGTTAAATAGCACTGAGAGAGGTAATGCACTGACTTAAAATTCTAGGAGAAAAATAGAATCCGTTTTGACCTTTCTTCCTTATACATGTGGATGGTGATACAGGATGATCAAGTATTTAAATAACTGGCTATGGAAGATAAGAGGGAGCCTGGCCTGGTGAAGACGATTTGTCAAATGATGTTTGCTATTATTTATTTGGGCACGTGCAATGCCCTACCTTATATTTTAAAATTTGACATTGTCTTACAGTTTGCTAAAAATCTCTAAGAGAGGCACTATAATTATTCTTAATCACATTCTGCAGATGAAGAAATCAGAACACACAAAAAGGTACTTGTTTAAAGTTCCACAGAGAGTAAGGAAAGCGGAATTTTGGGTGAGATTGACTCATTCCGAAGTCTGATATCTGAATTACATCGCCTTACTCTTCCCTGCATATAGCATGCAATTTTAGGTCACCTATACCTATTAGATATTATATGAATCATTATATTTTAGCTTCATGATTTTAAGGAATATTTGAATTTCACAGGTATTAAAAAGAGAGAGAAAGACAAAGGGTGTCAGTCTCTTAAGTTTTGAATGGATAACTGAAAAGTTTTCCTATAATTCAGGGCTCTCTGACAGTTAAATCAGTATTAAAAATATTAGGGTTAATATTCCTTGTCCTGTAGTGCTTGAGAGGACGTTATATAGTAAATGATTCTACATTTATTCTCCAAGATATTCTGTTATCAGGCAGATTCAACCATAGCCATCACTTCCTTAAGATGTAGTGGCTGTAAAGCTAACCACAGACTGGACTGCAGAGTGTGAGTGGTGAAACGCTTCTCTTTTTTGCTAAACTTTGTTCATGTGCCTTGGTCTTGTATTTCATCTTAACATTTCATAAGTCACTCCAGCATTAGTAATGAGTGCTTTCAACAGAAACGTCACTTTAATTTTCCACACTGCGATGCCTCCTGTATCTTCCAGAAGTCTCATTTCCCCAGATGACTGCTATACACAATCACTTTCTAATGAAGATCCTTCTCCATCTCTCATTTTTGGGTGGATTTTGTGCCTGTGAAAGGTGCCAGACTGACAGATGACACAAACCTCTTTGTCTCCCAAGTCAATAGAGGAGGCAGACACCCGTCTATGTGGTAGCCTGCCAGCAGGACTGCCCATGGCCAGAAAGAAAAGAGGCTCCATCGTCGTCTCTTTGCCAAAGGTATCTTAGCAAATGCCAACTGTAATTATGTGTCTGTTAGTCTCAAGCTCCAGGACTGATACAGAGGCATAAACTAATAAACAAAAGTCTTCCCTGGACTCCAGTCTGACTATCTTTATGACCTCCTGCTTTAACAAAGCATCCTATTTTAGAAACACTGCCAGTTCCACAGCTGGCCTGACTGCTGTTTCACACCTGTCTCTTCAGAAGAATAGATACTTCCTAAGACTGCAAAGCTGGCTCTGAGTGCTGACTTTTACACTGAAGAGATGCTAAAAGAAACCTCACTATTTATCATCAGTGAGTACTTCTTTATTTGACCTCTTTTGCAAACTGGAAGAGATGATTAAATACCAAGAAGATATGAGGTCAGCTTGTTTTAAATAAAATGCCAAGAAAGAACTTGAACTATACATTGCAAGTTTACTTCAGCAGGGTAACACTTGCAAACTAATTCAGTACTCAGATAATTGCATCAACACGAAGCAGTCTCAGAATGGGAGAACTTGGACAGTGTTGTAAAATCAGTTTTTCTTTGTATGTAACTACAAAATGGACAAATAAAATGAAAGTCAGTCAGGCGGTTCCATAGAGATAGCAGTCTCTTTGGTAACTTATATAAAATATATTTTATGCAACTAAACGTGTAAATATATCAGAATATATTTTAATTCTTTGCAAGAGGAAAAATTAGGACTTCCCTCATGGTCCAGTGGCCAGGACTCCATGCTCTCATTGCAGGGGGCCCAGGTTTGGTCCCTAGTGAGGAAACTATACCCCACATGCCCCTATGAAGAGTTTGCCTGCCATAACTAAAGAAGATGCCAATGAAGATCAGAAGTCCTAAGTTCCACAACTAAGATGTGGCACAGTTAAATAAATGAATATTAAAAAAGAAAAAAAAATAAGGAAAAAATTTGGGTATTATTGGAAAATAAAACAAAAAACACACAAACATATATACACATATATATGCATATATGTATATAAATTTTTCCAAAAGGGGGAAATCTTCATTTAAAAGAAAAAGAAAGATGTATTCCATATATTTTAAACAACAATTTCACCTTTAGAAATCTATCCTATATGTAGAAATATGCTGCCGCTGCTGCTAAGTCGCTTCAGTCGTGTCTGACTCTGTGCGTCCCATAGACATCAGCGCACCACGCTCCCCCGTCCCTGGGATTCTCCAAGCAAGAATACTGGAGTGGGTTGCCGTTTCCTTCTCCAATACATGCATGCATGCTAAGTTGCTTCAGTTGTGTCCGACTCTGTGTGACCCCATGGACAGCAGCCCATCAGGCTCCTCTGTCCACGGGGTTCTCCAGGCAAGAATACTGGAGTGGGCTGCCATTTCCTTCTCCAATGTAGAAGTATATGTGACACATAAATATACATAAAGGAAACATTTTAATGTAGCCATGTTATAAGTCAGAAGAGGAACATTCTCAATATTCTTCAATAGGAAAATTGCTGGAAAAATTATTATACACCCACTATAGAATATATTTTTGCCTTTTCATACTGTTTATGGGATTCTAAAGGCAAGAATACTGAAGTGGTTTGCCATTCCCTTCCCTGGGGTCACCCTGCTTATTTAACTTATATGCAGAGTACATCATTTGAAATGCTGGGCTGGATGAAGCACAAGCTGGAATCAAGATTGTCGGGAGAAATATCAATAACCTCAGATATGCAGATGACACCACCCTTATGGCAGAAAGTGAAGAACTAAAGAGCCTCTTGATGAAAGTGAAAGAGGAGAGTGAAAAAGCTGGCTTAAAACTCAACATTCAGAAAACTAAGATCATGGTATTTGATCCCACCACTTCATGGGAAATAGATGGGGAAACAGTGGAAACAGTGGCTGACTTTATTTTTTTTGGGGGGGGGGCTCCAAAATCACTGCAGATCGTGATTATATCCATGAAATTAAAAGACGCTTGCTCCTTGGAAGAAAAGTTATGACCAACCTAGACAGCACATTAAAAAGCAGAGACATTGCTTTGCCAACAAAGGTCCATCTAGTCAAAGCTATAGTTTTTCCAGTAGTCATGTATGGATGTGAGAGTTGGACTATAAAGAAAGCTGAGCACCAAAGAATTGATGCTTCTGAACTGTGATGTTGGAAAAAAAACTCTTGAAAGTCCCTTGGACTGCAAGGAGATCCAACCATTTCATCCTAAAGGAAATCAGTCCTGAATATTCATTGGAAGGACTGATGCTGAAGCTGAAACTCCAATACATTGGCCATCTGATGCGAAGAGCTGACTCATTTGAAAAGACCCTAATGCTGGGAAAGATTGAAGGCAGGAGGAAAAGGGGACAACAGAGGATGAGATCATTGGATGGCATCACCGACTTGATTGACATGAGTTTGAGTAAGCTCTGGGAGTTGGTAATGGACAAGGGAAGCCTGGAGTGCTGCAGTCCATGGTGTCGCAAAGAGTCAGACATGACTGAGTGACTGAACTGAACTGAACTGATTTGATAGAATATTTTGCAGCTCGTTTTGTATAATCCCATGTTGATAATTACAATGATTAAAAAAATAGCCCTTACGACAACAATCCTTTTATATGTACAAACAATGTCCTTAACTGAGCAAGGAGAAAGACATAGAAGGATACACTCCAGGTATAAAAATAGCCATGCATAGAAGGTAATAGAACTTAGGGAAAATAAAAATCTTTTTTTTATCAAAAAATAAAAACAAACAAAAAGATACTTCTGTGAGAAGGCCGTCTGCATGCTGGCATCACAGAGTTTCTTAAATATTGCCTGTCAAAATGTGTTAATTTTCCACTACTAGAATAATTTAGATTTTGTTAGTCTATATGTGCAACTCTATCTTTGAGTCATTAGGAACAATCTGTTTTAATCACAGTAATCTCTCATGTAGGTAAGTGAGATTGAGAATATCTTCAACATAAAGTGTTCCCGGGAGGTCAGTCCTAGAATCAGAGGCACCTGGGACAGATCCAGGCACCTCAAACTCACTTGAGAATTTTCAAAATAAGATGAATATTCAGCTGATATGCCTTTTTAGAAGAAAAAAATTCCCAGAATGTGTTTCTAACATGTTATTGGCCTGGTTTGTATCACATCCTATACTAAACTAGAATTGTCAAACGGAATGGAATTATCCTGATTTGCTTAGGTTAATTAACATACTACCCCTGGAGCTGGGGGAGCGGAGGGGTGCATGAAACAGATGGCTGCCCAGTATCTGAACTAAATCAGAGGGCTTAGTAAGGAACACTGTTGCAGTAAATCTGGAGTATTTTCCAACACTACCAAGGAAATCTCTAATTCTTAGTGGACAGCCCACTCAGTATCTTACAAATTGAACTCAGTTCTGATACTATCTACCTGGATATGGCATCTGTGTCCGTTGGTTAAGGGCTCAGCCCTGCACTTCAGACACCAGTTGCAAGTTCACTTTGTTACTTGTATTTTGGCCTATGAACTATAAATTTGGTTCCCACATTCTCATCTCGGGTTTGATAATGATGCTGAGCAGGGCCCTGTGGGGCAACTGGGCATGAAGACCTTTTTTGTCCCCCATTTCTCATAGGCAACTTCAGCCTCCATAATTTTCCCTGAGTTTGAAAGGGAAGATTTGAACAAGGGTGGAATCGCCAGGAAACCACCTAAGGCCAGAAAGGCTCATCAAGACAAGGAGACCTGACCACCTAGGACCCTGCATACATGCTAGTCCTGTCAAAAACCCTGTGCTTTTGGAACTTTACCTAAGAAAGAAGAATGCAAGACCCTCACTGCCTTGATCCTTATCACATACTCCTTGTTGTTGTTGTTCAGTCACTCATTCCTAACCTACTCTTTGCAACTCCATGGATTGTAGCATGCCAGGCTTCCCTGTCCTTCACCATCTCCTGGAATTTGCTCAAATTCATGTCCATTGAGTTGATGATACCATCCAACTATTTCATCCTCCCTTCTATCTTTCCCAGCATCAGGGTCTTTTCTAATGAGTCAGCTCTTTGCATCAGTTGGCCAAAGTATTGGAGATTCAGCTTCAGCATCTGTTCTTTCAATGAATATTCAGGGTTGATTTCTTTTAGAATCTAGATTTCTTTTAGAATTTGGTTTGATCTCTTTGCTGTCCAAGGGACTCTCAAGAGTTCTCCAGCACCACAGTTCAAAAGCATCAAGTTTTTGGTGCTCAGCCTTTGTTATTGGCCAGCTCTCATTCCTGCCTGACTGCCTAACCTCTCCCTGGGATTCTCTGGAGGCTCAGTGGTAAAGAAACTGCCTGCCAATGCAGGAGATGCAGGTTTGATCCCTAGCTTGGGAAGATCCCCTGGAGAAGGAAATGACAACCCACTCCAGTATTCTTGCCTGGGAAATTCCACTGTCAGAGGAGTCTAGTGGACTACAGTCCATGGGATCACAAAAGATGTCAGACATAGCTTAGTGACTGTTGGCTAAACAATAATGTGCAACCTGAGAGTAAGGACTGCAGCCTGGGAGACAGTGCCTCAGATAGCTCTGAGAGACTTCTCTAAAGAGGCAGTGGGGGAAGGTCAATGTATAAGGTTTTGGTGAAGGCAGAATTCAATGCTTGCAAGAGCTACTTTACCCTGAAGGGATTTAGTGCTTTTTGAGATATGAAAAGATGCAAGCACTGGGATCATGAAGTCAGTTCCTGAAAATATCTAACTATCTAAAGCCCTGTTCCACCAGTTTCCCTGGAGCTCAGAGTGCCTCACTCTCCACCCTGAACTACCTTCAGGGCCTGTTGAAGGTCAGCAGCTACAGCAGCACAAGGGTCAGTCTCTGCAGAGACAGATGGCAAATCCCATGGCAAGCACCAACACCACTAAACAATAAAATTCACCAGGGAGGGGAGCACAATTCTTGAGATGCTAGCCTACTGTTTCCCCTCTTCAAGGAAGTAAAGCCACGCTTTCTTTCTCCTCCATAACTCTGTCTTCTGTTTGGCATTGGTGCACAGACATCCAAGCTTTTGACAACAATAAAATGCTAGAATAGCTCACCTAGACCAGGAAATTGTTTATTTATGCTTACCAGCTTATTATATGGAGAAGGCAATGGCACCCCACTCCAGTACTCTTGCCTGGAAAATACCATGGACAGAGGAGCCTGGCAGGCTGCAGTCCATGGGGGTCGCTAAGAGTCGGACACGACTAAGCAACCTCACTTTCACTTTTTACTTTCATGCATTGGAGAAGGAAATGGCAACCCACTCCAGTGTTCTTGCCTGGAGAATCCCAGGGACGAGGGAGCCTGGTGGGCTGCAGTCTATGGGGTCACACAGAGTCAGACACGACTGAAGTGACTTAGCAGCAGCAGCAGCAGCAGCTTATTATAAGGGATATGATAAAGAATACAAACAAGTAGCTGAATGAAGAGGTGTATAGTGCAAAGTTCTGAAGCATCCCCAAGCACAGGAGCTTCTGTCCCTGTGGAACTGGGGTGCATCACCATACCAGCATATGGATGTATTCACCAACCCAGAAGCTCATCAAATCTCATTATTCAAGAGTCTTTATGGAGCTTAATCTCCAGCCCCCTTTACCTTTCCAAGAAGTTGGTAGGTAGGGATTAAATACAACCCACTAATCACTTGGTCTTTCTGGTGATCAGCCCCTTTCTGAGGCCACTTAAGGGGTCCCACCCTAAGTCACCTCATTAACATAAACTCAAGTGAGCTAAGTTTATGTTAAAGTGCTGCATTCAATATGCCAACAGATTTGGAAAACTCAGATTCTTGATGTCTCATCAGAGAAAGAATTCAGTGATAGACAAAATGATAGGTAGACAGTGTATTTATTTAGAGAGAAACATACTCCACAGAGTGTGGGCCATCTGAGAAGGAAGAGTAGCCTTGAAATATGCTATGTTAGCTTTTATGGGATGGGTAATTTCATAGGCTAATAAGTGGGAGGATTTACTTCAAGTATTTTGGGGAAGTGGGCAGAGGTTTCCAGGAGTTGGGCCATTGCCCACTTTTTGACCTTTATATCCATACTTGGAACTGTTGTGGTGCCTGTGGGTATGTCATTAGCTTGCTGATGTGTAACAATGAGTTATTCTGAGGCTCAAGGCCATTTTTAATCAGTTTATGTCTTTCCTGCCATTCTTTTAAAAGTGTGCCCTACCCCCTTCCCTCCTGTTTCAGTAGCAAGCCCTCTCCCTTTCTCCATCACAGTCAAGAGCCCCACTGATTGAGCCCTGCAAATTTCCCAGCCATCTCCATGGAGAGATATCAGACTAGTAACTCCCAAGATGTGACCTACAGAGCTGGGGTTTGGGGGGCCACTGGCTCCTTGAGTCCTCTTTTCCTACTGGAGGAGCCAGAGGCTTAGGAGAGACTCTACATGGTGCTGTGCTGACATGGGGGTGAAGCAAGATGGTCAATGCCTCCTGCTTCTCTTACCCTTCTAATGCAGTCTGTTTTGTCTCCATGATGCGGGAGGCATGCTTCAGCCTCACCCCCATGTTCTAGGAGACTCTCAGTGGTGTCTTGTTCTTGAGTGGTTGTTAGTTCTTCTTCTTGGAAGGGAGAATGAAGTCAGGAATGACCTATGGTGCCCTTTTAGTGATGTCATTTCCTATCAAGTATTCTTTTCAAGGTTATATCTGGGCATTTAAATTACTTACCATACTTAGTCTCATAATTTGCCAGGATCCTGATAACTTCCAAGGAGGGGCTTTATATGAGTTCTGACTTCTAATTTAAAAATATTGGATAACTAATGAGTTTTAATAACAAAACAAATACTGGATTAAGCTTTAGATAAATGGTTTTCAGAGAAGTCAAAATACTTATCTGTGCAGAGCTTGTGTCATATTTACTTTTGATATAAGTTTTAAATCAATATTTATTGCATTTAAGTTATGCTAATCTTTATTTTGAAAGCCAAATAATAAAAAATAAAAATAGCTGACAAAAGCTCATCTATTTAGATAAAGTGTGGTGGGTGGAAAATTGTTTTAAATGTGTTTCAGAAAATGGAAGCCAAAATTATAGTTTTCTGGGTGTATATTTTATAAAATAAATTTTATTTGAAACATGCAAATGACACAAACATTTTTATTCAAATAAAAGTAGTTAAAGTGGCACACTTATTAAACTTTCTCTTAATTCTTTTAATGAAAAGCATGTTGTGTTTTAGTGCTTTCTCTCTCTCTGTATCTATTTGTTGGTAATCTTGTAAATGGTAAACTTGGATATGGGTAATGGGGAAATCCTTAGAACATATCTACTTAGGATGAAACAAAGAGAGGATCAAATCTCTTGGAATTCTGAATGATAAACCATAAACATATGTCACATACTGCAATACAGACTAGCTGGATTCTAGATTCTTGTTGAAAGTATAATATTGAATTCAGTGGTTTCCAGTATCTAACAAAGTTCCACTAAAAGAAATAATATTGATGTAAGATCACCTGAAAGATATACAGTACATCTATTGTTTTAGAGAGTAAACAATGTACTCCTGAATTAAGCCAAGCCATCCAAAGCATACTAGCCCACTTGTGGGTGGCATTTACTGAACGGGGTCTTGGAAGGAAGCCATGAGACTAAAGAGAAGACAAGTATAACAAATAAAGCTATAAAGTTCTTAGCGGTGCTTTCTTTGTGGTAACTGACACTCTTGAATGAAATGACACAGTGTCTTTATTTCTTTCTCATTCTATGATCACAGATGCCTGTATTTCCTTATTACTTGCTTTTGCTCCTTGTAAAAAACAATGAGAATGTCATCAGATGACCAGAAAAACTTTTTTTTTTTAATCCTACTGAAGGTCAGTTTACAAACAACTTTTAAGAACTGTGTTGGATAATGGCTTTCATTTTTCTTTTTAAAATATTTTAAAATTTGTTTATTTGGCAGCCCCAGGTCCTAGATGCAGCATGTGGGTTGATCTTCACTGAAGCACATGGAATCTTTAGTGGTGGCACACGGACTCTAGTCTCCTGACCAGGGATGGAACCTGGGCCCCCTGCAGTAGGAGCACAGAGCCTTAGCCCCTGGACCACCAGGGGAGTCACAGCTTTCATTTTTCATGGATTTCATTTCTAGCTATTGTTCTTTTCCTTGGCTTCATCTTTTTGTGTATTTGTAATTTATTTTGTTTTGCTTTATTTTGTTCATATTTTAAGTTTCTTTAGATTTCTTTTGGATAAAAGGGTCAAGATATATAGTTTGGGAGAGGAGAGTTAGAAGGAGAAGAATTTGCTTTGCATTCCTCATAGCATGAGGCAGAATACTTTGCAACAGAGGGCAGAATAGAAATAGAATTGGTTTATTTTTCTCCAATTTGCGATAAGCATATTTTCTCCTGTGGAAACTCTAAGAATGTCAATTTGTTAAATGATACTGAAATTAACTTTTGAGAAAGGTATGAGGTTGGATCAAAATAGTGGGAGTTTCAGATGAAAACAAAACTGGAGGTTTTAGTAGTTGATGAACAGGCTTTATTAACTTTGGGTTTGGACAGGCTAAACTTTGGAATTAAAAGTCAGTGTGAATTAGATGAAATTTATGCTCTTAAGCAATATCTGGATAATTTTCAGTTTCGGATTCTGTCCTCTCTTTCTGTTTGTGATCTTGGCTGTAAAAGAATCTGAATGAAAGGTTTTCATTGAAACCCATTGCCATACTGAGGGAAAAATCCTTTAAGAAATTGTTGAAGTATATGACCTTTTAACAAGATACAAAAAACAGCAATTTATTAGTTAATTGTTAGCATAAGCTTTACTGATAACTAAGATTTTAAAAAAGACAAATGGTTTTGTTTGGGTGGGATCAAAATGTATCTTAAGCAGTTTATATTTTTTCCCCAAGACTGGAAAACCTTGACCTGGTTCCAAAAATGAAAAAAAAAAAAAAAAAAAAATCAGCTACAATGTTCAATCCTAAAGCATTCATGAGAGAGATGCTGTCATTCGAGAAAGCTAAGTTCAAAACAGGAGAAAATGAAAACCACAGCCTTCCAGACCACTCCCTCCTTCCACCTTCTCACATTGCAAATACAATATTTCCATTATCAGAAGATCCATTTTCAAGTAAAAGCTGCTGCTCAAATAGCCTAACGGGGGAAAAAAATAGTAAAACGGTAAAAGAAATGCTTTGTAAATCATCCTTCAAAAGCTGTCCTGGGAGGAATGTGATATACCTCAGCATCTTAAGTGTTTAGCAAATAATTTCAGCTGTGCATTCTAAATGGAGCTCTCCCTCCTTTACCTAATTACCGAAATATGTGCTGCAGTTTGCAGAACTTTGCCACTGTCATAACTTTTCTTGAAGTTCAGCCAACCAATGATAATAAAGCTGTCACGAGATTAAAGGGGGCTGCAAGTCATTGCTTCTGACATTTATATGTAACATGGGAAATGCAAACAAGGATGTGGAGTTATTAGTAATATTATGGGCCTTGAATCCTTAAAATAGAGTGCTTAAGACATCTGCCTCGCCAAGGAGAGTGAAAGTGAGGTAAATCCAAATCGCGTCCTCCTTTTGTTTAGATCAAGCAACCAGCTCTGAAAAAAGCAGAGGGAGCCGCTTATTTCATTTTCTGCCTGTAGCATCAGTTTGAAGCATATGCCTCAGACGCCCACCCTCAGAAGGAATCATCTTGAAGTCTTTCTTACCATCAAGAAAATTGTAAAACTTTATGAACAGCCCTGGGGCCCTTTTCTGGAGCCCCTTCCTGGTCTGGTAGTCTGTCCTGGATTTCAACACCAGCTCTGGGCTTGGAACAACTCAAACGAGTGTAGGGTAAGCAAAAAAAAAAAGTCTCCTCTGAGTTTTACTGCTGTTTCAGTTTCTCAGGTTTGTTTTTGATGATTGAAGGATACTACATTACAAAAGAGAGTTCAGAGGGAAAAAAACTGTGTTTTAAAAACTCTGGGGAAAACTCCAATTTTACCCTTGTTTTTAAATCTTATTCTTATATCTCTTCTTCTTAAGTTTGAGATTCTCTTCAAGAAGAGACCCACTGAAGGCCTGGACCATTTGTCCTTTGTTCTAATATGCAAAAGAGGCAACAAATTTCATTATCTATGATGGTGATAGATTGCCAAAATCTAGGATTAGGCTGATTTAGAGTTTTACTTCAATGAACACAATAAGAATACTTTAACTTTTAAAATTATTTTGGCACTGATTCAGTTCAGTTTAGTCACTCAGTCGTGTCCTACTCTTTGTGATCCCATGGACTGTAGAACGCCAGGCTTCTTTGTCTATCACCAACTCCCAGAGCTTGTTCAAACTCATGTCCATCAAGTCCGTAATGTCATACAACCGTCTCATCCTCTGTCGTCCCCCTTCTCCTCCTGCCTTCAATCTATCCTAGCATCAGGCTCTTTTCCAATGAATCGGTTCTTCACATCAAGTGACCAAAGTATTGGAGCTTCAGTTTCAGCATCAGTTCTTCCAATGAATATTCAGGACTGATTTCTTTTAGGATTGATTGGTTTATCTCTTTGCAGTCCATGGGGCTCTCAAGAGTCTTCTCCACAGTTCAAAAGCATCAATTCTTCAGCGCTCAGCTTTTGTTATAGTCCAACTCTCTCTCGCATCCATACATGACTACTGGAAAAACCATAGGTTTGACTAGACGGACCTTTGTCAGCAAAGTAACATCTCTGCTTTTTAATGTTCTGTCTAGGTTTGGCACTGATACTCAGGTACATATTTGGCTTCTGGAAGTAAGCCAGTTGAAGAAGAAGAATGGCTACTTGTGGTTGAAACCAAGTAGGACCCTCTGAGAATCTCCCGGGCACAAAAGCCCTTCTGTGTCTCCCATTTCTCATTTGCAGAAAATATATTTAGTCTCCTAGGCCTTCCCTGAGTTACAGAGAGCTGAACAGGGAGTTACTGAGTAGGAAAGTGAAGGAATGCAAAACAAACAAACAAAAAAAACAAACAAAAAAAAGGAAAATAATTCAAGCAAGAAAAGTAATGATAATAGTTCAGTGATAAAACAGAAACCTAAACCTAGTTCTTTCTCAGGGAATATACAGAACAATCTGACAGTTATCTTTGAGCAGTTCTTACGCCTCTAGCCACCACACACACCCATCCAGGTGGAGGAAGGTGACTAAATGCTGAGCATAAGTATGTGGAACACAGACGGTTTGGAACCAGAAGGTTGATGATTAAGATTCCTGAAACACCACCTTGTTATTTCCTTACCACCAAGCAATCAGGATAAAGTCACACATCCTGCAGCCCTCACCTCCAAATGCTGCCTTTAAAAATGCCTCCCTGAAAACCATCTGGGGAATTTGGTTCTTTTGAGCATAAGCCACCCATATTTCTTGCTTGGTGCCTGCAATAAAACACTATACTTTCTTTCACCATAAACTTGTGTCAATAAATTGATTTTGCTGCACAGTAGGTGAGTGAACCCAAAGTTCAGTCCGGTAACATAGTTGAAACAATAAATATTTGAAATAAGGTCCTTTTTAAGAAGGCTCATGATAAGGCATGGAAATCTTCGTGATTTGTTTATCTCTCTTCTGGTCCTGGAAACTACAGTTTGAGTGGGATTAGATCAAGGATGATAAATTGCAGAGAACAAGGTGCTGGAGGTTTATAAGGGGAAATGGGATGTGGGGAAAGGGACTGGGAGTCCTGAGCATTTGGTCTAGTTCTAATTCTGCTAATAACTATAATTGTCACCAAGTGAGTGCCTACTACATGCAAGGCACTAAGTTGGTGCTCCCACAAATGGAATTGTATATAATTAGAACTCAATTTTATCTGCTATGATCTTATTTTTAAAAGTAGCTATTTTTTTTTCTTCAAATAATTAAACATTGCTGAGAGTAAGTTTTGTTTTAAATCTAAGTTCAGGACTAACCAGTTTCATTTAGGGGATTAAAACAAATCTGAGTGATTGCACATAATGTTTGTTTTATAGCCCACCTATTGAGATGAATGAACTATAAAGGACTTGAGTCTACCAGTGATCAAGGAGAAAACTGCTTACTTGTAAAAGTCTATGAATTGTTCTTATAGTTAATAAATTATTTCTAGTCAAATAAATGTTATACTATGTCAGTGATATAATTTAGTATGTTTCTTTCTATGAAAAACTATTGAGTGTGAAATAGGTGAGACTAATAGGAATGTAGCAATTTCTTATAACATAGTGAACATACTGATACCAAGCAGGACCCTGTGGGGCTCTCATGGGTACCAAAGGACCTTTATATCCCCTATTTCTTATTTGTAGGGAAAGACTTCAGCCTCCTAGACCTCTCCTGAGTCTCTAAGCACAGATTTAAGTAGTTAATAACTGGAGAAGGCAATGGCAACCCACTCCAGTGTTCTTGCCTAGAGAATCCCAGGGACGGGGGAGCCTGGTGGGCTGCTGTCTATGGGGTTGCATGAGTCGGACATGACTGAAGCGACTTAGCAGCAGCAGCAGAAACTAGGGATGGAAAGGAATATGTAAACAAAGGAAAAGCAGTCAAGAAACTATAGTGCAGCAAGCGCTAACTCAGAGTTCTAGTTCCTCCTCCGGAGATAAACAAAACAATGAATCTTTGAGTTCTTCTGTAGGAACTAAGAGCCGGCTTCCTAGGTGGCACTGGTAGTAAAGAACCCACCTGCCAATGCAGGAGGCATAAGAGACACAGATTTGATCCCTGGGATGGAAAGATCCCCAGGAGGAGGGCATGGCAACCCACTCCGGTATTCTTGCCCGGAGAATTTCATGGACAGGGGAACTTGGTAGGCCACAGTCCATAGGGTCACAAAGAGTCAAACATGCCTGAAGCGACTTAGCACATACACACATAGGAACTAATACCCTCATCCAGGTGAAGAACAGTAACTTCAAGCTGAGCACAAGACTCCTGGAGCACCACTCCGTTACCTTTACCAACAACCAATCAAGAAAGTCACACACCTGCAGCCCTCACCCCAAGGGAAACTTTAAAAATTCTTCCCTGAAAACCATCATGTAGTTTGTTTTCTTTGAGCATAAGCTACTTGTTCTTGATTGGCCCTTGCAGTAAACTTTTCTGTGGTCTAAACTCTAATATTTTGATTTGTTTGGCCTTACTGTGCATCAGACATGCTAACTTAGGTTCAACAACAGTAACATAATAGTTATGTTATCATCACTGACTTTGTTGACTTAAAAAAAACCCACATAATGTGAGAGCTATGTGTTCAGTTATATTTGGGGACTTGCTGAGGACAATAGCCTAAGATAAATCCTCTCAGATACTTTTGGAGAACTGTTCTGAAGAGGTGGGAGAGAAGTCAACATATATGTAATTTACATGAAATCAAGCACACATCTCAGTAGAAAGTTGCTGCTAGCTATGAAGAGCAGATATCTTAGTTAATGGTTTGAGGGCATTCCTAAGTAAGGGAAGATGCAAGAATTTGAGTTCATAAAAGTACTTCTCCTGAAAATGTCTATTTGAAGGGCTGTTCTGCCAATTTTCCCAGAGCACAGAGTGCCTCCTTCCTGATCTCCATCCTGCAGTCCTTCCTTGCATGGTGTGTAAAAGGTCAGTGAGTGCAAGGGCTTATGACTTCATTTCCCTGGAACCAGATGGCAAATGACATTTTTCAGTTGTCAGTTTAGTATCTAAGATTGAAATTTGACTAGGTCCAGAAAAATTTTAGAGGTGAAATAGATACAACCACTGGGAAGATCCTATTGCTGGTGAGCTTGTTAAATGGCATCCAGAAAGCACAGCCTTCTCCCACCCTAAATTTACACATCTTTCTCCCTCTGTAGCTCTCTTCCTTCATCTCTCTGTGTGAAATGATGGTCAGTGTACATTGTATTCTATATATATTTTAAATTAATCCACACTGCTTTATTTTATGAATTTATTATTTTTAATTGAAGTATAGTTGATTTACAATATCATGTTAGTTTCAAGTGTACAGCACAGTGATTCAGTTATATATATAGTCTTTTCCAGATTGCTTTCCCTTACAGATTATTATGAATTATTGAGTAGAGTTTCCTGTGCTTGTTGGTTATTTATATATAGTAGTGTCTCAGTTCAGTTCAGTCACTCAGTTGTGTGAATCTTTGTGAGCCCATGGACTGCAGCATGCCAGGTTTCCCTGTCCATCACCAACTCCCAGAGCTTGCTCAAATCCATGTCCATAGAGTCAGTGATGCCATCCAACCATCTCATCCTCTGTCGTCCCCTTCTCCTGCCTTCAATCTTTCCCAGCATCAGGGACTTTTTCAAGGAGTCAGTTCCTTGTGTCAGGTGGCCACACTATTGGAGTTTCCGTATTGGAGTATAGTAATATCTACACTATTTTTATTTTATTTATTTATTTATTTATTTTTTGGCTTCCCTGGTGGCTCAGAAGGTAAAGCATCTGCCTGCAATGTGGGAGACTGGGGTTCGATCCCTGTGTTGGGAAGATGCCTTGGAGAAGGAAAAGGCAACCACTCCAGTATTCTTGCCTGGAAAAGTCCATGGACGGAGGAACCTGGTAGGCTTCAGTCCATGGGGTCACAAAGCATCGCACACAACTGAGCAACTTCACTTTTTCACTTCATACTATTTTAAAAAAGTGATATTAAAACTGCAGAATGTTACTATGTGAAGAAACTACTGTCAAATGAAAAATTTCAGGGAAATTACATTTTAACTTTGAATTCAGATTGTTTCAAGGAGAAATGAGATGGTTCAATAAAGTTTACAAAATGACTGAGAACTATCAAATACTAATTTTAAACAAAGTTAGAGCCAGTTATATTTTTGTGCCAATTTAAGTAAATTAACAAGGTTCTCAGGTCTTGCAGGAACACTAAAATGTTAAGACTTCAAACTTTTAGAGCAAAAGCCCTCTGAGCCCTCATTCCAGCAGCCAGGCCTGTCTCTTACATGCTTAATGTGCATTTTCACATGACCTTTTCAGGGTTAGAACTCAGACTAAGAAGTTTTACCAATAAGGGAGAAGAAAAGAGTCAGGCAGAGGAGCAAAGCAGAAGTGTAAATAGTGAATAAGGTTTGGAATGAAGATATTTGAATCTGAATGGTGAGTTAATGATTCAATTAGTTTTTCACTTTGTTAAACTACATTAATCCTCCTTTACCAGGTCTCCATATTGAAGCCCTTTGAAAAGAAAAATGCAAAGGATCTTAAGAAGAAAAATTCTAAGAACCAGAGCCTTTTAAAATCATTAATGCTTCCCAAATACATGCTGCCTATTGGAAACAATGTGGATGCAGGGCAGATATTGTTTTAGAAGTCTCAAGACTTGAATAAGGATAGTTCCAGTGGTCATACAGCAGTGGTGAAGCTGTTTCTATCTGAAGGAGCCTTTCAAAATATGTGCTCTGTTTTTAACCCAGGGAAGGAATCAGTTAAGGTAAAAAAAAAAAACAAAAACAAAAACATAAAACTGGGGAAGAAGGTAAAGGAATATACCTATAATCCGAATATTTCAAAAATAAATAATTACTAAAGTGGAAAGGCACAAATGACAGTGTTGAGAATTTTTCCCGGCCTTTTTATGTTCTGTTCTTCCTTTAGACCATTTTAAATTTATAAAGTAAACCTATTGATTTAAAACCTCAAACTCAGATTATCACTGTCATTTTATCATCCTTATAGTCATCATATCAAGTATTTTATTAATCATTCAAGCATTCCCAATTCTAGTCTACCAAGTAAAAAGGAAGTCCCTATCTTGAATATTTACAGTTAAACAGATGTTAAGTTGATTCAGTAAATATATTAAGGACATGAAGAGAAATGGAAATTACTAAAAAAAATTACCCATAGGATAGCGAAACACAACCACAGCAGTCTAATAATATGGGGTCAAATTGCCAGTTGGAGATTTGACTTAATTGGAGATTTGGATTAATTGAGATTCTGAATTTTTAACAGAAATGGTCTTATTTCAAATTCAAATCTAAAACTCCAACTCTGTTAACAAAGATATGGCAATGGTCTGTTGGAATCCATTTTAGCTTGGTTACTTTTAAGTTATGATATTGTTGTAGGAAAGGGGACCCCTTCCAGGGCCTGAAACTGGGCTCTTGTCTAACACTCGGAAATGAATTGCCCGAGAAGACACATGTGCTGACAAGGCAAGAGATTTTATTGGGACAGGGCACCCGGGTGGACAGCAGTAGGGTAAGGGAACCCAGGAGAACAGCTCTGCCATGTGGCTCACAGCCTCAGGTTTTATGGTGATGGGATTAGTTTCTGGGTTGTCTTTAGCCAATCATTCTGACTCAAGAGTCTTTCCTGGTGGTGTACGCCTTGTTCAGCCAAGATGGATGCCAGAGAAAAGGATTCTGAGAGGTGGTCGGACCTGTGGTGTCTCCTTTTGATCTTTCCTGAACTATTCCAGTTGGTGGAGGCTTATTAGTTCCATGGTCCTTACCAGGACCTCCTGTCATAAAACAACTCATGCAAATGGTTACCATGGTGCCTGGCCAGGGTGGAAGGTTTCAATCAGTGTGCTTCCCCTAACAATATAGTTGGCTCTATGATTCTGTGTAGATATATGTATCACACAAACATTCGCTGTCTTTTAGTATGCTGAGCATTTAAGTGAAATACTGTCAATATCACTTATTTCCTAAGTTATTATTTCAGTTAATTGGTCTATAGGTCAGCCCAATCCCATTCTAAAGGATCATAAATTTGAATTTTGATGAGTTTTGAGAGTGTGGAAGTAGCAAATAAATTAATACATGGAGGATAGAGAGAAAGAAAGGGAAAGAAAGGAAGAAGAAAGATAAAGGAAGAAATAAATAGAATGCAAACTGTGAAATTTGCATATTTTGAATAAGAAAAGAAAATCTCTTACTTGTTAAGGGAAGGTTTATGTGTGTGTGTTTTGCTGTTATTGTTTTAATCTGTTAGCTGGAATATCAGAGTTTCTTTTGAATGGAGTCAATTTTACAGTGTTTTTCCATATAATTTTCATATATACTATCTGATCTGGGAAAGTATTTTGTATTCCATGAGGTACCAAGATATTAAATGATGCTTCATTGGTGTAAAGGCAGATAAGGGAGGACATGCAATGGCAGACATGCAAATAAGGATATTGAATAAAATTAGAAACAGTTTAGGTGAAGTGTGTATCTACATGTGATTCATAATTAATACAAGTCAAAGAAATAGTGTCTCTGATTTTACAAAACTGGAGACTGCAACCAAAAATACGAATTCTGAAATCTGCCATCTTGGTGTTATACGGAGCAAGTCATTTATACCCTCTTTGACTCAGTTTCCTCATCTGTAATGTGAGGATAATTATAATCTACCCCTTAGACTTGTTCTATATATAGAAGGAGATTACAGATGTGGAATTCTTAAATCTGGGTCAATGACTTATTGACTGCCTGATAAATGTCAGCTGTTATTATTATCTAGATTTTCTTGAACTAAATATACCATTACTCATTTTAGGAGTGAAAATTATGATTCCAATAGTGTATGTATTGGAAGAGTGGAAAGGAGCAAATTCTCCTTTCTTTCTTTCTTTCTTTTTTTTTTTTTCAGAAAATTCAGTGAAAAGTTCTGTGAGTCTTTATCAAATATATACAGACAGCGGGTACCAGTTCTGAATTTAAATATTGAGAAGTTCTGCTACTTCATTTGTTAAGTTTGGGGAAATAAATTGTTCTACTCTTCTCAATATCTTAAGGACTCTAACCATCATGTTTTTCATTAGGTGTTTTTGATTCTTTAAAATGTCACCATTTTTTATGCAAACAAGAAAAGATTTTAGAAGTTTAGACCTGTAAAAAACCTTGAGCCAGACAAAAGGCTTTTCTCTTCAATGATTAAGTTTAGGAAAAGACTGTTAATCTAAAACTAAGCTAATATATGCGATTTGTAAAATCTTTATAACAAATACTTTCTAACTTTCTTTATAAGCCTTCTAATTATATTTGCCAAGTTAATTATGTGTTACATTTGTTTTTGGTTGTTTTTCCTTCTACTGATCATATAGTTCCTATATCCTCCATTGTATAAAACTGACTGGAAATCAATTCTGTTCCTTTTTCCTGGATCAAATATGGGTTATTGCACTCCATTTTTGCCTCAAAACAGCTTTTTGGGGGATCAACTACTTTCCTTTTGATCCCAAAACCCAGCATAAGATGAGTAAGTAACATGTCTTTGATCCCTACAGAGCAATTAGGCTTACAAACATCAGATCCTGTTATTCTATCAATGTAGAGTGTGGAGCATAGTTTATAATACATGGTTCCAACAAATCTTACCAGAGTAGTCCCTGGAAACTCCAGCACCAAACATTTACAACTTTCACCAAATTAATAATCCTTAGCTTCTTTGAGAAAACAATTAGAAATGTGGAACTGATTAACTTGCAATCGGTTTTTATCAAAGTGACTTTAACCAAGACCGAATACTTTCTTCAGACAGGAAAAAAAAAAAAAAAAAAAAGACTAGAAACAAAACAAAGGATACAAAAATCTATAATTGTGAGTGTTCTTTGAAACATTGTAATAATTCATCAAAAGTTAACTTTCCTTAGACTGCCATTTGCTAAACATTAAATCATTGCTGAAGAGTTTTACAATGTGAATGCTGAATATTTGTTTTTTTGGCCCAAGGCAAACACTTTACATCCCTGCTAACCTATCCCAGATTAAAACAGTTAAAAAAGAAAACACAAGCCCGTCTTTCTTTTTCAAAAAGGAGAAACACATTCTTTCATTGCTGCAGAGTGATCCTTTCAGAATTAAGGGAAGAAGACCAAAAGGTCTCAAAACTAGATAACTTCAGATGAGACCTTGGGAATTAGCCTTTCTTCAGACCCTTGCAATCGTAGTTCCAAATACTAAAAGCACCAGTCACACCTGTAAATAGCAAATGCGTTTCAGTCTGACTCTGGAGTTATCACATATGTGAAAGCATCCCCCACACAAAAATTCTATCAGAACTTTCCTTTCCCATTGTCCTTAGGGCGGTGCCCCAGAAAAAAAAACAGGCTTTGCTGACAAGATTGTTATCTCTGCTTTAGTGCTTCCCAGGTGAGACCCTGAATTGTGGCTTATTTTAACAAAAACAAAATCTTATTTGCATTTCAGGAATACCTCTTCAGCATTTCTTGACATCCATACCTGTTTTTGGAGAAGGAAATGGCAGCCCACTCCAGTATTCTTGCCTGGAGAATCCTCTGGACAGAGGAGCCTGGTGGGCTGCCGTCTATGGGGTCGCACAGAGTCGGACATGACTGAAGCGACTTAGCAGCAGCAGCAGCAATAGCAGCAGCAGCATGCCTATTTTTGGCTTCTGCATGTTCAGCCAGTTCGCTGATTAGCGTCTATATGTTTAAGGCTGATCTTTCCTGTGTGACCTTTGGTAATGAATTCTCCTTTATGAATAATATTCCTTTAGAGGTAGACATAGAGGAAGAACAGTAGGCATCCCTTCTATAAATGGAGCTTTAAAAAAAAATTTTTTTTTATTGGCATATAGCTGCTTTATAATGCGTTAGTTTCTGCTGTACAACAGTGTGATCAGCTATACTTTAGCATATACACCCTCTTTTTTGTACTTCCTTCCCATGTAGGTCACTGTAGAGCACTGAGTAGAGTTCTCTGTCCTATACGGTAGGTTCTCACTAGTTATCTAGTTTATGCATAGTGTCAATAGTATATATATGTCAGTCCCAACCTCCTAACTCATCTCACCCTACCTCCCCTTCCCCAGTTGGTGTCCATGTTTGTTTTCTATGTCTGTGTCTCTATTTCTGCTTTGCAAATAGGTTCATTTTACCATTTTTTTAGATTCCACAATACCTCATTTCTTTTAAACAGTTATTTCACAAATAATATTTTCTGGTATTAATCTGTTCTACACTGTGAAAATTCTTTGTAGTCTTGTAAACTTTGGCTTTTCGGTTATCTCCCAACAATGAAATATTTGGGCCCAGGCATAGTGGCTTGCTGTTCCATGTACAACCCTGCGTCTTGGAGCAGTGGGTGTGTTTGCATTACTTTAAGGACATGTAGTGGGGGCAGCTGGAGAGGTGAGTAAAGCAAGATGTATTTCAAAGGAGCTCTTGAATTCCACTGGGAAAGCATTTTATTTCTTATTAATTATTTTGAACCTTAAGGCACATGTTCCTCCTTACCACCAGATAAGACTGACCCCGAAAGGGTAGTCATCATCAATGACTGCACTTTATAAAAATGCAAAGGTCACGGAGAGTTAAAGATCCATCACAGTTCTTGAGACAGAGAGGAAAGGTGGACAGGAGGTGAGAGGGAGGGCGTTCCTCATGCCTACCAAGCACTTTGAAGATAAAAAGCTCTAATGAGTGTTAACAATGACAATGATAACTAAAATAACACATTCTTAAACATTTAGTTAGTTACCTCCTCCATAACATTTTTGGGTTGTGGAATAAAGTGGTCTTGATTTTTTTTTTTTTTTAATGGTACAATGGCTGAAGAAGAAAAATTAGATGTACTTAAATCATTAATAGGTATCCAAGGCAAAGTCTCAAGGACCCTTAATGTTCAGCTTCAAAGAAGTAAGTAAGATAAGCAGGAGCAGCACTGGATAAAAGGTAAATACAGCAACCAAACCCCTACCTACTCCAGTGAAGTTACAAGGAATGAGGGAAACACTTGTCATGTTTCATCCATAGAAATATTTTTTATTGTTATGGCTGAACACGGGTATCTTTATACAAATGACTTTCATATCATTTATAAGTAAAAGGAAAAGCACATATTTTTGTATCATCTATTAATTTTAGCTATTTATAAAAACTCCCACTGTAGCAGTAGCCTCCAGGATAATTACTAACTGGTCATTGGTAGGATCATGTCCACTTAAGGGTGCTGTAGGATTTAAACATTAATTATATCTATTAAAAGAAAAGCCTATTATAATTAAACTCAAATATGCAAGTTAAAAGAGTGAGTTAATAAACTCTCTTAATGAGTTAAATTAAAAAAAAGTTGTTTTAGCTTAATAAACTTAAAACAACCTAGCTTTTAAACTCACAATTATACCATTGAATTTTAATAAAATGTAATTGCTCATGATAATAATGCTTATTAACATTTTATTTCTGGAGTAAGTGTTTTGAGTATGTGAGTACATCCTATTGGCCAATTTGCAACTGAAGTGATTTCTGTGGGTCTATTTTTTTTTTTTAACAAATACATTTAAAAGAAGGGGAAGGAGTGATCCTTTCCTGGTCCTAATAATTACTTTCCTGAAGAATAACGTCTGTTAGTGGATCTCTCTCTGTTACCTGGGGAAGTAGGCAGAATATTGTGGAACTCAGGAAACATGGGTTGAGTTACACTGGTCTCAGGAAAAGAGCTACTATTGATGAAGAGGACTTTGTCAAACAGTTTTCTACAGCTTGATCTTGAACTTCATAGACGCCAGCCTCTTAATATATATACAAAGGCTCTCCAGGAAACTTTGCAGACTCAAGCATGCTGCACAGGCTGCAATAAATGTGGTCAAGATCTAATGACTAAAGGTCCCTTTTCTCTATAGGTCTTTAGGTAGATGGTACAAAATTTATTAATTTTAAGCCACAATGACGCTGAGTTCTGTGTTGAAGTAGAGCACAGATGAAATTCTAGAGTGGAGTTCTTAGTGTCAGGCACAGGTAGGCACGACATAGAAGAAAAGGAAATCAAGGTTAGTCAATATACTGGCAGAGAAAGAAAGACACCTCCAAGATGACTGGTCGCCCTCTCAGATTTATAAGCATTTCAAGATATCTCCAATATACAGGTACTATTCTTAGAGGAGGCATGCTCCCTCTAATTTTCCCCAGATAGTGGAATAGCAATTGTGCAAAAATTAACATCTTGCTCAGAGAATTCTCCCAGTTAAATAAATTCACAGGCAATTAGCGAATACTGACTAGCATCCTCCTGAGGCTATAACCAGGAAGGTTTTTCTTTGTCCTACTTCACTCAAACACTTCTGAGTCATCGCTAGTCTTTGGAAACGTATGTGTTGTCTTTTAGGAATATCACTACCTCCTGGATAATCACTTTGGACACTGGGGAATGACTTCCTTTGAGGCCAATACTATGATTATCTTGCACATTCCATTAATTTGTTGGAGTTTCTAAAAAGTATGACAGAGCAGAGGTTTGGCATTGGGTGAATTCAAAGGAAGCACATTTATTTCCACTGAAGATGGTGTAGTTGCATAAGAAACTTCAGCTTCACCTAAGCATTAAATATCTCTATGGTTGAAATAGGATAATAATAAAATGGGTGTGTTTGTGTATGTATGTGTGTTTAATACCTTGGACTTCTAGCTCATAACAAGAAAATTATTTATATTAGTTTCCTTTAATCTTTGAACTTGGTCTTCTAAGTGGTTTTTAAACTTGATCTCTCAGAGAATAGGAAGAAGAGGGGTGTTTTATTCAAATGTGGAGCTTCTTTCTGTTTCTGACATTATTTTATTGTAAAATTTACCATATTATTGTTGGAATGTCTCTATGATATTATGATACTTCATATTATAGAAGTTCTAGTGAGATATAATGAAAAATGCAAATAGATATAATTTAGGATTTGAAATAGAGCAGACAATGCAGTTTAACTTTGTATAGAGTGGTCTTGTAGTTAATTTAGTGTACTGTTTAATAACTTTTGAGGGTAAGTCTATATTTTCCTTAATATTTTCCCCCAAGAAAATACCAAGGAAAGTAGGGATTGGCATGGACCCATAAAGGTACCAAGGAACCTGTCCTGATAGTCTGTTGTTCTCCATTCAGTCCCCCAGGGTACTGGGCACCCGTGGGAGATAATAGGCAAAATGAGGCTAAGGCTTAATCAAGGGGTTAAACTGGGAAATCCTAATTAGTGATGCATTTAATTCCGCTGTCAATAGTTCCTTACACCTAAAAACATATATTAGCATAATCCCGGGTCTCTCTCCATCCCCTCCCTCATGCCTTTCTTGGCTATGAGGAGATGCTAGGAGATACTACAGGTAACTCAAAGAGAGAAAGTAGTCAGGTCCCCCTCTCTTTCCTTTCTTTAGGAGTAAGCTGCCTACAGAGCATTCCTGCTATGCTACACACTGGGCCCCTTCACAGCTGGCGGTGGAGGTGAGAGAGAGTTCAGAGACCAGGAAGGGCTGGAGATGCGCGCGAGCCAATCGCATCAAGAGGCTCAATCATGCTGCATGTATATCATATTCTTTAATCTTTGCTTTACCAGTAATGAAGGTCCCCACTCCATCTTCCTTATTTTCTTTATTTCTCAATTTGCTTTCAGTCTGGTAGGAGAATAGAAGTATTATCATTATGGGGGCCCTCAAACCTCCAACAGTATAAATGTCATATTGAAGATGCTACCAATCTTGCACTGGTATTCAGTAACAGAGCCAAGATAGGAAACCTGTTTCTTAGTTTTGGTGTTAATAAGTGGATTCTCCTACCAAATCAATGAAGTAGATCAATGGCCAAGGTTAGAAATATATTGATTACAAAAGAGGAAGACTATTTAGGAATAAAATCGCAACCTAAATAGAATAAGAGAAGCAGAATGCCTTCCTCTAATCATATTTCATTTCATTTAATGGCTTTCTTTACAATAAAGGAAAAAGAGGTGTGATTAAGAAGTTGATTCCCAGGGTTTAGTGTTTCAAAGTAAGGGGAAAAAAAAAACTGAAAAACTGATGGAATATTTTGGTGATGCTGTGTCCCCCACCTATGACTTTTCTCCTCTTTAATTCCCTCCCTCCACACACACACACACACACACACACAATATTAGCTTAATTAATATAATATTAATTAATATAATATATAATATGTGTATGCAGTTCTGATCATGTTCAGACAGCATGGTAAGTGCTCATACATATATCACCTCACTAATTATCACAATTCTTCAAGTAGGTACCATTTATTTTTCAAATGAGACACCTGAGGCTTCGAGAGGTTACATAAATTGTCTGCGATTGCAAATATGGTAATCGACAGAGCTGTATTCAAACCCAGGTTGCCTGAATCCAAAGCCCAAATACCGAACCCCTCAGCCAAACTGCCTTTTGGATGCTATACCGATGAAATTAACATGTGCAATGGCTGCAGCTGAGATTTCTTGCACCACCTGTGATGTTATTTTCTTCAGTTACTTTTTTCATCTACATAATATGCTACTGAAGAGAGAGTTCAGCCTTTTTTGATAAAAGTATACATATCCACCTAGTATCTCAAGTCCCATTTCTTCTTGGTTCATAAAGTTTCAGATTTCATGATTTCTACCTCATGCGTTTTTTTTTTTTCAGCCAGAAGAAAACAGAGATTTTATATATACCCTGTCTTTTACTAAAATAAATCAAGAACAATCGTCTTGACTAGTCTGACATAAGATCTGATCACAAGGACATAACTGTGTAAAATGATTAAACAAAAACAACTCCTGAAAAAGAGATGAATGATTATACAAAAACTTTTCTAAGGTTATTATAAAGGAAGTAGAATAAAATCAAGCAAAATCAGCATGGCACAGGCAATTTGAGCTCTCTCCCATTTGTCCCATAACCAAATTTAATAGAAATGTAGAGCTTCCATTAAAAATTTAACTTCACATGTTTCATTCTATCTTGAAAATGCATTTGCTCATCATATGCAGACTAATGGTATGCATAAAAAATGCAGTTTATAATGTATTATGGAATACCACTAAATGCTTTATACTCTTAAAAATGTTTCCTTTTAATAATACAATCCAGCATACATAATTTAAACTCAATGCCTATGCTAAGTGTGTACAGTTAACTTTAATTTAGATTTGTCACCTAATAGAGGACACAAAGAATTTTGATTTTGAATCAGACAATTAAAAAGTTATCTTATCTGTCATAATTGTGACATATTTTATTTTGTCTAATATTTATTGCCTATATTGCTAATCATATATCAGAAACAAGGTATCATTACACATTTCCAGCAATATTTTGAGATACATTTTCTTTACTATTGTTTATAGAAAATAAAGACTTTATTTCAGAGAAGCAATATGAAAATGAGCAATGTCACACAGCTGGTTAGCATCCAAGAGGATCCACAAAGGGCAGATAGTTTATGCTTTCATTTACTAGGCTGTCTTACCTCCCCAAATGCTAAGGATTGAATCTCATTAACCTTTTCTTGGTAGTCTACAGTTGCTACCTCTTTCATTTTTTAATTGCAGAGTTTCGATCCTTATGAGGTTTTTAAGTGTAATTTCTTTTTCAGCTTTTTATCTTTCAGTTCTATCCCCAGAATCCTTGTAACTACTAAACTGGATTAAAGACTTGAGTCTAGATGAGATTAAAGATTAAGAAGCTTGAGGATAACAAGATAAACATTTAATAACTTTTATCTTCAGAGTAGAAATATGTAAAGCTTCAGCTGGGAGAGATTGAGGGCAGGAGGAGAAGGGGACGACCCAGGATGAGATGGCTGGATGGCATCACGGACTCAATGGACGTGAGTCTGAGTGAACTCTGGGAGATGGTGATGGACAGGGAGGCCTAGCGTGCTGCGATTCATGGGGTTGCAAAGAGTCGGACATGACTGAGTAACTGAACAGAACTGAACTGAACTAAGAATGCAGAGAGATGGACAACAACAAGATGGCAACTGCTTTGGGACTTTTGTGAGTGTAGAACTATTTCATTATCTTAACAATTAAAGCCATTATCTCAGGCTGGAATTCAGTCTCTTAGAATCTGATAGATTTCTGCACAAGCCTAGCATCAGTGAACTTAATCTCCTTAAGAGAAAGGAATGATTGCCACTTAGAAATGATTTCCAATTGTCTTAATCCTGTAGGACTGTAGCATAGGTATAAAAACATTTCTCCTATCCTTATCCATAGTTTTCCTTTCCTTTCTTTATTTTCTCTCTACCTAAAGGAAAGAATAAGTTAAAAAGCCAGCTGATAGAAAGCTCTGCTTTAAATTCAGGAGGTAGTTCTATGAGAACCCAGGGATTAATTTTTTTTGTTGTTTTTAATTTAAAAATACAAATTGTATCTACCCATTCTCAAGAAAAATAGTTAAACAATTATGGCAGATTAGTTTATAATGTTTAACTGTAGCAAAAGTGAAAGTGAAAGTCACTCAGTCCTCTCTCACTCTTTGCGATCCACCCCATGTACTATACAGTTCATGGAATTCTCCAGGCCAGAATACTGGATTGGGTAGCCTTTCATTTCTCCAGGGGATCTTCCCAACCCACGGATCAAACCCAGTTCTCTTGCATTGCAGGCAGATTCTTTACCAGTTGAGCCACAAGTATACTGGAGTGGGTAGCCTATCCCTTCTTCAGCAGATCATCCTGACCCAGGAATTGAACCGGAGTCTCCTGCTTTGCAGGCAGATTCTTTACTAACTGAGCTATCAGGGAAGCCCAATTATAGTAAAATCCAAAAATAACAGCTGTTTTTCTTTATTTAGTATATTCATTGTTTAGAATTGTTGCATTGTTTTCACCTAACACCTTTAGACCTTCTAGAACAATGTTGACTAGTAATGGCAATGCTGCTGCTGCTGCTACTGCTAAGTCACTTCAGTCGTTCCCAACTCTGTGTGACCCCATAAATGGCCTCCCACCAGGCTCCCCTGTCCCTGGGATTCTCCAGGCAAGAACACTGGAGTGGGTTGCCATTTCCTTCTCCAAAGCATGAAAGTGAAAAGTGAAAGTGAAGTTGCTCAGTCGTGTCCGACTCTTAGCGACCCCATGGACTGCAGCCTATCAGGCTCCTCCATCCGTGGGATTTTCCAGGCAAGAGTACTGGAGTGGGGTGCCATTGCCTTCTCCAAGTAATGGCAATAGGAAGCATCATCAACTTGTTTCTAACTTTTACTTTCAGCTTCCTAAGAGAGCATCAGGCTTCCCAGATGGCTCAGTGGTAAAGAATCCACCTGCCAAGCAGGAGATGTGGGTTTGATCCCTGAGTTGGGAAGATACCCTGGAGAAGGATAAGGCAACCCACTCCAGTATTCTGGCCTGGGAAATCCCATGAACAGAGGAGTCTGGTGGGCTATAGTCCATGGGGTCACAAAGAGTCATACACAACTTAGCAAATAAACAACAACAAAGTGAGTATTTTTCTTTCTCTAAAGTTAGAAATGGATGTCAAATTTTATCTAATCTGCAATCAATATCTATGAAGATAACCACTTTTTCACTTTATATGGTCACAGAGTTGGACATTACTGAGCAACTGAGCATGCAGGCACATCATAATACAACAAATACCCGTATTGAAATATTTTTCTATTTCTGGAGTAAATCAACCCTGGCCATGATGTATTAATCTTTTATTATTTTCTTGGATTCTAATTGCTAATATTACATTTAGCATTTTTTCCAAATACGGCTAGAGGTGTGTGTGTGTGTGTGTGTTGTATTCATCACCACTGATTTTCACAGCAGACTAATGTTGTTGTAGTTTAGTTGCTCAGTCATGCCCAGCTGTTTACGACCCCATGGACTGTAGCCTGCCAGGCTCCTCTGTCCATGGGATTCTCCAGATAAGAATACTGGAGTGGGTTGCCATTTCCTTCTCCAGGG
This sequence comes from Capra hircus, assembly GCF_001704415.2. Classification (NCBI taxonomy): domain Eukaryota; kingdom Metazoa; phylum Chordata; class Mammalia; order Artiodactyla; family Bovidae; genus Capra; species Capra hircus. The sequence goes on from NC_030816.1 coordinate 44,388,091, forward strand.
GATCTTCCCAACCCAAGGATCAAACCCAGGTCTCCTGCATTGGCAGGCAGATTCTTTTACCAATGAGTCACCAGGGAAACCCAGACTAATGTTAGGATGAGTAAAAATATTAAATAATTTTTCTATGCTATGGAATAATTGAAATGATAATTATTGCCCGAAGTTTTGATAGAACTTTCCTATACATTTACCTTGATTTTATGTCTTTTATAGTGGATCTTTGACATTTTACACTTCTTCTCTAGTATTGGTCTGATTAACTTTTGTATTTTCATTTTTCTTGGTCCAAGTTTGATCATCTACATTTAAATGCAAAATCCTTCAATTTTTTTGTTTTTGAAATACACTTACTGAAGTATATCTATTATTCCAAGAATTTAAAAAAACTCTTATTTATCTCTAGCTTTGTCTCTGTTTTTCTTAACGATATGCCTATGTATTTTTTTTGTAATTACCTGATCAGAACAGCAAAAAAAAAAAAAAAAAATCAGGAAAAATTCAGCTTTTGTTGTTTTCAATGTTATTAAATTTTGTTTTTAAGATTTCCCTGCCACACTTTCTTAGATTATATAGTTGGGTCATTACATTTTTATTTTTCTTGTTTTCTAATAAAATTATAATATATCACTTCCCTGCTCTTCCATCAGTTGGCTAAATTCCATGCTTAATTTGGAATTTTAATTCTATTTTATTGTATGCTTTTTAGTTTATTATATAAAATTATCTTATATATCTTAAAATTATAACTTATTGGATATTTTATATTTATTATATAAATATATTTATTACTTATTTTATTGATTTATATACACTTTATACTTAATTGGAAGTGTCACTTTATTTCATTTTATTTTTCTCAGTATTATTTCTTATAATCCATGCCTTCCTTTTTCTGAATTCATATTTAAATTTTGATTTGTTTTGTTACTCTTTTAGAATTGTGTATTTGTACAAAACGTAAGTTCTTTCATTTAAAGAAAATATCTACAATTTGTCCTCCCATGTGAAAGCTAATTTAACTGACCATGGGATTTGAGATTCAAATTCACTCTGTCAGGAGCCATTGTTTCTCTGACTTATAGCCTCTAATCAATGAGAAACCTAGGGTTAATCTGAATATTAATCTTTAGTAGATAGCTTTTAAACTTTTATCTCATTGCTAAGCTATTATTATTACTATTGGTTAAAAAAAAATCCCACTTGTATATTTTAGTATTGGTCAATCATAGTTTTCATAGAAACTGATGAGCTTTTTGATCTTTGCTCTCCTTCAACTCTAGAATGTTTTTATTAAATTGTTTTTTATTTTCAGCTGTGCTGGGGTTTCGTTGCTGCATGGACCCTTCTCTAGTTGCCGCGAGCAGGGGCTGCTCTCTCGTTGCGGTGCGGTTTCCTCATTATGGTGGCTTCTCTTGTGGAGCACAGGCTCCAGGACACGTGGGCTTCCACACTGTCTCCAGGGCTCAGGAGCACAGGCTCAACAGTGTGGGTCATGGACTTAGTTGCACTAAAGCATGAGGGATCGTCCCAGATCAGGGATAGAACCCCTATCTCCAGCACTGACAGGCAGATTCTTTACCACCCCAGGGATGCCTGACTCTAGAATATTTTTTCTATTATTTTACGTTTTACTGTCTTTTCTGTTTTGTCTATATTCTTTCCTTCTGGAAATTCTATTATATAGATTATATAGATTTATTTTCTGACTCTTGAATTTTCATATATTTTTCAACCCTTTTTAAAACATGGTACATTACGGAGGGCTGGCTATCTTTTTCCTTACTAACTAGCTTTTCTGTTGTTCCATTCTATTTTTAAACCTGCCTTTGACTTTTTTCTTACTCATTTTGCTAATCAAATAATTTTATTTCCAATATCATAATCATTTCTGTATTATTATATGGGAACATTATCTCGCTAAATGTCTCTAAAGAAAATATTGATTATTTTTGCCTTTTTAATATGTATCTCTTGGGCTTCCCTGGTGGATCAATGGTAAAGAATCCTTCCAGTGCAGGAGATAGGTTCGATCTCTGGTCCGGGAAGATCCCACATGCCTCAGGGCAACTCAGCCCGTGTGTCGTAACTGCTGAACCCACGAACTCTTCAGAGCATGAGTTCATGCTCTGAAACAAGAGAAGCCACTGCAACGATAAGCCTGTGCACTGCAACTGGAGAGTCCCCTCTGCTTGCCACAAATAGAGAAAGCCCTAAGGCAGCAATGAAGACCCAGCACAGTTAAAGAAAAAAATTAAAAATAAACTAATGAACTGTATCTCTTTAAAAAAGTATTTTTAAGTTTTGTGCCTCTCTGTTTTGATGCTGGCCTTCCTTCATTATTTTCTGGTGCATGGTTATCTGCTAGTATGTTGTGTGTAAAGACCTTTTGCCTGTCTTTGGATGCTGGATACAATGATGGAATTTACCTTGTTAGTTGAGGAGAAAACACAGGCACAGGGACTGATAGTGGATGTTCTGAGTTTTTGAAATTCTTGCAGGGTCCGTGGTTACTCAGGCACGTTTATTTACACATTCTATTATCTTTAGAACAAAAATTTGTTTTATTTGCATGTACATAGTCACAATATCCACTGAAGATAATTTAATGGATCAGAATACAAATATAATTTAAGATTCAGTTTTGTCCTATAATCCAGTGTTAAAGCAGAGTTTTTTATTCAGTATCGAGGTAGACAATCTCCAGGCTTTAGAACTGAAAATAATTGTCTGAATCCTAATCCTAAGTTTTTTTACATTACTAGCTATGAGAATTTGAGCATTACTCAACTTTTCTGGGTCTGTTTTCTTGTCTGTAAAGTGTGGTTATAGTAGTAATTAGTCAACACTATTATGAATATGAAAATCTATAACAAATGTAACATCCAAAATAGCGCATAGACAATATTTGTTGCTCAGCTGACATCAGTCACCTTTCCAGTGTGCAGTTAGGTAGATGAAAATAGCATAATCTAGTATAAGAAAGTGAGCCAGTTTGGGAATAGGGACAGCTCTTCTATTAGGAATTTAAGATCTATTAAACTCATAGATATGTCTATTTTTACTTGGGGAAAGGTGCTTACTTTTTTCTTTACCACTTGTGACTGGCTCTTTGAAAAGAATAAAAAGATAGCTATAAAGCACCTGTCAAAACTCAGCTGTCATTTATCAAAAGGTAGTTTCTAAACATTAGAGACATTCAGCAAATAGTTGATAAATGAAAATTATGTTATAGATACTGTTCTAAATTTTGGAAGATTGGAGTATTAGTAATATGTTAATTTAATTAAGATACTTTTTTTGCAAAGGAAACAAAGTAGATTTAGATTCTAGGTTTGCCATTATTTCTATTCACATTATGTGTTCAGCTATCCAGGATCATATGACGACTGCTGGAAATGCTCTTTTGTCCAAAATATTATCCCATTATATATATATATATATATATATATGGTCACTTATGTATTAAGATTTCTGTAGAAAATAGTGTGAGCTCACCCCGTTGCATTGTCTTGCAGTTACAGGCTCACAGTATTCTTTATTATTTAGTGAAATATTAGTGAAGGCATTTAGTAATCACAGGTTAATGCTAATTGATTTGTCACTTAATTATCTTTCTTTATGTCATCAGAGACCTAGGGAAGCCTGAAGGCATTACATTTTTTGAGGAAAAAAGAGCTGAAAATTTGTAATGAGGTGAACAAAGGAGATATAGCATGGTCTTATGATGGTTGTGAGGATTATGCTGAATACAGATTTTACCCAATTGTTAATTGCTTTGTTGAATTCTTTGGGATGCTGAATGCATGTAGGGTCCTCATGTGAGTCTCTTTCCATCCATGAGCCTACATTTCTTGCTCTTGCCTGAGAGGGCTCCTGAGGGGTTTGGCAGTCCCATCCTGATATTTAACCTTTTATCCTCTTTCAAAGCATGTGGGTTTATTTACCCCTTTAGAGTTTGCCAAAACAAAGTAAAAAAATTCCCTGCTCCTTGCTCTAAAACAAGAGATTTATTAGAAAGGATACCATGTAGCAGAGATAAAATATGTGATTAACTGAGGGCAAAGTGATTCCAGATGCTGTTGTATTGGCCATTTGGCCTCCTTGAAGGGTCACTCATGGGTTTCTGCCACAGTTGTCCTGGCCTTGCCATCACCCCATGCAGTTTCTGAAAAGGGCAGTCAGAGGGCTCAGTGGACAGGTGACATGCAGATCTAATTCATAATTTTGGTGAGTCTCGATGGGATCTCTTTGGGGTCTCACAAAGCAAAATTGTCTTTGCCTTTGTTTTTTCCCCTACTCCAACCAGTGCCACTTGCTTCTCCAGGTATGCACTGTAGTCATTCTTCAAATCAACAATATGTGAGAATTGGGCCCCCAAAGACCAATATTTTCTGGACTTTTGAAATAAGAACTCTGTGATCAGTTGCCTTCTACCCAAGCAGCAGCATGAGGCTACAAGGAGGTGCTAGGAAGCTAAGATTGCACAATTTATCCAAGGAACACAAGGTCTAGGAGAACAATAAATCATTGTTCCCATAATCACCTTCAGACTAAAACCAGGGCTTTTCTCTGTTTACAAAAGGAGATTTATTTGGTAAAGGGCAGGAGGATGTAGCATAATGAATGTTTTGAAAAAAAATGTCAGAGTGTGTATTTGTTAAGTATTTCAAAGAGGCCTCTTGGACTACTTCAAGTGTGGGGTTCACCAGCTCTCCTTGTCTGGAAGGAAGGACATATCAAGGACGTTCCTTTCCAAAGAGGAATGATGTTAATATCTGTTAGTTAAATTTCCCTAAGGAACATTTCCTTTCATATGGCTTATAGTTTTGATTTGGATGTTCTAAAATATGCCATAGTAATCAGAGATTTAAAATAACTACTTATGATGATTCACTTTTCTTGTTTGCTCCATTCTTTTTTTTTTTTCCCATGTACAAATATTGTGCACTGGGTATGTGAGTCACAATGGGCTAGGTTATGCTGCCTAACTGAAATCTCGAAGACTTTGGATACTAGAGCTCATGCAAACTCTGCTGTATATCCAAAGGCTTCCCAGGGTAGCATCCAAGTGAGAACTCAGGAATCCTCCATTGTTGGCTCCATGATCTCAACCTGTGGCTTTGTGGTTTCCAAAGCAGGAGAAGAGAGTATGAGACTCAAATCTCCTCTTAAATGCTTTGACTCATAAATGACACACATTATTTTTGTACAAAGAAATGATCACATAACACTACCTAACTGAAAGAGGCTGGAAAATATGGAGCAACATATATGCACTTGGTAAGTGGTAAATCCCTCTACCTTATCGAGCAAGCTGTTTCTCCTTTCCTTCCCAGTATTTACCATATCTTTACATCCTATTTCATGTAAGTCTCCTTACTATTTATATGTGAACAAATGATAAGTAGTAAACTTGTTCATTCAGTTTACAGAGACAATCAGCACTAGTGACAATTAGTAATAGGATGATTTAGAAAAGACATTTCTATCGGATTCTATCATACAAGATATATGCTTCCTCAGAATAGAGATGAATGATGATCATGAAGGACATCTGGAAATTTATTTTGAATAATTAAGTTTAGGAGAATCACTCTCAGGGAATAAGTTTCCATTGCCCTCTTCAAAAAAAAAAAAAAAATCCAAACCAAATGCATCCTGCTCTAAAATTTCCTCATTCATTTCAGTCTGGGCAACTTCCTATTACTCATCCTTCTTGATGACTCAACATTTATGTGAATGATATCTTGGCTCCCTAGTTCACTGCCATCATATTGCCAATGATTCTCCAACCACACTATCTACACATCTCCATGGTCTCATTCAGTGTATTGTCAACACCAGAATATGCACTACATTAAAATTCATGATTTTAAATATTCTTCAGTAGTCATATAATATCCAATTTGGGAAAAATTTGAGAATGAAGGGATATCCTATTAATTATTTTACCAATCATATGCTGAAACAACAGGAATAAACAAGGATTATTCTCAACAAGGAGGAATATCATCCTTCTAAATATGTGACTCTGACTCCATCTTTCTCTCTCTTCAGTTTAAGTGCAAGTGCTGATTTATATAATCTTAGATCTTAGAAACTGAGTTAATTGATTGACTCCTTTTTGTTCTTAGTATTTGACATGGCTCAGACACTAAACCGTCTGCCTACAATGTGGGAGACCTGGGTTCAGTCTCTGGGTTGGGAAGATCTCCTGGAGAAGGAAATGGATTTTCTTGCCTGGAAAATCCCATGGACGGAGGAACCTGGTAGACTACAGTCCATGGGGTTGCAAAGAGTTGGACACGACTGAGTGACTTTCACTTTCTTTCTGTTCTTTAGCATCCTCCTGCTGTTGATTCTCTCTTCATTACTCTTACAGTCCGTAGTTCATCATTGTACTTATTTCATGTAAAATAGATTCATTTCCATTATCCTCACTTTTCTCTACTTGGAAAAATCCTCAAATCTGTCTTCTATGGGTCTGGTCAGTTCTACAACACATATGGACATCATGTCATGATCTCTAACCTCAGATACACCTTACCACTCTATTCAGCAGTGTTCCATTTCATTTATTTTAGAACATCTAAATATTACTAATTCCAATGGACATTTCCCTCACCATCTGATTCATCTTCCCTTTTCCTCCCAACAGTGGACAATTCCTTGGGGCCACTCCAGATTCAGAGGTCTCTGTGGGGACTGCAGAGGCATCCACTGAAACAGTATCAGCCCAATTTCTCCCTGCAACAGTTCAGCACGCTTGCTGCCCCATACAGATGTTGACTTTCTGGATGCCAATCTCCATCTCTAAGTCTGCTTTCCAGAGAACACAAGCTGTGTTACTAACTAACTTAATCTCATTTTTCAGGTCTCAGCTTAAATGTTACTTCCTGTAACAGCACTTTCCTATTCCCTTCTCATATAGACTCAAACCCCTCCCCATAGAAATGCTCTCGCATGGAATTTTATTGTTTCTGCTTATAGTTCTTATCATACTTTGTTACTGTACATTTCTTGTTTACTATATATTTATTTGCTTCTTGAGGAAGAGGGCAGGAGCAATGACTGTTTTGTTTGCCAACATATCTGTCCCAAGTACTTAGCATATGGTTTAAATAATTGGGAGAAAAATTAACCCATCATTGCTGATAGCTGATGCCCAAAACTTTTCTTAAGAATATAACATTTTAAAGCAAATATATATTATATACACACCTATATAAATATATATATATATAATATATTTAAATAAACAACTAAGAATGAATCTATTTGTTTACCTCAGGATATTTTTTTGGACATAATGCAAACTAAAATCTTGCAGACCACTAGGGTCTTAGTAGCAGACTTTTAGCAGCACTTAATTGACTCTCAAAGGATATGCTGTATTTGAATACTCAGACTGTGAGCATGACTATAATCTCTTCTGAAGGATTAAGGCTTTACTGAGTAATATTTGTCATATGTGCTTTGTGTTGGGAAGTTTTTTTTTTTTTTTTTTAACAATCAGCTCCCTGCATTTGTGATTAGTTAGATCTTTTTGAGTAATTAAATACTTATTTACATTAAGCAAAACATACTAAATTCCACACAGCAATGACAACTCCATACAGCCATGAGGTAATAGATTTCAGTGAAGTAACTCATATCTTGTCCTTGATTGATTAGTTAGTAACTGACACAAGGAATTTTAGATAATTTGTTACAGAAAAAATGGAAAGTAAAACATTCCTGGACTGGTTGGATCTTCTTGCAGTCCAAGGGACTCTCAAGAGTCTTCTCCAACACCACAGTTCAAAGGCATCAATTCTTCAGCGCTCAGTTTTCTTTATAGTCCAGCTCTCACATCCATACATGACTACTGGAAAAACCATAGCTTTGACTAGACTGTATTGTAGCAACTAACTCATTGTTGAATCTCAGACTAAGCCCAATATCTGGCCCATAGTTGGCATGCAATGAATATTTATTGAAAGAGTATAGGAATATATCAATCAAAATAGTATAAATAAATGTGCTTTCACATGCCTTATTTAAGTTTATTATAATAAACTATGAAACAGGCAGCAGACTTGCTATAAAATCCACTTAAAATGAGACAACTGAGAATTAGATCACTTAAATTCAATGTCTTAGTTAGGCATTGTTGGCTGAAATGAAGAGAAACTCACAAAGTGTAGCTCAGAAATAAATGAGAACTTTTTCCAAGGACACAAGTAAATATCATGGAATAGTGAAGTTGAGAATAGAGCCAGGCCTCAGAGAAAACTGGAAAGTCACAAGACAGTTAATCACATGCTCTGTCTGTCCCTCTGCATCTCCCTCCCTCTCTATTTCTCTCTCTCTCCTTAGCTACACATTCTCTTCTCTCTCTCTGCTTCTTATTGCATCTTTTTCTGTAGAACAACTCCTGCTTTCTCTTGGTTTTGTTTCTCAGTGATTTTGGCTTCCTGGTATATTTGCCTTGTCATCATTCCAAACTGGGCTTTGGTGAACTACATATGACTCGAAGCTACTACCATTTGAATAGAACCTTTGATTTTAGTCATGATAAGAAAATACATGACCTTTACGTTAGACAGTGAATGTGGGGCATATACCATTGGTGTGTAATTGTAGGGCTGGAATCTGTAGCAGTGCCCCTTCTGTGGTCTGAGGATAAAGCACACAGAGTGGTCCAAGTCCACACTCCTAATAAGTAATCAAGTAAAAACCGAATGTAGAGATTTCACTTCCTGGTTCAGTTCTCATTCAAATATAGCATGCATTAATGAGCAGCTGCTATGTGCCTATAACTATGCTAGGCACCAGGGTATAAGCTACTTCATTGACTACACTAAAGCTTTTATTGTGTGGATCACAATGAACTTGTGGAAACTTCTTAAAGAGAGAGGAATACCAGACCACCTTACCTGCTTCCTGAGAAAGCTGTATGCAGGTCAAGAAGCAACAGTTAGAAATGGACATGGAACAAGGGACCGGTTCAAAATTGGAAAGGAGTACATCAAGGTTGTATATTGTCACCCTGCTAATTTAATTTATATGCAGAGTATATCACAAGAAATGCCAGATTGGATGAAGCAAAGCTGGAATCAAGACTGCCAGGAGAAATATCAACAACCTTAGGTATGCAGATATACCACCCTAATGGCAGAAAGTGAAGAGGAACTAAAGAGTATCTTGATGAAGGTGAAAGAGGAGAGTGAAAAAGTTGGCTTAAAATTCAAAATTCAAAAAACTAAGATCATGGCATCCAGTCCCATCACTTCATGGCAAATAGATGGGAAAAAGTGGAAATAGTGACAGATTTTACTTTCTTGGGCTCTAAAGTCACTGTGGATGGTGACTACAATCACAAAATTAAAACACACTTGTTCTTTGAAAGAAAAGCTATGACAAACCTAGACAGCATATTAAAAAACAGAGACATCACTTTGTCAACAAAGGTCCATACAGTCAGAATCATGATTTTTCTAGTAGTCATGTACGGATGTGAGAGTTGGACCATAAAGAAGGTTGAGCATCAAAGAATTGATGCCTTTGAACTATGGTGGAAATTAAACCAGTTAATCCTAAAGGAAATCAGTCCTGAATATTCACTGGAAGGACTGATGCAGAAGCTCTGATACTTTGGCCACCTGATGCGAAAAAAGACTTATTGGAAAAGACCCTGATGTTGGGAAAAATTGAGGGCAGAAGGAGAAGGGGATGATAGAGGATGAGATGGTTGGATGACATCAGACATTCAGTGGACATGAGTTTGAGCAGACTCTGGAAGATAGTGAAGGAAAGCCTGGCATGCTGCAGTCCATGAGGTTGCAAAGAGTTCGATACAAGTTAGACAGTGAAGAGCAACAACAAAATTTATAAGCATGAGCCAAGCCAAACTCTCTTTCTATATTCATGAAGCTTATAAGGAAGGTAGAGAGTAAAAGTGAAATCAAAAAGATAAGTATGGTAAGTGTAATGAAGAAAACGTACGTGGGTGGCTTGTGATAGAGGCAAAGTTGGCAGTTACAGGGTTTACAGGAAGGGATGTTTGAACTGACATCTAGGTATAGGTAAATATTTGAGTAGTGAAGATATTTTAGAAAAAGTAAGAAGACAAAAGGTAAGCAGTTTGAGAATTTGTCCTGAGGGTCTTAGACAATGGTGTATTTTGAATGTGACAGCGATTGTATGTTGGAAAGGTCACCCTGAATACATCTGAAGGACAAAGGAAGGTCAGCAAGCAGGATGCAGACTGTGAGGGTTACCTGAGTGGTAATGGAGATGTTTAGATGAAGCTTTGCAAATTAGCTACAGTTACTGAAAGACTGATTTCCAAACGATGCCATGCGTGCAATACGAAGATCTAATACATAATCTGGTTTATGTTCTTTCCCTATTAAGTGATTATTAATTTGATAATTGTTATTATTAATGAAGAGATATGAAAGTTAAGTGATATGAACAATCTGCTAAAAAAGCTCTCATGTATACTGCAGAAGGCAACTAAATCATAAATTCCTTGATGAGGAGGAAGAATGTTTCATCAGTGTCAATGGCAATAGAATTTTCATAATAAAGGACTTGACTACTCTTATAAACTCAATTTTCCATACCACCAAATACCTTTAAATGAAGTTATTTAATATGCTCAGGAACTCAGTTTTGCCCAACTCTTCTGTGACCACAGGGACTTTAACCTGTGAGGCTCCATGGAATTCTCTAGGCAAGAATACTGGAGCATGTTGCCATTTCCTCCTCCAGGGGATCTTCCTGACCCAGGGATTGACTATGATTATTTCTTACATTTATTTGAAATTATTTGAATTATTGCAATTCATTATATATAAGTATTCTCCAATCCAGGCTTCAATAGTACCATGAACTTCCAGATGTTCAAACTGGATTTAGAAAGGCAGAGGAACCAGAAAGCAAATTGCCGACATCAGTTGGGTCATGGAAAAAGCAAAAGAGTTCCAGAAAAACATCTATTTTTATTTTATTGACTATGCCAAAGCCTTTGACTGTGTGGACCACAACAGACTCTGGAAAATTCTTAAAGAGATGGGAATACCAGACCACCTGACTTGCCTCTTGAGAGACCTGTATATAGGTCAGGTTAAAACTGGACATGGAACAACAGACTAGCTCCAAATTGGGAAAGGAGTATGTCAAGGCTGTATATTGTCACTCTGCTTATTTAACTTATATGCAGAGTACATCATGAGAAACGCTGGGCTGGATGAAGCACATGCTAGAATCAAGACTGCCGGGAGAAATATCAATAACCTCAGATATACAGATGACACCATCCTTATGGCTGAAAGTGAAGAAGAACTAAAAAGACTCTTGATGAAAGTAAAAGAGGATATTGAAAAAGTTGGCTTAAAACTCAGCATTCAGAAAACTAAGATCATGGCATCCAGTCCCATCACTTCATGGCAAATAAATGGGGAAACAGTGGAAACAGTGAGAGTCTTTAATTTTGGGGGCTCCAAAATCACTGAAGACAGTGACTGCAGCCATGAAATTAAAAGATGCTTACTCCTTGGACGGAGAAGGCAGTGGCAACCCACTCCAGTACTCTTACCTGGAGGATCCTATGGACGGAGGAGCCTGGTGGGCTGCAGAAGAAAAGGTATGACCAACCCAGACAGCATTTTGAAAAGCAGAGGTATTACTTTGCCAAGAAAAGTCCGTCTAGTCAAAGCTATAGTTTTTCCAGTAGTCATGTATGGATGTGAGAGTTGGACTATAAAGAAAGCTGAGCACCAAAGAATTGATGCTTTTGAACTGTGGTGTTGGAGAAGACTCTTCAGAGTCTCTTGGGCTGCAAGAAGATCCAACCAGTCCATCTTAAAGGTGATCGGTCCTGAGTGTTCAGTGGAAGGACTGATGTTGAAACTGAAATGTCAATACTTTGGCCCCTGATGCAAAGAAATGACTCATTTGAAAAGATCCTGATGCTGGGAAAGATTGAAGGCAGGAGGAGAAGGGGATGACAGAGGATGAGACGGTTGGATGGCATCACCAACTCAATGGACATGAGTTTGAGTCAATTCCGGGAGTTGACGATGGACAGGGAGGCCTGGTGTGCTGCAGTCCACAGGGTCGCAAATAGTTGGACACAACTGAGCAACCGAACTGAAATATATGTAAATTACAGTTTTTCAATTAAATCTGGTGTCTTCCTGAGTTACAGGAGAAATTTACTTTCTCCAGAGAGTATCTTCCAAAGGGTCAGTCTTTTATTTCTTTATAGAATTTTTTCCCATGGATACAGAAAGCAGATTGTTTATTGTTGTTGTTGCTAGTTAACATATTGTAAGCCTTCACACTACTCACAGAAGAATTATGTCAATATTTCCTATCTAAATAATAGAAAAAGCCATTTCAGTATTTTTGGTCAAAAGCTTTATTATTAAAAAGTGGCAGAATATGGGACTCCATAATTAGACAGTAACAGCTGCAGTTGTTATTCCTTTTTCAGGCTAATGGATAAATAATCTGTTGTCAAAATTAATTCATATATAAGCATATGTATTTACGTGATAGACTGAAGTGACTTTGAAGAATTATTTTGGTCTACTGGATAATTAATACATTTAAAAATTGGCATAATATGCAAAACACATAGATATAAATGGCTAGCAGTATGCTTTATTCTTGGTTAATTTGGTACATGTTAATATGTATATTGATACTTGGCCTTGTCAGTAGGCTATCGAAAGGCCAGTAGAAAGGTATGGAAATAGAAAAAAATTTCCTGTCAAAGTGAATTTAAAATTTGAAATATACTAATTGAGTTGCATAATATTAAGATGACAAGCAGAGATAAAATATAAACAAGATCAATAAGTCAATCAGCTAATGGTTATTGATTGACAATTCTGTTCCAAGGGGTATTGTTATTCATTGTTTGGTGCTATTTTTATAACTGGAGACAAAATAGAAAACACCAAAAGTAATGAGGTTGTAATGTGTTCCTAACTTGGTGGCGACAAATTTGACTTAATACAAATCATATTCTGTGAGGAGTTTATAAGAAAAACTTGAGAAAATACTTTATAGGAGGAATTACTGTAACTATCAAAGATCGTTTATGCTAAAGATCTTTGAGTGGAAACTACATACAAAATAAGAAATTTTGTATTAGGAAAGAAGTTCATGTTATATTGAAACTTGGTGGGATTTTGCTCCTTTATTCCTTAAATAATTGTGTTTCTGCACATTTTTCTGCATTATTTCTTACTGTTCATCATAGTGTTATATTAAAGGGTTCTATGTCAAGACTTCCTCACCTTCCTCAAGAAAAATAAACATATACACAATGGAGTATTACTCAGCCATAAAAAGAATACATTTGAATCAGTTCTAATGAGATGGATGAAATTGGAGCCGATTATACAGAGTGAAGTAAGCCAGAAAGAAAAACACCAATACAGTATACTAACACATATATATGGAATTTAGAAAGATGGTAATGATAACCCTGTATGCGAGACTGCACAAAGGACACAGATGTATAGAATGGACTTTTGGACTCTGAGGGAGGGGGAAAGGGTAGGATGATTTGGGAAAATGGCACTGAAACATGTATACTATCATGTAAGAAACGAACTGCCAGTCTATGTTTGATATAGGATACAGGAGGCTTGGGGCTGGTGCACGGGGATGATCCAGAGAGATGATATGGGGTGGGAGGTGGGAGGGGGGGGTCAGGATTGGGAACTCATGTACACCCGTGGCAGATTCATGCCAATCTATGGCAAAACCAATACAGTATTGTAAAGTAAAATAAAGTAAAAATAAAAATTAAAAAAAAAAAGAAAAAGTCTGAAAAAAAAGAAAAATAAATTCAAAAATTGAAGCTTTCTCTAGGGAAAAAGCATTAATTTCTTATTAATAATGAATGAAAATTTTATGTATCTCTTATGTGCCCAGCACTGTGCAAGACCTTAACCACACAAATATGGAAAAGCATCTCTTCTCTTGAAGGTGTTGAGTGGACAGAAATTCTACTAAGAAACCAGTCTTTCTATGCAGTTCAGGTCTTCGATTTATGTTTTCATAGTTATACGACTTAAAATGATTTGTCTGTTGGCCACCACTTTATTTCAGGCTTGAGAGAGTTGGGGACTCACCTGATGCTCTCATGGCCCCATAAGCTTCCTATGCTCTAATCATCATCTTTATAAACTAATATCCTGCTCATAATTCAGAATACAATAGTATTCCATAATATGGAAAATCTGAACAAACTTTTTGGCCAGCTCAATAAAATCCTCAATTTCCCTTACGAATTCCTAGATAACTCTTATATGTGTGAATAAATGAAGAAAAACTGTAGTGAATTGTTTAATATCTGCCTCTGTTGCAGTTATGAAACACAATGCTTCATAAGGGCATTGATCATGCCTGTGTTAATTTCCTCCAGTTCCTTGGTTCCTAGCTCAATGCTGGGCACAACATAGGTGCCCATTAAACATTTGATAAATGGACCAATGATAAATAGAACAGAACCTGGCTCAGGCCACATAAATAGAAACCAGATTTTCATAAAAGGCAACATGGTTTCGATTATTATTTGCAATACCAAAGAAATTGCAAATAAACTCCTAAAATTGAAGTAGAATGCAATTGTTTGAGTAGTTGATTGAGCTCATTAGTTTCACTTAGTTGTCTTATATTTTAACATTTTTTATTTGAGTATTTATTAAGTATTCACCATGTGGTGTGCAGTGATGCTGAGAAGATGAATAAGGCTAACTCTAGTAGTTCACGGGAAACTCAAAGCCTGGTGAAAGAATAAAAATCATTACAATTTAAGACAGAAACTGCTGTGGGACTCTTATACAAATTATTGTTGGACCCAGAGGAGCTAATAATAAGTCTGAGCCTTGAATAATCAGAAGGATTTTACTGGTCTAGCCATAATGGAAAGTAGACTTTAGGCAGAGAAAACAACATATGTACAGACATGCAGGTGTATTCCATTTGTAGGGCTATGTGCTCAGTTACTGCAATGCTTTAAAAAGGAGCATGGCAGGAATATACACTTTCAAATAGATGAAGGCAGCTTCCAATGTGATAAATGTACAACAAAGCTATCAAAGAAAGAGTATAATAATGTTAAAATGGGATTCAAATAAGTGATGGGCAGAAAATCCAGAAAAAAAGAACTTGCTACAAATAAGCATAAAACTTAGCTCTGAATTTTGGGGCAGCAAAAATAAAAATATAAGGAAAGAAAATGATATTTTACATATAATGTTATTAATTAAATCATCAGGAGAGTCTAGCTTTTCACTAATATAAATTTAAAGAAGAAAGTATGGCACGAATCTTTATTCATATTTTTTAACACAAGAGTCTAGATCTGCAAATACAATTCTTAGAGTTTGTGGTAAGGTTCTCAACAGGCATACTTTAAAAAAAACTTCTTTAAAAGGTTGCCTTCATTTTCTGATTATAAACTAATGCAGGCCTGCTATAGAATACTTGGTAACTATGAAATAATAAAGAATAAGGAAAGAAAGTAAACTCTAAAGTCATACCACTTAGAGATATCACTGTCAACATGTATATGTACTCACTTCCTGTCTTTCTTCTCCCTAAGTTATTGCTCCATGAAAGTCTACATTATCTAAATAAGATTTCCTTTAACCTCATGGCTGCTTTTCGGACTAACCCCAATTTTGATGCAGATTTATTGCTCTCAAAGAATACCCCAAATTTCAAACCCAAGAAAGGTGTGTGTACAATGACAACTTTTAGAGAAATGCAGAATGCTTCACCATAAATGTTTTTACAACTTAGCAAACTCTGATGGCCTTACCAGAGATGGGTCTCATTGCACAGGGTACAGCATTCTACTCGGTACATTCACAGTAATGTCCTCTCCCAAAGGTACTCCTATCTCTCATTGCCCGATTCTATCTAGATATCTAACACCCAAGGTCAAAAACCACTGCCACAGATGTATACACACACATTTGGTCAACACACCAGAGGTTTACAAAGTGTGAGAAATTATAAAGATATTAATCCACATTTTTGAATCACCAACTCAATGGACGTGAGTGTGAGTAAACTCCAGGAGATAGGGGAGGACAGTGAAGATGGGTGTGTTGCAGTCCATGGGGTTGCAAAGAGTTAGGCAAGACTTAGAGACTTAACAACAATCCACATTTCTACTTTCTCATCTTCAAAGATAGACTTCCAATATCTATATAACACAATAGGAATGTACAAAATATGTATTAACCATTCTCTTATTCTCAAAAATGGTGCAACAGAGACTTTGTGTTTGTGTTTTCCTTACAGTAATAAATATCATTATGAAGAAATTCTTGTGTATAAAATTTGAAGGCAGTTCTGATTATCTGTTTAAAGCTCTTCACTAGTTGTTAGAAAGATAAGATGTAGCATTTTTTCCAGCATTGTATGGATTCCTATTCTTAAAAATATATAATAATACACATACATAATCATTGATTTAACTTTTTATTGCTCATGAGGATAAAGTTCTTTTATCCATACATATTTCATCTGTATTCCATTTATGCTTCATCTTATGTAAATGTCCTGATTCTTTCCCTCTTGGGATGTGCAGTGTTTTGTCTAACCTAGGTTCTGATGCTATAGTTTTCAATGACAAAGCTTTTTGTTTTGTTTCATTTTTTTTATTTGTGCTACCAGTCTTGGTGGGTGGACAAGGGTTCTGCTTCATGACGACCTTGCTATCATGCTGGGACCCAGCTGACAGAGCAACCACAATCTGAAACTGCCCCTTGTCGTCACTGTTGTTCAGTCTCCCAGTCATATCCACCTCTTTGTGACTCCATGGTCTGTAGCGTGCCAGGCCTTCCTGTTCCACACCATCTCCCAGAATTTGCCGAAGTTCATGTTCATTTGGTCAGTGATGCCGTCCAGCCATCTCATCCTCTGACACCCCTTTCTCCTTCTGCCCTTAATCTTTCCCAACATCAGGGACTTTTTCAGTGAATCGTCTATTCACATCAGATGACCAAAACACGAGCTTCAGCTTCAGAATCAGTCCTTCCAGTGAATGTTCAGGGTTGATCTCCTTAAGATTGACTGGTTCGATCTCCTTGCTGACCAAGGAACTTTCTGGAGTCTTCTCCAGCACCACAATTCAAAGGCATCAAATCTTTGATATTCTGCCTTCTT
Source organism: Capra hircus (assembly GCF_001704415.2). Classification (NCBI taxonomy): domain Eukaryota; kingdom Metazoa; phylum Chordata; class Mammalia; order Artiodactyla; family Bovidae; genus Capra; species Capra hircus. The sequence goes on from NC_030816.1 coordinate 44,405,278, forward strand.
TGTGGTCCACCTCTAACAATCATATATGAACACTGGGAAACTATCCCTACTCTACATCTAATAAATAATAAATGTTCTTTGTACTTTTATTTTATATTTATGTAAATATGTATAATTAAAATATATATGAATTAGAAAAACTAAAAAATTAACAAAGTAAAATTTTGTCTATTTTCAAGAATATATTTCATCCAGTAATGAAACTACTTTGTTTCCTGGGGACTTTAGTGCTACTATCCCTAAGAACTTGGAAATTTCTAGAAATATTTTTCAAATAGGTAAGTATGTTTCTCTCTAATCAAGAAGGAGAGTTTTCCTGGTGGTTCAGTCGTAAAGAATTCTCTTGCAGTATGGGAGACGTGGGTTCAATCCCGGGGTCGGGAAGATTCCCTGGAGAAGGAAGTGACAATCCACTCCAGTATTTTTGCCTAGGAAATCCCATGGACAGAGGAGCCTGGCAGGCTATAGTCTATGGGGTTGCAAGAGATACGATTTAGTGACTAAAAAACACCAACCAATCAAGAAGGAACTGAGTGTGTTGGGGAGGGAACTTGCCTAAGCTTTTCAAAGATTCCTGTGAAAACCTTCAGAAATGGAGCTCTTAGAAACCTTAATTCCACTCTCCCATTTCAAGCAGGTGGAAGCCACTCCAAAGGCTTTCTCACAGTTTCCTTTCCTGCCCTTTCTTTGGATTCCCCTCTTGCCTACCTGTCACATTTCTTCTTCTTATGCCCTTCATAGTTGAAGTTTGCTCCACTTGGATCCAAAGACAGACTTCACAGTAGAATAAGGCAAGAGGGAACAGGTATCATTCAGTTCAGTTCAGTTCAGTCACTCAGTTGTGTCAGACTCTTTACGACCCCATGAATTGCAGCACACCAGGCCTCCCTGTCCATCACCACCTCCCAGAGTTCACCCAAACTCATGTCCATCGAGTTGGTGATGCCATCCAGCCATCTCATCCTCTGTCGTCCCCTTTTCCTCATGCCCCCAATCCCTCCCAGCATTAGAGTCTTTTCCAATGAGTCAAAACTCTTTGCATGAGGTGGCCAAAGTACTGGAGTTTCAGCTTTAGGATCATTCCTTCCAAAGAACACCCAGGGCCGATCTCCTTTAGAATGGACTAGTTGGATCTCCTTGCAGTCCAAGGGACTCTCAAGAGTCTTCTCTAACACCACAGTACAGAAGCATCAATTCTTCGGTGCTTAGCTTTCTTCACAGTCCAAATCTCACATGCATACATGACCACTGGAAAAACCATAGCCTTGACTAGATGGACCTTTGTTGGCAAAGTAATGTCTCTGCTTTTCAATATGCTATCTAGGTTGGTCATAACTTTTCTTCCTAGGAGTAAGCGTCTTTTAATTTCATGGCTGCAGTCACCATCTTCAGTACTTGGAGCCAATAATATTTTTTCTTCCCTACTATGCCCAGAAGAAATATGGTAAAGCAATTAGAAACAAAAGTAACAAATTATTTTATGTTGCCTGTTTCTTTGCTGTCCTGAGATTCTGTTGAAGAAGGTGAGATCAATCGGTCTTCCATCAAGTCTGCATGTTCAACTACCCATTAAATGACACACCTCGAAGGTTTTTTTTTTTTCCTAACTTGGAGTATTCATACTGATACACACATTACTTGATCAGCATTTATTTTCCTTACGGTTTACTTTAAATTGATTTAATTTAAATTGACTCAGTTTAAATGATTAGTTATGATTTATAAAGTTTTTAAATGTTCTGGTACAAATATCTCATTTCTAAAAGTTTATTCTATGGAAATGATTTATATATTGGGTTCCTCATTGTGATTTTATTTCCAGTAGTAAAATTAAGCAAATAACCTAATTATTCAATAATTAGAACTTAGTTTAGAAAGCATGGTAGACATCTTTATAATCATTTAGAATGATGAAAAAATATATCAATCAGCATACAGATAAATGAATAATATTGCTCTCAAAATATGTGTGCTCTGAAACCATACAAAAATTCAAGTTTAGAGAAGCATGGATAGTTTGTTATGTTGCTGTTTAGTTGTAAGTCATGTCCAACTACTTTGCGACCCCATGGACTGTAGACTGTCAAGCTCCTCTCTTTGTGGGATTTCCCAGACAGGAATACTGGAGTGGGTTTCCATTTCCTTCTCCATCTTTCCTACCCAGGAATTGAACACAAGTCTTTCACGTTGGCGGCAGATTCTTTACCACTGAGCCACCAGGGAAGCTAGGAAAGTTTTATAGAAATAGTAATTTTTTATGTCTGGGGTATGGTATTTCAAGTAATCATACTTTTTTTTAAACTGTCTTAAAATGAAAAACATCACTTTGGCAAGCAACAGAAAATAAAATGACAATAAATGTCACAAACATTACTTCTCCATGTATATGAATGTATGTGTTTATATAAACGTATAACAAACTTTCTTTCAAGCCAAATTTTCTGAGTTATAACAAAAAGAGCAGAGGAAATAAAAGTCAGTGTAGTAAAATTATCTTTAGGGACACTTTTCATCTCCTTTTCCTTCACCTCCATCCAGATCATAATGACCTTTTTGAAACACTCTGCCATGGTTTTCTCAAAATTAATATTTTTTAGCTATCTATCTTTTTTCATTTTCTTCCTCCTTTCTTCCTTCTCCCTCTCTTTTCTTCTTTCTCTATTTCTTCCTTTCTTTCCTAGCTTTTTATTTGTCTGTTACTAACTATATGTAATAACTACCATATATTAATAACTAATAATTTTGTTATGTGTTTTAACTATTTAATGCAATTTTATCTTCTTCGTAACTCTGAGATTTTGATTTTCTCCCCAGTTTATAGATTAGGAAAGTGAGGATCAGAGAGAATAAGTAATATGCCAGAATTATGCTAGTATTTACTCCTTGGAAGGAAAGTTATGACCAATCTAGATAGCATATTGAAAAGCAGAGATATTACTTTGCCAACAAAGGTCTGTCTAGTCAAGGCTATGGTTTTTCCAGTGGTCATGTATGGATGTGAGAGTTGGACTGTGAAGAAAGCTGAGCACTGAAGAATTGATGCTTTTGAACTGTGGTATTGGAGAAGACACTGAGAGTCCCTTGGACTGCAAGGAAATCCAACCAGTCCATCCTAAAGGAGATGGGCCCTGGGTGTTCTTTGGAAGGAATGATCCTAAAGCTGAAACTCCAATACTTTGGCCACCTCATGCGAAGAGTTGACTCATTGGAAAAGACCCTGATGCTGGGAGGGATTGGGGGCAGGAGGAGAAGGGGATGACGGAGGATGAGATAGCTGGATGGCATCACTGACTCGATGGACGTGAGTCTGAGTGAACTCTGGGAGTTGGTGATGGACAGGGAGGCCTGGTGTGCTGCAATTCATGGGGTCACAAAGAGTCTGACACAACTGAGTGACTGAACTGAATTGAACTGAACTGAATTTGAAATTAAACCCTATTCAACCTCATTGCAAATATTTGATCCATTAATCATATTTCATGTTCAATGTGCTTCTCTATTCTTTATTAAATATGCATATATCAGAGTATCAGAGTGTTGAGAATTGACTTGTGTGCTTTTCTCTTTGTACTTTTTTTTTTTTCCACAAAAATCATTTATTTTCATGGCTTCACCAACAGTTATAGATTCTTAAAACTTAAGGCTATACAATACGATTATCATCAAAAATATCCACAAGCAATAAATGCTGGAGGGAGTGTGGAAAGAAGGGAACTGTCCTACACTGTTGGTGCTAATGTAAATTGATACAGTCACTATGGAGAATAGTATGGAGGTTCCTTAAAAAACTAAAAATAGAGTTACCATATGATCCTGCAATCCCACTCCTGGGCATATACCTGAAGAAAAACATTGTCTGAAAGGACACATGCATCCCAGTGTTCATTGCAGCACTGTTTACAATAGCCATGGCATAGAATCAAGTGAAATATCCATTGGCGGAGGAATGGATAAAGAAGATGCAGTACATATATACAATGGAATATTACTCAACCATTAAAAAGAATGAAATAATGCCATTTGTAGCAACATGAATAGACCCAGAGATTGTCATACTGAGTGAAGTAAGTCAGACAGAGAAATAGCTGTTAGTCCACACAGTCTAATGTGTATTGTGATGTTTAACTTTCAATTCAGGGATCTAATGAAGGACCACAGATAACTTTGAGTCTATCAGCCAAGACCTCTACACTGCGCTGGGTACTGGGGAAACAGCAAATGTAAAAGATGTTTCCTGATCTCATGTAGGTTCAGTTTACAACCCCAGTAAAGGCAGTGACACAGGCATTCATCCCCGTTCCTTCTACCCTCCAGGCCAAAATTGGACAGGCAAGAATTTGTGTTGCTTTTATGTGCCTTCTTAGACCTTGTGCATAGCATAGACCCAGATGATGGCCCCTGAAGCAGGCACGCCTCATTTCATAGAACTTGTTTATTTATTGGCAGGTAATTAAATTATATTATTCTCTATTTCATGAAGTTCCCTATTTTAGCTAGGTTCTCTTTGGACAGCAAGATCAAACCAGCCAATCTTAAAGGAAATCAACCTTGTATACTCATTGGAAGGACTGATGCTAAAGCTAAACTTCCAATACTTCGGCTACCTGATGGGAAGAGCCAACTCATTGGAAAAGACCCTGATTCTGGGAATGATTGAAAGCAAAAGAGGGTTTCAGAGGATGAGATAGTTGGATGGCATCACCAATGCAATGGACATGAACTTGGGCAAACTCCGGGAGATAGTGAAGGACAGGGAAGCCTGACATGCTTCAGTCCATGGGGTCATGAAGAGTCAGACACGACTTGGTGACTGAACAACAATAATATAAAATAAAGAATTTACCCAAATATTTCCTCAAATTTTGATATTTGTCAATGACTATGGAAAACTGTATTCTGTTCTTACTAGTACTTTTTTTTCCCATAAATTATTAACAAGCAGTTTGAGAAAAGTGATGAACCATTTATTGGGGTATCTATAATGTTACTTGGGATTCCTTGATAGCTCAGTTGATAAAGAATCTGTCTGCAATGCAGGAGACTCTGGTTCAATTCCTGTGTCAGGAAGATCGGCTAGAGAAGGGATAGGCCACCCACTCCAGTCTTCTTGGGCTTCCCTTGTGGCTCATCTAGTAAAGAGTCCACCTGCAATGTAAGAGACCTGGTTCAATCCCTGGCTTGGGAAGATTCCCTGAAGAAGGGAAAGGCTACCCACTCCAGTATTCTGACATGGAGAATACGATGGACTGTATAGTTCATGGGGTTGCAAAGAGTCAGACATGACTAAGTGACTTTCATATAATGTTACTTAAGATGATATTTCAGACTTCCCTGGTGGTCCAGTGGTTAAGAATCCTCCTGCCAGTGCAGGAGCTATTTGCTTGATCCCTTGTCTAGGAAGATCCCACGTGCTGAGGGGCAGCTAAGCCTGTGTGCTACAACTGCTGAGGCTGTGTGCCGCAACTATTGAAGGCCATGTGCTTACAAGCCGAGAGCTGCAAGAAGATAAGCCACTCTGATGAGAAGCCCATGCTCTGCAACTAGAGAAAGCCCACCTATAGTAACAGAGACCTACCACAGCCAAAAATAAAAACAAAAAATAAAAAAGTATTATTTTTTAAAAAGATAATGTTTCAAGAATCAATAATCTTTTTCAATAGCACAACCATATCAGAAACTCATACCATGGACTATTTCCCTTATTTTCATATTTTACAGACAGATTATTCTTCTCTTGAAGAATCAGCATTCCTCTTTAATTCTTAGAAGTTACCCACTGTCAGAGACAAATGAGAAGGGCTGAATTTTGGTGGTTTTTGCTTATGTGTTTGTGTGTGTGTGTTGTTCATTTTGTTTTTGACAGAGCAGCCAATATTCTTTATTATTAATTGATGAATATTTTGGTTCAACATTAATCATTAATTCACCCATTATAAAGTAGTTGTGTTCACTACATAATGCTCTTAAATCAAATGAATATTGAATAGTACTGTAGAGTAGAAACTTGTCATTAAAATTTCTTCTATTTGGATGCAATGGTCAAAGAGTTATTATAAATTGCTTTCTAAGACAGACTAAGAAAAGGTAGGACAAAATAACATGAAAAATACCAACAAAGGTAGTTAATTGCAGTTTTAATCCCATATTCCTCAAATAAGTGTTTTTTTTCTTCTTTCTTTTCTCCCTTTCTTTCAATAGTATTGTGATTCAAAGTAGATATTTAAGTTAAAACACACATAATAGATTTACTGGTCATTTGCATTGCAAAACTCCTACTTAAAAAGTATATATATATATATATATATATATATATATCTGTTGGAATTTTGCTACAACTTAATCCTGGGGTCAGTTCTGTGGGACTGTTTAATAGGTGAAAAGCTCTGGGTAAAATAAACAAGCCATTGTTCTCCCTAACCCCTTTCTTCAAAACTTGATGGAAATACAGGTATTGTGAAATGGGAAACAAAGAAATTTTAAATTATAGCCCTTGTATAGAGCAAAGATAAGCTTTGTTGCACTGATTTAAAAATATAGGATATTTTCTGAAGAAGATATGAAAATGGCAAAACATTGTAGAAATATTTTCCAACCACACAACTTGTAAGTATGAAGTAAGCTGACATGTGATTTTTTGGGTCTGTTCCTCAGATATAAGAAACTATGTATCTTATGGTTATCAGTATAAGGTGGAACTTGCCCTTTAAGTTCTTTAAAATGAATACCAGGAAATCAGCATTTTCATGAGTATCATTAACAAACAAATAATTACAAAAAGATAGAATAAATATTCTATTACATTGATCTGTAACATATATGAAGCTGAAAGGGAGGACCTATTTCTTTCTCAGCAGGAGATAGTCTGAGGCTCACAAAATACATGTTGCAATAAGTTTTTGTGGCATGTACTTTCTTACATGTGTGGTGGTGATGCCATAAAAACTGATCCAGACTTTATTTTCTCTAGGTAAAATCCCACTTCAGAAAGAGATAAATAGAATATAACTGTATAGAAATTGCTTCAGATCAAATTCCTGATTTCCTTAAATCTACTCTGACTTTTTTCACTCTAATTATTTGAATATTTGTTAATGGCTTTGTGTGGGTATGTTTTCTATTGTGTACCATGTGGCTCTTCAGGGCTTCCAGGATCAAAGCATTGCCTGTGACAAAATTCCAACTCCAGCAGTGTATATATTTTAGATTATATACTAATAAATGCATACATATGTGTGTATAAATATGAATATATTAACAAATATATCTACACGGATATATGGGCATATACATTCATGTACTTTAACATAACAATCTTCAAAAATATTAAAAATAATTTCTACAATGTTCTCCTATAAATAAATGTATTTGAAATACTAAGGAAAATTAAAACAGTTCATTGGCTATCATCAATCATGCTGTTTCTGTGAACTTCCAGAAACTGGCCAGAATTTCAAAGGTTTTTGAGGAGAAGTTTGAAGATAAATTGTGCAATTGGAAGAGATGAGCACATCTTCAGATTTTAACCCAATTCATTTTACTTTTCTGAAGTGTTTTCTTGCTTAGCTATGCCTATGGGTAGGGGACATTTAACCCACCCGATTCTGGCAAACCAAGTAACAGAATTTCAAGGGAAGGGGAGTGCCCAGGATTAATATGTGGTTCACATAAAGACATTTTTCCTCTTCTAAGTTTGCCTTTTAATTAGAGAAATATAATTTGCTTATTTTTTGTTTTCTTTTCTAATTTTCTTTTGTTTTAATTCCTTAGAAGTTGTTGATTTCACTTTGGAAATTGGAGGAGGATAAAACTAGTTTTAGTTAAACATGGAAAATTTCCTGTAGTTAGTTTCTAATATACAAGCATTTCTGTTTATAAGTCCATAAGATCAAGGTTTCTTGGTTTCTTTCTTTTACCATATTGATATCACAAGAGTTTTTCGTCTCTTTCTTTTAGGGAGAACAGCTTTCCATTTTCTCATATTTTCTAATTTGTCACGCAGAGAAATGTCTAAAGAGAAATAAAAATTGAATTAGAAACCTTTTTTCTTATTTTTGATAAAGTTTAAGAGCCATTTGTTTTATATTTTTGAATAAGACATTGCTTTAGGGTTAAATGAGTTTTGAAAGGGCATAACTAATCATAAAGGCAACATTAAATGTGGAATTTTATTTGCACTCTTTTGACCTTTATTTTATATTAGTCTGTCCTGTGTTTTTTCACTTTGTGCCTCAGCCATTTTACTAGCTGTATGACTGCGTGAAAGTTAATAAACACATCTAAGCTTCAGTCTCCAGTTTCCTCAGCTGTAAAATAGAGATGACATTATGATATAATGCATGCAAGAATATAAAGCATGATAAATTCCATATGTGCATGCACAAATGCCTTACATATATGTATATATAGTGTGTGTGTATTCACTATACATATATAGTAATATGTGTGTATATGTGCATAAAAAACATATACTCACATTTATAAGTGTATATATATATGTATATATATGTCATTTATTGGTTTCATTTATTTTTCTTAGTTTCATTTGTTTTTCTGGTAATCTTATTTCTAATATAAGGAAAAATTGTTTCCTTATATTGCTGTTTAATAAGGTGTTTGAAAATGATTATATCCAATTAAAAAATCAATAAAACATTTTGAATATATTACACTCAATGTACACTTTCCCTTTATTGGGGGAAAATATGTGGCTTTTGTTACCGATTTGGAGATTTCAGTTTTAAAAGATTTTCTGAGAAATTTGAAATGATAGAGAATGATGGCCTATAGAAAAATACAAACTTTTGAAACTAAAAGAATGTTTCTTCAACTTGGTGTTCTTTCTCTCTCTTAAGAATTTAAAAGGGAACATAGAAAAAGGAGATAAAAATAAAAATTTGTTAAGAATAATAAAATTGTAAAAATAGTAAGGAGTCCTTTCCGGTCATCACTTCAAATTGAATTACATTCTAATCGAAGTTGAGAAATCTTAGAAAGTAGCCTACAGATATTCACCCTCAGACTGAAGCCAGGCAATCTTTGCTGATTTAGGCCCTTAATTAGGCATAAACTAATCGTGCTGTGAACTCTAGAGAGGAAATGACATAATTGTTAGTACTAATTTCTTAATTGTTAGAAAGTGATACTTCAGTGTGTGCTTCATCCAGTAAGAATGATCTGCAATGTGGCATCACTTCTCTCTACATGCCAACAATTTGCATTTAGAACATATCAAAGAAAGAACACTTAACAATGCACTTAATTTTCTTTACTGCATCTTCAAAACAAATATGATGTTCTAAAATATAACCCTCTTTCACTCATGGAACAATTAATGTACCTTTTCAGTATTGAGAATGGGAAATCCAATCAAAATGTAGAAACTCTTTTTCATATGAAAATGCTGGTGCTAACCTATCCAATGTTAAGTCCAAATGGCATCTGAAGACAGAAATATCTATTGGACACATCAATTTTTTCTAACTTTTCTCTATGTACATTCTCTTGAAGACAGAAACTGGGATAATAATTAAAATCATTATTAATTCATATTCATTCTATGCTGTGACTTTAAAAAGGTTAAGAAATCAAACACATAATGGAAATCTGTTTTCCTTCCTTTGAAAGAGAGTGGGATTTCAGGAAGACTATAGCCATTATAAGAAGTGCTTTACTTGCATGTTCTTGAATAAGTAATGAAAAATATGGAATTAAAAATTCTAGAAAAGGGCAGTTAGAAAAGTGAGCATGTGAACAAAAACAATATTGTTGTTGCATTTGTTGGTTAATAAACAATGAGATCTTTCTAGTAGGAACCAAGTAAGAGTTATTCTTGTGCTCTGGCCCATTTAGTTGGCATAAACATAGAGGTGGAACCATATATGCTTATTAGAGAAAAACTGTTTTATATTATCCATGGAAACCATCATACAAGCTCATATATGGTAATACATTTCCTTATTCCTTCCCAACTCTGACTCATTTGTGCTACTGAAAAGACCTGAAAGGAATGAAAACAGCCTAGCAGGAAGTTGGTTTTTATATCAGACTGAAATTAAAAGGAAAAAACAGACTTTTAGGCTACATTATTAGTAAATTTTAATACATTGTGGTTTGCAAATATAGAATTGTTGCTATTTTTTGTTGAAACTTCATTTCAGTGAGTTTTTGCTTTCACTAACAGGATAACAGTGTGCATCCATTTGGCGATAACAATTTTAGAGAACACACCGAGAGTTCTGAAGGCCGAATATTCCAAGTCCCGAGAGAAGTTCAACCCAGCTCAAAGCAGGCAAGAGAGTCTGAGTATAGTCTGTGTGCCCGGACTAAGATGCAGAGATGGGCCCCTAGGGATTCCCAGGCTTGAGAGGTGCCTTTTCTCCAGAGTAAATTATTGTTATGAGAACCACACAAGACCTACCGGCACAGTGTTCAGCAAGTAGAGGCAAAGGAGAGACACTTGTCTTTACATATCCTTATCCATAGCACACCCAATGTCCTTACAACATGTTGTCCCACTTTTCCAACTTCTTAGCAATTAACCTTGCATATGAAAATATTTTTATTTCAACATTGATATTTCTTATCTTTCCTAATAATTTACCACTATTTTTTTATGATCTTTTCTGTTTTAGAAAGCTTATTCCATTCTTTACAGAAGTCCAGTTAAAATGTTTCATTTTAGCAGTCTTATAGTATAGGCACATTTCCTATGAATTCATTCCAATTTTATCATGATGCATATTTTCCAAGAAATAAGATCCTCTCCTTTATACTTATTTTCTTAAAAGGTTACATCTTCGTTTAAAACAGTATTGATAATATTTGAGATGATGGATCTGAAGCATTGAATTAGAGCCATATCTAGGTAGCTCTTAGACTTTCATGGGAACATAACCTGTCTAATTTCCACATATTTGAAAAAGTCTTTATTAACATTAATAATATGTGTAGTGCTCAGTGATATGACATATTCCAGATTATAGCCATAGTAACAGAACAAATTGTGGTGGTGTGCCCAGGAATTCTCCTATCTGAGAAAATTAATAAACCATAGAAAATAATGGAGTTAAAATACATAAACATCATGAAAGTCTCAAAATAATGAACAAGGTATGTGTTTCGGGGAGATTAGCTAAAGCAAAACTTAGATATAATGATGTAAAATGCATTCATGGTTTTAAATAGCATGTTTGTGTAACACATTAATGCCGCCAAAGAGATAGAAACCTCATTATCAGTAATATTTACAATATATTCAGACACTTAACATATCACCATAAGATTTCTTTCCTCTAAATAGGCTAGTGTGATCTGTGTATATATTCTGTACTATACTTTATAATAGGTTTTATAAATAAAGCAATGATATACTTAATAATGATTTACAAATATGCATTAATTGTGTATTTATGCAAAACTACCAGATTTCCACTTATTGAAATCACTATCTACACTAGATATTTACTCTATTAACCAATTAATCCAACTAAAATGAGATCTGGTAAAAATCATCTATGCATACTTCCAGAATCTGATATTTGAAACTATATGTGATTTTTACTTATATTGTTTCACAAATCACTACACTGTTCAATTGGATTTTTAACCTTTATAATTGATTTTAAATCTAGTATATCTTATATTTGAAATCTATATATTCATCAATTGTTGACTGACTTCAAAATTAGTTGAACACCACTCAACTGTTGTTTTACCATAAGGACTGGTTCATGTAGCAAATTGAAACTACAGGCTTTTAAAAGAAGCCATTTCAACTCAATTTGGTCAATCTTAACAAATGTTTCTTTAGCATTCCAGAGTCTTCCAGAGGCTAGGTGAATAAAGATGGGTAAATTTTAAATCCTGTCTATAAACATATTTTAAACAGTAATTTTAAAAGAAAAGTATGATGCTGCAGAACTATTATTTAAAAGCTGAAGCAATCGTCTGTCTCTGGAAATGGAGATTGGAATTTACCTTTGGAACAGAGCTCCTTCAAAGTCGACAAAACTGTGGGGCTCTGTTACTCATGTAGCTGTAGAGAAGACATCTCATTTTTCCTGAGTGAGTGAGTGAGTGAGTGAAGTCGCTCAGTCGTGTCCGACTCTTTGCGACCCCATGGACTGTAGCCCACCAGGCTCCTCTGTCCATGGGATTCTCCAGGCAAGAATACTGGAGTGGGTTGCCATTTATTTCTCCAGGGGATCTTCCCGACCCAAGGATCAAACCCAGGTCTCCCGCATTGCAGGCAGACACTTTAACCTCTGAGCCATCAGGGAGGTCTTCCCAAATGCAGATACTGAAAAATAAGTTATATGTTCAGCTTCATAAGGTGAATTGGGGGCTTCTAATGATTTAGAATGATTTTCCTTTCTTATATTTGGAATTAGACTTCCCAGTGTCTAAAGACTTTTATTCTTAGAATATACTTTAAAACTTTTGTCCTTAGTTGTCAGAGATTGGAAGCTAGAACCAGAAATACTAGTGAGAATTAAACTTTTTAATCTCATCCTTCAGAAAAGCCCATGAAAAGAACTGTGTTGGTTTGGGTTCCCCTTGAAGCAGACTTGGAAGTAAGATTTTTGAATCCAAGTAGTTGATTTAGGAAGTGATGCCAAGAGTGACAAAACATCAGGAGGAGAGTAGACATGAGGCATGGGGGAAGACAAGAAAAACAGAGGCTGAATGAGGAAGCCAGTGAACACAGAGGGCAAGTAAAGCTCAACCCTGCTGGCAAAATGTGAGAGAGTATAGACAATGCCTGAGTTACCTAAGTAGGTGGACGTTTGGATGTTTACCATTAACATCTTTTTTTTTTTTTCCCCCAGTGGTCATATTTATTTATTTTTTTTATTTTTTAAATTTTAAAATCTTTAATTCTTACATGCGTTCCCAAACATGAACCCCCTCCCACCTCCCTCCCCACAACATCCCTCTGGGTCATCCCCGTGCACCAGCTCCAAGCATGCTGTATCCTGCATCAGACATAGACTCTTGTCTGTTAACAGTCTAGGGGAAGTTCGGGAATATTAACTCTTTGGTATTTTCAGCTCACCTTGCATGTGAGTTGAACATGCTTTATGGCTGAGAAAAAGCCTTCAAGCCAAAAGAATCATGGTACTCACAGGGAGCAGTCTTTAGTATGCAGATGTGTACTCAAGAAAAATAAAAACTAGAGATATCAAAGATTGAATCGATAGGAAAAAAAAAAAAAAGAAAGTTTTACTGCTAAGCAGAAAACCTCATCTAATATGGAGTTCAGGAAGAATTCTGAAGAGAAGGAACAGGGTGGAAGTGGGATGGGTCTTTTAAACCTCAAAATTCCAGACTGTTTCTGTCCCATATTGGGGAAGCAGAGTCTCTGACTGTGGCTGAGGGGCCAGTTGTACTGGAGTTTGCTCATTATTTAAGCTTGGAGTTAGCTGGAGATGGTCGACTGTGCAGTGTTCACTTTGAGATGGTGGTGTCCAGGTGCTTCTGCTTTGTATGTGAGATCTCCACTGTGCGTGACTCTGCTTTGGGTGGAAACTCCCAGAGTAGGGATTACGGTGCCAGGCAGGTCTGTCCCAGTATCAGCAAACAGTTTTTATTGTTTAGTTGCTAAGTCGTGTCTGACTCTTTTGCAGTGCCATGGAACTGTAGCTTGCCAGGCTCCTCTGTCCATGGGATTCTCCAGGCAAGAATTCTGGAGTAGGTTGTCATTATCCTTCTCTAGGAGATATTGTCAACCCAGGGATTGAACCCACGTCTCCTGCATTCGTAGGTGGTTTCTTTACCACTGAGCCACCAGGGAAGCCCTCATCAGCAAACTGAGAATCAGGTGAGTGCCAGGGAGAAAATAGCACCATTTTCAAGAAGGGCTGTATTAACTTAGACAGCATCTGGGGAATAGGCCACATCCTTCTTGACAGAATTTTCAATTGGTTCTGAAAAAAAATGGTATTCCCATAATTAATCATCATGGGACTTGGAAGTTTCAAGGAAGAAACTAGGTGAGATTTCCTAAGTCTTAATGATGTGATTTCTAGAAATTAAATATTAGTGGTAATGTGAAATCTGTCCATATTGTAGAATTCTGGGATTAAACACAGGTAACTACTTCTGTATGGATATAGGTTTACAAGGTTTGGCATTTAATTTTTTTTTGGTCTACAAATTTAGCAAAGAGAGATTAAGATTAGTGTAAAGATGATGATGGGAAGAAAGAAGATAGCACCAATGAATGTCTAATAGATACATATACACATTAGTAAGAATGTGGGAGAAAGACACATATTTTCTCTTATATATGCAATAACGCTAATTATATAGATTTAGAAATATGCGTTTCCTAAAGACCTAGAGATAAAAATTTAATCCAAGCGTCTCAAATGCCAATCTAAAACTTTTTATATTTATACCACACTACCTGACATTCCAAATAGACCCAGAAACCACAAAAGCTGTACTTCAGATGTTCCATCAGTTTAATTAATTTTGCATTTCTAATAGTTTTGGAATCAGAAGAACCTGTAGGGCCAGTGAGTTGCTGAGCCTGTCAGAAAACAGTTCTGGGTCAGACCTCCATGTGTCCTGGTTGAAAAGTGCAGTTTGTGTAGAATACTTCCATTCAGAGAGAGGGTGTCTCAGATGACCCTATCTTATTGAATAGTCCATCAATTAAATATTATCTGGATCCATGTAGCTGAGACATTCAATAGCAAGGATGAAAGCCCCTTCTCATTTCTAAAATCAAAAAGCATATTTATAATATGAGAGATCATTTTCTTTTGTTTTATTTAAAAAGATAAGACCCAGTGGTCTTGTAAAAACAATATATTTCTTTATATTGCAAAAAGTTTTTATAGTTAAGTAATTTTAGATTAGTTCCTGTGTCTGTTTTTGGAAAAGAAATATAAAGTAAAACTGAAAGAAAACTGAAGCAAATGCAAGTTTCTTTCAAATAAATCTTAAGCAAACTGAAAGAAAAGGGAAAAAATAAATCCAAGTAGGTTATGAATATATTTCAACCTTTAGTGGTGTCTTTTTGGGGAAAATTGCAAGCAAATCCTGACCTCTTTTACAGTAGAGACTTTTTTTTCTCTTTTTTAATGGTATGGGCATAGCAACTCTGAAACTGTAAGATATAGGGTTACACAAATAAGTAAATATGTTGATGTTTTAGAGTTCTCACTATGGGAAAAGGAGCTCCTAAATAAGAAATAGGGGAAAAACAAAAAAGAATTTTGTGAGGGTGGCATGGAATTCAAAGCATTGGTATGGGTTCATGATTTCTAAAATATGTGTATATGTACACTATGTGCATTTATGTGACATGTATGTAGATACCATAGTATATAGTTATGTATGTTAATTATATATGCATATCTCTATATATTACATAACTATAGCTGTGTATGCATAGCTCTAGGTATCAGCTAGGTCTAGAAGCAATAATGCCCCAGCAGTAATCAGTATACCCACAGCCCCACATCTCGCTCTTTAATAGCATCCATCTCCCACTGAAAGGAAGCAAGACTCCTGGACTCCAAGACTTGTAGACTGGGGCAAGATGGATATAAGATGAGGCTGGAATAGCTTATTATGCCAAGAAAATTAGAATGTGCTCAAAAAGTCATGGGCATATCACAAAAACACTGGGCCAGTTTGAAAAACTTCTCCCACCACCCGGCCAAATATAATCTGTGCCCAAAATAATTAATGATAGTAATGAACTGTTAGATAATTTCTGGAAAGTAAGCATTCATGATTCTAAACCAATAGTAAGTAGACAGGTAAATAACTGAGAGAGAAGAACAGGCTTTCCTTACTGCAAAATGCCAAGGGCCAACTGGCAGATATAGACAAGTGCTA
This sequence comes from Capra hircus, assembly GCF_001704415.2. NCBI lineage: Eukaryota > Metazoa > Chordata > Mammalia > Artiodactyla > Bovidae > Capra > Capra hircus. The sequence continues at coordinate 44,421,130 of NC_030816.1, forward strand.
GAGCTGGTTCGGGAAAGCATTAATGTATGCTAAATTGAGAGACAAATGCTTAGGAGGTGTAGGATATTTGTATCATTGTGAGGCATCTTCCCAGAGATTGTTCGGTAACTCAAGAGGAAAAACAGTATGAGAAATGGGATGACACTTTGACAATTTTGTCCAAATTAGCGTCAGCAAAATCCTGTGCACCTCCTATGTAATGCTCCAAGGAGGATATCTCTCACTATTACAACATTGCAGCCCATATGCATCTTAGTCTAAATATGAAGAAATCTCAGACAGACCCCTAATGAGGAACACTCTAAGAAAGGGGAGGGGGAAGCTATATTCCTCAAAAATACCAATGTCATAAAAAACAAGGCTGTGGAAAATGTTCTAGATCAAAGGAAAAGATACAGACATGCCAACTAAAGGCATACCTGATTCTAAATTAGGCAGAAATTTTACTATAAAGAATATTACTGAGTCAACAGAGAAACACTGGAATATGGTTGTAAACTTATATAAACCTTTATTAATGTTAAAGTTTACTAAAGTAGATATCTGTACTGTGGTTATTGTAAGAGGATATCCTTATTCTTAGAAAAGACACACTGAAAAGTTTAGATTAAATGACCATTATGTATGTACTTTTCTCTCAAATGGTTCAAGAAAAAACTATATATAATATATATTAACTTTAATATATAAGTATATACTATATTAATATAGAACATAAATATACATATAATATTTATAATCAGTACTTACATGTTATAAGTTAATATATGTTTATTACATGAGGAGAGAGAGAAAGAGCACATGGCAAATCAAATGGCATAAACTTAACAAGAATTGAGTCTGGGTACAGGGTACCTGAGTATTCTATGTGCCTTCTTATTTTTACCACCTTCCATATATTTGCAACTACTTCAAAATAATTCTTAAAAAATAATCAAAGGTTTTGACTCAAAAAGAAGCAAGTCGGAATCCTGAGTGGTCTTAAGTCAGCTACTTTATTTTCTCTATATCAATGTTCTGTTCCTTGAAACAGAGATAATCGCATCCCTTCCCAATATTATCATGAAATAAAATGAGCTCCTCTTTGAAATGTAGCAAATAGGTGATCAGCAATGACTATCCCTTCCCTCAGAGCCCGAATTTCTCTCCCAGATAGCTATCATCATTAAATCTAGTTTCCACAAGATTGATTAAATTCTCAGGTCTTTTAAATAACTTTTACCTAACAATTTAAATTTAATTTAACCTAATAATGCTTTTAAAATTACACAGTGGTAGAGATTTTAAGTCTAAATTATGGTCTTACTCTGATAGAATAGGAAGTCTTTCAAGTTCAGCTATATTTTGTATTCATGTTGGCATTCCTAGCAGTATAATTATTGGCACTTAATAGATGCTCATTGTGTGTTTGTTGAAGTGAGTTCAATAATCTATGCAGATATAACCAAAATTTGACATAATTATAGGATTGAAAAGATGATATTATTTTCACATTGTAATATCTGCATCTGAATGTCTTCATGATTGAAGAGCCATGTGGCTGGTCTGAGGTGACCTGAATTGACTGAAGTGCCTTCTTTAGTTTCTGCCCTAACCATTCAGATCTATACCACATACCAAGCCATTTTTCTTTCTCCTACAACCCATACTGTTTCTTTCAAAGAGACTCGATGCCAAGCATTTCATGCAGTCTGCAAGTCTCATTCCTTAGAACAGCTTGCTTCTAACATTTTCCTAAACTTTCTTTCTTTTTTTTTTTTCTCGTGAGACAAACAATGTTTAAATTGAAATCAGTCTTTGTTTTTCTATTTCTCATTTTGAGTCCAGGAAATGTTTTTAAATGGAACCAGTGAAGGCAAATATTGATTGAAGTTACATGTGTTTGATAGTTCATTTAACACAGAAGTTCTTAACAAGCATGATTCTGCCCCCAGGAGACATAGGGTAACTTTTGGATACACTTTTGACTGTCAGAACTAGGGTGGTTGTGACGCTGGCATCTAATTGGTAGAAGCCAAAGATGCTGCTGAATATTCTACAGTGCACAGGACAGCTACCAACCAGGAAGAGTTAGCTAGTCCCAAATGTCCATAGTGTTGGAGTTGAGAAATCCTGAGATAAGTGAAAAGATTGCCATTATGACATTTAGCAGATTCAGATTTGATTTTCAAACAGAGATGAAACTTCAAATTACTGGAGTCATACTTGTATTTGTAGACAGTGTAATTACATTTCAGCCTTCCATTTTGCCATTATAACAGGTCCAGCACAGATGCTTACAGAATATCCATACTATCACATGACAGTGATGCTTTTCATTTGTAATAGTTTTCCTAAGCCTTGTCCTACTGTTTTTCAGGGCCATCTAGAGTTTGAAACTCAAATTCATGTGACTTTTTTGAAAATTGTTTTAATTTCTCATTGATTTCCTATATTTCCCACATCTATATAGCATTTGGTGAAAATGTTTTCTCTTTTCTCACCTTAGTATAAAGGTTCTCAACTTAAGATCTATGTTGGAATCACCTAGGGAGGTTTTAAAACTCCTAATGTCTGAGTCTCACCCCAGATATTTTGATTTGCTTGATTTGGGGTGAAGCCTGGATGTTGGTATTTTTAAGAAGTTACTTAGCTGATAATATACAGCCATATTTTAGAAACATCCTTTAGAATAGTCTCTTCAACTTATTGCAAAAATAGTATTTTAAAGTCAACAAAATAAAATAATACATTGTGAACAGACTCTGAGAAATAAGTCCTTAACTACCAGGGTCTGCTCTTGTTCCAGAAAAACTTAATTTTTATTAGCCCTTTCCTCCATCCTGTTAATGAGTGTGGGGATGATCCTACTAGACTGAGCTCCTAAAATAAGCTATAATTTTCTTTGAACCTTAAGTTTTTGTCTCAGTACCTGATTATTTTCTATACACTATTAATATCATGGAGCATATACACCACCTTAGGTTAATTTATAATTCCTAAGCATGTTGTAAATTTTACGGTAAGCACTTATGGACATCATGTCATCCAGTTCTCAGACTATCTCACTGAGGTGGTCATTATTTTCTTCCTTTACAGATGAGAATTATTGTTTAACTTGCAACACCTCTGTTGCCTCTGACTGGATCCAGCTAGATTCTTCATTCCTCTTTTCACTCTTATCTTTCTAGACGTGTTGGAACTAATACATCCAGATGTCCTTTCCACAGAAAGCCCTCATCTGAGATCAAGAGGGCAAGTTACTATGGTCTCTTCTGGAGCTGATCTAAGCTTCCACATGGTTCTTTGTCTCAAGAACTTGTGCATGACCCCTTGAGCTTTCCCTTTGTATGGCCTCTTTCTGATCATCCAGCTTCTATCATTCTTCCAGACTACCAATTTAGCCCATGAGGACATTTGCCCTGGCTCGTGTATCTGAAAGCCCTTTAGACTTGGCTGTTGACCTTTTTTCCAATAAGTAAAGCTAGAATTCATCCCCTAGCTGGTCCTATGAGGGATTGTGATTCTATATAAGGCCATGAAGGCACTCACTAAGGATTCCCTCCACCTACTATCCCAACTTCTTCCCCTGATGGGCACATCATCTGTGTTAGGTTATGTGTGGCTTTTGCAGCTGACCTGGAGAAATTCCACCACAGACAAGATGTTTATTCAGCCAGTCATAGATAGAGCCAACAGTCAGCTTTATGTATCTTTTTCTTTTCTTTTAATCTGGACTTTAAGCAAAAATTTTAAATATTCCTTCATTTATTTGGCTGCACATAGTCTTAGTTGCATCACGAGGGAGCTCTGATATTTCACTGTGGCATGTGACCACTTAGTTGTGGCATGTGGGATCTAGTTCCTAGACCAGTGATCAAACCCAGGCCCCCTGCATTGTGAGCATGGAGTCTTAGTCACTGGACCACCAGGGAAGTCCCAAGTAGGCATTTTAGAAATATATGAGAACTATAACCTGGGTCTCCAGCATTGCAGGAAGATTCTTTACCATCTGAGCCATCAGGGAAGCCCCTCAGAACAAAATGTATTATGTCATAGCCATAGAACTTTTTTTTTTTCCCTGACGAATGGAATGAAAAGATTGCAAAGCTGCAGAGTTACAGAGTAAAGTGAGCAAAGTGTCTTGGAGAAATCTCTCCTGGAGAAACCAGAAGGGTTTTCTCTACTGTTCAAACTTGATAGCACTATGGAATGGGCAGCGCAAACAGGCAGTCCAGTTCACCCTCAACTTTGTGGCTCCTTTTCAGTGGTTCTTTAGTAGTTCCAGAAATTGTCTTAAGTGGCTCTGTGGAAACATGGGGATCTGTGGGCAACTCTAGGAAGGGAGTTTGTGTAGGAACCTTGTCAGCCAGGTCCACGGAATCTCAGGGGAGATACGGTGACCCTCCTGAGCTATGCTAGCAACTACCTTGCCTTCAAGACACTTTGAAAAGTCCTACTGTAGAATCGGTCACTATTCCTTCACTGAACATCAAAAGAAGCAGTTGGGTGGTGTGTAGAAGCCATGCTTTATGGAAAAGAGGTAATTTAAACATTAGGTTCATCTCCAGAGTGGCAAGTTGTTTTCACTGATATTGGGACATATGCTTGTGGAATAGAATGGCTAGGGGTGATGGCTGGGAATATACCTAGTGTTTAATTTCTTCTATAAAATTTAAATATATTGAATATATGTGAATTAGATATCACACATGCATGCATTTATAACTATGTAGAGGAATAAGTCTTGCTCCCCAAGATGGAACCATTTTTTAAACTGAATTTTTAAGAAATGTCTTTTCCTCTAAATATGCTGGGTAGCCATTTTGACACATAAATAGTAGCAAAGTTTCTTGTTTTAGCTCTCTTGGGAGTACTGCATAAGATGAGATTTGGCTTTTGTGCTTAGGTAGGCTAATTAGATGAAGAAATAAGTAAAAAGTAAAAACCCACTGACACATCCATGTGTGAGCAGGGGGTGTGGGTCAGGGCTGATGCATGTGATCGGAGCCATCTGCTTGCTTCCTGCCATACAGGTCAGTTCATTTTGATAGCCTTTGACTTGCAGGTCTGTAGGTAACTTTCATCAACAAAACCTACATTTCAGAGTTCAGATTAAATAAATTATGCACTATTTAAAAAAATTGTCAATGCAGATTAAAATGGGAAAATAGAATTTTTTACCTTTGGCTATAACTTTATTCTCTCTTATTTGTATTATGCTTCAATTCTACCTTTTTGAAAATAAGCTTTATTCCCATTTTCAATGTTTTTAATGGCTTATATATTTGTATGCAAACTATTTGAATAATACCTTGCTGTAAAACTGCTATAAATTCAAACAAAAAAGAGCAACAGCAGCCCCAATTCTTCCTTTCTTTTGAACCTCTGCTCCAGAATTTTGCAGTGCAGAGAGGTCATGACATCTAGAAAATGTTTTATCATTCTTCACTCCAAAGGATAAGGAGAAAGAATACAAGGTGGAAAAAAACAGAATTTCAAGAAGGGCGATAGAGCTAGAAGAGGTCTGGGAGGGCAGAATGTCTTGGAATCTTTTCAGAAACCTGTTCCAGCTCCTTCCTGAGAGCAGTTACTGTCCCTGCACATATGTGAGTACACAGGGCTGCAGAGAAATGGCAGGACAGGGAAGACATATAATTATGCTACAGACACAGACTTATAAAGGGACTTCTTTAAACTGTTCCTTGGGGTTTGATTAATTATTGGCTTATTGCTAGAGACAGTATAGTGACCAGAACTGGGATTTTTAATGGAGAAAATGAAAGAACAGTTGGGCAGTTCTTAGTAGGGGAGAAACGATGCGCTAAAGATGTAAATGTTTTGGATTTGTCCCCTTCCTCTCAACTCCCAGCTCCAGGAGACCTTGAGGTTTCCTTGGCTGCTGTAGTTTGCAATGAGACATTCAGTGCTCAGATGAGAATGCTAATCCCATTTGTTACATTCCATTTTAAAGCTATTTGGGGCAGCTAGATTACCAGACAGTAATCATGCATAGTTTACCACCATGCGGTTTTAATAACCCAGGCATTTGTGTTTATGAGTTTAGTGTGGATTAGACTATATTTCAGCTGAATATTAATGGATTTAATCAATCCTTTCTTAATTCATGAATTTTTTTACACTTGTAAGTCACATTTAGGCTTTGACTTTTGTCCAAGACACTTTAGAAAAACCCAACTGAGAAGAATAATTTTATTATATCATCATCAGCGTCATTGTCGCGTGTTCTCATTTAATTTATCATAAGCATGGATATTACTCTATTGTTCTGGCTGCTGTGTGAGCGTCTACAGATGCTTTATTTTTTATGTCCCCTAGATCATGAACAGAGGCCTCATTTATACTTCTGGTCAGGCTTCAAATAAATATGAAATATTGGCCTAAAGCAAGAAATCTTTTACTATCGCAGAAGGAAAAAATACAAACACCCTCTGCTGATAGAAAGTGGACACACATATACATTCACACCCATTCATGTAGGCATACATGTCAGAAAACATCACACAGAATGAGCAAACCAGAAATTATATAAGAAACATTGTTAACTTAGTTTCTATTACCTTGTTCAAAGGGATGCCACAAATTCTGAATGAGACTCATTCAGTGCCAAAAATCTGCACCAGGTTTTAGGCGTAGAAAGTGTAATCAAGCATGGATTCTAGCTCTGTACACCTCTGTAAAACCACGGTGTCAGTAAGACTATGCTCCTTGTGGGGCTCTAAAGGAGGATATGTTTCCTTGACTTTTTTTTTAACTCCTAAGGGAATCCTGCATGCCTTGGCTCATGACTACTTCCTTATCTTCAAAGGCAATTGGATCTGCTATCCCAAACTCCCATAGTAGAGGCAAACTATTATGTGCAGGATGGATAGACAACAAGGTCACACAGGTAACTAAATTCAATATTCTGTGACAAACTATAATGGAAAAGAATATGAAAATATATTTATACATGTATAATGGAGTCATAGAAGAAATCATTAATAATACAACATAGTAAATCAACTATACTTTAATAAAGTAAAAAACAAACAAACCAAAAAAGCCAATCATAGCATCTTCAAATCTCATCCTCCTACTCTTTTTCTATCACTACCACTTTTTCCCTAACTCTGACCCTTCTTCCTCCTCTTATAAGGACCGTTGAATTAATTAATTACATCAGTCTCACATGGATAATCCAAGGTAATCTCTCCATATCAATATCCTTAATTTAACCACATCTTCAAAGGTTTTTTTTTTTTTCTTTCTATGTAAGGCAACATAGTCACAAGTTTCACAGACTAAGATATGGCCATCTCTAGGGGCCATGGTTCTATGTATGACACCTATAAAATTAATGGTGCTTGTATTTTCTCCCTTCTATTTCAGGTCCTTATTTTTAATTGCAGAAAGTTTTCTTTTTTGTGCACTTGTCCAACACATAAACTTTAAGGATAAAATCTTTGTCATTTCCATATTTTCTTTAAATCTGCTTCACAAATTGATAATTATATATTTTATCAGTGTATTCTGGTGGTTCAGACAGTAAAAAATCTGCCTATAAGGTAGAAAAGTTGGTTTAATCCCTGGGTGGGGAAGATCACCTCGAGAAGGGATTGGCAGTCCACTCCAGTATTCTTGCCTGTAAAATCTTATGAACAGAGAAGCCTGGCAGGCTACAGTCTAGGAGGCGTTAAGAGTCGGACATGACTGAGCATATGCTCTATCTGGTACCAGAAGCACACAGGATGAGCTCTCCATGGCTGTCAGTTTTGACTCCCTGCTTGGAATCAGCTTCTCCTGCGACAATTGACAACCTCTCTCTTTGATTTCTTGCTTTCTTTAATCCTCATTGGCAGGAAGAAACAAGGTGCTTGGAGCTTGTTCTGAAGAATTTCAATATTGCACGGTAGCAGATATGGTATTATTGATTCTCTCCTCCTTGCTCCCCTGACCATACTATCTGCAGCATTCAAAGGAGAGTGGAGAGTTACTGAGCGCTTAATATTTCCATTCACTGTACAGCACACTTCAATAGTATGAACCCACTGAATCCCTACAACCTTCTGTGAGGTAAGCACTGTGGTTGTCTTCCTTTTGTAGATAAGCCAGTAGTCACATATGGATATGAGAGTTGGACTATAAAGAAAGTTGAGCACCAAAGAATTGATGCTTTTGAACTGTGGTGTTGGAGAAGACTCTTGAGAGTCCCTTGGACTGCAAGGAGATCCAACCAGTCCATCCTAAAGGAAATCAGTCCTGAATATTCATTGGAAGAATTGATGCTGAAGCTGAAACTCCAATACTTTGGCCACCTGATGTGAAGAACTGACTCATTTGAGAAGACCCTGATACTGTGAAAGATTGAAGGTGGGAGGAGAAGGGGATGACAGAGGATGAGATGGTTGGATGGCATCACTAACTCAATGGACATGAGTTTGAATAAACTCCGGGAGTTGGTAATGGACAGGGAGGCCTGGTGTGCTGCAGTCCATTGGGTTGCTAAGAGTCGTGCATGACTGAGTGACTGAACTGAACTGACTGAAATTTAAATAATCTCTCTCTAAGGACTATGTCTGCACTGCTATATTCTACAGCCTCCTTATTTTAGAATGTTATCATTTAATCAGTTTATGCCATTTTTAGTCATTTTATTTTATAAAGTAAACAGCAAGAAAGCATATCCATGGACAAAACTCTATTTGGAGCAATAGCCAACAACTTTAATACTGGGCAAAAAATAGAACTTGCCACTGTTTGCCAACATTCCACTATTAGGTGGTATTTTCCTTGTTTTCTTGACTCTTTTTCTTTAAATTCTGCTTATAGTTCACAGAGATAGTGTGAAGATATTCAATTTTTAGTACTGATAAAGAATAAGAAGACAAGCAAATATATTAACCTTAAAATGAACTTATCCTTTTCTTAGCTATGATTATGGTCTTTGGTTTCCCTTTCACAAACCATTTTGCTCACTATCATCTCTTTTGGGCACTTTCTTTCGAAGGAGGCAGAGGAGCATCTCTTTTGCTCACATTTCATAAGGAATGACCTTAAATACAGACTCAGTTGGCAATTCCTTTGTGTAGCAAATGGAATGGAAGTTAGAATGCTAGGTATTACATCAACTAAGTATAAAACCACTTTAAAGAGAATTTAAATAAGAGATTGGGAGACTACCAAAATTTGGGATGGGAAAAAAAAAAGAGAAAACTTGGCAAAACCACACACTGCTTTAGACATTCAGTATTTGTGAGTTCTGAGGGATTTGCTGATGGTGTAAAAATTTTCTTAACATTAAATATATTGAACTTATTTGAATATAAACAAATTGAAATGAGTATTAAATAAGAATAAATACACAGATCATGTAAGGGGAGAAGCCATCTGCTAATTTAAGATACAGGTGAAGAAAGAGAAGAAAGAAACATTTCCAGTTATTTTTTATAGGCATATGCAAATGAGTGACAGAAACTAGTGGTTCATGCCAAGAGGAGTGAAATGAGCCAAAGAATTGTCTTGGTATGAAATTTTCTTCACATTTTTTATCCACAAGTGGATTTGGTGACATCAAAGATGACAAGTATGAAAAATGAAAGTAAGGAGTGCTTTATCTTTGCTATGTTTGTGAAATGCAAAAGAAATTATAAAAATAGATCCATACTTTTAATTTAAAAAATCTTAAATTTTAATATAAGAAAACGGAAATGTTAAAATGAAAACTTTAGGGTATTGATCTACCACATATATATATTTGGAATGAGAAATGTCAACTGGAAGATAATTATACATCATTACTCACATATTAATTTGTGACTAGAAAGTATAGAAGCAAAAAGAAGATTATTTGGAAAAAAAAATAGATACTAAAGAAATAGATGAGTCCACTGGCACAGCTGAAGACTTCAACACTCTTCCTCATAGACAGATTCAGCAGGCAGATCAGTAGGACATGAATGAGCTCAACCAACACAGTACTTCATACAACTGCAGAAGAATAATCATTCTTCTCAAGCTCACATGGAATATTCACCAAGATAGAGTACATCCTGGGCCATAAAATACATCTTAATAAATTCAAAAGAATGAAACCAGATCACTTTCTAACACCGCACACAAAAATAAACTCAAAATGGATTAAAGATCTAAATGTAAGATCAGAAACTATAAAACTCCTAGAGGAGAACATAGGCAAAACACTCTCTGACATAAATCACAGCAGGATCCTCTATGATTCACCTCCCAGAATTCTGGAAATAAAAGCAAAAATAAACAAATGGGATCTAATTAAAATTAAAAGCTTCTGCACAACAAAGGAAAATATAAGCAAGGTGAAAAGACAGCCTTCTGAATGGAAGAAAATAATAGCAAATGAAGCAACTGACAAACAACTAATCTCAAAAATATACAAGCAACTTCTGCAGCTCAATTCCAGAAAAATAAACGACCCAATCAAAAAATGGGCCAAAGAACTAAATAGACATTTCTCCAAAGAAGACATACGGATGGCTAACAAACACATGAAAAGATGCTCAACATCACTCATTATTAGAGAAATGCAAATCAAAACCACAATGAGGTACCACTTCACACCAGTCAGAATGGCTGTGATCCAAAAATCTGCAAGCAATAAATGCTGGAGAGGGTGTGGAGAAAAGGGAACCCTCCTACACTGTTGGTGGGAATGCAAACTAGTACAGCCACTATGGAGAACAGTGTGGAGATTCCTTAAAAAATTGCAAATAGAACTACCTTATGACCCAGCAATCCCACTTCTGGGCATACACACCGAGGAAACCAGAATTGAAAGAGACACATGTACCCCAATGTTCATCGCAGCACTGTTTATAATAGCCAGGACATGGAAACAACCTAGATGTCCATCAGCAGATGAATGGATAAGAAAGCTGTGGTACATATACACAATGGAGTATTACTCAGCCGTTAAAAAGAATTCATTTGAATCAGTTCTGATGAGATGGATGAAACTGGAGCCGATTATACAGAGTGAAGTAATCCAGAAAGAAAAACACCAATACAGTATACTAACACATATATATGGAATTTAGGAAGATGGCAATGATGACCCTGTGTGCAAGACAGGAAAAAAGACACAGATGTGTATAACAGACTTTTGGACTCAGAGGGAGAGGGAGAGGGTGGGATGATTTGGGAGAATGGCATTGAAACATGTATACTATCATGTAAGAATTGAAACGCCAGTCTATGTCTGACGCAGGATACAGCATGCTTGGGGCTGGTGCATGGGGATGACCCAGAGAGATGTTATGGGGAGGGAGGTGGGAGGGGGGTTCATGTTTGGGAATGCATGTAAGAATTAAAGATTTTAAAATTAAAAAAATAAAAAACTAAAAAAAAAAAAACAAAAACAAAAAAGAAAAAGAAAAAAAGAACAGAAATCATAGTGTCTTTTCTCAGACCACAATGGGATTAAACTAGAAATCAATAATAGAAAGGTAACTGGAAAATATCAAAATACATCAAAAAACACATTACTAAATACCACATAGGACAAAGAAGAAATCTCAGAATATGGTGGGAGAAATGGCAGAGTAGGAGGATTTTGGACTCACTTTCTCCAATGGACATACCAAAGTTGCAACTATCCAAAAAGAAACTATCTCTGAGAATGACCTGAAGACTAGCAGACAAGATTTTCCACAACTAAAGATAGAAAGGAGAATCCACACTGAGATGGGCAGGAGGGGCAGGGATGCAATCTGGCCAGGACCCACACCCCTGGAGCAGCAATCTAAAGGCAGAAAAGATACCACAACCCTGGAAGTTTCTCCTGAAGAGTGAGAGCTCTGAAACCCATATCAATCATCCCAGCCCTGGGAAATTGCATCAGAAAGATAAAGCCACATAATATCTGGCTTTCAAAACCAGTGGGACTTATGTCTGTGAGTGTTGGAGGTCTTTATATTACCTGGACTTAGCTCTGAAAAAAAGGTGTACACAAAAACTCACTTGCTTTCAGTTCTAGCAGAAAGATTTACTGATATTTGAAGTGTGTGGCTGAAAGGCAGAGAACTGTCAGAGCTTTTTCTAGTTATGGAGAATCTAGTGGGTGCTAGCTTTCTGTTTGTTCGTGGCTCACCCTCTACTACCCTGGTACTAGCAGGTACAATTTCTAACTCTTCATCTCTAACCTATTAGCATCACTTGCCCCATCCTGCATTCACAGGCAGACCCAATACTCTAAGTACATGGCCCTCTCTGCCAGACTTGGCAATAGCCCTTAGCCAGCAACAGAATCCCCTAAAGTAGTCCCTAGGCACATCAGACCTGGTGGATCCCCTTGGCTGGCACCAGAGCCCTTTGACATGGCCACTGCCTCACCACTTCCAGTGGATGCCCTTCGTTGGCACAGAGAACCTCCAAAGCAACCCCTCACCACACCAATTCCAGCAGAAATCCTCAGCCACCACTGGAGCACTTTGATTTTCTGCCCCCAAAGACCCAGTGGTTGCCTTCAGCCAGACTTGCATTCTTCCAAAGAGAGTTCCACCCAGGGGCTAGCCCTATATACCATAGTTCCTGTAGTAATCACAACCAGACCCATGGCCAGCTGCATCAGGGGCCAACTTTACCAGCAAGCACAGTCCAGTCAGAACAGGAGGACATACACAGCTCACACGGGGGACAATCTTGGAGCACCTGGCTCTGGTGACTGAGGCAGACCACACTACTGGGCCACAGAAGACACAGTCTACACAAAGCCTCTCCTTCAAGATCAGGAGACATACTTGATATACCTAACACACAGAGCAGACACAGAAAGTTAGACAAAATGAACACAAAGAAGGTAAGCAAAAAAGACCAAGAAATAGGTCTTAAATAAAAGGATGAGACAAAACCTCAGGAAAAGTACTAAATGGAACAGAGATGAACAACTGTCCAGATAAAGAGTTCAAAGTATTTGTCTCAAAGATACATAATGAACTCAGGAGGAGAATGGAGTCAACACAATGAGAACTTCAACAAAGAGATGGAAACTAGATAAAAAGTGCTCACCAGAGGTGAAAAATATAATAATGCAAGTGACAAATACACTGGAGGGAACCTATAGCAGAAGCAAGAATCAACGAACTGTGAAAATCATCCAATCAGAATAGCTAAAAGAGCAAGGAAACAAGAGGAATGAGGATCGTTTAAAGAATGTGTAGGTCAACATCGAGCTTGTTCATATTTGCATTATTGGGTCCCAGAAGCAGGAAAGAGAGAGAATGTGACAGAGAGCATATTTGAAGAACTATTGGCTGAAAACTTTTCTAACTTGGTGAAGAAAACAGACATCTGAGTCCAGGAAGCACCAGGAGTCCCAAACAAGGTGAAACGAAAGAGACTTACACTAAGACACATTATATTAAAGTGTCAAAAGTTAAGGACACCTTGAAAATGAAAGTCACTCAGTCATGTCCAACTCTTAGCGACCACATGGGCTATACAGTTCATGGAATTCTCCAGGAGTGGGTATTCTACTGGAGTGGGTAGCCGTTCCCTTCTCCAGGGGATCTTCCCAACCCAGGGATCAAACCCAGGTTTCCTGCTTTGGGGGCAGATTCTTTATCAGCTGAGCCACCTACAGAGAGAATGTCAAATGCAGCGGGAGACAGCTGGTTACATATAAGAGAACTCTCTTTCATGGCTGGTAGAAAAGCAAAATTGTACCACCACTTTGGGAAAAGATTTCTTACAAAACTAAATATACTTTTACAATATGATCCAGGAATGACACTCCTTATTATTTACCTAAAGAGGTTAAAAATCTAGGTCCATACCAAAAAACTGCACACAGATATTTATAGCCAGTTTATTCTTAATTGACAAAATTTGCAAGCAACTGATATGTCCTTCAGTAAGTGAACTGATAAATAATCTGTGGAAAATTATTCAGCACTAAAAAGATGCTACCTATCAAGGCATGAAAAGACCTGAAAGAAGCTTGAATGCATGTTACTAAGTGAAAACAGTCAGTTTAAAAAGACTACATATTTTATGATCTCAACCATATTCTGGAAAAGGAAAACTATGGCTATGTTAAAAAAAAATAGTTATTGCTTGAGGTTGATGGGTGGAGGAAGGGTGAACAGTAAAGCTTGGAGGATTTTTAGAGCAGTGAAAATACCTTGCATGACACCATAATGATGAATACCTGTCATTATTCATTTCTTCAAACCCACTCACTGTATGATATTAAGAGTGAAACATGGTGTAAACTATGGTCTTTGGGTAATTATGATGTGTCAGTGTACGCTTAACAAACGCACTACTGCGGTGAGAGATGTTGATAGTGGGGCAGGTTATGCATGTGCAGGGCAGGGGCTATGTGGGAAATCTCTGTATCTTCCTCTCAGTTTTGCTGTAAACCTAAAACTGATCTAAAAAAAGTAAGTCTTGGTAAGATAAAACAGATAGTGTATTTTGATGCAAATTGCATTATTTTTCCTCTCTGAGACTGTGAATGAGAGTTCAAAGAAGTGTACATTTAGGAATTAAAAGCAACCCTAATAACCTCTGGCATGGGTGTGGGAAAAAAAAATCATACTGTTTCTTGTGTAGGAGAAATCAGCCTCCTGGCTTAAGCCTGAGTTTCCAGCTTTGTGTAAGAAATTGATGAGAAAGACATTTATAGAATCTTCTACAAGGTTTAGGTAAAGTTGAATGCTTAAATGTTCAGACAAAAATGTTACATAGCTTATGAGGGAATTGTAATAAGTCACTCACAGGAATTCTATTGCTATCATCTTTTGATTAACACTTACCACAAACTGATTGCATCTGATTTCCTACAAGGTGTGAAAGAAATACTAAGGTATTAAAGAAACAATTGGAAGTCTTAATACAGAGATTGATTAGATGAGCTGTTTTTGTTTGTTTGGTAAGTTGAATTGCATTCATTTTTTAGGAAATAAATTATTCTAATTTAATATGTTCTTACATATCTAGGACAGCTAAGTATTTTTCAAAATTAATAACTAGAGATGAACAAGTTTATTTCCAAATCACTTCCAATTTCATATATATTATATTTTAATGACAGAACTGAAGATAAAATGATTATTTTAGCAACTGAAAGATAAATATTTAAAATATTTCTTTTAATATGCAGATTTTTTCAACTATAAGGTAATTATTAAAAATATTGATTAGTCTAGTCATTAGCCTGTTTAAAATGTGTATACATATATATATATACATATATATATACATATATATATTTACATAAGAACGTATTGCAATGTCACTAATGACCTGAAGAGGTAAAATGGGGGTAAGTTATATTTCTTTCTTTACCTCTGCTGCTATGCTTCTCTTATTGTCATTGAAGCATTCATAACATGAAAGGGTATTTCCTAAGTTAAGACCACCACATTTTGGCTACTGAAACTTCATTTTATTTATTTATTAATTTTATTTATTTATTTATTTATTTATGTTTAGTTTTTTTTTTAAATTTTTTATTTTTACTTTATTTTACTTTATAATACTGTATTGGTTTTGCCATACATTGACATGAATCCACCACGGGTGTACATGCGTTCCCAAACATGAACCCCCTCCCACCTCCCTCCCCATAACATCTCTCTGGGTCATCCCCATGCACCAGCCCCAAGCATGCTGTATCCTGCATCGGACATAGACTGGCGATTCGATTCTTACATGATAGTATACATGTTAGAATGCCATTCTCCCAAATAATTCCACCCTCTCCCTCTCCCTCTGAGTTCAAAAGTCTGCTCTACACATCTGTGTCTGTTTTGCTGTCTTGCATACAGGGTCATCATTGCCATCTTTCTAAATTCCATATATATGTGTTAGTATACTGTATTGGTGTTTTTCTTTCTGGCTTACTTCACTCTGTATAATCGGCTCCAGTTTCTTCCATCTCATCAGAACTGATTCAAATGTATTCTTTTTAATGGCTGAGTAATACTCCATTGTGTATATGTACCACAGCTTTCTTATCCATTCATCTGCTGATGGACATCTAGGTTGTTTCCATGTCCTGGCTATTATAAACAGTGCTGCAATGAACATTGGGGTACATGTGTCTCTTTCAATTCTGGTTTCCTCGGTGTGTATGCCCAGCAGTGGGATTGCTGGGTCATAAGGCAGTTCTATTTGCAATTTTTTAAGGAATCTCCACACTGTTCTCCATAGTGGCTGTACTAGTTTGCATTCCCACCAACAGTGTAGGAGGGTTCCCTTTTCTCCACACCCTCTCCAGCATTTATTGCTTGCAGATTTTTGGATCGCAAATCCACACACATATGGACAACTTATCTTTGACAAAGAAGGCAAGAATATACAATGGAGTAAAGACAATCCTTTAACAAGTGGTGCTGGGAAAACTGGTCAACCACTTGTAAAAGAATGAGACTAGATCACTTTCTAACACCGCACACAGAAATAAACTCAAAATGGATTAAAGATCTAAATGTAAGACCAGAAACTATAAAACTCCCAGAGGAGAACATAGGCAAAACACTCTCTGACATAAATCACAGCAGGATCCTCTATGATCCACCTCCCAGAATTCTGGAAATAAAAGCAAAAATAAACAAATGGGATCTAATAAAAATTAAAAGCTTCTGCACAACAAAGGAAAATATAAGCAAGGTGAAAAGACAGCCTTCTGAATGGAAGAAAATAATAGCTAATGAAGCAACTGACAAACAACTAATCTCAAAAATATATAAGCAACTTATGCAGCTCAATTCCAGAAAAATAAACGACCCAATCAAAAAATGGGCCAAAGAACTAAATAGACATTTCTCCAATGAAACTTTATTTTAAAGTACAGAAGAGATTCATTTAAAATTTGTCCTTAGAATATTATTAATTATTTAAAATAATTATTATATAAAAAGTGCTGGACAGGGTGAATGGAAATTATGGCACAAGTAACATGCAGCATCTAGATAAAGGCATTGATTTCTCCTTATAACTGTGGGCACAGAGGTTTGAATTTTGGCTCTGAAATTTGCTAGTCATGCAACACTGCATTATCTGTTCAAACTCTCTGACTCTACTGTTGTCCTCTGTATATTCCTCATGAAATAACATTGCATCGTATAACACTGTTGAGAGGTTTTAATTAGATAATGCCTGTTGAATATTTATTCTTGTATCTTGTACCTAGTAGGTAATCAAATAATGTTATTCCTGCCCTTAGAAGCAGAAGCATTCTTCTTTCCACATCTATTCTTTATTGGTGAAATTGTCCTTGTTTGATAAACAATTTGGTGCTGATAACTTTTTAAAAAAAATGAAAAGGGACATGATATTTTGACTGTCTTAAATTGTGCAAGTCCATATTCCCTGAGACAGTGATGAATTTCTGATTTCAGAATTCTGTTTTCACTACAGGTTAGAACTGGAACATTGATATATTAAATTGGATTTTCTTTATTTAATCTTTTCGTCGGCAGCAGCAAAATATGCTTGAATTTCCCTGTTGAGAATAATGTACACTTGCTCTGCTATTTACTTGCCTAGGAAAGACATTAAAGTACTTTTGCTTAGCAAATGTTATATTGTTGGATTAGAGGCAACCCTACAGATACACTGTAAAGTATAATTTAATATCAGAATGCAATAATACCTACTCCAGTTCACCACCATGTGGCTGTTTCTACACAAAGCCTCTTAATATGTATTGCAAACTGGCAGTCCTTACTAATGAGTCAGACATGCCTGAGCAACTGAACAACAGCTAATGGTCATACACCATAGACTCAGCACCCATGACAAGTGACTCGCGTCTACTCTCAGTGAAGGTGCCTTCATTTTAGAACTTCAAATCCAAATTTCTGTTGGAAGGTACTTAACTGAGGACAATTCCTGGCAATTTTCAATCTCTAGTTCAATAAACTCTGATAATGTATCCATGGGTGTCCCAGGTAGCTCAGTGGTAAAGAGTCTAGCCTGCCAATGCTGGAGATGCAGGTTCCATCCCTGGTTTGGGATGATCTCCTGGAGAGGGAAATGGCAACCCATTTCAGTATTCCTGCCTGGAAAATCTCATGGACAAAGGAGCCTGGTGGGCTGTAGTCCATGGGGTCTCAAACAGTCAGACATGACTTAGCAACTAAACAACATGTCCATATGGCAATACTCAACTCAAAAGTTTGAATACACATTCTTTAAAAGTATTCTAGGGTACTTCATACATATATATACTATCTATAGTATTTGTAATGCATATGTATACAATCTACTATATATATTATGCATATATTATGTAGAAATAGGCTTTATCATGTCATGGCATGTCCTCTGGTCAACAAATTACAAATGCTTTCCTATTGCCACTTAATTTCCATAGAAAACCAGGTGGCAAAAGGTTTGACAAACATTTTAAATTAACATATATACATTTCCAAGGACAATAAGAGTTTGGAGGAAAACTGAAAACCTTAATCCCCAAAATGCTCTGGTGGAAAATCTTGGGAAACTTGAATGATGAGAATGTGAGAAGAGACCAAACTCTTCACATAGTGTTTAAACTTCTGTGTCTCTATTACCATCAGAGCATAGATTCTTTTCCTTTGTTTCTGGGCAGAAAACAATAAATTCTAGCTTTGTGAGAGATTGGAGCAGAAGGTATTAAGAACTTCAGCTATGGAATCATAATACCTGGCTTTGAATCTAGTTCTGCCACTGCATCGGGGTATATATTTGAATCTGAGCATAATTTAAGCTCTTTAAATCTCAACTTTTTTGACTGTGAATTGGCACAATAAGGCCCACATTTCAGGACTGTTCCACACACTAGATGAAATAAAGTGAAGAAAGTACATGCTATACAGTAAATGCTTTCAATAATGATTGCTGTCATGATTATTACATTGGGTGATAGAATGAGTCATAGCGAAATAATAAAACGGGGCTTCCTAGTGCTCAGTGGGTAAAGAATCCTCCTGCAATTCAGGAGACTCGGGTTTGATCCCTGGGTTGAGAAGTTCCCCTGGAGGAGGGCATGGTAACCCACTCCAGTATTCTTGCCTGGAAAACCTATGGAGAGAGGAGCCTGCCAGATTTCAGTCCTTAGGGTCGCAAAGAGTCAGACATGACTGAAGTGACTCAGCATGCACAAAATAATAAAATACTGTATAAAACTGTGTGCTTTGGTTCAAACCTATATAAGAAAGGAAGGCCAACACTTTGTTATCCCCTGAGATATCATTCCCTTTCTTTCATCAATCCCAGTTAATTCTATTCTCCTTCTGAAATGGAATTAAATAATAGTATTTTCCATACTTCCGCCATGTAGACCTGTCATTTGAAAAAAAAAAGGTAAGTAAAGAGAGAAGCTTCCAGAAAAAGCTAAATTTTTAATATATCTGTTAAACATTAAAATTTTTTTATTTCAAGTCTGTTTTTTAAAAATCCAGCTGTTCATTGCATTATCTCTTTGCGGTAGAAAACAACACTGTCCTCCATGAATGGCTTTTTTCATTCGCTATGTAAGTAATTACATGTGTGAATGTATGAACGTGAATGTAATTACATGCATGAATGTAGAACCTGCATTTTACTCCTAGTCTACAGTCTAGCTAACAGAGGATCTCCCTAACATCCATCACTGAGGAAGGATAAATCCAGCCACAAAGAAAATAATCCCACATCCATATGCATGTATCTGTTCCTTTCTGAAACAGAAGCTTACTTTACCCAAACTGCCCTTGAGACTCGCTCGTTCAGAACTTGGTATGAGTTCTTTCCTCCTTGGAATTAATCCAAAAAATCTAGTTATAAAAAATTCCAGAAGGCCTTAAAAATTAATAACAGTATATCTATAGCGTTTCCCTCTGTGTTTGATTGACTATTTTCTCCAGTCATTTTGGGGTTTTTAAAAGCACTTTTATTACTAAATAGTAATAATTCCTACATTAGATGTCCATCTCCAAAATGTTTCCCATAAATTTCCAGTGTTAACTATCCCAATAGCACTTTTACGAACCAGGTTTAGGATGGAAATACTAAGGCTATGATTTCCTTTTACTTCCTATTATCCCAAACTGAGTAGAAATACAAGCATTTCTTTTAAAGATTTTAACTTTTCCCCACAGACTGAAGATCTACATAGGCAACTTTAAAATGGGAAGATAAGTTAGAGCAGGGTGGGTGGGGTAAAGGAGGAAGACAGGTGAGGCCTGGTCCAGTGTTACATAAAGAGAGAAAACAGGACTTCCCTTATGGTTTAACGGTTAAGAATACGCCTGCCAATGCAGGGGACGTGGGTTTGACCCCTGGTCTGGGCAGATCCCACATGACATAGAGCAACTTAGCCCATGCACCACAGCTATTGAAGCCTGTGCTCTAGTGTATGTGAGTCACAACTACTGAGTGGGCACACCTAGAGTCTCAGCACTGCAACAACGAGTAGCCCCCACTCACTACAACTAGAGAAAGCCTATGGATAGCAGTGAAGACCAGTGCAGCCAAAAATTAAATAAGTAAATTAAAAAAAAAATTTAAAGGGAGAAATCAGACACTTTAATTTTTTCTGTTAAGAGGAAACATTGATATTCTATTACCTGGCACTTCTATTGTCCTGGAATCTCTACTAACCAGCTACTGGATGAATCTAGACAGGTAGAAACCGGTTTCCTAAAATCCATCACTTTAGAGGAAGGCTCTGTTGTAGTTCTTCAGCCAGCTGCCTGGTCCCAGAATGAGGGCCAATTCCAGATGTAGATTTGAAGCACATGACTTCTTCAGAGTCTGGTCCTAAAAGTTTTAACTGGGATCTTACCAGTTATGACCACCCCCCTTTAAAATTCTTGAGAAAGTTGTTTCTACAGTTCTCTAGATTAAAGCAGCCCATGTAAGTTTGACAACTTACCTGACTTGCCATTTGTATTCCATTACAGTGAGTTGAGCCTCTACTAAAATATACTCTTTTTAACTTTTAAAGCAAAGAGTAGTGACTGCAGCACATACAATTCTGAAATGACACAAAGCTGTAATAATAAAAGTAATGCTTTACTTATAATTTTTGAATCACATTTTTATATACTTCTATTAAACATTTTTCTCTATTTTTAATACCTAAGTCCATCTTCACATTGCATCAAGAATCTAGCTCATAATGATCATTCTTATCAGCATTTTGCTAATATATCATTTTGTTTCAGATGACTATATAGAATATATATGTTATACATATAATTTATAATTTGTTTCTCTTGTGAATTTTCAAGCAACTTGCCTCAGCACTTTTTTCTATGTGGATCATCTTAGCCTTATACAAGCTGATTTAATTTCAATTTTTCTTTCTCAAATAAGTCATGTACCTTCAGAATCATAGCATTACAGAATGGAAGTGAATTTAGTTGTCATCTAGTTCAGTGAACTATTTTGGGGAGAAAAGAGAGTGGAAGTGAGGGTATAAATTCTAAATCAATGACAAGATATACCTGCCTATTGGGATTTCCATAAATATGGATGTCAAAAAATTGTTAAACTATTTGATTACTTATTTTTACCTAGTTGAGTAAGTTAGCCCTAGATTCAGTGGAAATCAGTACATAAGATGATTAAGATCAGCACCTGATATATAGCCATTAATGAATATGTACTGTAAGGTATAAAAAAATAGTATGCGTATCACCTTATCCTCAAGGAAAGCAATCAAACAAACAAAAAGAAAACTTTTGCATTTCAAGCCATTAGAGAAAGAGCTGGCTTATATACTCATAGCAAATAGAGCAATACTAGAAAGGGAAAATCTAAGTGGAACATAATGTCATGGAAGAAGGAAGATATAAACTGTTTTTTTTATGGACTGGAAAATTTTGGTAGATAAGTGGGTGAGAGGAAGTAATTTTTATAGCCAAGTGAGTGAAATAGGTTTTATATATGCCATGTATTGTACATCATATGCAGCTGGTAGTAAAAGTGCGTACATGTGTGCACGCTCAGTTGTGTCCAACTCTTTGCTACCCCATGGGCTCTAGCCATGAGGCTCATCTGTCCATGGAACTTTACAGGCAAGATTACTGGAGTGGGTTGCCATTTCCTCCTCCTGAGGATTTTCCTGACCCAAGTATGGAAGCTGCATCTCCTGTGTTCCTGCATTATAGGTGAATTCTTTACCACTGAGCCACCTGGGAAGCCCCATAGTAAAAGAACAATCTGTATAGTATTAATTGCTCAATGGTGTCTGACTCTTTGTGATCCTATGGACTGTAACCCACAACTCTCCTCTCTCCATGGGATTCTCCAGGCAAGAATACTGGAGTGGGTTGCCATTTCCTTCTCCAATAATCTCTATATTAGGGAGTAATAATGAAAAATAATATTAATGTGAGGAAAACCAACAATGTAAAATCATCACACGTTCTTGAGCAGAGAGTTGATCCATTAAAAATAAATTTTTTAAGAAGCTTGCTTAAGTGAGAAATTTAGAAATAAGTGATTTCAGGATACTGAATTTAAGAAGAGTAAATAGGAGAACACCAACTGATTTGAAAATGTGGTGATGAAGAATGGGGCAACAATAGACAGAAATAAGATGACAAAAAATGCAATGCATAATTTAAGATAAATAAATGTAAGACTCTGTTTCTATACATGTAAGTGATTAAGGTGCAAAGGAGATAAACTAGGAATTCTTAATTAAAATGAAAGAATGGATGTTCCTTCTGAGATAAAAGGTGGTTTTCAAGAGTCGAAGAAATTCTTTGTTCATCACAATTTTAGGACCAAAATGCCCTTTAAAGTCTACTGAATTGGAGACGATGGTAGACATATTCAATAGCACTGGAATACACATATGAGATAATGAATTTTACCTAAATTTGCCAGTGACCTAAATAAAGGTGATAATTGAAGTCAATAACCCAGAGAGATGTTATGGGGAGGGAGGTGGGAGGGGGGTTCATGTTTGGGAACGCATGTAAGAATTAAAGATTTTAAAATTTAAAAAATAAAAAAATAAAATTTAAAAAAAAAAACTGAAAAAAAAAAAGAGTGTATAAATTTTGATGTGCCTATTTAACTCTAGATTCCAGTGTTCATGTTCCTTTCTTCTTCCCTGGTGTTATTTTACACAGTGCTGCATCCTGACACGGACTGGAGCCCAAGCTGCTCTTGGGCACATTCTGAATCCACCACCACTCTCTTCAACTAGGAAACCCAATTCTTAGGGGGAAAATTTGAGAACCATCATGTACCCCTTATCAAAAATCTCATCTAATATATTCCCTCAACCATGAATATTTACATGTTAAGCTTTATCTGTATTAGTACATTAAAAAATATCTGTCCCTTGGTAAAATCACTTCAAAAGTTTCTGAGCAGCCAGGTGTAGCCTAGGAGGATGCCTCTGAAATCACAGTAGTAGTAAGACAACCCATGTTTCACTCTGGGCCCACGATGAATGACTCCTATAGAGCTAGTTGTAAGGTAGCAAAGACATGAATTATCTTCTGAATTATTGAATATTTATTAAACTGTGCTTAATGAATTTTCACTGGCTATGTATTTTGACGCTTTGAAAAATCCTATCTTAACAAAGTAAAAATTAAGTTAACAGAAAAATCCCACTGTGTTTTTATGCCACAATATTTGCTATGATTCTTTCAAAGATTCTGTAACTGTATATTTATAAATGAGGGTCAGAAGGTCAACCACTTCTCCATATTTTGATTCATAGTTACTGTTTTTTGCCACTGATGTGTCAACACTCAATTTCCCTTATTTTAATTTTATCATAGTCTTTATGGCCAATCTTGGTTTGACACTTTTTCACACGAAGCCTGATGTTATAAAGAAAAAAAGGTTTAAAAAATGTTCTAGTGATATTTGGTGTAATCTTGTGAATTGTTGTAACTTTGAAACTGATTTCTGTTATCATAAAAATGGCCACCATAGAAAAAATATAAATATTTTCTACACTTCTGCTATATTCAACATGAAGAATCTTCTATCCATAATTTCATCATAAAAACTTAATGGACTTTGCTTTTTCTGATAATTTACAGATGTAAACACAGATATATATTTTTTATTAAGTAATTATTTTTCTCTAAATTTTTCACTGAGCATCATTTCTGGGGATTGCATAAAGAAGTGTCTCTAAGTAAACTAAAACAACTCTATAGGATGCCTGCAGCATATGTAATCTGCAAACAAAACCAACAGTTATATTATAATGGAAGCATATGGTAGCTATATTGCTTCTCAAATTATGATGTAACTTCATTATTTTCACACCAGTTATACTGGCACTAAGCAAGTTCAGTGTAAAATGACTATCAAAGACTCTAATCCATTTACTGACAGGCATGCCGAAGAAGTACAAAACAATATTGAATACTAGTTTTGTTTGCTACTGATATTTATTTATGGAAAGTGGCAACTGTAATTAATGTAGTCAAAGTTCATAACATGTAAATGAGCTATTAAAACACAGTGAAACTAGATATATTTCAAATATTTCCACCAACTTGCCTCATAGAGGCAGAATTGTATTGTGTACTCAACTCTAAAATGGTATTCCATGGAGATTTCAGAATCCTTTTTGAATTACCATTACTACTTTGTATTTTCATCATTGGCAAATTGGAATCCAGAGCAGTGACCAATAGATTCAGATATTACTTAATTGCAAATGAAGCCTAACATGATTTCTACAATAAATCTGGATCCAGGCTTCTTAGAGCCTGTTCCCTATATAAGTGAACTAACCCATTTATTTAGAGGACTATTACCATTCCTTACAAGAAAGCAGAGGACCATGTAGTTATTGGATAATCTGCTACAAACATTAAATAATTCACCAATTATTTACTGAGAGCTCCTTATGTGGAAGAAAGACACTAGTGAACCTGAAGAATCAGAATGGATTCTTTTATGGAAATTAGAGATTGTGGAAGGTTATAAAGCAGCTAGTCTCTGCAGGCAAAGACTCAAGTCTTGATTTGAGCATTTGTGAAATGTATAGATGTATTCAGCTAAGTGTTTTAGCCTTCCAGATTCCTAGCTTGCTTCTCTTTCCAGAAGACAAAACCCTAATTGCAAGATTTTGGTCTGAATTGTACACGGTAATATTTGTAGACTATATAACACAGTGCTTGTCACAGAGTGGATGCTGAAAAAGTGCTGCTTTTGGTGTGAGTTTAATGAGATCAATGCTCATGAACATGATACCAGTAGAAGTGTAAGGTTCATCCACAAAGAATGAAAAAAGCTTTATCCTATGGAAAGGATAAAATTGAGAAAGGAGACGTTCAAGTAGAATAAGAAGAGTTATGAAAACGTGCACCTTTGCATGCATTCTGGCTTTCCCACATGGGTATGATCATGCAGTGTGCTTCATCGAAACAATAGGAGAATAACTTGTATATATCACTACAGAATAAACACATGCCAGAGTCAACACAAATGTTCCCTGCTCCCAGCTGTTCCTTATGGGTGTGGTCAACCTGCATGCCTGAGTCAGGAGGACATGAAGTAGAGTCCTCTGTCAACTTCTGACGCTTGTGAAATAAATCTTTGTTGTTTTAAGTCACTGAGATTAAGGAGTTGTTTGTTCAGTTCCTACAATTCAACAACAACAAAAAGCAAACAACTCAATTAAAAAAATGGGCAGAAGACCTGAACAAACATTTCTCCAGGGAAGACATACAGATGGCCAATAAGCACTTAAAAAGATGCTCATTTAAAAAGTCACTCAGTTGTGTCCAACTCTTTGAGACCCCATGAAGCGCAGCACGCCAGGCCTCCCTGTCCATCACCAACTCCCAGAGTTCACCCAGACTCATGTATATCGAGTTGGTGATGCCATCCAGCCATCTCATCCTCTGTCGTCCCCTTTTCCTCATGCCCCCAGTCCCTCCCGGCATCATAGTCTTTTCCAATGAGTCAATCTTCACATGAGGTGGCCAAAGCATTGGAGTTTCAGCCTCAGCATCAGTTCTTCCAATGAACATCCAAGACTGATCTCCTTTAGGATG
Organism: Capra hircus; assembly: GCF_001704415.2. Classification (NCBI taxonomy): domain Eukaryota; kingdom Metazoa; phylum Chordata; class Mammalia; order Artiodactyla; family Bovidae; genus Capra; species Capra hircus. Next base: position 44,447,106 of record NC_030816.1, read on the forward strand.
GAGTGGTTGGACCTCCTTGCAGTCCAAGGGACTCTCAAGAGTCTTCCCCAACACCACAGTTCAAAAGCATCAATTCTTTGGTGCTCAGCCTTCTTCACAGTCCAACTCTCACATCCATACATGACCACTGGAAAAATCTTAGCCTTGACTAGATGGACCTTTGTTGGCAAAGTAATGTCTCTGCTTTTGAATATACTATCTAGGTTGGTCATAACTTTCCTTCCAAGGAGTAAGCATCTTTTAATTTCATGGCTGTGATCACCATCTGCAGTGCTTTTGGAGCCCCAAAAAATAAAGTCTGACACTGTTTCCACTTTTCCCCATCTATTTCTCATGAAGTGATGGGACCAGGTGCTGTGATCTTAGTTTTCTGAATGTTGAGCTTTAAGCCAACTTTTCCACTCTACTCTTTCACTTTCATCAACAGGCTTTTTAGTTCCTCTTCACTTTCTGCCATAAGGTGATGTCATCTGCATATCTGAGGTTATTGATATTTCTCCTGGCAATCTTGATTCAAGCTTGTGCTTCTTCCAGCCCAGCATTTCTCATGACGTACTCTGCATATAAGATAAATAAGCAGGGTGACAATATACAGCCTTGACGTACTCCTTTTCCTATTTGGAACCAGTCTGTTGTTCCATGTCCAGTTCTAGCTATTGCTTCCTGACCTGCATATAGGTTTCCCAAGAGGCAGGTCAGGTGATCTGGTATTCCCATCTCCTTCAGAATTTTCCACAGTTTATTGTGATCCACACAGTCAAAGACTTTGGCATAGTCAATAAAGCAGAAATAGATATTTTCCTGGAAATCTCTTGCTTTTTTGATGATCCAGTGGATGTTGGCAATTTGATCTCTGGTTCCTCTGCCTTTTCTAAAATCAGCTTGAACATCTGGAAGTTCATGGTTCATGTATTGCTGAAGCCTGGCCTGGAGAATTTTGAGCATTACTCTATTAGCATGTGGGATGAGTGCAATTGTGCAGTAGTTTGAGCATTCTTTGGCATTGCCTTTCTTTGGGATTGGAATGAAAACTGACCTTTTCCAGTCCTGTGGCCACTGCTGAGTTTTCCAAATTTGCTGGCATATTGAGTGCAGCACTTTCACAGCATCATTTTCAGGATTTGAAATAGCTCAACTAGAATTTCATCACCTTCACTAGCTTTGTTTGTAGTGATGCTTTCTAAGGCCCACTTGACTTCACATTCCAGGATGTCTGGCTCTAGGTGAGTGATCACACCATTGTGATTATCTTGGTCATGAAGATTTTTTTGTACAGTTCTTCTGTGTATTCTTGCCACCACTTTTTAATATGTTCTGCTTCTGTTAGGTCCATACCATTTCTGTCCTTTATCGAGTCCATCTTTGCATGAAATGTTCCCTTGGTATCTCTAATTTTCTTGAAGAGATCTCTATTCTTTCCCATTCTGTTCTTTTCCTCTATTTCTTTGCATTGATCACCGAGGAAGGTTTTCTTCTCTCTCCTTGCTATTCTTTGATACTCTGCATTCAAATGGGAATATCTTTCCTTTTCTCCTTTGCTTTTCACTTCTCTTCTTTTCACAGCTAAGTCCTCCTCAGATAGCCATTTTGCTTTTTTGCATTTCTTTTCCATGGGGATAGTCTTGATCCCTGTCTCCTGTACAATGTCAGGAACCTCCTTCCATAGTTCATCAAGTACTCTGTCTATCAGATCTAGTCCCTTAAATCTATTTCTCACTTCCACTGTATAATCATAAGGAATTTGATTTAGGTCACACCTGAATGGTCTAGTGGTTTTCCCTACTTTCTTCAATTTAAGTCTGAATTTGGCAATAAGGAGTTCATGATCTGAGCTACAGTCAGCTCCCGGTCTTGTTTTTGGTTACTGTATAGAGCTTCTCCATCTTTGGCTGCAAAGAATATAATCAGTCTCATTTTGGTGTTGACCATCTGGTGATGTCCATGTGTAGAGTCTTCTCTTGTGTTGTTGGAAGAGGGTGTTTGCTAATTATTAATTATAAGACAAACGCAAATCAAACCTATTATGAGGTACTACCTCACACCAGTCAGAATGGCCACCATTAAAGAGTCTACAAATAACAAATGCTGGAGATGTTGTGAAAAAAAGGAAACATTCCTACATTGGTGATGGGAATGTAAATCGGTCCAGCCATTGTAGAGGATAGTATGGAGATTCTTTTAAAATTAAAAATAGAGTTACCATATAATCCAGTAATCCCACTGCTGAGTATATATCCAGATAAAAACATAGTTAAAGAGGACACAGGCACCCTGATTGCAGCATTGTTTACAATAGCCAAGACATAGAACCAAACTAAATGTCTACTGACAGATAAATGGATAAGGAAGATGTCATACATACAACAATGGAAAACGACTCAGCCATAAAGAGAATGAAGTAATGCCAATTGCAGAAAAAATAATGGAGCTAGAGACTCTCATACTGAGTGAAATCAGAAAGAGAAAGACAAATACCTTATGACATACTTTATATGTGAAATCTAAAACATGATACAAATGATCTATGAGACAAATATACTCACAGACAGAACAACTTATGGTTGCCAAGGGACAGGAGGAGTAGGGCGGGAATGGACTAGGAGTTTAGGTTTTAGCAGATGCAAACTATTATACAGAGAATGGATAAAAAACAAGGTCTTACTGTACAGCACAAGGAACTATATTCAATATCCTAAGATAAACCATAATAGAAAGTAATATATATGTGTGTGTGTGCGTGTATGTATTTCTACTGTGTAGCAAAGTGAGTTGTTTGTTACTGTAACATATCCTATTCAATCCTGACTGATAAAGCCTGATACATTTGAGGAGTAGATGTGATTAGAATATGAGTTAAAGAGATTAGAAAATAGATGGGAATGAGACTGTCATCAACTATAAATAATCTAAAACATAATTATGAAGAGTACAGAATTTTTTCTTATAGGCAACACAAAAACTTCAGATAAACCCCATGCATTTTTAATTGAGATGATGACACAATAGATTTATAAGGATGCTATGTGGCACATAAAATCTAGAGTCAGAAAGAAGCTTTTGTGATGGACAGTAATGCAGATATTGGAATGTAAAGGGATATAGGAGGAGAATAATTACAAAATTTTCAAAATATTAGTGGAATATGCTGGTTAGATTTATATGAAACCAGAGAACTGAGAAACAAACAAAAATAGTGTTTATAATTTCTTGCTCTGTTGACTGGGTAGGTGTTAATTATGTTAGAAAGGTAGCAGAGGGAAATCATTAACTAAACGCATATGATTTTAAAAGCCCTATCTTTGTAAATTTAAGGATACTTAAAAATCATCGTGTATATTGACAATAGAACACATTTAGGTAAATTATTGGGCTTCTGCAATGCAGGAGACCTGGGTTTGATTCCTGGATTGGGAAGACCCCCTGGAGGAGGGCATGGTAACCCACTCCAGTATTCTTCCCTGGAGAATTCCATGGACAGAGGAGCCTTGCAGGCTACAGTCCATAGGATTGCAAAAAGTCTGAAGTGACCTCACACACACAAAGAAATACATAAACATCCTTAGTAAATATCACAAATTGTCACTTAAAAATTTTGAGCTATCAGTCATTTATGAACTATTTGTAGTGAAATAAACAGGAAAGATAGACCCAAATGGACATGAAAGTAATTGATTATCAAGATGTTTATCATGGGTTCTGTGCCTAATGATTCCCATAATTTCATTTAGAAACTATCTGAAGTGAGATATTAAATCAAAATTTGTTATATATGTACAGAGCATTGATTTTCTAAAATAATCAATTGATTGGAATATAATTTCTCTTCTGGAATATATATGTTATTGTTATGAGCCTGCATAAACAATTTAAATAACAGTGAATTCTTTAGTGTAATACTAATTGGTTGGTTCCCAAGTGGCGTTAGCAGTAATGAACCTGCCTGCCAATGCAGGAGACATAAGAGACATGGTTTGATCCCTAGGTTGAAACGAGCTGCTGGAGGAGGGCATGGCAGCTCACTCTAGTATTCTGCTTGGAGAATCTTATGGACAGAAGAGCCTGGTGGGCTACATTCCACACAGCCGCACAGAGTCAGGGATGCCTGAAATGACTTAGCATGCATGCACACGATTGGATGGTAGCAAAAATATATTTAATCAGAAAAAATGAAATGTACATTATAAAGTCTCTAATTGTTAAAGTGTAGTTTGAATATATACTGGTCTCTCTTATTGGGCCTTGAGCTTACTGATTTTAGGAAGTATATGGTTTTCCTTCCTTGAAATTTCAGCTTATAATAAGTACTAAATGCTTGTTGGTCACGGGAACTGACTCAGTGATACTTTTTGATGCAAAACATTCAAAGACGTTTTTATACGCCTAGCATAAATCTCCTGAGACATAATTTCACGGTAATTTGGAGTCCATGAAAAGAATGATAAACAACGAATATTGCTAGAAGTATCCATAGTATGAAAATGTAGTTATGTTCTAAAACACCAGTATGAATACTATAGTGGAGAGTCAAAGAGTTGGGCTAATAATATGGAGCAATTTTATTTTTCCTAATAATTGCCATCAAGTGCTTATGGCTACTCCCCTTTCACTCTGAGTAGCAGACTTCATTAATAATGAATGTATCCATTTCTGACTCTAACTTTTCATATTCTTCATTTACTAGATCAGTATAATACACTTTTATAACTGTTTTTAGTCATTTAAAATCATCAACCTAATATTTGAATCACACCAGACTCAGAGCTTCAACAGCTTGGCACTGGGTAGGACTTCTTCCCTGAGACATATCTCCTCCCCTGTGTTAGCATCATCCAGAATAATTATCTATTTGTTTAATTTTTATTTTTTTTGCCAGTGAAAAATATCTCCTGTCAAGGGCTTCTCTCCAACACTGGTGGTCCTGGGACTACATTTATGGACTGAAACTCACTTAGAAACCTCATACCTGGTGGCCTCATGGGATTGAGATTCCAGGCAAGACTGGAGCCTCCAATCTTATTCACCTTCCACAGCACCAAAATTTACATACAATGAGCACAAATACAGCTCATCTTAGATATCATTTGGAGACTGAAAAATGGAGAGGGTGTCTCTGTATTTCTTTTTGGCCAGCCACCCTTTATTCCATGTCATCATCTGTTCCCAAGGCCATTTCTCTTTGTACTAATCCAACAGAAATTTTCTCACCTTTCTGGAGGCTCACGGCCAAGATTTGGATGCCTGCATAGTTGAGTTCTGGTGAGAACTGCCATCCTGGCTTGCTGAAGGCCACCTTTTCTCTGAGTCCTCATATAGCAGAGAGAGAAAGAGTGAGAGAGAGAGAGAGAGAGAGAGAGAAGTGGGAAGAGAGAGAGAACACACGATCTGTCTTTGGTGTCTCTTAGAAAGCTACCAGTTCCATCATGAAGGTCTAAGATTCACGACCTCATCTAAACCTAATTACTGTCCAAAGGCCTGACCTCTGCGTGGTGGGTATTAGAACCTCAACATACAAATCTGGGAGGACACAATCCAGTCCACCAGCACACTGCCAGGAGCAGTGTGGGTGCCTTAGCAACATCCACTCAAGCACCAAAAAGTCAATAGGTTTCGCCATAATTATTTCCTAATTTTATGAGCAGTTCATTTTTCTTTTGGGCTCTGTACCTGACTCTCTCTCTTATAGGGAGAGGATGCACCACATTTCCCTTCTTCATCAGGCGTATGAGGAGAGAACATTCTCTTTTCAAAAACACTACATTTGTTTAAAATGTGAGATTACTCTCCAGTGTTCTCCTCAGTCCTGTCCTGTGCTGCCCAGAGAGTGTGGTGAGCTGGGGGACAGTACTCATCTCTTGATGGTCCTGGGCTCTCAGCAAAGGTTAGTCAGTCTCGGATCTATCTTGGACTTTGGTGTTCCTCGGGCTGCCTGTTCTCAGCTATGATCTCTGAGCAGTGATTCTTGAAAAGAGGATCCCATTTAGAACTAAACATGATTCATGTTAAATTTGAACACAAGAAAATGCTGATATTTGACTTATACAAATGGCAGTGTTACAGTGTACCCCAGTCCACTGGTATCTATCAGGACGTGTGATCTGCTCATGTTTTGAACTGTGTAGGGACCAGGTAGACAGAATTATTCTTAGAACATTTCCTTGTTTGGTGATTGGAATCCATGAAATACAGCACTGTTGCTATTCATGATAATACGCAGATCACCTTCCTCTATCCCGGTCCCTAATGAAGTGGGGAGCATCAATTTGCCATAGTTTGACTGTAGCATACATGTGACAAATGACAAACATATTGGAAACTCTCTATTAGAACAATGCTGCCTCTGTGCTCTGAATTTACATCCTAAGATAGCATCATCATCAACAGGAAGCGGAATAACAAAACAACTGCATTCTATCTGTCTCTACTTTAACTCAGTTTGAATTAAAGCCTTCCCCATACCAAAATCACAGCATACTTTATAAGCTATTTCCAGATGCCATGTTTAGTTTCAATACGAGTGAATCAGATATTTGTCAGTTTGCCTTTGGTGTGTGTGGGCCTCATGCTCGTGACACGCAGCTGTAAGCTGTCTCTCTCACAAGGAAAGTGGCAGGTCAGCTTGACTACTAAGATAGTTTTCAACTAAAGAATCACTGGGATCATCTCTCTCTCTCTAGTCATTCATATTATAAATGGATTTCATGATTTCCAATTTTATTGTTAAAAACCTGATAATTTCATTATTTTATCTTTAGGAAAATCATATTTCTTGAACTAGGTTTAAAATACAATAATTTATTTCTAAAAGAAATCATATTTGGCAGAACATAGGAAATAAATCCCATAGCATAGGTGTTGTAGACGATGGAGAATGATGAAATCTCGATAATCATTGAAATAATACAATGATGCTTTCTCTTAATCTTTATTATTCTGTTCCCCACTGAATAAATCATATTCACATTTGACCCAATTTAATAAAAATTTACAGGTGTGAAAAAAGGGGGGAATTTTCAGGTAGTTTAAAAGTTATAGTTAAAGCTGCTCTTGGCTATTGTAAAACAAATTATTTTCTTGTTAGTGTACAAACACACACTAAATTTAATAACCATGAAACTAAAACTCTTGTAAATACCTTATGCTCTGGACCCCTCTTTCCTCTGACTTTGTAATACAATTTTTTTTTTTTACAGATATTTTTAATGAATGTTTTCTATTCTGAGATGATTTCTATATAATTATGATATATTTGTTCTGATTAATTCAAGAACCGCACCTACCAGTGCTGGTATAATAATAATGAAAAGTAATAGTACAATTCTAAACTAGAAAGACAGTTTTCTTACGTTCAGCCAAAATAAACTGCCAATGAGTTCTTATAAATCTGCATGAAATGGTAATAGAAATAAAATTAACTGAGTGAGTCTAAAACCAGACTTCCGGTGTTTCTGTTCAACAGTACTCTGTTAGCTGAGGTTTAAAAGATAAGAATAGAAGTAACTCATTTCTTTTTTATAGATTCAGATAATTCTATGTATAATAGTTTTTCTCCAATATTATATATCATATGTCAGTATTTTAATGATTATTTTATCGAATAAATTATCTCTAGTTCTAGAACTATTTATAATGTATTAAAATTAAAACTATGTATTTAAATGTCCAGTTAAGCAAAGGTTTTTGCCATATTTCAATGTACTTGCCAATATAAGCCCCATATCTATTTTATATTAATTTTTCCTGTGACATTTCACTAATGGTTTGGCTTTGTATGATAGGTATTAACTGATTTCTTAATGATAATTAGTTTTATTAAGATTGACTTAATAAAAATATATTGTGATTTACTTGGAGGTCATTGGCAAAAAATTAAATAATAAAATCCTAAAAATAAAGCATATATACCTTCATTATGTGAAGATATAACACATAACCAGATGATGAATTGATAAACCATAACAGCATTGAATTTTGAGACAGTATCAGAAATTGCCAAAATTTTTCTAGCTTGTTTCTCCATTTGGTCAAATGAAGAAATCTGGACCTAGAAGTTTATCTAAGAATTAAATATGAGTAGGGGATTTGGATTCAAACTCTTGACATTATTGAATATGATTAACTGTAAAATTGCAATAATTCACTTTGCTTCCCTCACATAACTGATAATTCTGGAGGTATCCAAAAGTCATAAAATTCTGCCTAGTAAATAGACATTCATCGTTAATTGTTAATTTTGACATTGTGAAATTAATTTTAAAAAATGAAATCTAAAATTTTTCACAGGAGCAAATGACACACTCAATATTTTTAATGTATATTCACCATATTTGGCCACTGGATGTTTCATAACACATGTAAACTCATAAACAAACCTTCCATAGAAAATGAAATTAAAAGAAGAATACTTTGAAAAAGAAAAGTGTAACAATCTTATAACTCTTTAAAATAGTCTACTCTTTTTATTTTTTATTTATGATTAATATCAATATTGAAGATACATTTGAAATAGACACATTTTGATAAGTTTAAATACAAAGCAATCTCTCCATTTCTTTCTAGTCTGACACAAAATTATCACTATTACAAATCTAACAATAAAAAAATGTGGCTATTCCATTCAAAAGGTGGTTTTCTGTTAGATGTTGACAGATATTGGTGGGAAAATTCAGTCAATAAAAACAGAGAAAGGTAGCCAAATTGTCTCTAATTAGAGACTTTCTGGGAACACCTTCTGGAAAAACAGTTCTGCATAAGATTTCAAAGATATTATTTCTATTTGCCTTCTAACTGTATTCTTTCCCTATCTCAGCTCAGGTCATGATGCTTTTATAAACACAAATATAAAATAGGTCTATTGATTGCTCTGAATAAAATCAAGATAATTATTACTTTATCATGAAAAATCCACTAGAAGCCTGAACAATGCTAACCCCTAACACAATCTCAGTGAGTCCTCCTACCCAAGTATTTGTTCTGGGGTAGTTTAAATGTTGAGAATATCAATGACACAATTCTGATTGAAACAAAATGCAGAGTCCTCATTGTGTACCAGACAGAACAATATTCAAGAAAGACTACATTGTAATATATATGGAATTACAAGTCTATATGAATGGATCACTTATGAACATTTGTAAATGTATAAAACTATTAAAAATTTCTTGAAGATTATTTATGCACATTATTGAATTTTAAAAAATTCAGCATATGTAGGAGAATACATTTTAAGAATTTCTTTCTCAAACTTACTTTAAAAACCTCTAAGATATTTCAGTGAAGAGCTTCAAATAGTTTCATTCTCTTATAAATTTGCCTACTCTAACTCCAGTACTCTTGCCTGGAAAATCCCACGGATGGAGGAGCCTGGTAGGCTGCAGTCCATGGGGTCGCTAAGAGTCGGACACGGCTGAGCAACTTCACTTTCATGCACTGGAGAAGGAAATGGCAACCCACTCCAGTACTCTTGCCTAAAGAATCCCAGGGATGGGGGAGCCTGGTTGGCTTTCATCTATGGGATAGCACAGAGTTGGCCACGACTGAAACGACTTAGCAGCAGCGGCAGCATAAATTCTAAAACTTCAAAGAAAGTAAATCTAAATAGACAAAAATCTCATCAGTTTATAAATTACACTTGTAGTATTTATTTGTAAAATTTTTATGTCCTAAACATTTATTGTTGTCAACCTAAAAATTACATTTTAGATAATCAGGTGTTATAGACTTAGTGTGGAACATCTTCTTTTCAACATTTGGAAACTGACTAGTAAGAAATGCAGTTACCATTTGCAATGCAAAGCACAATTTTATTACTATACTTACAGGATAGATATTGAGTTCTTTATTGCAAGTATTTTACACAGTTTTCTTTTCACCCTTCATGATCATTCATCTTTGAATAAAAGCTACAATATTTTATTCTTGCAATTTCCTAGGGAATAAAAAATGTAGTCAATGTGGTAAACTCTGAATTAAATTAGAGATGCCACATATATCTTCTAATTTAGAGAACCTGTTGGTATTTGCAATAGGTTATAGCACCTCTAGCTTGATTTTTCTGTTTGTATGTGTTTGTAATACATCTCCTTTAAGGAAATGTGAAAATATTATTTTTTACATTTGAAGGAAGTAGTTTATATTGACTAGTGTTTGTAGCTTATTAAACTTCAATACATGGAATCTAAAGTAAAAAAACTTGCATTAATTCATCTTGAATAAATCATAAAAATGCAGAGAATGGAAAATGGGAAAAACCTGCAACTTATCTAGTCTATCCCCTGAGGCTGTAATAAAATTGTTGCATGAAATACATCCTCTAGTGCTTTATCTCCCTCATATTAAACCGTTTAATGGCCCCTGTTAAATATATGTTCTGAGTAATTGCAAAACTTGACTCAGCACAAAAATCACACGTGACAGAGTTATAGTCTTTAGGGACACTTTCAGGTTGTTGGTTTATCACATATACAAATACTACAGCCAACAAAACTCTCAAACAGGAATTTGCTTTTCAAGAAGTAATATAAACCTGTGTAGAGCAGGGGTTGGCCAGCTATGGCCAATGGCCAAATCTGGTCTTGCTGTGTATTTTTGTGACGCTAGTGGTTACAAGAGGGGAGAGAGAAGCTGCTGCTGCTAAGTCACTTCAGTCGTGTCCAACTCTGTGTGACCCCATAGACGGTGGCCCACCAGGCTCCCCTGTCACTGGGATTCTCCAGGCAAGAACACTGGAGTGGGTTGCCATTTCCTTCTCCAATGCGTGAAAGTGAAAAGCGAAAGTGAAGTCGCTCAGTCCTGTCTGACTCGTAGAGACCTCATGGACTGCAGCCTACCAGGCTCCTCCATCCGTGGGATTTTCCAGGCAAGAGTACTGGAGTGGGGTGCCATTGCCTTCTCCGGGAGAGAGAAGGGAGAGGGGCAAATTAGGAGTATAACATTGAGATATACATACATACTACTATATATAGAATAGATAAACAACAAAGATATAGTGTGTAGCACAGGGAGTTACAGTCATTATTTTATAAAAACTTTTAATAGCATATAAATACTGAATCTCCACTCTGCTGTACTAAATCACCTGAAAATAATATAATATTCAAAATTAAACATAATAAAATCAATTTTAACTAAAAAAAAAGGGAAAGAGTAAAAACAGATTTCAAAAATTTTATGTTCTTATGATACTACTGCTCTGCTCCTGCTAAGTCGCTTCAGTTGTGTCCGACTCTGTGCGACCCCATAGACAGAAACCCACTAGGCTCCTCTGTCCCTGGGATTCTCCATGCAAGAATACTGGAGTGGGTTGCCATTTCCTTCTCCAAAGCATGAAAGTGAAAAGTGAAAGTGAAGTTGCTCAGTCGTGCCCAACTCTTAACGACCCCATGGACTGCAGCCCACCAGGCTCCTCCGTCCATGGGATTTTCCAGGCAAGAGTACTGGAGTGGGGTGCCATTGCCTTCTCCGTATGATACTACTGGTTCCTTTTATTTGTGATTGGGGTACATTTAGTATTGTACATTTATTATTATATCATAGATTTATTATTATTCATTGCTTATAAGTTTAAATAAAATAATTCATGATAGTTTTTCTTGCTGATTGGGTGATGTTCATGTGAAGAATAGCAATGGCCTTAAACTTTGTCACCCTCCCTCCAGAGCCTAATCTTGCATTTTATACATAATAGGAACTAAATTAACATGTATTAAAGTTATGTCATTTACATTTTAAATTGATTTCTCTGATAGATGGAATTCTGGCATATTTTAAAAATAAATGCTTTATTTCTGTAATTTCATTAGATTTCCATAAACTATCTGGTATTTAAATAACTATTTGAAATGCAAATATCTCACTGAATAAATACAATTGGTGAGAGAAGAATGTGCTTCTCTAATAAAAACTTTTGGGGTAACAGGGTAGAGAAGTTCTGTTTTGACCTAGTCTGCAACCCACTATTCATTAATTCTCACAATCCCCTTAGATCACTTAGATCAAGAATACTTAAAAGTAGCCTTTCAAGTACTGTTGAATCCCCACAGGTTTTACCTATACTGTGATGTTTTATTATTTTTTTTTAAAGAACAACTTTTCCTTTCACTTTCCAGCAAAGTTTAATTCTTTTATTAAAAACACAAGAAAGCCCTCACTGTGGATATTACATGCATATAGCCTTTCTAACATTGTAAGCGATGAAAGTTCACACATGATGCTCACAGCGGGAGAAGTTGCATCCAGAATGGGAGAGAGAGAGGTCATGGCTCCAACCCTAGAACAATTTCTATAGGAGTCTTTGACTTGAAGTTACACCATTTTTACTTACCATGTGAACATGTTAGCATTTGGACAGGTTAGATGCAATGTCTCCATGCCAATACTTTAAACTGCGAGTATTAATGCAATTCTAATGATTTCAACTTATTGTGGCTAATGTATTCTTAACTATGCAAATTAAGTTTTGCTTATTCAATTGCTATGATTATCTGGACACTTATATTTTACATTTTTTGCTCATTTGAACAACAAGAAAAAACTGTCCTAGGGAGATGCAATTATTGACAGTTTTTGATATTTATAACACAGGTTAGAGGTCATTTCCTGTTACTAGGTGTGTGAGGTTCATGGGGACATTGCAAAGCTTCCAGGAATCTAGCTGCCTGAGAAGATTAGAATAGGAGTCTAGGCTTGCTACAGTCTCACCAGGTAAGGAGAAAATGTACATAGTATGTGATCACATTCTCACAAAGCTGAATGGATTATCTAGGACATGGATCCTTCCCCTAGGTGTCAGGGTTCAGAAACCATTAACTTTTTGGGTTCTCTCTTTCCTCATTAAACAGAGGCAGAAACAGACCTCACCACTCATTTGTATGTTCAATTTTCAGTTTAAATAATGTGGTTAAAATCTAAAGCATGCTCCTCCAAATAGTGATTATAGGGATAATTTTATTTTTTAATGAAAAAGATTAACAAAATATCCAGTAATAAAGCATAATTGTGGTAGATATCATAGAGTAATAATGTGCCATCAGTTCTCAGAACTTCTGCATTTTATTCTCAAATATTACTTTGTTGTTTAGATGCTAAGCCCTGTCCAACTCTTGTGACCTCATGGATTGTAACCCGCCAGGCTCCTCTGTCCATGGGATTTCCCAGGCAAGAATACTAGAGTGGGTTGCCATTTCCTTCTCCAGGGAATCTTCCCAATTCTGGGATTGAACCCATGTCTCTTGCATTGGCAGGCAGATTCTTTACCACTGAGCCACCAGGGAAGTTCCCAATGTCACTTAGGAGGTAGAATATTAAAAATAGATATAGGAAAGAAGTAAAAAATAACTGGGGGAAAAGTTCCATCTAAGTTACACTTTTTTTTTTTCAGGTTTAATACCCAGGTTTGTTACATTTTGTCCTAAACGTCCTAATCCAAGTACCATCAGAAGAATGAGAAACCAGGTAAATTTGATGCTAAGTTAAGAGGAGAATGTATTTGCTTTGTGTTTTCCACATGCTCACTTCAGACAATGGTCTGACATTCATATTCCAGCTAGTTATCTCTGCCAAAAAGCTCCCTAAATCTGTGTATAAACGATTCCTGAAGAAAATGACTTTCGGGGGTGTTTTCTATCTTGTAGTTCTTTTGGGGAATAAAAGAACACATTTATGGTATTTTTCTCAAATCGGACTAAGGCAGTTATTTGTTGTGAATGATGCTTTTAGAATTGCACACTGGATTGCTTCGTATTACAGGACATAGGACATAGATGGCGGTGAAGCCAAAAGCAACAAAAATGATGAAAAAGAGGCAGAACTGCATGGCCACGCTGAATAGCACTGATACATTTTGGAACACTGGCAGGCTCTGCAGGTAAAGGCATGGAAACAGAATCATTTCCACAAATACACAGGCTCTTTAGCAGGCAACAATTGCAAGGTATTCTGAAAGCAAACACCTTCCTCTTTTAAAGGCAATGTTTGTGTGTCAACTTCAGAGTGACTCACTAAAGAGAATAGTAAACCCAAACCTCAAATTTACAAAAAAATTAAGCATTGTTTTAATAAATTTCATTCAAAATTCTCCACAACAGACAAAATATGTTTACTCTCTCTTAAGTTTTTTTTTCTCAGAAACATTGAACAAAGTAGTGTTTTAGAGCCATGGTTTTCAAACTTTAATATACCTTCAGATAGAGATCTTTTTAATATGCCCAGTTGATTATGACTAGGTAGTTCTGAAGGTGGGGCTGAGATCCTGCATTTTTATAAGTTCCCAGGTGATTTTGGAGCTGTTGGTTTATGGAATACATTTTTAGCCATTAGATTTAAAAGGCTCTCTGAGGTCTTAGTGGTTAAAATTAGATGCTGGTCAAGGGGTATAATGTTTCAGTTAATGCAAGATGAAAAAGTTTCAGAGATCAGCTTATAGTTAACAATACTGTGTACGTATTCCTAGTCATGTCTGACTCTTTATGACCCCATGGACTATAGTTGTCTAGGCTCCTCTGTTCATGGGATTTTTTTCAGGCAAGAATACTGGAGTTTGTTGCTATTTCCTCCTCCAAGGGATCTTCCTGATCCAGGGATCAAACCTGAATCTCCTGTGGATCCTGCATTGGCAGATGGATTCTTAACCACTGAGCCACCTGCAAAGTCCAACAATGTTATACTGAACACTTAAAATTTGTTGAAGGTAGATCTCATGTGATTTTGGTGGGGTGGGGGGGGCACAATACATTAAGAAAGAAAAGAAAAAGTTCCTGTAGGTCATTTTCTCCATAGTTACAAACACCACTGATGTCTTGTCTGTTCTGGTAACTCACCTTAAAACTGGCAATGTGAGCTACAACTATTTCTATAACAACTCTATGTCCTATTGAGTATGTTCCTATAGAGGCTGAAAAATCTTCAGGCATAAACAAAAGAAGTCATAAAACTTCAATATGGTAAGTTAATCAAGGAAACATGGTTGCCCTTTTCTTACCTTTCTTGTCACCAATGTACCCTGAGGTATACACACCCTGAACATGTTGGTCTGTGTGGGGGTAGGACATACAAATCATTTGTTGATACAGGTCAGTATATATTTGGTGCAGAAAACATTTAAAATATAATTTCGTTTGTTTGTTTGTTTAAAGGAAGGTTTTCTAGGGACTTCTTTGGTGGTCCAGTGATTAGGAGTCCACATTCTGATGCTGGGGATGTGGGTTCAATCCTAGATCCAAAAACTAAGATCCAACATGCTGCAGAACAACTCCCCCCGCACCCCAGCCCTGCTCTGCAGCTAGAGAAAGCCTGAACACTGCAGTGAAGACCCAGCACAGCCAAAATAATAATAAACAAATGATAAAGAAAGATTTCCCAGATTTGGCAAAATCTTCCCAAATGAAACAGAAAAATGACTCAATCTATTCCATGCCCTTTATACACTCTTATAATGATACTGAATATATACAGAGATAAATAGATTTCTTTTGGTTTTTTTTTTTCATGATTTTTACTTAACTGATCTTTAGCTATATGGAAAACTGAATTTACTTTAAAACTTTTATGCCTGAAACCAAATTTCACATAATCAAGCTGTTTTCTTTCATATGTACCCCATTTCCAGGTACATATCAAGAAGTTACTTGTCTTGCCAAAATATAGTTCAAAACCCAACTCAAAGTATTCTGTTATGTTACAAATAGTCATCCTGAAAAACCAACAGGACATAGAACAGCAAAAAATAGCTAGATGTAGCTTTACTTAAAATTAGTTTTATTAAAATAAAGTTTTAAATACCCATAAATTCTAAAGTAACCATATAATTAATTCACTTTGATAATAAAGGAATACGTATCTAGAGGGGAGTTTTATTTTGATGAAGTCAGGTGAAGATAAAGAAAGAAAGAAATTCAAATGCTGAGTATGCTCTACAAGTCATAAAACATAAGGCTTTTATTGCATAAAATGGTCATTTCTTTTATGAGAGAAAGGGCAAAGATACTTTCAGAGAAAGAAATTGAAAGTTATAAAATTTAACTAAAAATTTGAATAACCACTCAAATACGCATTACGAAAGCTGGTTTAAAAAGAAAACACAAAACATGAACACAAGTACATGGAGGTTTTAAACAATGTATATTTAGAGGCTAGCATTGTATATGTGTCACACATGATGCTGAGGTGGAAATCACTAAAAAGAGTTTCATCCAGAATTGTTGAGGCCAAAAGTCTGTTTAATGTTATCATGCAAATTCCATAAAACTTGCAATGGTTTCCATGATTCTGGCCACTGGGGAAAATCAGATTTAAATTTGGATGCCAGTCAGGAAGTTAGTTGCTTCTCAAAATATTATAAAACATAGATCCCTTCTCTGTAGTCTTATCAGAATCATCGAATAGGAGACACTGCAGGGAGATAGGCAAGAAGCCAATGTGCCCCATAAACAGAAACGGAGAAGCACAAACCAGCAGAGATGAAAGCAATGTGAGACACAGAGAGAAAACAGCAGAACTTGGAAGAAGTGGAGGACTATTCCTGGAATAAGAATGGAAAGAATATTCCTAATGTTAGTGAGTTACTCAATTTTTTAGTGAGTAGCTGGGAAACATATATTGACATTAGGACTTAATTATGTATGGATGTGAGATTTGGGCTATAAAGAAAGCTGAGCACTGAAGAACTGATGCTTTTGAACTGTGGTGTTGGAGAAGACTCTTGAGAGTCCCTTGGACTGCAAGGAGATCCAACCAGTCCATCCTAAAGGAGATCAGTCCTGAGTGTTCATTGGAAGAACTGATGCTGAAGCTGAAACTCCAATACTTTGGCCACCTGATGCAAAGAGCTGACTCACTGGAAATGACCCTAATGCTGGGAAAGATTAGGGGCAGGGGGAGAAGGGGACGACAGAGGATGAGATGGTTAGATGGCTTCACCAACTCAATGGCCATGGGTTTGGGTGGACTCTCAGAGTTGGTGATAGACAGGGAGGCCTGGCGTGCTGCGGATCATGGGGTCATAAAGAGTTGGACATGACTGAGTAACTGAACTGAACTGAATTTAACAGTCAAGTTTTGTTTGGTATATTTATGCTTATATTAATTACATTATAACTGGGAAAATCCTTGGGCAAACTGAGTAAGCTAACCCCCCTAAACAGATCTGAGCATTTTGAAACCCTGGGATCTGTTTTTCTCACATAATTTAATGAGTATGTTTTTCTTTTTTTTCTAATTCTTAGCTATTATTTCATTCGGACCAAAGGAAAAACGTAGAGCAGGTGATTATTCACTTTGAAGAGATAATGAGAAGGAAGAGACATATTTAAAAATTCCATCAGAGTGACTTGTTGAGTTTTTGTGTGTCACTGTGCTGGTGTTTTTTCCAGCCATGTTGACTGGCTTGCTTCTGTAAGCACTCAAATCACTGCATTTGTCTGTAAGGTTTAATTACCTTTTATCAAAAAGAAGCCCTGCTGTTAAGCATCTGGCCAGTCTCTCATCTATATAAAATGAAGGAAATACAGGATTCCAGCCACAATATCTTGGGCCCAGTTGGTTCAGTAATGTGATGTTGCCATTCTGTGCAGCAACTCTGTCACTTTGTAATTAAAACTCTGGTGAGTTAAGTCGGTCAGGCCCAGTAACTTAGAGATCGTGAAAGCAAAAAAATCAAGAGAAATTTACTTCACCACATGAGTCAAATAGCTAAGAAAGCAGTGGAACAAAGATGTAACCCTGCAACTGCACTTACCTTTCAGTGTTGTTTCTTAGAGTCACATTGATTTATTTGAGCTTGCCAGGATGTTCCTTTTTTAAAAGACCTAATTTACTAACAGTGTGGGATTTTCCAAGTTGTTCACTCCCCTTGGATTGCATTTTCATTTGCTCTAGCAATAAAGACCTCTAATATAGAGACATCACAATTGAACTCAGTGTGGGAGTCTCTCCAAGGCAGAGAAATTCCCATATATCTTTTGCTCTTGTATGGAATCTTTTCAGTCTTTGGATTCTAAAAATGGAGAGCAATTTGGCACTTGTTACAATTTATTACTGATATCCACCTCCTTTGTTTTTTTTTTTTTTTGTTGTTGTTGTTGTTCAGTTGAGGAAGTTATGTCCAAATAGTTTTATTTTTTAATAGACCAAGTTAAATGACCATAATAACTCATCAGAGGGGAAAAAACCCTGTAATTGGACTTCTGCCTGCTTGACACTTGTCCCTAAAAAGGGTAAATTTCATTTCTTCATTTTGAACTTGGAGAACCCTGACATTTTATACAGGGTGTGAAAAAGTTCAAGCATGGTGGCCTCAACCAAGAGTAGGGGCACTGTATAATTTGTTATCTAACCCTGGGTATTTTTCAGAGGGAAAAGGAGTGCTTTTAATAATTATGTTTGGACATCCGGTGCAAACCAAATTCATTCCAGGCAAACTAGGATTTATGGTCACACTTGAGAACCTCTAGAATATCACAATGCTCAGTTCTTAGCTGGATTAAAGGGTACAAGGAAAAGACAGGTAGGTGGAGGAATTATTATTCACACTACTTATCAACCCACTCCTACAGGGCAAAGGGACATGGAATTCTATTTTCCAAACACTCTCGGTTTATAGAAACAAAAAGAGAAAACACATTCATTTAACAAATATTTATCAGTTACTTATCATATGCTAGGTATGGGACTAGGTTCTGGAAATAAAACAATGAGCCAAAATACAGATGGTTTGACATAATTTTTTGACTTTACAATGGTGTTAAAGGAATAAGCTTTCAGTAGAATCTGTACTTCTAATCTGAATTTTGGTCTTTATAGGGTATCCATATGTGGTATGACACTCTCTCATGATGCTGAGCATTGCCAGTAAGCCACAGCTCCTAGTCAGCCACATGGTCTTGAGGGTAGAAAAGTGATAGCCTCACAGTCATTCTTTATCCACGCTACCATTTTGTTTTTCATGTTCGGTACAGTATTCAAAAAATTATGAGATGTTCAACAGTTTGTTATGGGCTTCCCTTGTGGCTCAGTAGTAAAGGATCCACCTCCCAATGCAGGATATGCAGGTACGATCCCTGGATCAGGAGAATCCCCTGAAGAGGGAAATGGCAGCTCACTCTAGTATTCTTGCCTGGAAGGACATCCCATGGACAAAGGAGCCTGGTTACAATCCATGGGTTCTAAAACTAAAAAAACAACAGTCTGTTAAAAATATAATAAAGTATAACAAAATATAATACTTTGTTAGGCTTTATGTTAGATGATTTTGTAGGCTACTTAAGTGTTCTGAGCACGTTTAAGGTAGGTGAAGCAATGATCCTCAGAAGGTTGTATTGTGTGTGTGTTAGTCGCTCAGTCATGTTCGACTCTTTGCGACCCCATGGACTGCACCCCACCAGACTCCTCTATCCATGGAATTCTCCAGGCAAGAATACTGGAGTGGGTTGCCATTCCCTCCTCCAGAGGATCTTCCAAACCTAGGAATCGGACCCACGTCTCCCTCATTGCAGGCAGACTCTTTACTGTCTGAGCCACCAGGGGATGCTTTTCTGACTTAAATATATTTAATTTACTGAGGGTTTATCAGGACAAAATGTCATCATAAGACCAGGAATATCTGTGGCATCCTTGCCTTCACAGAGATTGTAATTTTGTTAATAATATATGAACTAATGAGATAACCACAGATATAAATATAGTCTTAAAAAATGAGATTAAAAGTTATAAACAGTAGTGCACAGTCTTGTGAGAACAATAAGGGAAAGTCCAGACCAAATCTAGTGCTCTAGGAAGGCTTTTCTGAATTGGAGTTGCATGGTTGAGGGCGTAATCATTTTAGACACTCAAAGTTGGCAGACACCCTCCTGGACAAGCTTGGGTTATGCTCACTGGGACGAGCCCCCCTATCAATTGCTCCCCATGGCTCTGGGTTCTGCTCACTGGAAGTTTCTGGGTTTTCAATTTGTCTTCTTGGTTAAGTATGAAGGGAAACTAGAAAATATGTCTCCCTTGGGGGCTGAGCTATCTCGGCCTGCTTTAAGCCAGTACAGATTGGAAACGCAAAAGTCCTTTTGTGATTTAGCAGGTCTTTTAGTTTAGTGGTTCTTTTGACCATGTCAATTTTCCTAAGATAGCAACACTTTCAGTTTCTTACTGGCGACATTTTAACCCTTTGAAAGGATTCTCTGGCTGTCTAGCGTCACATGAATTCTTTTCATTCTCCCTCTCTTCTTTTTTTAGTACTTTTTTTTTTCTTTCTAGTTATATGTATGCCTTGATTTGCTGCATATTTCCAGCGAGACTGAGTTTTAATTAGCCATTGCTTTTCAAAGGCCTTCTTATTTTATAACCTTCACTGGTAGGAGACGACAACTGGTTACATCTTCCTGGAATTTCAGACTTTTTCAATTGTCTTTCAAATGTATTTGCAATCTGTTCAAGTCTTTTCTGAACGCATTTCATTTTGTCTTGTCAAAGGCTAACAACTCAAGCTATTAATATCCTATTTTCCCAATTCTGCAACCAAAGCCAAAATGTACATTAGGTACATTATTGGCTTTCTAAGAAACAGCAGATGATAGTTTTCCCAGTTGTTTTGCCACTGCAATCATATGTTAACATCTTTCCAGCCTTCATAATAGTTTTCTCAATACCACTATGGGATACTCCAAAGCCAATATTTTGTATCTTTCTTACATTAGAGCAGCATTTCACTTTTGAGCATCACTTTCTGTTTCATCACCTTAGATTAATTAGACTGTGGCAATAAATGACACCCCAAATCTCAGTGGCTCAACAACAGCTATTTATTTCTCACTCATTCTGCTATTCATCATGTATCAGTTCAACTCCTCATTCCAGAGCTCAGTGATAGAACATCCCTCATCTTGGATATGGGCAAATAGAAGAGGAGATTGACCAGTGGAATATGCCTTTAGAGCAAGAGACCCGGGTTTGATCCCTGGGTAGAGAAGATCCCCAGGAGAAGGGAATGGCTACCTATCCAGTATTCTTATCTGGAGAATTCCATGGACAGAAGAGCCTAGTGAGTTACAGTCCATGGGGTCGCAAAGCATCTGACAGGACTGAGCAATGAACACTTCCCTTTCACTTGGGCCTCCCTAGTGGCTCAGACCAACTTCACTTTGACTTTTCACTTTCATGCATTGGAGAAGGAAATGGCAACCCCGTGTTCTTGCCTGGAGAATCCCAGGGACGGGGGAGCCTGGTGGCTGATGTCTATGGGGTCGCACAGATGAAGTGACTCAGCAGCAGCAGGAGGAGTGGCTCAGACAGTAAAGAATTTGCCTGCAATGCAGGAGACTTGGTTTAATCCTTGGGCCAGGAAGATTCCTTGGAGAATAGCTACCAAGGGAATAGCTACCCAGTGCCATATTCTTGAGAATTCCATGGACCGAGGGGCCTGGTGAGCTACAGTCAGTCAGACATGACTGAATGACTAACACTTCAAGTTCCTGGGCTTTCCAGGTGGTGCAGTGGTAAAGAATCCACTTGCCAGTGCAGGAGGTACAAGAGGCATGGGTTTGAACCCTGAGTCGGGAAGATCCCCTGGAGAGGGAAATGGCAACCCACTCCAGTATTCTTGCCTGGAGAATCCCATGGACACAGGAGCCTGGCAAGCTACGTTCCATGGAGCTGCAAAGAGTCAGACACAACTGAGCACAGAGAATACATGCACTTACAAAGTTCTCTCAGGAAAGCATCAGATGTTATAGTCCGAATGAAGGGATAATTATTTCCTCATCAGCAAGGAGCTTCAAAAAAGAGAAACTTCACATTTTACGGAAATGGGTCTATAATTTCACTAAGTGTTCTTCCCTACCAACCTCCTGACTACCATTTCATTCTCTGCTTTTCCTTGGAGAATTATCCTACTCTCTTTCCTTTATTCAATAAGGCAGGTTCAAGATGCCATGCACAGGTTAAAATGAGTATCTTTAATATAAAAAAATTCACCCAAGTGTGTTTACTGGTAGTTCAATTTCCTATTAGATGATAAAGAACTAGAAAAGTCAATGAAATTTATATTCAGTTTTATTCTGTTCCATAAACTTTATAGACTCTAAAAGATTAGGTAGATTTATATTTCCAATATATGTTTAGAAAAGGACAAATGTGATTCATGCATTTGGATAAAGAAAATTTAAATAAATAGAGAAAAGAAAGAATATAGCTAAATATAATATGAACCAATATTTCATTAAATTGAGTGAAAATTTATAATTTTATATGTATATTTGTATAAAAACTGTTTAATGTACTTTTCTGTTTAAGCAATACACTATTTTTAGACAGTCTGGCCTTCAATTTCTCACTTCAGAAAATGGGAGCCACAATATTGACTATATTTTAAATTTAAGGTAAATAATATATAGAAAGCACACAGTTCCTATATGGTTCATTAAAGTTGCTTAATAATTGTTCAAAACTATTATTTCAGTAAAGTTTCCATTGTAGGGTTCATATGCATGAAAATAAAAGAAATTATAAACATTGGGCTTCTGCGGTGGCTTAGATGTTAAAGAATCCGCCCTCAATGCAGGAGACCTGGGTTCAATCTGGGTTGGAAAGGTCCGCTGGAGGAGGGCATGGCTAAACCACGCCAATATTCTTGCCTGGAGAATCCCCATGGACACAGGAGCCTGGTGGGCTACAGTCCATGTGCTTGCAAAGAGTTGGACATGACTGAGTGACTAAGCACATAAATATTCAGAGATGGTTAGAAATGCAATAATGCCTGGCCACAGAAGCTGTGGTGGTGGTGTTTAATCTCTAAGTCATATCCAGCTCTTGTGACCCCATGGACTGTAGCCCACCAGGCTCCTCTGTCCATGAAATTTCCCAGGCAAGGATACTGGAGTGGGTTGCCATTTCACTCTCCAGGGGATCTTCTAGACCCAGGGTTTGAGCCTGTGTCTCCTGCATTGCAGGCAGTCTCCTGCACTGTAGGTGGATTCTTTACTGATTGAGCCAACAGGGAAGCCTCATAAAAATAAAATAAATTATAAATATTCAAGGATGGCTAGAAATGCAATAACATCAGGCCACAGAAAGTGTAGGACCCATGAAAGATTCAAACATGGCCATCCTTATGAATCACATACCCTTTATACAGTTTCTGTATTCTTTATCACTTCTATTGCTACTAGATACTTTGTTTCTCTCTTAATTCTGTACAACTTGTGTCTGTCTCTGAGCCTCTTCTTGTTTGGAACTTCTACATCTTCTTTCATATATATCTTTATTCCTCATAATTTTATCATTCAAAGCAGCTAGAGAGGGTACTTTCCTGGTGGTCCAGTGGTTAAAAATCCACCTTTCAATGCATGGAATATAGATTTGATCCCTGGTTGGGAAACTAAGATTCTACATGCCTGGGACAACTAAACTCAAGCACTGCAGCTAGAGCTCTCATGCTTTACAGCCCATATTCCACAACAACAGAAGACCATGTGGGACATCAAGCTCAGGGGTTTTCTTTCATTGCTTTGACTTTTGGTATAGTCACTGCAAACTGCTGCATTGATTTCCCAGGTATAGCTTCACTCAGAGATTTTTACTCCTCTGCACTGGCCATGGCCTATTTTGAGCATTTCTAATGTAACTACTGGAGAAGGCACTGGCAACCCACTCCAGTTCTCTTGCCTGGAAAATCCCATGGACAGAGGAGCCTGGTAGGCTGCAGTCCATGGGGTCACACAGAGTCAGACACAACTGATGCGACTTAGCAGCAGCAGCAGCAGCAGCAATGTAGCTACAAGATCAAGGCACACTGTCTGGAACATTTTACTGCAAGTTTCAGGTGTATCTGTATACACTACACAGTGATATCTGTATACACTACAAAGTGAATACCACCACAGGTCTAGTCACCATCCATCATCATACAGTGAATCTCCTTAAATGATTTTGCACACCCTTCCAACACTCTTCCCCTCTGGTAACCACTAATCTAATTGCTGTATCTATGAGTTTGTTTTTATTTTATTTTACTTCTTCAGCTTTATAAATTCTACATATAAATGAAATTGTACTATATTTGTCTTTCTTTCTCTGACTTATTTCACTTGGTACAATACATTTCAGTCCATCCACATTGTTACAAATGGCATAATATTCCTTTTTCTAATTTTCCATTGTGTATATTTATCACATCTTCTTTAACCGTTCATCCATCAATGGACACTTGTTTTCATATTTTTGTCTATTGTAAACAATATTGCAATGACCATGGGGGTGCATACATCTTTTTGAATTAGTGTTTTCATGTTCTTTGGACAAATATCCTAAAGTGAAATAATTGGGCTATATGATACTTCAATTTTTAGTTTTTTGAGGAATCTCTAAACGTTTTCCATAGTGGCTGCTGTTGGTTTACATTCCACCAATGGTGCGTGTGCATTCCTCTCCTCCACATCTTTACCAACACATTTGTTGTCTTGGTAAGTCATTCTGACATGTGTAAGGTGATTTTTTGTGGTTTTGATCTTCAATTCTCTATCAAATCACTTTACTAGCATTCATTCTATTCAAATTTTCTATTTATTCACAATTCAGTCTTGGAAGATTGTATGTTTCTAGAAATGTAGCCATTATTTCTAGGTTATTTGATTTGTTTATGCATAATTTTTGTAGTTCTCTTATAATGCTTTGTGTTTCTATGGTATTAGTTGTAACTTCTTTTTTTATTATTTTTTATTTTATTTTAATTTTTTTAATTTTTATTTTTACTTTATTTTACTTTAAAATACTGTATTGGTTTTGCCATACATTGACATGAATCCGCCATGGGTGTACATGAGTTCCTAAACATGAACCCCCCTCCAACCTCCCACCTGATATCATCTCTCTGGATCATCCCCGTGCACCAGCCCCAAGCATCCTGTATCCTGCTTCGAACATAGACTGGTGATTCGTTTCTTACATGATAGTTTACATGTTTCAATGCCATTCTCCTAAATCATCCCACCCTCTACCTCTCCCTCAGAGTCCAAAAGTCCGCTCTACACATCTGTGTCTCTTTTGCTGTCTCTCATACTTTTTCATTTTTGATTTTGAGTCTCCTCTTTCTGTTATTGGATAATCTAAC
Organism: Capra hircus; assembly: GCF_001704415.2. Taxonomy (NCBI): domain Eukaryota; kingdom Metazoa; phylum Chordata; class Mammalia; order Artiodactyla; family Bovidae; genus Capra; species Capra hircus. The sequence goes on from NC_030816.1 coordinate 44,472,190, forward strand.
TAACATTTGTCAATTTTGTTTGTCTTTTCAAAAAGAACAAGCTCTTAGCTTTGGCGATCTTTTCTCTTGCTTCTTTTTTTAGTCTTTGTTTAAACTGTTTACACTGTGATCTCTATTATTTTCTTTCTCCTATTAATTTTGTGGTACATTTTTTACTTCTTCATCTAGTTACTTTAGGTAAAAGTCTGATTTTTTAATTTTTCTTCTTCTTTCTTGAGGTAGGTCTCTACTACTACAAATGTCCCTCTTAGAACTGCTTTCGCTGCAACTCGTAGATTTTGGTATGTCATCTTTCTGTTTCATTTGTCTCTAGGTATTTTTTATTTATCTTTTTGTTCCTTTGATGGCCCTTTTGTTGTTCAGTAGCATGTTATTTAATCTCCACTTTTTTGTGTTTTTTACCACTTTTTTCTTGTGATTGACTTTTAGTTTTATAGTATTGACTGAATGAAGAACACTTTAGGGGAAAGTTTTCTTCATGGACAAGAAAAGAAGAGAAGGGAGAAAGTGAAAAGTGTGAACAACAACAACAACAACAACAAAAACTAACATCTCTACTCGATTTTATTCACTTCAAAAACAGGATGGATCTGTGCAACTGGGAAGCATAAGAAAAAGACATTAGAGGACTTCTTCTGGAATTTGGGGGCTTTTCAGGAGGCGCTAGTGGTAAAGAATCTGCTTGCCAATGCAGGAGACATGGATTCACAGGGCTGCGGGAAATAAAGTTTCCAAGTCCTCCAGAGCATGGTCCATAACACAGAAGCAAGAATTTAGGGATTAGACAAACAAGGAATCCATCAAGGTATGCTTCAAACTTCTGGTACCAAAAGGAACATGAAAAAATCTTGACCTAGGGGATTCCTTGCAAGCACAAAGCTGGTCTTGGGAAATATCAGGGATTTATAGATTGGTTAATAGCCAGGTTTTGAGTTGTCAGCGAGAAAATTGACCCTCAAGGAGACTTTTCGTATGCCATGATGTAAAAATGCCTTACATTTCTTTTGTGAGAGATGCAATGAGTGGGATAGACAAGTTGGAAACCAAATGTACAAGATGGAATGATTCTCGGCTTGGCCTATTACAGTACGTCTTCTCTTTCGCACCATATTCCCTAGAAGAAACTCCAGATCACAGGAAGATTAAGGGGAACATGGGAAGCAAAATACAACTTGAACACTTTGTAGACTGAAGATGCACCTTACAAATAAAAGCTCAAAGTTGCTCAGCAGTCTAATTTTATTTTGCCGAGCTTCAAGTTTGTTTTGACTCATAAAAGAGAGGACCCTAGGCCATCCTTGACATTGATATTTGTGTATGTGTGTGTGTTTTTTTAATTTTGTGCATGTGAAATAGCTCAATGTAGAATTTTGCCAGGAGCTTTAATCAAGCAGTTTTTGGCAATTTCCAGAGTTGATCCTTTGCTGCCTTTGAAAAAGCAGAGCACACATGAATGTTTCCAGTCCTCTGGCATGTCTCCATTTCATAAGCAGTTTATTCATAGACTCTTTAAAAGTCCCTGGAAGATAGAGTAGGCCTGACACCACAGAATTATTTGAAGTGTTCAAATGACTCCTTTATGTTCTCATTTCTACCTTGTTTTTACATTTCTTCTTTTGTGTTGCTCTAATGTCTAGATTATATCCATATAAACTCAGGTCATCTAGTTTCTACATAGACCATTTAGTTAAGAAATCATGCTCAGTTTTCTACATAAAGTATCCTTTCATTTTATATAAAAATATAATATACACTATTAACACTTTTTGCAGTGCTCTATGCTCATCTAAATGTGATTTCTCTGCCTATGCAAATCCATTTAAGTATAATTCGTTTCTTATCGGAGAAAAACATTGATATCATAACATATTGTGCAGTAATGACTCAATTACAAAAATAGGATAAACTATTTTTACTCTTGAGATTATCTTAGATTTTACTCTTCCTTGTGGATGGCATCACTGACTTGATGGACATGAGTTTGAGCAACCTTCAGGAGTTGTTGATGGACAGGGAAGCCTGGCATGCTACAGTCCATGGGGTCACAAAGAGTTGGGCATGACTGAGCAACTGAACTGAACTGAACTGAATTCCTTGTGTTAGACTTTTTTTTTCGTTTTAGAGGCTAGCTGGTACAAATTAGATCCTTAACGAGTTGAAAACTCTGAGAAGAGTCAGGCTTTCCTCTCTAGCAGTACTTTGAATGAGTTTTCTGAAGTGGGGAGTGGGTGAACTGGCACGAGGGAGAGGTGATATTTGTCAAAGAGCAGTATTCCCTGGAGCTTATGTGCTGTTTCCCATCAGTGCTTAAAACCAGCAGGGTTGTTAGAACTAGTTACAGTATTACAGATGTTTCAAGCCATTAACATATGGTTTAAATATCATTGTGGTAGAATTTGCTACAGATATATTTTTTTTTGTCATTTAACTGGAAGTTAAATGTCTTTTCATTAATCTACAAATGCACTATTTATTTGTCCCTAGAAAAAATAAAGATTTAGTTTGCTACACTTTGTTCTCAAACACAAGAGAGGTGACAAGGGTTGACATGCGTCAGTCCTTTCCACACCAAGTATGTGAAAAGATTCCCTAGGAAATTGTTAGCTGGGTACTACATCTATTTGTGAAGTGAATGATAAACTATTGTTCCTCTTGTTTCATGACCACTAGGGAGATGAATGCAATTTGCACAGTGCAGTGGTAATAACTAATGTGACATTTTCAAAGGAATCTAATCATGGATTCTAAATATTCATACCCAGGGCCTCTGCTGGGAGACTTTTTTTTTTCCTTTTAAAAGTGTTCTTTGAGTAGACAAACACATTGCATGCCTTGAGATAGGTAAATATTGTACTTTTAAACATATGGGTTTTAGAGCACTATTCCTGCAAGTTGCTTTGCTACATTTGTGCTAGTCATCTAAGGCTCATAACTAGGTGACCATACAACTTATCATGCAACCTTTTGAGGGTAGAAGACACCTTTCATAATTATACAGAAATAAGAATCTTAAACTAGCACAGTCCTGGGCAAACCAGGAGTGACAATCAGTCTACACATAATGGATTTTGAAAATTGCTAACATTTTAGACTAATTATTTTGTGAGAATAAATAGCAGAGGATAGCCCTGTTATTAGGACAGCAAGACTTTTTACTTCTAAAGACAAAACCATACTAAAGTAATTTGTTAAACTTCAAACTAGAAATTGTCTTTATAATTATTCTTTCATCTTATCTCCAAAGAAAAACGCACTATTTCTAGTCTCCAATGCTGGCATTCATTCGATCTTCAAAGAGGCGTTGAATTAACACAATGTGCCACGCACTGTGTGTGCCTCCCTTCTGTGATTTGTTCATTCCTTCCTTCCTCCTGTGTTCCCTGTCTCTGTCTTGGCCTTCTTTAACATCTTCTCACATAATCTTTTTGTCTTTCTACTAACTTGTGTACTTTTTTTACATAGCGATTAATCCTTCAGCTGCCCAATTGATTTTTTAAAGCAACTTTTATTTCATTTAGCAAATATCATATTCATTCAATGAACACTTATCAAATATATATTTTGTTCCAGGTACTAGAGATACAGTGGTGAGCAAATAAATGCTGCTTCTGCCCTCATGGAATTTATGGTCTAATTGAACAACTGTGTAATTAGATAATTATATAAGCCAATGACATATTATAACTATGTTCACTTCAATTGAGAATTTGTGTACTGTGAGCACCTATAAAATGAGAAATAAAGGTTGAAATAATAGCTGATGGAAGATATGACCTCAATGATTAAAGCAAAAAAATTGATCTATCAGAAAGAACCCTTCAACATATGGGCAAATGTGACCAAGTGTGGAGAATATAAAGAATGGACAGAAAGAACAGATGAGACTAAACCGAGAAAGAGACCGCAAAGCTCAGTTCAGTTAAAAGTCTATTACATTTTTTTTCATTGTTGTTAAAAAAGATTGGAGGAAGCCATTGAAATATTGTATATAGATAAGCTGATTAGATTTGTATTTTTAGAAAAGATTCACTGTGATTATAATGGAAAGAATGGATTAGAGTGTGTGGCAGATAGATCAGTTAGAATGATTAGGAGATACTGTGCAATATGCCTGCAATGCAGGAGACTTAGGAGATGCGAGTTCAATCCCTGGGTCAGGAAGACCCCATGGCAACCCACTGCAGTATTCTTGCCTGGAGAATCCCATGGACAGAGGAGTCTGGTGGGCTGTAGTCCTTAGAGTCACAAATAGTTGGACACAACTAATGTGACTGAGCACGAGCATAAGCACATGCAACAGCCTGGGGCTGGCCCTGTGGCTGGCCCTGTGGCTGGTCCTGTGGCTCAGCAATAAAGAATCTACCTGCAGTGCAGGAGCTGAGGAATCTACCTGCAATGCAGGAGGCTCAAGTTCAATCCCTGCACTGGGAAGAACCTCTAGAGAAGGAAATGGCAACCCATTCCAGTATTCTTGCCTGGGAAATCCCAGGGACAGAAAAGCCTGGTGGGCTACAGTCCATAGGATTGGAAAGAGTTGGACATAACCTAGCAACTAAACAACAACAACATGCACCAGTCTAGGCTGAGAGAAGATATTATCTTGAACCTATATGGAGCTGGTAAAGTTAGAGTGAAGTGGAAGTAATAGAGAGAGATTTAGGAAGCAAAATTCAAAGGGCTTGAGAAGGATTGACATGGGTGGTAACAGTGAGAGTTGACAGGGACATATTCAAGTTTCTGTCTTACTCAGTTGTTTGACAATGATTATGCCATTCATTGGGATAAGGACCTCTGGAAGAGAAACAGTTTGTATTGCACTAAAGCTCAAATTTTAATATATTTTTGAAGTTCTTTTATATAATCCCAAATGAGATATCAAATAAAGAGTTGATCTAGGGCTTAGTGTAAAGTTTAGCACCATAGACTTGAGGAACTGCAAATTTAACAGTTTAGAAGAGGAGGTTGGTCATGCGAAGGAAACAGAAAAAATGATCAGAAGAAGAAAACTAAGAGAGCGTTGTACCTTGAAAACCAAGAAAAGAGGTTGTGTCAAGGAGTGAGTGTTCAGAGGTTGGCAAGCTGCTGAAAGGTTGAGAAAAAGATGGAAAAATACATTGGAGAGATCTGAGAGTCAATGGAAGCTATAGCAAAATCTTGGTACAGAAGGTTGTGAAAGTTGCTCAGTCGTGTCTGACTCTTTGTAACCCCATGGACTGTAGCCTGTCAGGCTCCTCTAACCATGGGATTCTCCAGGCAAGAATACAGGAGTGGGTTGCCATTCCCTTCATCAGGGGATCTTCCCAACCCAGGGATCGAACCCAGGTCTCCTGCATTGCAGGCAGGTTCTTTACCAACTGAGTCAACAGGGAAGCCCACTGGTACAGAAGATTGGTTGGGCAAAAAACTGTTGATGGAGGCAAAAGAATGAGCTGCAGAGAAAAAGAAAGTAAGTACAGATAATCTTCTTTTATTTCTTTAAATTGATTAATTCATAAAATATTACTGAGAATTTGCTATGTGCCAGGAAATGGCTAAGAACTAAATTCTTAGTGAATAAGACAATATCTGTTCCCAAGCAGCTTATAACCTGGTCAAATGTCAGAAGTGAGTGAAACCTACTACTACATTTGCTTCTTCATTAATTAACTCTCAGATTCCTAGAATCTCACTTCCACTTCAAACAAATTGGTGAAACTTTTCCTGGCTTCCAAAGACCTGCCAGTCTTTGGACTGGAAATATTCAAGATTTCCTCAGTGTTCAGCCTCATTATCATCTGGGAATATGGTACTGATCACTACATCTTTCTAGAGAAGCTCTCTAAGCTATTGCATTTTAAACCTTCCCATCTGATAAAATGATATTCTTCTTTGTGTTTTTTTTCTATGGTAAAATTCTGATTTTTACAAAAATATTTTTCATGTCACTAACAATTTTATATCATTCTTTATGACCAAATGTTTTTGGATATATTATCCTAAAGGTATTTTTATGAAGTGACGAATGTGCACTATTAAAATTTAAACAATGCAGGAAAAGTGTTAAAAAGCAAAGGCAGACATTACTACCTTACCACAAATAATAACCATGCCTAATATTTGGTGAAGCAATGTTTCCCTCGCTTATCTCCACAACTTACACACTGAAGTACAGACAGGCAGACATGAAAACCAAGTTAACCACATAAAAATGAGAGCATGCTTTAATGGATTTTAATGAAAATATTATTAAATTTAATTTGTATTTGAAAGAGAAAAACATGCAGATGTGAAACTCAAAGAACCTGCTGTTGTTTAGTTGCTAAGCTTTGTCTGACTCTGCAGCCCCAAAGACTGTAGGACACCATGTTCCTCTGTCCTTCACTATCTCCCAAGTTTGCTCAAATTCATGTCCATTGAATTGGTGATGCTATCTAACCATCACATCCTCTGCTGCCCCTTTCTCCTTTTGCCTTCAATCTTCTCCAGCTTCAGGGACCTTTCCAGTGAGTTGGCTCTTTGCCTCAGGTGGACAAAGCACTGAAGCTTCAGCCTCACTCAGACCCTCCAGTAAACATTCAGGGCCAATCTCCCCTAGGATTGACCAGTCCAATCTCCCTGCAGTCCAAGAGGGCCTCAGGAATCCTCTCCAGCACCACAACTCAAAAGCATCAAATCTTCAAACAACCTAGACTGTGTTTTATCAAGGAAATATATTGCTGTCTAAAATATTTATCTTAGGGTAAGTAAAATAATATTAAGAACATAAAGAGTTTGAGATCATTCTGGTTTTCTCTTTATTACATGTACCCTTTTAACATACTTTTTCTACCTGTTCCCAAAGTAGTTCTCAGACACATTTCCCCTCCGTCATTCCTCACTCCAGGTATAGCACAATATTTCAAAATATATCACATCTAGATTTTATTATTCAAACACAAACATCTGTAGTTTTATTTAAGTTCTATTTTAAAATGGTTCCTGGTTTCACACTCAGCTTTTATACCATGGTTTCTTCTTTCCTGAATTATATACTTTGATTCGTCTATTTAACTGACTTATTTTTGCCAAGTGATTTTTCAGTAGGGACCCCTGGGTCGTATTTCTCTTGAGTTATTTCATCTTTAGAATGTCTATCTGTTGATTTATATCCTGAGTGACAATTTGACTATAATACTCATGGATCAAATTGTCTTCTTCTCAAAACTGGGAGACATTGTTCAATTTTCTTTGGCATACAGAGCTCCTGTACCAAAGTATGAAGCTTTCTTTATTTTTCTCCTTCTTATAGTTGATCTTTATTCTTTCTACTCAGATCTCTAGGTAATTTTCTTCAGTGTTGAATCTGAAAAAGAAACAGGTTATGTCTCATTAATAGTTTTATATTTTTTCATTTCTGCTTGAATGCAAGGTATTCTTTACATGTTTAAATTTGGCATATTTCATTCTTTATCTGTTTAAGAGAAATGTCACCTTATTATGTCTCTAAATATATTTTCTGTTCAAAATGCTGTTTCCTGTTGATTTTATCATTATATCTGTCTTTTTCTCTCCACATTTACATATATTTATATACATGCAAATATTCATACATATGCACATGAACAATATATATATGAATGTGTCAACGATTGTCTGAAAATATTTATTTTTATTTTTCTTCTACGCTCATTGTGATTACCTCAAGCCTTTCACCTACTTGTGTAATCTGATTTTTAACAATATCTATTCTAGTTCTCACTGTCTCCAATTATTAATTAGTTTTATAATCAGAGTGTTGTATTCTAGTTTTTCATCAAAATTAGTTGCTTTGTAATCTTCCTGTTTTATTGAATTTCCATCTTTATTAGACTCTTCTTAGCACAAAGGTTATAGAAGCTTACTTTTCTGTTATTTGCATTATATTTTTAAGATTTTTTTCTTTGTATATTCCATATATTTATAAAACTGCAACATCATGTTTCTCCTATTCCATATTTTGCTTGATAAGCAGATATGCTAAAATCTTTATTTTTTCACAGAGATATTTGTGGATTTTCTTTGACCTACATCATGTAAGAGCTGTATTAAAATATTGTTTGGGAAGGAGCAGGTGTAAGTATAAATTCACTTTCTGTTGCCTTACAGGGCAGGGAGTGGGGAGGAACAATGGCAGTTTGCTAGGATTTTCCTTCACCCCATTATTTGTGCATTTCTCACACAAAGGCTTGTCCCTCTTCACCAAAACTTGACTACTAGGATTTTGTTTTCATGTTTGTGCTTACATATTTTTAATTTGGTTAAGGTTGTATACTTTTTTCATTTTTTTGTGCTGTTATGGTGGATTTTTGCTATTCAAAAACAAGGAAAATAAATCAATAGTATTTGAAGTCATAATAATAGTTCTACTTGGGGAGGAAAAAGAAAGTAATGACTACAGGGCAACATAAATGGGCTTCAGGGGTACTAAGAAGCTTATACTGTTTAGCCTGGCCTTGGTGCCTATCCCTGGATGTGGGATAAACCATTGGGTTTTACATTCCTTTTGTGAATTTATGAGTTTATACTTCAAACTAAACGGCCTTCATATTTTAAATAAGTTATTTTTTTTAGACTTAGGAGCAAAGATTTTAATTTGTGACTGTTAAAATAGAGCTAAAATATTTTCCAAATCCTGGATATCCTTAATTACTTCTACTAGCTTAACCTGCTTAGGACTGAACTTATTAAAACCCTCTATGCTTATTCTGCTTCTAATCTTTATTCCATATTTTCTCCCTCCTGACAGCTTTGCCTTTATGTCTTCCAGTGCTGTGTTGTTATTTGATACATTCAAGTTGTTTATGATTATTTTATTTTTGGTGTATATTAGCCTGTTTTTTCTTGTCTGCTTAACTGCTTAATAGTATTTTGTTCAGTAGTAATTCCTGATTTATTTTAGTTTACATTTTCCTAGTATATTTTTCTTATTTTAACTTTCCTTTTGATTTCTATTATTTAGCTTTATCTTTTAAAAAAATTGCTCCTCTTTTTCACTTTTATATTTTGTAATGCTCTGGAAGTTCTAGGTCCTATTTAAAATCTATAAGTGGTCGCTGTTGCTGCTGCTGCTAAGTCGCTTCAGTCGTGTCCGACTCTGGGTGACCCCACAGACAGCAGCCCACCAGGCTCCCCAGTCCCTGGGATTCTCCAGGCAAGAACACTGGAGTGGGTTGCCATTTCCTTCTCCAATGCATGAAATTGAAAAGTGAAAGCTAAGTCGCTCAGTCGTGTCAGACTCTTGGAGACCTCATAGACTGCAGCCCACCAGGCTCCTCTGTCCATGGGATTTTCCAGGAGTGGGGTGACATTGCCTTCTCCGAGTCTGATTCCTATTCAGTATTAAAATGTAAAACTTGGTTTCAGTGCTTACCAGTGGTGAATACATGTTCCTCACTTTTGAACTACTAATTTTACTCTACATCTTGTTAGCTTAGCTTCTATTGTAATTTTAAGAAATTGTTTTAAAGAAATGTATATGAACAATCTATTTTCTGTGGGCTTAGTTATAAAAGTTATGTTTCTTTCTATGTTTGTTAATATTTGCTTCACTTTATTTTTCTGTTTATAAGTTCTTAGGTAAATAATTTTTGTGTCAGCTAGGTACTTGAACCAGATGTGGTATACTGTCTGGTTTGTTGACTTGAGTGGCTGTCAAATATTTTAGGATTAAGAGTTGGAATAGAGTGTAATGTGCACAGGTCTTGGTCTACTCCCAGAATGCACTGCATTCAAGGCAGCTCCATTCTACCATAAGCTTTCTTTACTGTTGGTCTCCATGAGAAGCACCCTCAGGGGATGCGGTTTGGGATTCCCAGTACTTTTTCTCCATCTCACCCCTGGAGTTACCTCCAGAGACTCTGAAATGATGAATATAGGTGGGTTTAGATACAGTTCTACAGTTGCTCCAGATTGTGGCATTAGATGTTTCATCCATCTCCTCAGAACATAAGTGTTAACACAGTTTTAAAAGTATGCATTTAACTTTCTTTCTGGATTCTCAGGGTTTTTTGTTTTTCCTGGAAAATTAAGAGATGCTGTGTTTTCCCTCCTATAAATATGCTATTCAAAAATAATACAAGTCTACTTTAAAAGGAAATTTATATTTTAACCTTAGAAAAATAAATGTATCAGACCATAAGAATCCACAAAAAGAGAGGCAACAGGAGAGAAATGTCAATGCAGGGGAAGGGAGGTTGCAACTGCTTTTTGACACTTAGCAGTCAGAGTAAGTGACAGTGATAAGTAGATAATGCTTGTGACAATAACAGCAATACACACTGAAAATGATGGGGCCACCTGAGAAAAATCTGTAGCTAGGAAGAATACAGTATATAATTAGGAAAAAGAGAAGAAATTAATGAACTGGAAAATAATTATTCATAGGCTTTGCTTTTTACATACTTGCTAATATTAATTGTCCACAGTATGCTAAGTACTTATAAGCTTTATTTCATTTCCATAGTAATATGGAAAAGATATCACTTCTCTGTTCTATAGGCGAGAAACATACAGTTAAAATAATTTGCTAAAAGTCACAGAGATACCTTCGTTTCCTGTCTATGATCTTGAAATATAGACTCTTCCATAGTCAGCCTGACTCTTTCTACCTGATGATATTAATTTTGAACATATTGTTTATTAAGTATAAAATGAAGCTATAAAGCATATATTTTATTTAAATTTAAGTGTAAAATGTGTGTTTGTCAGAATTATGGTATATGTCTATGCTTTTCTCACTCATGTAACTAAAGTAAATGAAATTGTAATCAGGTCCTTCTTGATTATTCTAAGACAACTAATCACCTGTTGCCAGCTCTCCTAGGTAAAGATAGACTTGTGTAAGAAACTGAACAGTGTCTCTTGGACTTTTCTTAGAAACTACATTATATTTCTTAGAAACTAGACTAAAACTGGACTATTTCACAGCTAGAGGAATGGTAGAAATATTACTAATATAGATATTAACTTTGTAAGGGCAATAGGTACCGAGTTGTAGTTCATATTCAATTGCTCTGATTACTCATATTAAATACATTAGCATGAGTCTGGAAGCCCTACTTAATTATTAACCTTAATAGAGGAGTTGATGATATTACCTTAAAAGTTTTTGGCTAGAAAATGACACTTGGCATGCATCAGGAACTCCATGGTCTGCCAAGAAGTGCAATGTTAACACCCATATAATGAATTATAATAAGCTGGTTATGTGCTACATGCCCATATTTCTACTTGAAACTCCTCAAATGAACCATAAAATCAAGCCCATTAGGAATATCTTTAACATCTTTGGGAGACTGAAGATCAAACTCTTTATGTACTGTAATTTCCAGTTCCATACACATAGGATAAAATGTGGAGCTTCTAGCAAAAATGTCCTGTACATAATTGACCAAGTATTATTTAACACTGAGCACCTCTAGGTGTCACATGACACAAGGGAACACACTCTCACTGTTGGGGTGCTGTTTCTGTACCTGAGCAACTGGGAACCCATTGGTAGGGATGGAGTTTTGAATCATGGATGCAGATTTTAAAATTATTTTGCTTTCATCTGTGTCTGATAATAACAGCTCTACCTTGTTAATAGTTTCAGAGAGGGGAAGGGGAATCTAGTTATCAGGCTAAGGGCAAAACCCTTTAATTTCTACAGAAAGATATTTCTCTACACACTTTTCTTCCTATCATCTCTTTCCATGTGAACACACTGGAAAATAATACATGGATGATACCAAGAATGATTCAGGGATGTCTTGCTTTTCCTTAACCTTAGCTTAGAAAATATTTGCTTAAATCTAATAGTGTCAAAGTGGGAAGCCAAATATCAAGCATAAGTGTGCTCTCTTATACAGGCAGTTGTACATTACTATCTCACCACAATGACCCTGGATTTAATGAAGAGTGGAGATGGAAAGGAAGAAGGGAAAGAAATCAATGCATTTTCCACACCAGCAACTGGTATGCATATTACCTGGACTCATGTCCAACGTTGGGTAAGGTTTTATTTATTTATTTATTGTTATTATTTTTAATCAGTTCACAAAGGAAGGGAACAGTAAGGGGTTAGAAACAGGGGTCTGTAGGGGGAACCTGGGCACAGGTGAAGTTCATTATAGCTCCTTGCTGCTCTGTGCTTTTTTTTTTTTTTTTTTTTTTGTAGCAGAGCTTAGGTAGCTGCAAACAAGAGTAATTTATGTTCAGTTCTCTCAGCAAGACCTACCCTGAGACAGACTGTCTGGTCAGTACTCCATTCCAAGAAAAAAAAATCACAGAAAGGAAGAGGTAAGGCTCCATTTATTTCCTAATATAGTCTTTTCTCCAACTTTCTTACCAGTAAACCTTTAGAATGAAAGCCCAATGGAGAAACTAACTTTACCTCATGATGTGGCTAATTTAGGAGAAGCTCAAAGGCTTGATCACTGTCATCTATTTCTGGCTCTCTGATTTAGCAGACAGATGAAGTGCACTTATAGCTGACAGATGTGGAAATCCATATATAGCCAGACAAATCTCTAGTGGCTACTGATGCAAAATAATATGAGTTGTTTCTGCAAAGGTCAGTTGAAATTTGCATTTGAATTTTTCTTCCTGGGGTGCTTTTAATGATAGGATCAGGTCCTCAGGCTCTTGTAGTAAAATGTGCTCTCTAAATTTGTCAATTATGTTGAGGTAAAATCTGAGTTGAGGAAATGCTAAAGGAAAAAAAAGTGCTCTGAATATTTACAACGTACATACATAGAGAGTGGCTGTGAGATAACTGAATGAGAATTGTGACATTAATCTACCCTTGCAATTACTCTGTTAATTGGCAACTCGATTATCAAAATTAGAGTTCATTAAAGGTAAAATGTTTCTTCTGTAAATTTCATCTCCAGTACAAGATAATACAAAATATGATGCTCAGTGGGGAGACTATTTTATCCACTTGATTCCTTTTATGGCTTACATTTCTGAATATTAAATTGTGATTATCTGTCTGATTCATTCTTTTTAAAGAACTCATCATTGTTATTGTTTTTATTTATATAAAGTTAGATTGCTTTCATAAACTATCTAATCCCAGCTCTCTGCACTGTAGAGTGTATGAGTACACTTAATTTAATTCACATTTTCACTTTTTATTGCTCAAGAAAATAAAACAAAAATCCAAGATTATTAAAAGTCAATTAGATCTATATACCATTCCTTACTGACCCAATTTAATAATATTTTGATTAGTTATTTCAATAGCTTGACTCTAGAGTTAAAGAAGTGTTAACTGTATAAAAATAAAGGAGTATAATTGATATTATAACTTAGCTTGAGTCAATTTGTTTTGATTGTAGGGAGTACTCATTGTGAAACTTCTTGAGATTTTTGTGCAATAAAGGGTATATTGTTTTTTTTCTCTCTTATTTCCATATTTAGGACTGTTTGTTCAAAAACAAGAAAAAAAGACAAGCTACATTAATAAAGTAGGTCCCTTAGTCATTGCCAGATATAATACATAAAGAACTATCTCAGGTCAGTAAGTGTAGTTGATAATCTTTTCCTAAAATATATTGTAGGTTACCTTTGTACCTACCAGCAAGCATCTCAATGTATAGTCTATAACTCATATTTCATGAGTATTTTATCAACCCTTTAGTAAACATGTAAAGCAAATTCTGTTCTTATAACTGTAAAGATGTTTTTTAAAGTTTGATAGGTAGTTATGGATGCATATCTATAGATGACTATGCACATATATTTATTTATTTATTTTAAAAATTTATTTATTTTAATTGGAGGCTAATTACTTTACAATATTGTATTGGTTTTGCCATACATTGACATGAATCTGCCACAGGTGTACACATGTTCCCCATCCTGAAACTCCCTCCCTCCCTCCTCCCTCCCCATACCATCCCTCTGGGTCATCCCAGTGCACCAGCCCTGAGCATTCTGTATCATGCATCGAACCTGGACTGGTGATTCATTTCACATATCATATTATACATGTTTCAATGCCATTCTCCCAAATCATCACTCCCTCGCCCTCTCCCACAGAGTCCATAAGACTGTTCTATACATCTGTGTTCTTTTGCTGTCTTGATACAGGGTTATCATTACCATCTTTCTAAATTCCATATATATGCATTAGTATACTGTATTGGTGTTTTTCTTTCTGGATTACTTCACTCTGTATAATCAGTTCCAGTTTCATCCACCTCATTAGAACTGATTCAAATGTATTCTTTTTAATGGCTGAGTAATACTCCATTGTATATATGTACCACAGATTTCTTATCCATTCATCTGCTGATGGACATCTAGGTTGCTTCCATGTCCTGGCTATTATAAACAGTGCTGTGATGAACACTGGGATACATGTGTCTCTTTCAATTCTGGTTTCCTCGGTGTGAATGCCCAGCAGTGGATTTGCTGGGTCATATGACAATTCTATTTCCAGTTTTTAAAGGAATCTCCACACTGTTCTCCATAGTGGCTGTACTAGTTTGCATTCCCACCAACAGTGTAAGAGGGTTCTCTTTTCTCCATACCCTGTCCAGCATTTATTGCTTGCAGACTTTTGCATAGCAGCCATTCTGACTGGTGTGAAATGGTACCTCACTGTAGTTTTGATTTTCATTTCTCTGATAATGAGTGATGTTGAGCATCTTTTCATGTGTTTGTTAGCCATCCGTATGTCTTCTTTGGAGAAATGTCTATTTAGTTCTTTGGCCCATTTTTTGATTGGGTTGTCTATTTTTCTGGAATTGAACTGCAGGAATTGCTTGTATATTTTTGAGATTAATTCCTTGTCAGTTGCTTCATTTGCTATTATTTTCTCCCATCCTGAAGGCTGTCTTTTCACCTTGCTTATAGTTTCCTTTGTTGTGCAGAAGCTTTTAATTAGGTCCTGTTTCTTTACTTTTGCTTTTATTTCCAATATGCTGGGAGGTGGGTTCTAGAGGATCCTGCTGTGATTTATGTCGGAGAGTGTTTTGCCTATGTTCTCCTCTGGGAGTTTTATAGTTTCTGGTCTTACATTTAGATCTTTAATCCACTTTGAGTTTATTTTTGTGTATGGTGTTAGAAAGTGTTCTAGTTTCATTCTTTTACAAGTGGTTGACCAGTTTTCCCAGCACCACTTGTTAAAGAGATTGTCTTTTCTCCATTGTATATTCTTGCCTCCTTTGTCAAAGATAAGTTGTCCTTAGGTGCATGGATTTATCTCTGGGCTTTCCATTTTTTTCCCTTGGTCTATATTTCTGTCTTTGTGCTAGTACCATATTGTCTTGATGACTGTGGCTTTGTAGTAGAGCCTGAATTCAGGCAGGTTGATTCCTCCAGTTCCATTCTCCTTACTCAAGATTGCTTTGGCTATTTGAGTTTTTTTTTCTATTTCCATACAAATAGTGAAATTATTTGGTCTCGCTCTGTGAAAAATACCATTGGTAGCTTGATAGAGATTGCATTGAATCTATAGATTGCTTTGGGTAGTATACTCATGTTCACTATATTGATTCTTCTGATCCATGAACACAGTATATTTCTCCATCTATTAGTGTCCTCTTTGATTTCTTTCATCAGTGTTTTATAGTTTTCTATATATAGGTCTTTAGTTTCTTTAGGTAGATATATTCCTAAGTATTTTATTCTTTTCATTGCAATGGTGAATGGAATTGTTTCCTTAATTTCTCTATTTTCTCATTATTAATGTATAGGAATGCAAGGGATTTCTGTGTGTTGATTTTATATCCTGTAACTTTACTATATTCGTTGATTCACTCTGGTAATTTTCTGGTGGAGTCTTTAGGGTTTTCTATGTAGAGAATCCTGTCATCTGCAAACAGTGAGAGTTTTACATCTTTTCCAATTTGGAATCCTTTTATTTCTTTTTCTACTCTGGTTGCCGTGGCCAAAATTTTCAAAACTATGTTGAATAGTAGTGATGAAAGTGGGCACCATTGTCTTGTTGCTGACTTCAGGGGAAATGCTTTCAATTTTCACCATTGAGGATAATGTTTGCTGTTGGTTTGTCATATATAGCTTTTATTATGTTGAGGTATGTTCCTTCTATTTCTGTTTTCTGGAGAGTTTTTTTTTTAAATCATAAATGGATGTTGAATTTTGTCAAAGTCTTTCTCTGCATCTATTGAGATAATCGTATGGCTTTTATTTTTCAATTTGTTAATGTGTTGTATTACATTGACTGATTTGCGGATATTGAAGAATCCTTGCACCTGGGATAAAGCCCACTTGGTCATGATGTATGATCTTTTTAAGATGTTGTTGGATTCTGATTGCTAGAATTTTGTTAAGGATTTTTACATCTATGTTCATCAGTGATATTGGCCTGTAGTTTTCTTTTTTTGTGGCATCTTTGTCTGATTTTGGTATTAGGGTGATGGTGGCCTCAGAGAATGAGTTTGGAAGTTTACCTTCCTCTGCAATTTTCTGGAAGAGTTTGAGTAGGATAGATGTTAGCTCTTCTCGAAATTTTTGGTAGAATTCAGCTGTGAAGCCGTGTGGACCTGGGCTTTTGTTTGCTGGAAGATTTCTGATTACAGTTTCAATTTCCATGCTTGTGATGGGTCTGTTAAGATTTTCTATTTCTTCCTGGTTGAGTTTTGGAAAGCTGTACTTTTCTAAGAATTTGTCCATTTCTTCCACATTGTCCATTTTATTGGCATATAATTCCTAAAAGTAGTCTCTTATGATCCTTTGTATTTCTGTGTTGTCTGTTGTGATCTCTCCATTTTAATTTCTAATTTTATTGATTTGATTTTTCTCCCTTTGTTTCTTGATGAGTCTGGCTAATGGTTTGTCAATTTTATTTATCCTTTCAAAGAACCAGCTTTAGGCTTTGTTGATTTTTGCTATGGTCTCTTTTGTTTCTTTTGCTTTATTTGTGCCCTAATTTTTAAGATTTCTTTCCTTCTACTAACCCTGGGGTTCTTCATTTCTTCCATTTCTAGTTGCTTTAGGTGTAGAGTTAGGTTATTTATTTGACTTTTTTCTTGTTTCTTGAGACATGCCTCTATTGCTATGAACCTTCCCCTTAGCACTGCTATTACTGTGTCCCCCAGGTTTTGGGTTATTGTGTTTTCATTTTCATTCATTTCCATTCCAATTTTGATTTCTTTTTTTATTTCTTCTGTGATTTGTTGGTTATTCAGCAGCATGTTGTTCAGCCTTCATATGCTGGGATTTATAATAGTTTTTCTCCTGTAATTGAGATCTAATCTTACTGCATTGTGGTCAGAAAAAGATGCTTGGAATGTTTTCAATTTTTTTGAATTTACCAAGGCTAGATTTATGTCCCAGGATGTGATCTATCCTGGAGAAGGTTCCATGTGTGCTTGAGAAAAAGGTGAAATTCATTGTTTTGGGGTAAAATGTCCTATAGATATCAATTATGTCTAACTGGTCTATTGTATCATTTAAAGTTTGTGTTTCCTTGTTAATTTTTTGTTTAGTTGATCTATCCATAGGTGTTAGTGGGGTATTAAAGGCTCCTACTATTATTGTGTTACTGTTAATTTCCCCTTTCAGACTTGTTAGCATTTGTCTTACATATTGTGGTGCTCCTATGTTGGGTGCATATACTTTTATAATTGCTATATCTTCTCCTTGGATTGGTCCTTTGATCATTATGTAGTGTCCTTCTTTGTCTCTTTTCACAGCCTTTGTTTAAAGTCTATTTTATCTGGTATGAGTATTGCTACTCCTCCTTTCTTTTGGTCTCTATTTATGTGGAATATCTTTTTCCAGCCCTTCACTTTCAGTCTGTATATGTTGCCTATTTTGAGGTGGGTCTCTTGTAGACAACATATATAGGGGTCTTGTTTTTGTATCCATTCAGCCAGTCTTTGTCTTTTGGTTGGGGCATTCAACCCATTTACATTTAAGATAATTATTGATAAGTATGATCCCATTGCCATTTACTTTGTTGTTTTGGGTTTGAGTTTATACACCCTTTTTGTGTTTCCTGTCTAGAGAAGATCCTTTAGCATTTCTTGGAGAGTTGGTTTGGTGGTGCTGAATTCTCTCAGCTTTTGCTTGTCAGTAAAGCTTTTGATTTCTCCTTCATATCTGAATGACATCCTTGCTGGGTACAGTAATCTGGGCTGCAGGTTATTTTCTTTCATCACTTTAAGTATGTCTTGCCATTCCCACCTGGCCTGAAGAGTTTCTATTGAAAGATCAGCTGTTATCCTTATGGGAATCCCCTTGTGTGTTATTTGTTGTTTTTCCATTGCTGCTTTTAATATTTGTTCTGTGTGTTTCATCTTTGTTAATTTGAGTAATATGTGTCTTTGGGTGTTTTGCCTTGGGTTTATCCTGTTTGGGACTCTCTGGGTTTCTTGGACTTGGGTGATTATTTCCTTTCCCATTTTAGGGAAGTTTTCAATTATTATCTCCTCAAGTATTTTCTCATGGTCTTTCTTTTTTCTTCTTCTTCTGGGACTCCTATGATTCTAATGTTGGGGCGTTTAACATTGTCCCAGAGGTGTCTAAGATTGTCCTCATTTCTTTTAATTCATTTTTCTTTTTACCTCTCTGATTCATTTATTTCTATCATTCTATCTTCTACCTCATGAATCCTATGTTCTGTTTCTGTTATTCTAGTATTTATTGCCTCCAGAGTGTTTTTTATCTCATTTATTGCATTATACATCATATAGTGACTCTTTTTTATTTCTCCTAGGTCCTTGTTAAACCTTTCTTGCATCTTCTCAACCCTGTCTCCAGGCTATTTATCTGTGATTCCATTTTGATTTCAAGATTTTGTATCATTTTCACCATCATTATTTGGAATTCTTTATCAGGTAGATTCCCTATCTCTTCCTCTTTTGTTTGGTTTGGTGGGCATTTATCCTATTCCTTTACATGCTGGGTATTGCTCTGTCCCTCATCTTGTTTATATTGCTGTGTTTGGGGTGATCTTTCTGAATTCTGGCATTGTGTGGAGTTCTCTTTATTGTGGAGTTTCCTCACTGTGGGTGTGGTTTTACGCGTGGCTTGTCAAGGTTTCCTGGTTAGGGAAGCTTGTGTCAGTGTTCTCATGGGTGGGGCTGGGCTTATTCTCTCTGAAGTCCAACGAAGTGTCCAGTAATGAGTTATAAGATGTCAATGGGTTTGGAGTGACTTTGGGCAGCATGTATATTGAAGCTCAGGGCTATGTTCCTGTGTTGCTAGAAAATTTGCATGGTATGTCTTGCTCTGGAACTTGGTGGCTCTTGGGTGGTGCTTGGTTTCATTGTAGGTATGGAGGCATTTGATGAGCTCCTGTCAATTAATGTTTCCTGGAGTCAGGAGTTCTCTGGTGTTCTCAGGATTTGGACTTAAGCCTCTGTGATGAAAAGTTTCTCTGCAGTGAGGGACACACAAAGAGGTTCACAGAGTTACATAGAGAAGAGAAGAGAGAGGAGGGAGATAGAGGTGACCAGGATGAAATGAGGTGGAATCAAAGGAGGAGAGAGCAAGCTAGCCAGTAATCATTTCCTTATGTGTGCTCCACAGTCTCAACCTCTCAAAGATGTTCACAGAGTTATACAGAGAAGAGAAGAGAGAGGAAGGAGACAGAGGTGGCCAGGAGGATAGAGGGGGGAATCAAAAGGAGAGAGACAGATCCAGCCAGTAATCAGTTCCCTAAGTGTTCTCCACCATCCAGAACACACAAAGAGATTCACAGAGTTGGGTAGAGAAGGGAAAGGGGAGGGAGGAGATAGAGGCTACCTGGTGGAGAAAAAGGAGAGTCCAAAGGGGGAGAGAGCAGTCAAGCCAGTAATCTTGCTCCCAAGTAAAAATGGGTACTGAAGATAGGGTTCTTAAAGGTACAAAAATGATACTAAATACCAAAAAGCAAAGATTAAAAATCTAGAGTAGAAGTTGGATTTTCAAAAATACAATATTAAAGAAAAAGAGAAAAAAAGAGTCACAAAAATTATAATATATATATATATATATGAAGTTTGCTTTAAAAAATATCATCTCTCTTTTTTTTTGCAAGGTAATAGTAGGTTATAAAAGAATAAAAGAGGTCTTAAAAAAAAAGAATGATAGTAAAAATATATCTAGGCGTTTCTCTGGTGTTGTGGGCAGTGTGAGGTCAGTTCATTTTTGGATAGTTCCTTGATCTGGCTTATATGTCTCAAGATGTATAGGCCCTTTCTTATGTAGTTGGTACTATCTACAGGGTTTCAATCTATTGCACCTGTCACTTCTAAGGAGGGTCCCTCTGTTTTAGCTTCTTCTGTTTACTGGTCTCTTCAGTGTCTTAATTTCTACCCTGGCACAAGGGGGAGGTGGTGGACACTTTTTTAGGCTCACTTGTTCAGTCATGCTGTGGGGAGGGAGGGACGCTACAAACAAATAACACTGGCGTGTGCTTGCAGTGTCTCGACCACACTGGGTTTGCCCCCACTCACAGCTTGTGTGCTTTCCCTGTCTACACTGCTTAGGCTCTAGGTTGCTCTGCTAGGAACTGTCTGAGGCTGGCCCTGGGCTGTATGCACGTCCCACGTCTAAGCCACTCAGGTTCAGGCACTCGGGTACTCCTCAGAGGTGCAGACTCGGTTGGGTCTGTGCTTTGTGCCCTTCCCAGGTCCGAGCAGCTCATGTGACCAGGTGTTTGGTGAGCGCGGTCGCTGTGACCTATCACCTACCCCGTCCCTGCTGCCCGGTTTTCTGGGTGTACAACCGGCGCACCTTCTCAGGTGGAATTTGACCGTCCAGAACCCCAAGGAGTCTTGGTTAGCAATGAAGCCTTCTTGCAGTTTGGTAGATAATCCCTCTTTGGGGCCGCGATTGCCCTCTTCCAGCTTTGGCTGCCCTTGCCTGCCTGTCTCTGGAGGGGGATAGGCTGGCCTGCAGCCGCTGGCTAGCTCTGCTCAGTCCTTTGTTCTGTGAGCATTCCAGCAGTATCTTAGGTGAGGGCCTTTCACTTAGTTCTAGTCAGTCATCTGTTCTCTGAGCGGCCCTGGCGGTGTCTTAGGTTGGGGCTTTTCGCGTGGTAGCTATCCCACAGTCTGATTTGCCAGTCCAAGTTAGTTCCCTCAGATTGCCCTTGGGGCATTCAGGCCCAGTCCTTACTCTAAGCAATGTAGCCCGTGCTTCCCTGCCTAGCTCCCACTTGCTAGTGGCTTCTCCGCAGGGAGTTACCATTGGGCACATAATCTGTGGGTTTTAATTATTTATTTTTCCTCCCAGTTATGTTGCCCTCTGTGGTTCCAAGGCTCACCACAGACTCAGCAGTGAGAGTGTTGCCCGGTGTTTGGAAACTTCTCTTTTTTTTAAGACTCCCTTCCTGGGACAGAGCTCCATCCTTACCTCTTTTGTCTCTCTTTTTATCTTTTATATTTTTTCTTACCTCCTTTTGAAGACAATGGGCTGCTTTTCTGGGTGCCTCATGTCCTCTGCCAGCATTCAGAAGTTGTTTTGTGGAATTTTCTCAGCGTTCAAATGTTCTTTTGATGAATTTGTGGTGGAGAAAGTGGTCTCCCTGTCTTATTCCTCTGCCATCTTAGGACCTATGCACATATATTTAATTTCTTACTGTAAAGTATGATACTGTTTGCTTAAGTTATAAGTGAGTTTTGTTAAAAAATAAACATTTAGAATCAGAATCATAAGTTAATTCAAATGGAAAATCTGAATTCTTCTTTTTGCCGTAGGAAAACACTCTACTATAGTCTTCATTGTCCTCAGAAATTTCTATGAAAACAGATCTTTCTTCTTGTCAAAAAAGCATATTTCAGTTAGAGTTGAGATGCCATTCTAATTTTTTAATTGGAATTCCATCTGCCACTCCCTTAACCTGCTTCTCCTTGTCTTTTCAATGTAATCATAATAGTCTTCACTCATAATTACTCATGAATATGATGACTTCAGATAATTCCTGCATTGTTCTCAGATAGATTGTGTCAAACTATAAACAACTGTTGCTTAATGAAATCTTTTCCTCAGTTTGCTAAACTGATTTTTGTGAAGGCTGATATTTTTAGAGATATGATTTACAAATTCTGATATAGCAATAAAAATGTAAAATTTTGATATGCAAAACCTAGGTTTGCATTCATTGTATTGGGTCAGTGATCATATTTATTTTTTGTAGAATAAGGTCATGTATAAGGCTATAGTTAGCTTCCTGTTTTTCTTAATTATGAGACTACTGAATATGAGGGGAAAACCATATTTTTCTTAAATTTTTTTCTCTTTGGTTTACTGAAGTTTGGTGTTTGGGATCAAGTACTCTTAGCTATTGTCTATGAGGTATATAATACATAGCACTCTTGTTGAAGTATAGTTGATTTACAGTGTTAGACTAGTTTCAGGTGTACAACATAGTGATTCAATATTTTTATAGAATATACTCCATTAAATGTTATTACAAAATAATGCCTTTATTGCCTGTACTATATAATATATTCCTACTGGTTACTTTATACATAATAGTTTGTATCTCTTGATTAAGAGAGAGACACAATTGCTATTGCTATTTGACCCTCCCCATTTCCCTCTCCCCACTGATAACCACAAGTTTGCTGTCTATATTTGAGTCTGTTTCTGTTTTGTTACAGTCTTTGTTTTACTTTTTTACATTCCATATATAAATAATAGTACATAGTATTCATCTGTCTCTGACTTATTTCACTAAGCGTAATACCCTCTAGATCTACCCTTGTTATTGCAAACGGCAGAATTTCACTTTTTTCATGAGTAATATTCCATTGTACATATATACCACATCTTCAGTATGCATTTATCTACTGATAGAAAGTGAAGTCTCTCAGTTGTGTCCAACTCTTTGCAACCCCATGGACTGTAGTCTACTAGGCTCCTCCATCCGTGGGATTTTCCAGGCAAGAGTACTGGAGTGGATTGCTATTTCCTTCTCCAGGGGATCTTCCTGACCCAGGGATTGAACCTGGGTCTCCCATATTGTGGGCAGACACTTTACCGTCTGAGCCACCAGGGGATCACCAATCTACTGATAGGTACTTAAGTTTCTTCCATATCTCGGCTATTGTAATTAAGTGTGTTATTCACTCAGTTGTGTCTGACTCTTTCTGAACCCATGGACTATAGCCCTCCAGGCTCTTTTGTCCATGGAATTCTCCATGCAAGAATACTGCAGTGGGTTGCAATTCCCTTCTCCAGGAGATATTCCTGACCTAGGGATTGAACCCAGGTCTCCTGCATTGCAGGCAGATTCTTAATGTCTGAACCACCATGGAAGCCCTAGTGTAAATAATGCTGCTATAAAGATTGGTGTACATGTATCTGGTCTAATTAGTGTTTTGGTTTCTTTGGATATATACCCAACAGTGGAATTTCTAGGCCACCTATGGCTACCATATGCTAGGTCATATGCAGCCATGATGGAATTTTTTGAGGAATCTCCATATTGTTTTCCATCATGGCTTTTTGAGGAATCTCCATACTGTTTTTCATCATGGCTGCATCAATTTACATTCCCACCAAAGTGCACAGGGGTTCCCTTTTCTCCATATTCTCTCCAATGTTTGTCATTTCTAGACTTTGATGTTGGCCATTCTGACAGGTTTGAGGTGATGTTTCATTGTGGTTTTGATTTGCATTTCTCTGATGATTTTTAGCAGTGTTGAGCATCTTTTCATGTGCTTGTTGGCCATCTGTATATCTTCTTGAAGAAATGTATATTCAGATAGTCTTTCCATTTTTAAATTAGTGTCTTTGATTTTTTTAAAATTGAGTTGTGTAA
This sequence comes from Capra hircus, assembly GCF_001704415.2. Taxonomy (NCBI): domain Eukaryota; kingdom Metazoa; phylum Chordata; class Mammalia; order Artiodactyla; family Bovidae; genus Capra; species Capra hircus. The sequence continues at coordinate 44,495,897 of NC_030816.1, forward strand.
TCTGTTTATTTATTTCCTTTTATTCCTAATTATTCCCTTATTGGTGATATCATTTGCAACTATTTTCTCCCTATCATCTCCCCATGTTGTCTTTTTGTATTGTCATTTTTTTGCTATACAAAACTTTTAAGTTTAATTAGTTCCTGTCTGCTTATTTTTGCCTTTTTTTTTTTTTTTTGTCTTATGAGACAGATACAAATATATATATAGCTACAATTTATGTCAGAGAGTAGTCTGCCTATGTTCTCTTCTAAGAGTTTTATGGTTTCAGGTCTTAAATTTAGGTCTTTAATTTGTTTTGAGTTTATTTTTTTACATATGGTATCAGAAAATGTTTTAATTTTATTCTTTTACATGTAGTTGTGCAGCTCTCCCAATATCACTTATTGAAGAAACTTTTTCCCATTTCATATTCTTGTCTCCTTTATTGTAGATTGATTTGACATAAGTGGGTGGATTTATTTCTGGGTCTTTATTCTATTAATCCCCATGGACAGAGGAGCCTGGTGGGCTATAGTTCATCGGGGCCATAGTTCATAACGAAGCGACTAAGCACAGCACAGCACATTCTGTTCCATTGGTCTATGCATCTGTTTTTGTGCTATTAATAAAATGCTGTTTAATTATAACAGTTTTGTAGTATAGTTTGAAGTCAGGGCAGCATGGTGTCTCCAGCCTTGTTCTTTTTTTCCTCAAGATTCCTTTGGCAATTTGGGGTAATTTGAGGTTCCATATAAATTTTAGGACTATTTGTTCTAGTTCTGTGAAAAATGTTATGGGTATTTTGATAGAGATTTCATTGGGATATAATCTTATTTCTTTGTATTATCTTCACCTTCTTTCATGAGTATCTTAGAGTTTTCATCATAAAGGTCTTTCACCTTCTTGGTTAAGTTTATTCTTAAGTATTTTATTGTTTTTGATGTAATTTTAAATAGGACTGTCTTCTTGCTTTCTCTTTTGATAGTTCATAAATAGTGTTTAGAAAAACACCAGTTTTCCATATTTTAATCTGGTTTCTTGCAACTTTATTGAATTCATCTATTAGTTCTTTTAACTTTTGGTGGATACTTTCGAGTTTTTTTATATATAGTATTATGAAATCTGCAAACAATGATAGTCTTATTTCTTCCCTTCCAGTCTGGATGCCTTTATTTCTTGTATGACTGCTGTAGCTATGACTTCCAATAACATATTAAATAGATGTATGGGAATCCTTGTCTTGTTCATGCCTTTAGAGGAAATGCTTTCAGCTTTTCACTATTGAGTATGTTAGCTGTGGGTTGCTCATGCATGCATGCATGCATGCTAAGTTGCTTAGGTCAGGTCTGACTCTTTGCAATGCTAAGGACCATAGTCCACCAGGCTCCTCTATCCATGGGCTTCTCCAGGCATGAATGCTGAAGTTGACTAGCCATGCCCTCCTCCAGGGAATCTTCCTGACCCAGTGATTGAACCAGTGTCTCTTCTGTCTCTGGCATTGACAAGCTAGTTCATTGGTCATCAGTTCAGTTCAGTTCAGTTCAGTCACTCAGTCGTGTCCGACTCTTTGTGACCCCAATAAATAGCCTTTATCATCATTATTATGGATTGGTCTTTTCTGATTGTATATTTCTTCCCAATTTTCAGTCTTGGACAAGTTGCATGTTTTCAGTCAGTTGTTTAGTCATTTCTTCTAGCTTGTCTAATTTGTTGGCATATGACTATTAATGATGTTTTCTTATGATTTTTGCATCTCTGTGATATCAGTTGTTAGTTCTGTTCTTTCATTTTTTACTTTGTTTATTGGGTCCTTTCTATTTTTAATTTGATGGGCATGGCAAAAGAATTATCAATTTTATCTTTTTTAAAAAACTTTTAATTGATCTTTTCTTTCTTCCTTTCTTTTGGTCTCTGTTTTATTTATTTCCTCTTAATCTTTATTATCTCCTTCCTTCTGCTGACACTGGTTTTTGTTTGCTCTTCTTTTTAAATTACTTTAGATGGTATTTTAGGTTGTTTATTTGAGATTTTTCTTGTTTCTTGAGGCATGTATCACTACAAACTGCCTTCATGGAACTGATTTTGATGCATCCCATAGATTTTGGAAAGTTGTGTTTACATTTTTACTTGTCTCAAGATATTTTTTGATTTCATCTTTCATTTCTTCATTGACTTATTAATACTATTATTTTTAGTGGCTGTTTCTTTAGTCTCCACTAACATAGAACTTTCTTAATCAATAGAATATATTATAGAAAAAGTAAGAAACCTCTTACTGTGTTTACTTTTCTTTTTCTATGTGTCTTATGATTTGTTTAATGTTAATTAAGGTCACAATTATTTCTATAAGGAATTTTTCCTTCTATTAGATGACAAACTCCTAGAGAACGGAACTTGTACACAGTTCATTAGTATATATTTATATTCCATATCATCAACCACAGTACATTCCCAGTGATGAAAAAGTACTTATGGAATAAAATCAAAGCAAATATGTTTATTTGGCTTCTATTGGTTATAGGGAAAAGAAAGTTAAGATAATCTAAGTTGGTAGTTATTTATTATAAAGACAAATGTGACAGTAAGAGAGAAGCTAATTAAAATCTTAGGTTGCAAAATATGTTAGTTTGTGGCCTTAGAGCTACTGCAAGTAGATGAGAGTTCTCGACCTATGACAGTTCTAGCAATTTCAACAGCAGGAATTCATAAATCTTCACTCTAGTGCTTCGTTATTTCTTCTTGTTAGCAACTTGCCAATGTGTCTATCTTTTTTGCTTTGTATTCTGAATCTCTTGCAAGATATTTTCAAGCTTTTTCCAGCCACGTTGAGAATCTTCTTTCACAGATTGTATACCTACGCTCCTGCCCATTGAAAACTACTGTTATACTTTCCTTCAATATTCCATTGTTCTAGGTTCTACATAGTTTTTTAAATTGATTTTTTACTCATCTTGCCTCGCTGAATGCAGTTTATGCTTTTTAGATTTTATAGCTAACTACTTGAGTCTCTTTTTATTTCTATTTTCAAGAGTACAGATTAGTTGGTTCCAATAACTTAGAGAAGAACTTGTTCTTGGGTCACATGATCTCTGCCCAAGAGGAGTGAGGGGCGCTAATATAAACTACTTGTGATACTCCTCAGTTGACACTATGGGTGGAGAACTCTCTCCTAGAAGCAGTGTTAAATATGATAATATGTCAAATACAACACTTGTTGTTAAATCTTGCTTAAAGATAAAGAGATCTCAAACTACCTATTTATCTTATATCTGAGTTTCTAATCATAGAATATTTATATTTTTAAAACAATGAGAGTTTAAATTATTCTCTGTGAGGAGGTTTATGTTAAAAGGTCTACTAATTCTCAAAAGCTATATTCTTTATTATTTTTCCAGTATTGGCTCTTATTTTCCCAAAGGATATAAATAAATAATTAGGGCCTAATTTACTATTTCATTTGACCATTTAATATTTTAAGGAGATTGAACATAATATTAAAGGGGATATCTGACCAAAACTGAAAGATTTTATGATATAAAGAACAGTTGCATATATAAAGAGAGTTAGAGAATAGCCCATGATAGAAGACTAGACTATGGTGAAGATATCATAATTGCATCATGTGAATTGAATTAACTTAAAATATCTCCTTTGTTCACAGTGTATGTACACACACACACACACACACACACACACGTGGAGTTTAAATACTTCCCATAACAGAAGTGGAATGTGAACCAAAGAAGAATTAAGGTTTGCAGGAAATTTAATAGGCTGCAGAAAGTTAATAAGAAAAAAAAAGTCTGAGATAAGGAAAGTGAAAAAGCATTGAGGAGAAAAGATGAGGTTTTACAATCATATCAGTAAAAAGAGAGATAGAAAATAGGCTAACTAATAAATTAGGAGACATATGAAACTAAAGAAATCAATGATAACCTCAAATGACTGAGGTGCTAAATTACTTTAATAAGAAAAATGAAGAAAATTAATATGCATAATTAGAACACAATGGAAATCTTGAAAAAGTAGAAATTTACAAAAGCAGAAAATACACACTTGAGAGACTTGGCTAAACTGGGTAAAACACATTGACCTAATCTATTCTGCATTAGTTTTAGGAGAGAAACATAGACTTTACATATATTAATCCCATAGTGCTTAAAATACTCCTTTGATTACATTGAAATATTACCTCATAATGGTCAATGGAGAAAAAGTATGAAATTCCAACTGCTAAAATTCCTTGACAGGAAATACAATTTTGAGTCATTAGTCATTAAATAGAGATGTTGCAATTTTATAAATCTTCCAAATAGTTCCTATTGTCATAGCATTGATAAATATAGGAAGCTAGACGTAATATGGGGCTTCTCAGGTGGTGCAGTGGTAAAGAATCTGCTTGCCAATGCAGGATACACAAAAGATGCAGATTTGATCCCTAGGTGGGGAAGATCCCTGGATAAGGAAATGGCAACCCACTACAGTATTCTTGCCTGGAAAATTCCATGGATGGAGGAGCCTGGTGGGCTACAGTCCATGAAGTTGCAAAGAGTTAGATGCAACAGAGCACACATGTGTGCACAAAAACATGCATATAACGTATGAATCAGTTCATATAAAGATTCTGCTATGGTGATGCAAATTCATGATTGAGAAGAGAACAAAGGGAAGAGCAAAGTATGAGCCACTGAGAATGTTTGAAATGTTCTAAAAAAGTTACATTTAAAATTGTAAAAAGCATAACATTTTTTCCTATTCCATAAGCTTATTTAGTAGGTTATGATCATAGATGCAGCTTATATAGACATTATTTGACATTGTTCTGGCTAAATGAATTTAGAAAAGCCAAACATTTGATCTTCAGTTTCTTTATCTGAAAGTGAGTTATTAGAGAACCAGTATTAATCCAATAAATAAGAAATACATGATAGTCTTTCTTATTTCTAATTTATCAGTAACATTTTCCCAATCAAGTAGCAATCCCTCTCTTAAAATTTAGAATTTTATTTCTTTTATATATCTCTTTTATTTTTGGAATTCTTGTTATTCTTAATTACTCCTGACATTTTGGCAACATTCTGCATAGTTTTTTTTCTGCCTTTGGTTAAGTCTTTATTTTTATTGTTTTTAATCATCATTTTAAACACTGAATTGAACACAGTCCTCCCTGTAGTCACATGGAATCACAAAGCATATGTTTCACAGATTTTCAGTGTATAGCCAGAAACATTTTGGCTGTGACAAAAGCTAGGCACTGAAAAATGAAGGTAACTATTCAAGGTCATTTTAATTATTTCTAGCCAGTGCTATTTAGTGGCAGTTGATGTTTAGACATGATATCTCTATGAATATAGTCAGTTTGAAATAGTTAACATCTTTTGTTAGATTGTTTCACCCAGACTAACAGTACTTAGTATACCTTTGCTGGATAATGTTAAAATACTGAACTTTTAGTTTTATGTACTTTTCAATTAGATAGAAAACCACTCAGAATAATTTAGCATTTTGATTTTTTAAACTGTTGTGATCATTGGATCTTCCATTATAAGCTGAATTTATTCTACATTCATTCTAAAATCCTGGAGTTGTGTTAGCACCTATAAACTTAGGAAATACAATGATTCTTATAAACACAAATTACCCATGGAACATAGGCAAATCAGATGAACCAACTTTGGAGACTGATGTAGGAAGGGAGGATGATGCTTAAGAAGATCTGTAATCCTAATCACCTACAGAATCTTTGGTTGTTAATTTCAAAAGCAGGAGTTCCAGGTAAATGTAAAGCTTTCCAGTATAGCAGAGGTTCACATAGGACAGTCCTCAGGTGGGCAGTATCAACATCACCTGGAAACTAGGTAGAAATGCAAATTCTCAGGCTCTTCCCTGGACCAACAAACAGGGCCCAGAAATCTGTGTTTTAACAAGCCCTTCAGGTGGCCCTAATAATACATCTTAATGTTTGAGAAGTACTATATGAGTTTTTAAAAGTGTAATAACATTTGGGCAAAATTATTACATTTTAAGGGCTTTCCAGGTGGCACTAGTGGTAAAGAACTCACCTGTCAATGAGGGAGATGAAAGAGACTTGCCTAGGAAATTTCATGGACAGAGGAGCCTGGCAGCCTTTGTGTCCATTGGGTCACAAAATAGTCAGACATGACTGAGGTGACAGTAGAGCACAAACAGCATATTTTAAGTTGGACAGACTCTGGGCTGTCATTTGTGTGTGTGTGTGTATATATATCTATATCTATGTATCTATCTATATATATGTGTGTGTGTGTATGTGTGTGTATGTATGTATATATAGGGAGATAAATTTAGTTAATTTTGAAAAAAACACATACATATTTAAATCAAGTACTGATAGTTTATAGTAGCATAATCGTTAACACCTATTTTTGTGTCCAGCATTTTTGGTTATTATATTTCTTTTTCACAAGCAATCACACTATATCTACATATATCAATTTTATATTACTACAGAAATATTTTTCTTAACTTTGAATAGAGGTAGAATTAATTTTAATATTCAAAATTTAAATTCTTAAGTAAATAACTTCCTGGTGATTTAAATACAAACAAGAAAAATATCTTAGTACACTGCTGTCTTGTAACAAATTCAGTTTATTCATTCATTTCCTCCACATGTCTGTAAGAATCTGCCATGTGTTAGGCCATATTTTAGGTTCTGGGAATAAAATAGTACAAAATGGCCTTCCTATTAATATTTATAGTAATATATATTCCTTTTCAAAATTTATTTTATATATTAAAAAAAAATTTTGGCTGTATTGGGTCTTTGTTGCTGTGCCTGGGCTGTCTCTGGTTGCAGCTTCTAGTCTGTGCAAGTTCAGACATACTGCTCTAATTTTTCATCTGCTTGAAAACATTTTAGTTTTAATTTACTTTCTGTCAAGTGTCCTTTATATTAGTGTTTGAGTTGGTTAAGAAAAATCTCAAAAGGACAATATTTGGACAATCATCTCAAAAGGACAAAAATCATCTCAAAAGCACAAATGCATCTCAATAAACAAAGTGAATGACATTGAAAAAATCAGTGTTCTAAACTCCATCAATTTTATTTGCATAATTGTAAAGATAACAGCTTTGAACTTAAGCCACAAGATTACTTGAAGAGCAAACTAGATAATGAACATGTAAATTCACTGTAACTGCTATAAAGTTTTACATGAGTTGTGTGTGTGTGTGTGTGTGTTTATTGTTTTAACAAGCCACCATTTATAAATTAATCAGTTTCAAGTATTGAAATTCTGGCTCTGATACTTGCTTTTTGACCTTAAATAAATTACTTTATGTCTTTGTGCTAGAATTTCCTCGAATTAAAATGGTGGTAACATTATGGGACTCATAGCAATGTTTTAAAAAAACAACTGATATAACCAGTGTGCTTAGGCTACATTTTATTATGCATTACTTAGATATATTTAACACTTAACTATCTTCGTTGTTAAACTATTTCAAAAAAGCCTTATGACTAAAAAGTATTCAGGTTAATCTTAACAATTAATTCTTAGAATTCTGTATTCCCTTATTCCCATTAACATGAACATTAAATCGCTTATTGCAAGTTCAGTTTCATTTAAACTTCTTTGACACATTTTAGGATATTTTGTTTTGAAAAAAAGAATAACAATTTTAGCTATTTCCTTGACTTTTTCTCATGAAGCAGAGTCTAAAAGAAGATGAAGTTATTTGAACTCTTTGGTCTTTTTGATTTCAGATGAACTTTTAGCTATAGGGATTAACTAAAATCTTTCCCATAGAGGTAGTTTGTTTGCTATTTACTTATTTGGTCCATATAGCTCAGAGATATGGATAATGAGATATACTAAGGCTGGAATCTACAGCAGAATAACTGAAAGGCAGGTATAAGTTTTAAAGTTGGAATTAGATTTTTGGCCCAGTAATATAAACTTCATTATATTTAGTAATATAAACTAAATGGTTGTATTGTTCCTTAGCTATAGGTAGCCCATGAAACCAGTCATACAAAAATTATGTTAAGCCTTTTCTGGAGCTGTAGAAGGTGACTGTAGGTGGGGTTGGGGGTTGGGAGCAGGGATTGAATGGCTGTACCAACAGAGAATCATCTCTCCTTTGCAACTGCCTTCCCAGCCTCATGATCTGGTGAGCTCATGGACCGCAAGAAGTATGTTTTGCTCAGTGAGAATTTTAGATCTAGCCACTGACAGGGTGCATAGCACTGAGCTAGCCTGTGACTACCAACCATCCCTGGATAACCAAGGAAATGACTATTTCTTGTCTCATAGAGACAACTTATCCACCAGGGTTAATAGGGTAGCTTTTTGATGGATAACAATCTGGAACGGAAACAGCAGGAACTACACACCTGCAGCTGAAATCTCAGAAGGTTTACTGAGTTTTCTTTTTTATGTTCAATATTCCAGTGTCTATGTGAATAGGGTTTTTACCCCACTTGAAAAGTTTAAGATTTTTGTTTGCATAAAGTTTCATCATTCTCCACTAAACTCAGCTTGTATTTATTTATTTTACTCAGATATTCCTACAAATTTCCGCATCTTTTTTTGTCTTTTTCCATAATACTATCTATCTCATTAGAACTCAATGAAAATGACTGCAGGCTGACTAACTTCAGGCTGAATGGAATTAGCCGAGCACTGAATTATTCCCTGGCCGTCAGCAGATTTCAGCGTACTTAGGTAAATTGCCTTTGCTCTGAATGCAGTCTTAAATTGATCATATGCCCTCGGTTGAGAAACCTATATGCAGGCCAGGAAGCAACAGTTAGAACTGGACATGGAACCACAGACTGGTTCCAAATAGGAAAAGGAGTACGTCAAGGCTGTATATTGTCACCCTGCTTATTTAACTTATATGCAGAGTTGCTGCTGCTGCTAAGTCACTTCAGTTGTGTCCGACTCTGTGCAACCCCATAGACGGCAGCCCACTAGGCTCCTCCGTCCCTGGGATTCTCCAGGCAAGAACACTGAAGTGGATTGCCATTTCCTCCGCCACTGCATGAAAGTGAAAAGTGAAAGTGAAGTCACTCAGTCGTGTCTGACTCTTGGAGACTCCATGGACTGCAGCCTACCAGGCTCCTCCGTCCATGGGATTTTCCAGGCAAGAGTACTGGAGTGGGGTGCTAGCAGCTCTTTATTCCTTCAGATGAGCACAAGTTTTGGGGGAAAAATGTCTATGTTAATATTATCTGCAGAAATGTTTGTATTGGGGGGAAAATGTAAACCACCCGCTGCCTACCAATAAAAATAAACTAAATCAACTAATCAAGTAGTTTTTGAAAAGAATGAGAAATGCATTAATGTATTGGTATGGAAATGCATTAATATATTGATATGTCTAAGACAGTTAAAGCAAAAGGTAGAGAAGTGTATCTTACAGAATGAGAGTAGTGAAACGATTTATCTATTCATCTATCTGCTTATCTCTTCATCCATATTTCTATCTAACCATTCACAAAAATACATAAAATAACAGGAAGTATGAAGAACAACAAAATATTAACAATGATACTTTCGAAAAAGATGAAGTTAGGAGAAATTCTATGGGGAGAATTTAAGCTGTTGTTTTATGCTTTTCTGCATGTGTCTGTTGTCCATTTGCTGTCTAACAAAGCACCCCAAAACTTGGTGACTTCATATTACAATCATTTATTTGCTTCCAACTCTATGGGTAGCAGTTCAGACAAGGTTCAGCTGGGATAGCTTGTCTTTTGCTCTGTCATGTCAAGATTCATTCTTGTGGCAACAGTGAGTTGGTAAGTTAGTTAGGGACTGCTGGTCCTTAACGACCTCACTCTCATGTCTACAGTCTGTACTGGAATGGCTGAGGTGGCTACACTTCTCCCTGTGATCTCTGTTTGTTCACAGGCAGTAGTTTTCCAAGAAAACAAAAAATAAACAAACATATAAACCTTCTTGAAGCCAAGGCTTGGTAGTAACCCAGCATCACTTCTGCTATTTTCTTTTGGTCAAAGCAAGACCAGCCAAGATACAAACATAGGGAAATTCAACTGCATTTCTTTTCTTCTGTTATGTTTTATGTTCATCTCAGTTCAGTTCAGTTGCTCAGTCGTGTCCGACTCTTTGTGACCCTATGAATCGCAGCACGCCAGGCCTCCCTGTTCATCACCGTCTCCCGAGTTCACTCAGACTCACGTCCATCGAGTCCGTGATGCCATCCAGCCATCTCATCCTGGGTTGTCCCCTTCTCCTCCTGCCCACAATCACTCCCAGCATCAGAGTTTTTTCCAATGAGTCAACTCTTCTCATGAGGTGGCCAAAGTACTGGAGTTTCAGCTTTAGCATCATTCCTTCCCAGGGTTGATCTCCTTCAGAATGGACTGGTTGGATCTCCCTGCAGTCCAAGGGACTCTCAAGAGTCTTCTCCAACACCACAGTTCAAAAGCATCAATTTTTTGGTGCACAGCCTTTTTCACAGTCCAACTCTCACATCCATACATACCCACATGAAAAACTATAGCCTTGACTAGACGGACCTAAGTCAGCAAAGTAATGTCTCTGCTTTTGAATATGCTATCTAGGTTGGTCATAACTTTTCTTCCAAGGAGTAAGCGTCTTTTAATTTCATGGCCGCAGTCACCATTTGCAGTGATTCTGGAGCCGAAAAAATTAAAGTCTGACACTGTTTCCACTGTTTCCCCATCTATTTCCCATAAAGTGATGGGACCGGATGCCATGATCTTCGTTTTCTGAATGTTGAGCTTTAGGCCAACTTTTTTGCTCTCCTCTTTCACTTTCATCAAGACGCTTTTTAGCTCCTTTTCACTTTCTGCCATAAGGGTGGTGCCATCTGCATATCTGAGGTTGCAGCAATCTTGATTCCAGCTTGTGTTAGTCAAACCTTTTATTAAACTTCATTGGTAATATCTGCCTTTGACTTATGTGTAGAAATCCACCCTAAGATATTTGATTAACAGCTACTTTATTTTTTCTTGAATACTGGTGTTTAAAAAATGAGAAAAATGTTTATGAAATAGAAAAGGAAAGAAAAGTGTATTGAAACAGAAACATTTCTGATACTTAGCTTAACCCTGATTTCTTGATGAGAAGAGCAGAAACAAATTTATAGCCATGTTTAATCCACATATTCAACTATTTGAATGTTTCATAATAAGCATTGTTTTAACAACAATAATAAGAACAAAAGCATTAATACCATAAATTACTGATTTGTCTAACTGCTATCTCTGTCTTTGAACTATATCTGAGCCTATTGCTATTTTAACAACTAAATGTGATGACTGGTTAAGTAGGATCCTATGACTTATACAAAATCTGGGGAGTAAGTTTCAGTCTCTGCAAAGAGATCCATTTCAGATGTGAAATTTCAACATGCATATGAAATGCACATATATTTTTATTTACTGGTAGGCACTAAGAATTTGTCCAAACAGAAATACCCTTATATGAAATTGCATTATCTTTTGCTGATCTGGGCGTCTGAGGGTAGCTTTAATATAATTAAAAATCTTTTTTCTTTACAAGCATTTATCATTTAGCATTTTAATAGTACAATGCTCTCTACTTTATGCAGTAATGTCCTACTAAAAGAAAATTTAAATAGAAAAGTTATGAATTTATTTTCAATGGCTATTGTAATTATTCTTTAGTTTTCTACCTAAATGAATCCAATGATTAATGGTCTTATTAAAGGTAAGCAAGCCCAAATTGTTTAGTTTCTTCTGTGGAAAAGGATTATTCTCTCCTGCTTCATTTTTAGAATTTATCTGTTGCCTCACAATTCCTGTACTCTCCCCTCTCCTCTGCCTCAAATTTGAGTTTCCTCAGTTATATGAATTTCTAGCATTATGGGAGACCTGGGTTCAATCCCTGGTTTGGGAAGATCCCCTGTAGGAGCACATGGCAACCCATTCCAGTATTCTTGCCTGGAGAATCCTCATAGTCAAAGAAGCCTGGTGGGCTACAGTCCATGGGTCTCAAAGAGTTGGACACGACTGAATGACTAAGCACAGCACAGCCAATAGCAATGTAATATGAATTAATTTTGTCATGACAGAATTGTACCTCTAGCACTTGTCGACTCTGTATCTACCTTTGCTTCCTTCTCACTGGCACACCAAAGTGAGTTTCCTCTTCTAGTCCTCAGCAAAGTCAGAACAAAGAGGCAGAAGCAAAATTTCAAAGGAACTGTTAGCCAATGAGCCATATGATAAAACTCAAAAGCTAGGCTCCAGTTTCACCCACCTCATTAGAACTGATTCAAATGTATTCTTTTTAGTGGCTGAGTAATACTGAAGTAAGCCAGAAAGAAAAACACCAATACAGTATACTAACACATATATATGGAATTTAGAAAGATGGTAACAATAACCCTGTATGCGAGACAGCAAAAGAGACACAGATATATAGAACAGTCTTTTGGACTGTGTGGGCGAGTGAGGAAGAGGGAGGGATGATTTGGGAGAATGGCACTGAAACATGTACAATACCGTATATGAAACAAATCACCAGTCCAGGTTCGATGCATGATACTGGATGCTTGGGGCTGGTGCACTGAGACGACCCAGAGGGATGGTACGGGGAGGGAGGAGGGGGGGGGGGGTTCAGGATGGGGAACACATGTATACCTATGGTGGATTCATGTTGATGTATGGCAAAACCAATACAATATTGTAAAGTAATTAACCTCCAATTAAAATAAATAAATTTATATTAAAAAAAAAAAGAAAGCTAGGCTCTTGCTTGAAGAGCCTAGTGTTTTGCTCTATCTCTGAAACTAGATATGCTCCACCATGGAAAAGAGAAAAGACAAACTACCCAGTGGTGAAGCTAATGTTAGTGTAAGAAAGCACAGAGGGTGAGGAGTTCTCAGGGCTAGAGCTACAATTTTCTGTTTCTCAGCAAAAAGCAGAACCCTCAAATTAGGACAATGCAAGAGCAGGATGGTAAAATCACTGTGTTCAAAGATATGGTGTACATGTGCAGAGAAACTGCAGGGGTAGTGCAATATTCTGGGACTTGTTTTCACTCTAGGCACAAAGCAATGAAGAAGGAGACTTTGTGGTTCATAGGTTCGGGGGCATGGCCACCTAGAGATGACCCAGCATTGAAAGGAGTTGGGGAAATAAATGCTCTGAGCTCAATTGGTTCCCCTCTTTCTACGCCTGGTATGGCTTTCCATTGGCCATACTCAAATGCAAGAAAAGGTCAAAGGAGTATTTTGATGTACTCCATTTAGAATCAATCTCCCAAGCCAAGAATAGGGCAGAGAAGAGCACAGACAGGTAGGTTCCTAAAAAGCAAGAGAAGACCGAGTGTCCAGAAAGGAAAGTGCAAATAGGAGCTAGGGTAGGAATGACAAAAAAAAAAAAAAAAAAAAAGGATGTTGAGGAGAAGGAGAAGGAATAGGAGAGAATGAATGCCTGAGGCTGTAGCTATTTGTCAAGCTTTTCCTTATGAGTCCTAACAGTGGCTTTTACTACAAGAACTGTAAAAATTGATTTTCACTTGCTATTTATTAACCTTATAAATGTTTACATACTAGTTCCCTTCCTAGTTTAGACTGTAAGCTACCTGAGGGAAAAGATCCTGCTGACCTTATTTACTAAAGTATCTTCACTGAATGATAAGCGCATTTTACTGATTTTAAGTGTTTTGAAAAATCAAGAATAACTTACATCAAGATTTTTAAGACTACATATCTTGTTTCCAGTGATACCGTCTTGCAACAGATAAGACTTATTACATCCTATCAGCTGTCAATGTTGTAATCATTAATCTAACACAATTTTTGCTGACAGCAGAGAATCTCTGCTATGATAACTACAGTATTAGTTGGTTTGCCAGAGAGGTTTACCAACAGCTTGAAACTTTCATGATGAAATGACTGGTCAAGTTAGTGTTCATGGCATTTGGCTGGAGCCATCCGTCATTAATCCTGGGAAGCAGGACTATCTAATGGTTCCAGTTTTATTCAATCTATTACATGCAGCCATGCTTGACTATGCAACAAGAGACCTCAGGGTCGATATTAGGATATATTTTGGCCTCCTAAAAGACTTTTCCACTTCAATAACTTGCAATCCTCCTCAAAAGTCCTTGAGGCAATCGTTCATGAACTACTGCTTCCTGATGACAACATACCCAACATGACCTAAAATAGATTTCAGAAAACTTTGTAGGCTTTGTGTTAGAAGTTGTCTATATGCTGAAAGTGTCTTAGTACATGCCAGATTTCACTAACAAAATCCTACAACAGTTCAACAACACTACCTTTTTTTGAAAAACTGTAACTTTGTCATTTACTAATAATCACCAGGTAGATAAGTAAATTCAGGATAAGTACTATGATTAGAAGTATCATCAATAATTATCACTTTTCATAATGAAGTAAAAGAAATTTTATCTTCTTGAGTGCATAAATTGGGAAGCATTTATTGACTGCCTATACACTGAGTTTGAGTGAATCTTAGAATTCTCTCCCTGATAGTGTGTAACTGCTAGAAAGTTAAATTAAAATGGGATAGTCCTTCACTCACACAATATTCAAGTGATCTAAGAGTTTATTAACCAAAGTCTTTCATCTTGAATATGAAAGGTAGTTGACTGGTCAGTATCTGAATTATGCTCCAAGTATCTTGACCACCTCAGTATTATTTTCATTATTCTAACTTGAATATTGTGGTAGCTAATTTCCAAGATGGTCCTCAGTGATCCTTACCACGTGGTACTCATGCCCTTGCGAAATCTCCAAGCACACTGTACCAGAGTTGGTGCCTGTGACAAAGAGAGTGCAACAGATTACTGCACTTCTGTGCACGGTCATCAAAGATACTGTGGCTCCCTCTTCACACGGCTCTTGTTTCTCTTGGGAGATGCCAGCTGGCATGTCTGAGGAACCCTATAAAGAGGCCCATGTGATAAGGAGCAGAAGACTACAGCCAAGGGCCAGCAAGGAACTGAGAATTCTTGCCATTAGCCATGTGCGTGAAAGCAGATATTCTTGACCCACTTAAACCTCAGGATGAGTGTAGCACCAGCCAATATCTTGTCTGAAACCTCATGAGGGACTCTGAGCCAGAACCACTAAGTTCAGCCACCCCAAGATGCCTGACCCTCAAAAACGATGGGAAATATTGCATTTTGTTGTTTTTAGCTGCTGACTTTTAGAATAGTTAAGGTTTATGTAGCAATACAACTAGTACAATGTGATAGTAAAAAATTCCCTCAGTATGTCAGGCAGCTATGAAGTGAGGAATTGCAGTAGTTAAATAGGTCTAGAAAGACCATCTAAGCAGTGGTTGTAATCTGTGATCCATGAACCCCTGGGCCCATGGATAAATTTTAGAGATGTGTAAACCCCCAAAAGTACATGTGAAATTATATGGCTATCTGTGCAAATGTGTCTTTTTTCTCCTAACAAAAGTCTCATAGTTTTTGCTTGACTGTCAAATATATATATATATATATATATATATATATATATATGATTTCTTGCATAGTGAGTCGCTAATCTATGGTCCTATTTTACGATTATGTCCTGGGCATATATAGTGCAGTCAATCACATTTTTTATTATAACTTTATAAACTTTCCATAGTGCCTTACATAATGGGTCCTCAAGAGATGAATGTTAGTTGAAGGACTGAGTAGGTTCATATATTTGTATGTGCATATACCCACTATGGGCTTCCCTGGTGGTTCAGTCAGTGAAGACTCTGCCTGCAATGCAAGAGACCACCTGCAGCTCAGGAGCCCTGGGTTCTATCGTTGAGTTGGGAAGATCACCCGGAGAAGGAAATGGCAACCCACTTTAGTATTCTTGCCTGGAAAATTCCATGGACAGAAGAGCCTGGAGGGCTACAGTCCAAGGGGTTGCAAGAGTCAGACATGACTTAGTAACTAAACCATACCCACTATGGCTGGCAAACTATAGCCGCATACTCTCAATTGTTTTCCAACTATGGTGCATCCCTCATGTCTTATCACAATGTTTAGATATATATGGGTGTTTAACTCATGGCTTTGGAATGATCTGAAGATAAGTGGCTCAAGCTGAGATTGCTTCTTTGGTTTTCTTAGCATGGTATGTTCAAAAGCTGGAAAGTGAGGTAGCCATTAAGTATGCATAAAAAATTTTCTGGATACATTTTTGACCATTTTGCCTGTACTTTACACACAAACAGTTTGCTGTAACAAATATTGACTTTCTCTTAATGTTTTTCTTTGACTTTCAGCAGTGCAGGATAACCATTACCTCCCCAATTAAAAAAAAAAAAAAAGTCAGTCATTTGCTGTTTTGACTGCTTATTGCTTCTGTCACACCTACCACATTTACCAACATCCTGCCTGTCTTTTGTAAGTAGTTAATTATAATCTCATGCAATCTTTCTGGGAACCCATATCCATTAACAAAATTGGTTTTTCTTTCAATTGTGGCTATACATTGATGGATCCCAGTTTCACCTATGTTTTCACTAAGGGTAATGTTCCTCAGGCCCATACAATGGACCCAAGTGTGTTTATTTTAAGAACTTTGTAGAATTATACCTGCTTCCCTCTTCAAAGTAATGTTTGAAGTTCATGTTGCAATCTTGATGAGACCTGTACTCATTTACTACTTAGCATTGTGTTGGCATTTCACAGGCCGCTGGTAACACATCCCTCTTTAATTCAACAAAAATTAGTTTTCATCCAAAAGTTACCTTTATGAAATTTCCCTTTGAAAAACATTATTTTCTTAGTTCTATTATCTTCAACATATTTACTTACATCTGGGAATGTTTCCAAAAGGAATTTTAAGAAATATTGTACACTCACTGGGGGCAGGGGCAATACTTCTGTTGGAAGTCCAGAACGCTGCCACATGGAAAACAAATGAGGGCAATTAATCCTGGTAATTCTCAAAGTGAAAATACTTTATAACATGAAAAATATAGATTTAGCAAATTGATTTTTCCATTTGAGATATGCTTTCTCCCTTATCTTGAGGAAATACATACAATTGTTATTTTTTTGTCAAGATATTAGTTAATACAAATACTTAGATTAAAAAACAAGAAAGAGGATGAAAGCAGATACATATGTTTAAGCCACATAAATAATTTATAGCCTCACAATAATGTTTTATAATTTAGCCCGGATTCAGCATGGTAATTAAATTGCTCATTAAGTGTCTGTTAATTCACACCGACATGCCTCTAAGTCTTGTAGGCCATTCACAGTTCTGTTTCTTCAGGCCCAAGGCGAATTACCCACTATTTAATACCTTTAGCTCTATTCATTCCTCCAGTTATGCATGCACATAGTCAAACCATTTTTGTGGTGCCTATTCGATGCTACTTGCTCTAGGCTGGGTTGTAGGAACACAGAGGTAAGGTATGAGAAAATAATATGAACTTGAAGACTGACTTAAACTCAAACTTTAGTCCAGCCTCTACTGTGTATGAAATAGGCAAATGGTCCAAAATATACCCAGGAAAAATTTTTTGTGCACTTTGAATGGTTCCTTCAATCTCTATTTAGCACTGCCAGGAACTTTTCACTGCACCATGATTGAAGAATTGACTGAAATTTTCCAAGAAGAATGTTCTAGAACTCACCTCCATACCCATTACCTTTGTTCTTAATAATTGAGGCTCAGGGAAGTGAGATGGGTTCTTCTGAGAACCTCTTCATGTGGTTTTTATATTAGCCAAAAATATATCCCTAAATTATTTGATAGACTACACTGTCTCCTTCTGTTTATAATGCCTAAAGGAGATCAGTCCTGGGTGTTCACTGGAAGGACTGATGCTGAAGCTGAAACTCCAATACTTTGGCCACTTCATGTGAAGAGTTGAGTCATTGGAAAAGACCCTGATGCTGGGAGGGATTGGGGGCAGGAGGAGAAGGGTTGACAGAGGATGAGATGGCTGGATGGCATCACCGACTCAATGGACATGAGTTTGGGTAAACTCTGGGAGTTGGTGATGGACAGGGAGGCCTGGCGTGCTGTGATTCATGAGGCTGCAAAGAGTCAGACACGACTGAACGACTGAACTGAACTAAACTGAATTTAATTTGAGGACTATTTATATCAACTGCTTCAATTCCTGGGTCGGGGATATTACCTGGAGAAGGGGTAGACCACCCACTCCAGTATTCTGGCCTGGAGAATTCCTTGGACTGTATATTCATGGGGTTGCAAAGAGTCAGACATGACTGACTCTACACATGGACATCACCAGATGGTCAATACTGAAATCAGATTGATTATATTCTTTGCAGCCAGAGATGGAGAAGCTCTACATAGGCAGCAAGAACAAGACCAAGAGCTGACTGTGGATCAGATCATGAACTCCTTATTGCCAAATTCAGGCTTAAATTGAAGAAAGTAAGGAAAACCACTAGACCGTTCAGGTATGACCTAAATCAAACCCCTTATGATTATACAGTAGAAGTGACAAACAGATTCAAGGGATTAGATCTGATAGACAGACTGTCTGAAGAACTATGGATGGAAGTTCATGACATTGTACAGAAGGCAGTGATCAAGACCATCTCCAAGAAAAAAAAATGCAAAGGGGGAAAATGGTTGTCTGAGCAGGGCTTACAAACAGCTGAGGAAAGAAGAGAAGCTAAAGGCAAAGGAAAAAAGGAAAGATATACCTATTCGAATGCAGAGTTCTAGAGAAAAGCCTTCATGAGTGATCAAAGGAAATAAACCAAGGAAAATAATAGAATGGAAAAGACTAGTGATCTCTTCAAGAAAATAAGAGCTACCAAAAAAAAAAAAATTTCATACAAAGATGGGCACAATAAAGGACAGAAATGGTATGGACCTAATAGAACCGGAAGATATTGAGAAGAGGTGACAAGAATACACAAAAGAACTATACAAAAAAGATCTTCATGACCCAGATAACAACGGTGGTGTGATCACTCACCTTGAGCCAGACATCCTGGAATGTGAAGTCAAGTGGGCCTTAGGAAGCATCACTATGAACAAAGCTAGTGGAGGTGATGGAATTCCTGTGGAGCTATTTCAAATCCTGAAAGATGATGCTGTGAAAGTGCTGCACTCAATATGCCAGGAAATTTGGAAAACTGAGCAGTGGCCACAGGACTAGAAAATTTTCATTCCAATCCCAAAGAAAGGCAATGCCAAAGAATGCTCAAACTACCACACAGTTGAGCTCATCTCACATGCTAGTAAAGTAATGTTCAAAATTTCCCAAGCCAGGCTTCAACAATATGTGAACCGTGAACTTCCAGATTTTCAACCTGGTTTTAGAAAAGGCAGAGGAACCAGAGATCAAATTACCAAAATCCGTTGGATCATGGAAAAAGCAAGAGATTTCCAGAAAAATATATATTTCTGCTTTATCGACTATGCCAAAGCCTTTGACTGTGCGCATCATAACAAACTGGAAAATTCTGAAAGAGATGGGAATACCAGACCACCTAACCTGCCTCCTGAGAAATCTGTGTGCAGGTCAAGAAGCAACAGTTAGAACTGGACGTGGAACAATAGACTGGTTCCAAATCGGGAAAGGAGTATGTCAAGGCTACATATTGTCACCCTGCTTGTTTAACTTATATGCAGTGTACACCATGAGAAATGTCCAGCTGGATGAAGCACAAGTTGGAATCAAGATTGCAGGAAGAAATATCAATAACCTCAGATATGCAGATGACACCACACTTATGGCAGAAAGCAAAGAACTAAAGAGCCTCTTGATGAAAGTGAAAGAGGAAAGTGAAAAATTTGGCTTAAAACTCAACATTCAGAAACCTAAGATCATGGCATCCAGTCCCATCACTTCATGTCAAATTGATGGGGAAACAAGGAAACAGTGTGAGGCTTTGTGTGTTTGTGTTGGGCGGGGAGTGATTCCAAAATCACTGCAGATGGTGATTGCTGCCATGAAATTAAAAGACACCTGCTCCTTGGATGAAAATCTATGACCAACCTAGACAGGGTATTAAAAAGGTGAGACATTACTTTGCTAACCAAGGTCCATCTAATCAAAGCTATGGTTTTTCCAGTAGTGATGTATGGATTCACATATAGATTTGGACTATACTATACATACATAGAGTTGAACTATAAAGAAAGCTGAGCACCGAAAAATTGATACTTTTGAGCTGTGGTGTTGGAAGAGACTCTTGAGAGTCCCTTGGACTGCAAGGAGATCCAACCAGCCCATCCTAAAGGAAACCAGTCCTGAATAGTCATTGGATGGACTGATGCTGAATCTGAAGCTCCAATACTTTGGCCACCTGATGTGAGGAACTGACTCATTTGAAAATTTCCTGATGCTGGGAAAGATCAAAGGCAGGAGGAGAAGGGGACAGTAGAGGATGAGATGGTTGGATGGCATCACCGACTCGATGGACACAACTTTGGGTAAAGTCCGAGAGTTGGTGATGGACAGGGAAGCCTCACATGCTGCAGTCCATGGGGTTGCAAAGAGCTGGACAACACTGAGCCACTGAATTGAACTGATTCATATCATCTTCATTTTTGGAATGTTTATGCATTGTGCTTACATTTAGAAATATAAATTTGATGGAATATATATAGGCGGGATGGATGAAACCTGTTGTCTACATGGTATAAATGGGTAAACAGTGGTGAGCAGTGATTTTGACGGTTGCTTAGAATTTCTGAAGTTGAGCCATATGCTGTATAGAATATATTTTAAAGTAATTATGACCATGCTAAAATCAAGGTAATCAATTTCTGAAATCTGAAGCTGTAATGAAACAGAAGTGGGAAGTTGAATAAATGTAAGGCAGAATTACAAAGAAAAGAAAATCATTCATTGCCTTGAAAACATTGTACTCTTGGAAAGGTAAAAGACTGATAAAGTTATCAACTGAAAAGCCATGATTTAGATGTATAAGGCTAAACCTATATAAGAAGCCAAATAACTCATTCTGAAATTTTTAGATTTTTAAAAATAAGAAATATAAGCCAGATATTTGAACATTTTCTATTTACACACTTTAGACTGATTTTATATCATTTCACTCATCCTTGAGGAGACTGTACATTTGTAATATTTTTACTTTAAACTATGTAATATTTGTAGAAAATCTGAAGTCTATATAATTCATTGAATTTTCAGAAGCTAAAGGCAATGTTGAACTAGCACCAAGATCAGAAAGCATCATCAGCCACAGGAGCCCTCATCACGTTTTTTCTAGTCACTAACCACATCCCAAGGGTAACCACTCTCCTGGCTTCTAACACTACAGATGATGTTTGCCAATTTTCAAACTACATAAAAGAAATCATACGGTCCAAACTCTTGGCTCAGGATTCTGTTTTCTGTCCATGAGACTCATATATATTTGAAAAGGTATTTGTAGATCATTCATTCTCATGGCTATATAGTCTGCTATTCTCTGAATATGCCACCTATGTCATTAGCCATTCTACTGCCAGGGGGCAAAAATGAGCATTTTGGAAGCTACCAGTTTGGGCCTCTTGAGCACTATGCTGGTATGGAAATTTTCTGGGCCCTATATAGGGTAAGTACATGCTCAGATATAGTGGATACCATCAAAGAGGTTTAAAAAGTAGTTGTAAAGTTTTTTTTTTTTTTTAAATACAAAGAAGGTGACACAGATTGGTAGATGTGTATCGGCTGAATTTGCAGACTATAGATAAAATTGTGTGAGGGAATTAATGAAATATCAGCTTATAAATGATTCTTCCCATTGTAGTCCTATCATATTTTCTCTCCAAAAACACATCTCTTGAGGAGGAATATACAGATAACAGGAATATATAGATAATGCCATTACTTTCCTCTCATCCTCTTGGCACCAGCACCTGGGAAAGAGGTTCACTGAAACAGTCTAAATGTTTTGGAAGTGCATCTATGTTAAAAAACGCCTGAAGTTGGAGATAAGGGGGAAAAAGTGCACATCCTTGTAACCTATACAAAATGGGTAAATAAGCAGAAATATTTTTCAGCAAACAATAAAGTTAGCTGCACACATATTATCTTTAGATGTGAAATGTGAAAATTGTGAAATGGAATAAGTACACAGGAGATATTTTCAAAGGAAAAATAATGACTATCTGGAACTTTAAAAATAGTTATATCCCACCACTATATTATAAATTTTCTTAAAATTAAATAATGGCTATGTCACCAAGCTATGGGCTTTGAATTTATGTGGAAAGCTCTTACATAATCCTAGTTATACACGCTGTTGTGTTACACTAGAAAATAATTTAGTGTTCATTTACTCAATTCTTATAAACATAGCATCTTGAAGTCTTATGATGAATAAAGGATGAAATCAAATATTTTGTGCATGTGGTTACCACTTGGGCACTTGGGTTGAAGGTGGGGAGTAGAGGTCTTCTGTCAAAGCTGAGATTCAGCATTTTAGTTCTGGAATCCATCACAGGTTTTCTTTCTTCAGCTAGCACTCTAAATAGAGTTGTTTATGATATGACAATGCACAGAAATAGATCAAATGTCCTAAGCACTAATAGTTGCTGCAAAAGAATGATAGCAGTTAAAAGTAACTTAAAACACACCTTTGCATGTATACATGAGTGATATTCACATAGTGACAACTCAAATTCGAAAAGCTATCATGGAAATTTTCTTGTTTCCTACTGGCAGCAGTTGGGTGAGGAATCAATCAGCTAAGCCAATAGAGCAAAATTGTTTTAAAAACACTCAAATAATTTTGAAGGAATAGTCCCCCTTACCATATTCTAGCTTTGTTAGGTTATGCAATCTTTTTTGGTTTGTTTATGCTATGGACTGAATTGTGTCCCCCCAAATTCATGCATTGAAGTCCTAAGCTCCAGAGTGACTGTATTTGGACATAGGGTTTTTAGGAAGTTATTAAGTGAAGTGAAAGTCACTCAGTCATGTCCAACTCTTTGACCGCAAGGGCTATACAGTCCATGGAATTCTCTGGGTCAGAATACCCGAGTGGGTAGCCATTCCCTTCTCCAGGGGATCTTCCCAACCCAGAGATCAAACCCAAGTCTCCCACTTTCCAGGCAGATTCTTTACCAGCTGAACCACAAGGGAAGCCCTATTAAGATTAAATTAAGTTTTAAGGGTGGGGTACTGATTTGATAAGATTAGTATCCTTATAAGGCAAGACACTAGAGACCTCTCTCTCTACCTGTCCTGTTTCCACTGCCATGTGAAGACACAGCAAGAAGGCAGCCATCTATAAACCGGAGAGAACTCCCACCAGGAATTGATACTTTCAGACATTAAGTTGGGACTTCTAGCCCCGAAGGCGATGGCACCCCACTCCAGTACTCTTGCCTGGAAAATCCCATGGATGGAGGAGGCTGGTAGGCTTCAGTCCGTGGGGTCATAAAGAGTCGAACACGACTGAGCGACTTTCACTTTTCGCTTTCATGCATTAGAGAAGGAAATGGCAACCTACACCAGGGTTCTTGCCTGGAGAATCCCAGAGATGGGGGAGCATGATGG
Organism: Capra hircus; assembly: GCF_001704415.2. Classification (NCBI taxonomy): domain Eukaryota; kingdom Metazoa; phylum Chordata; class Mammalia; order Artiodactyla; family Bovidae; genus Capra; species Capra hircus. The sequence continues at coordinate 44,519,358 of NC_030816.1, forward strand.
GCTGCCATCTATGGGGTCGCACAGAGTCGGATACGACTGAAGCAACTTGGCAGCAGCAGCCTCTCACAGAAAAATGTGAGAAACTAAATCTCCAATGTTTAAGCCTTACAAGCTGTGGTATTTTGTTTTCTCAGTCCAAGCATATTAAGACAATTCCTTGAAAAGATGAATTTTTGGGCCTTCTCTTGTTGGTTCAGTGATTAGGACTCGAGGCATGCACTGTCTAGGGCTTGGGTTCAATCCCTGGTCCAGGAACTAAGATCTACCATGCTGAATCAGCCAAAAAAAAAAAAAAAGAAAGAAAGAAAGAAAGAAAGAAAGAAATGAACTCATATTTTGTAGTACCTAAAGAAAAAATTAAAGTTGGCACTTGAAATGTAGTAGTAGCCTTTCCACTTAGCCTCCTAGAGATATTAGGAAATGGCCAACAAAGATCAGAAATAGAATCTCCTCACACAGTAGACTGATAATTTTTGGCTGATTTGCATACAGAAGGAGATCAGCCCTGGGATTTCTTTGGAAGGAATGATGCTAAAGCTGAATCTCCAGTACTTTGGCCACCTCATGCGAAGAGTTGACTCACTGGAAAAGACTCTGATGCTGGGAGGGATTAGCGGCAGGAGGAGAAGGGGACGACAGAAGATGAGATGGCTGGATAGCATCACTGACTCGATGGACGTGAATCTGAGTGAACTCCAGGAGTTGGTGATGGACAGAGAGGCCTGGCGTGCTGCGATTCATGGAGTCGCAAAGAGTCGGACACGACTGAGTGACTGAACTGAACTGAGCTGAGCTCTTTGGTCTCTGAATGATCACTTCCTTTGTGGTGGTGGGTAGGAGGGACAGGTGAGGCGAGAGACTGAATTCTCTGACAGTGACATACAAACATTTGATTTAAATTTTATGTTCTGTAAAATCCACACTATTTATGGTAATAATACATCTACAGCATTTGTACTCACAAAACTCTTTTATTCCCTTGACTGTGTTCCAACTAAGCATGAACCAGCGATGCACAAACTGACTCTTTTCCACTCCCATCTGCCATCCTTCTTCTATCCAGAAACATATCTCATTACAGAAATTCCAGCTTATGTCTCAGAAGTCCTGATGTTTCAGTCTTTAGTTAGCTCGGCTTTTATACAAAGATATTTTGAAATGGTAATATCACTTGTAAAGAGTCCTTCCTTCTGCTGGGACTGGTAATCGTGTTTTGTATTGTTTCTGAAGTATAACACTGGAAAGAGGTAATATATCTTTCAAGCTGAATGCTTTCATTGTCACTGGTTTTCATTTTTCACACAGACGTTGACATATTTCAGTATTGTTGGTCATGATGCTGTGAAAAGCTGGGAGCCTAGTGCATCAACATCCTTGGCTTCCCCTCTCCCTCTTTTCATATAAAAATTGTAAAACTTAACGGATGATGACTAGCTTAGTGGTGTCATTCTTCTTAAATTCTTTGTGAACTTTGTACTTCAGCTGGTATTGATTTCCTTTGTTATTGTCTGCACAGCATATTGAATCATTTTTGTGCATTTATCCTTCAAAGATCAACATGTAACATTTTCTAAAAATTTGGAGGTAGAATCTAATGATCCAAGATACATATGTGAAATCACACCAAAATAGTTACTGGGTGGTCATTGGATAAATATAAGTAAAACTGTGAACATAAATATGAAATATCAAAAGATAGATGTCTGTTTTGGTAAACCTAAAAATTTTATACCAGTAGGCATAGTAAAGCACTATCTGCAAAGAATATAATTATCATCTAAGTTTTCAACTTAAAAATAGTTCATATAAAACAGTGGTTAAAAATTTAATGTCAATGAATGGACAGAATGCAGGATTTATTGTAGCACTATGTGAAACTTCAATAGTAGACAATAATCATAATTCTGTCACTGCTTTAATTTTAAACAATGAATATAGATCCTTCTGTTGACTCTTAATTTTACTATGCCTATTTTTATACTAATTTTTCAAAGGTATTTATAAAGATTAGAGTGCCATTTTGTTTTTCACTATTCACATCTTTAATTAGAAAGTTTATAGTCTAAATTTTTTAAATTTTATATTTATTTTGATAAGTATTTATATATTTTACCTAGGAACATCTGATCTATAATTTTTTTCAGTGGCAAAAATCAGTCTATGTATAATAGCCTGGCTTCTCTGGTAGCTCAGCTGGTAAAGAATCCACCTGCAGTGCAGGACAACCTGGTTTGATTCCTGCATTAGGAAGATCCCCTAGAGAAGGGATAGGCTACCCACTCCAGTATTCTTAAGCTTCTCTGGTGGCTCAGATGGTAAAGAATCTGCCTGCAATGCAGGAGACCTGGATTCGATCCCTGGGTTGGGAAGATCCCCTTGAGGAGGGCATGGCAACCCACTCCATATTCTTGCCTGGAGAATCCCCATGGAGAGAGGAGCCTGGCTGGCTACAGTCCATGGCGTCACAGAGAGTCAGACTTGACTGAGTGACTAAGCACAGCATAGTGCATAGTAGCCCATCAAACAATCACAAACAGTAGTGCCACATTCTTTTTATAAAATAAAATGAGTGGCCTACAATCCAATAAAAGCACATTGTGAGCTTATTTGTATTTTCTTGTTATTACCTATGGGTATGGCATGCTTAGGGTTTCCTTAGCCCACAACAGTTTTGTCATGTAAAATATTACCTTACTTAGTATAACTTCTGTCACATTGCCCCATTCCATAACTCATGCTAGCTCGCTTAGTTCATTTTTTCACTGTTACAAGAAAATGGAATTACAATTCTTTAAGTTCGTGATTACTCAAAATGAATATCTCTTAAACAGAATATCTAAAAGATCTGAGCTCAACAACAACATGTATACTATCATGTAAGAATTGAATCGCCAGTCTATGTCTGATGCAGGATACAGCATGCTTGGAGCTGGTGCATGGGGATGACCCAGAGAGATGTTATGGGGAGGGAGGTAGGAGGGGGGTTCATGTTTGGGAACGCATGTAAGAATTAAAGATTTTAAAATTTAAAAAAAAAAATAAAACATTTTATATCTTAAAAAAAAAAAGATTAGCTTAGTCACTCTACTGTAAAAACACATATTCATAGCAATTCAGATACACTTTATGCAGATGGTCTGCTTGAAATTAGAGAACATGGGTTTATTTTTAAATTTCAAGTTACTTTCTTTTCAATACAGGAAGTTTCTTTTCTCATAAAGTGATACATTTTTATGTTTTAAGTTTTATTAGAGTATAGTTGCTTTGCAATGCTGTGTTAGCTTCTGCTGTGCAGCAAGGTGAATCATTATACATATACATATAACCGCTTTTCTTTATATTTTCTTTCAATTTAGGTCACCCAAAAGATTGAGTAGAGTTCCCTGTGCTGCACAGTAGGTTCTCATTAGTTGTCTATTTCATAATAGGCATATATATTTATCAACACCAATCTCACAACTCATCCCACCCCCTTACCTTTAACTGATTTAAGTTTATTTTAGTGATAAAAAGAAAATTCTCCCTGCAATTTTAGTCCTGCTATGTTCATCTGAAGTACCATTAAAAAATGTTTTTCCACAAATATCTCATTTAGAGGATGGACGTTGAAGAAATGCTCTTCCACAACAATTTCAATTAGAGATTTATGTTTTGATATAAATACACTGCCATTTGTTTTTTCTATTGTAAAAGATAGGCAGTTCCAACTTCAGATACTTAGGATTTTTTGACTGCATGGTGGTATGAAAGCAATATGAAGTCAGCAGAAACTGTACTTCAAAATTTGAATTTTGACCTTTTCCCATGTTTGTGGTATGCAGTACCTACTCTCCTGATGTGGGCAGAGGCAGTGAGCCACAGCACCCGGTCAGCCTTGTGACTGCCAACGTAGACATCTGAAACTCTTACAATCATTACATATCCATAAAGCTGTCCTATTTTTCACTTTCAGTACAATATCCAAAAAGTATCTGAGAGAGTCAACACTCTGTTATTATTATTTTAAAACATTTATGTATTTGGCTGTGCCTGGTCTTAGTTGTAGCATGTGGAAACTTTATTTGTAGCATGAGAACATTTAGTTGTGGCATCTGGGATCTAGTTCCCTGAACAGGGATTAAACCCAGGCCCCCTGCACTTAGAGAATGTAGTCTTAGTCACTGGCCTACCAGGGAAGTCCCAATACTTTATTATAAAATAAGATTTGTGTCAAATGATTTTGCCCCACTGTAGGATAATGTTAGTGTTCTGAACTACTTTAATATAGGTTATATTAAGCTACAAATGTTTGAGAGGTTAGTTATATTAAATGCACTTTCCACTTAATGAGATTTTTAGCTTGCAATGGGTTTATCCAGACTTAACTTCATTGTAAGTCAAATAAGATCTGGAAAATAATGGTAATAACATATTGCTCTTAAATCTACAGAATGACTACAAGGCATGGTATTATAGGACACAGAACTTTAATTTATTAATTATATAGGTAAAACATTTACAGATACACTTGGGAAATATGTATATATATGTACATACAAATATAGAAATATGAGTATCAGTTCAGTTCAGTTCAGTTCAGTCGCTCAGTCATGTCCGACTCTGTGCGATGCCATGAATTGCAGCATACCAGGCCTCCCTGCCCATCACCAACTCCTGGAGTTCACCCAAGCTCATGTCCATCGAGTCAGTGATGCCATCCAGCCAATTTATCCTCTGTTGTCCCTTTTTCTTCCTGCCCTCAATCCCTCCCAGCATCAGCGTCTTTTCCAGTGAGTCAACTCTTAGCATGAGGTGGCCAAAGTATTGGAGTTTCAGCTTTAGCATCAGTCCTTCCAAAGAACATCCAGGACTGATCTCTTTTAGAATGGACCAGTTGGATCTCCCTGCAGTCCAAGGGACTCTCAAGAGTCTTCTCCAACACCACAGTTTAAAAGCATCAATTCTTTGGCGCTCAGCTTTCTTCACAGTCCAATTCTCACATCCATACATGACCACTGGAAAAACCATAGCCTTTACTAGACAGACCTTTGTTGGCAAAGTAATGTCTCTGCTTTTCAATATGCTATCTAGGTTGGTCATAACTTTCCATCCAAGGAGTAAGCGTCTTTTGATTTCATGGCTGCAGTCACCATCTGCAGTGACTTTGGAGCCCCCAAAATTAAAGTCTGACACTGTTTCCACTGTTTCCCCATCTATTTGCCATGAAGTGATGGGACCGGATGCCATGATCTTCGTTTTCTGAATGTTGAGCTTTAAGCCAACTTTTTCACTCTCCTCTTTCACTTTCATCAAGAGACTTTTTAGTTCCTCTTCACTTTCTGCCATGAGGGTGGTGTCATCTGCATATCTGAGGTTATTGATATTTCTCCCGGCAATCTTGATTCCAGCATGTATATCCACAAATATTTAAAGTATCTGTGTACTTGTGTGAGTGCATGTATTACATACACTTTTAAACAAAGTTAGAGCTGTGTATATTTTTCAGTTGTTATTACCTTTTGGACAATTTTGTGCATTGTCAAAAGTTTTCAAGAACATACTTTTAATGATTTCATAACATTTTAGTTTATTCATGTACCTTAATTTTTTGTGCACTTTCTATTGAGCATTTAAACAGTTTTCATTTATTGTTTCATTATTGCAAATAATACAATGTTGTCTATTTGTAAAATCCAAATTTGAGATTTATGCATTCATAAATAATTTAAACATTGATTGGATGCCTTTGATTTGTCAGGCAATCTTCTAGGGGCTTGGCACACAGTATGGAAATAAATTTTGAAAAAATACATAGAAATGCTTTGAAAATAATTTGAGTAAGGATCAAGAAGTTATGTGCCACCTCTTTTTATTTATTATATTCTCTGTGTTGTAGATTTCCAGAATATTTTGATCAATACAGCTCAGAAACTTAAATAGAAAATAAGCAATATCCTGAAATATTACTCAAAGGTGTTTTCTCCTTTGCATTCAGCAAATCCAATAAAAAGCATATATGTCCTTCTTTCCTTACTATTGCATTTTGTGTATAAATAAGGCCCTGAATTTGTTGAACTCTGGACTCCATGGGTCCCCAAACCTAACAAAGTTGTGTTTTACAGTTGTTATTTGTCAGTTGGCCTGTGTGTCATACACATGATCCTACAATCACCATGGTACTTCCTCTTCAGTCTCTTGGAATCTAATATTTGCCTCTTTATTTTTGCATAGCGGTAGCCATCAGCCATTAATGTTAGAACTTAATTATTTTATAAGTTTTAAATTCAAAATACCTATGCTTATAGCCTAAGTAAAAGATAACCAACTTGAAAAGAATACAAATTAGTGTGATACATATATTTAGAAGGAAAATATTACATTTACATCCCTTTAGAATTTAGTGCATTGTACATAATCTAATTTCCAGAAAGACATAGTATATTGATCTACCAAAAAAATTATTTCTACCCTTTATTTTTGTGAATCTTTGTTTTTCCAAACTCTATCAAGGAATTCAATCTCAATTTTAAAATGTTGCCTCCTGAAAATCACGCTGTCTTTTAGCTGTGTTTATTACAATATATAAAACATTCTGATCACTCAATAAAATAATTTCAAATTCAGATCAAATAGTTGAGAAAGCCTTTGGCAAAAAGAGACTGAAGATCACAAATAGGGCTTTTACTATGGACATCACTTCAGTTTTTTACTGTTCAATAGCCATTATGTTCTAAGTTGTGGAGATACAGAAATCTATAATTCAAAGTTAATAAACTTAAAACTCAAAGAGTGTAGCCCATTTAAAGGATGTTCAAATAATCACACGGGAAAATGTTTACAATACAGTATGATGGATTTCCTTGAATATTTCATGCAAAGTACCTCTGGAGTACACCAATGTTCTTAGTAGCATCATAGTAGTCAAAAGGTAGGAACAACCCAAATGGCCGTCAATGAATGTATGGATTATAAAATGTGATAGATACATTCAATGGCATATTATTCAGCCTTAAAAGAATGAAATTCTGATACATGCTCCAACATGGAAGAACCATGAAAACAGTATGCTAAATATAAGAAGCCAGATACAGAAGAACAATTATTTTATGATTCCTAGAATAGTCAAATTCATAGAGACAGAAAGTAGAATAGTGGTTACCAGGGCCTGAGAGAATGGGAGAATGGAGAATTATTATTTAATGGGTACAGCGTTTCTGTTTGGAATGATGAAAAAAATTTTGGAGATGACTGGTGGTGAAATTTCCACAACAATATGAATATACTTAATGCCACTGAATTGTACAGTTGCACACTTAGTGGTTAAAAGAGCAAATTTGATTCTGTGAATGATATATACCATGCTATAGTTGAAAAATACAAAGAAAACCCCTCACACCTCTGGGTTACAGAGGAACACTCACTGTGAAGAATAAGGCAGGCTGAACGTAAGACAGCTGATTGCTGAAGCTGAATAGGGTTTTGCTGATTAGATACAAAATAAAAAGGACAACTCATGCAGAACCAACAATTCAATGGCTGGGAGATAAACATATAACAATATTTTAGAATCTTAGATAGTTCTCTGTGATAGATGATTGTATATGAAGAAAGGGAAAGAATTAACCCTGGCAAATATTATCTGGGGTCAGGCTATGAACAATATCTCTGGCTGATAGTAATTTTTTAAGACAATAACTCTTTCCTGTCTCACATACTCAAACAATTCCTTACCATTCCTCCATTCCTCCACCTAGAAGCATATCATAACCCGTGTCCCTTTGAATTTAGGAATATTTGTGACCTACTCGACACAGATTTGTGACCTGCTTATAAATAATGGAACATAACAAAGGTAACATGCAGGATTTCTACAGGACTAAGTCATACAAGGTGAATCAATGTCCACACAGTTCCCCAGAAAGATTCCCACAGAAGCCTTCAGCCACACTGTAAGCCATTTGACCTCCCAGTGGCTACCATACTGTGAGGAAGCCTGAATTAACCCATAAACAGTGATGACATAGAGAGGACCTAACACAAAGTTTAGGGCAGATGCTCAACCAGCCCTCAGCTTCTCCAGTTCCCAGTTACTGCAGCTTCACAAGAGACCATGAGCCTGTACTGTCAAGCCAAGATCTTTCCCAATTCCTGACCCACAGAAACCATCAAAGACAAGAAAATGATTGTTGTTCTAAGGTACTGAGTTTGGGGGTACATTTCTACATAGTACACAGCAATAGCTAGCCTGAACAAAGACAGATGTCAGGCTTTGGAGTTGAACTTGACTATTTACTACCAATATTTTATATGCGTCCCTTGCTTTTTACCTTTGTTCATGCTCCTTTCTTCACCTGAATTGCTTCCCACTGAGATTTCTATTTAAAAGTCTTTATATTCTTTAACGCTCAGTCACAAAATATACCATGATGACCCCTAGCTTTTCTAACTGAAAATCACCACGTCTTCTTTTGAATAATAGTTTTTTTCTTACTGTGCAAGTCACATGTGTTACATCCTACACCTTTTTTTGGACTATTATGTTGCCCTTTAACAGAATGTGGGAGACTTGAGGCCAGGCATTGTACTTTACCTGTCTTCGTGGTCTTTGCAATGGCCAGTACTGTGCTTTAGAGTTAATGTATAGAAATTGTTTGAAAATAGTTACTGAAGGTATGGAAAATTCAGAGAACACTGAAAAATTTAATTTGTAGAAAGTTATTTTCATTGATTTAGATAATACTATGGACTGTCATGAACTTATCTTTGTTCTTTATTCACATTTAAACATGCATACATGCACACACATATATGTGTGTGTATATATATATGTATATATATGTGTGTATATATATATATCATGAAGTATATTAGATAAAGCCAACTTACATAAAAACTGAGGATATGTTATTTGACCTTTATTTAAGGTGGCTAATTTGAAAAAAGTAGCCAAAATATTCAGAAAGCTCAGAGAATTCTCAAGAATTCTTGTCCTAACTACATAAATCAGAACTTTTATGTCTTTGTAAACCAAACAGACTTTACTTTTAATAACAACTCATCTAAATTTTGGAAACAGTCCAGGAAAACACCGGCTGTCCTGACAGCCAAGTTTCCCACCAGTTTTCTGGCAGCAGTGAATGCTGAGAAATAAATGCAGGAATTGCTCCTATATTCTAAGGCTTCATCATCTTTTAAGCTAAACAAATGACAATCAAGCACACTTCCAGCAAATATACTTTCCTCATACTGACCTCCACAAAATCATTTGTGAGGCTGAAGCCACACTTTTTCTTTTGATTAAAAAGTTCTTCTAGACTTGAGATAATTAGTAAAGTAATAGAGATATCTAGCAATGCAGCCATAAAATAATAAAAGCATCAAAGATCATAAGATTTAAGAAACTCCAATCTGAGTTCTACTAGGAGTTGTGACTTCACACTTTCACAAGAATTATAAGACTTGTTTAATGCCAGCATTGGATGAGGGAAGTTAGGGTACTTGCTCATTTTTTAGACAAAAGGAGGAAAACAAAGAGAAATGCAAAATCTGGAATTCCTATACTGTTCACTCACGGCTTTCAAGTTTTATTTCAAGGTCTTAACTACTAGTCTGTTGTGTCTAGAATTAATCTTTGAGGAGTCTGTTTAAGAAGGTGACGTTTGAGATGAAATCAGTTTAATTTATAATACAGGTTGGAAGGGAAATCGGAGAAGTACAAAGGAAGCCAGTTACATCCACAACTTTCATGGAAGTTAAGCATGGTTCTCAAGGAAAAATATCCAACATCAGACCTTTGCTGTTCCTCCATGATATTATTGCAATGGCAGCACAACCTAGAGACAGGCTGATGCACAATATTTGGCCTTGCTTTTAACAGACTTCCATACCTTGGAAGTTTAAAAAATAAAAGACAGTGAAATTATTGTCAGAGGGTGAGTTTTACTGTCTCAGTAAAACATTATTTTATATTTTACCTTGTCCTCATCTATTTCTCCTAGAAGCTAATTTTTTTAAATTGTGATGTAAAAAATGTTTAATTTTAACTTTTTGTCAGTATGACAAGCAGTGCCCCCATTCCCCCACCAACTCAAATGTGATTAATATGTCTCTATATACTGGTTACACATGGCTATATGAGATTATCTCCATTTTGTTTGTTCTCTACATCCCTAAATGTAACACAAACTAAGAAAATTTAAAAATATAATTATAGAAAATGATGGATGAGAGCTTATCTGTGACAATTTTGGAATGGCATCAGTTCAAATCTTCACTTCAGTTCATTTCAGTTCAGTTGCTCAGTCGTGTCTCTTTGTGACCCCATGAATCGCTGCACACCAGGCCTCCCTGTCCATCACCAACTCCAGGAGTTCACTCAGACTCACGTCCATTGAGTCAGTGATGCCATCTAGCCATCTCATCCTCTATCGTCCCCTTCTCCTCCTGGCCCCAATCCCTCCCAGCATCAGAGTCTTTTCCAATGAGTCAACTCTTCACATGAGGTGGCCAAAGTACTGGAGTTTCAGCTTTAGCATTATTCCTTCCAAAGAAATCCCAGGGCTGATCTCCTTCAGAAAGTATTGGTTGGATCTCCTTGCAGTCCAAGGGACTCTCTAAAGTCTTCTCCAACACCACAGTTCAAAAGCATCAATTCTTCGGTGCTCAGCCTTCTTCACAGTCCAACTCTCACATCTATACTTGATCACAGGATAAACCATAGCCTTGACTAGATGTGTTCTTTAAAGCTGGTTTGGATAACAAGTTATTTCTGTATCAATGGCCCAACTTGTCTACTTAGTCCTTCTTTAAAAGTTACTCAGTATCTACCTTATAAAAGTATGTTAGTGTTAGTCACTCAGTTGTGTCCAACTCTTTGCGATCCCATGGACTCTAGACCACCAGGCTCCTCTGTTTGTGGGATTCTCCAGACAACAGTACTGGAGTAGGTATCCATTCCTTTCTCCAGGGTATCTTCCTGACCCAGGGATCAAACCCAAGTCTCCTGCACTGCAGGCAGATTCTTTACCATCTGAGCCACTATAAGGGCAGATTAATAATACAGGGAATATGCCGAATGCTTTGCAAAAATATAAAAAATGCTTACTAAAATGCACTTGGAGACTGAACTATTTTATAGATGAGAACATTGGAGGTATTAAGTCTTCAGTTCAGTTCAGTTCAGTTCAGTTGCTCAGTCGTGTCCGACTCTTTGTGACCCCATGAATCGCAGCACGCTAGGCCTCCCTGTCCATCACCAACTCCTTGAGTTCACTCAGACTCACGTCCATCGGGTCAGTGATGCCATTCAGCCATCTCATCCTCTGTCGTCCCCTGCTCCTCCTGCCCCTAATCCCTCCCAGCATCAGCGTCTTTTCCAATGAGTCAACTCTTTGCATGAGGTGGCCAAAGTACTGGAGTTTCAGCTTTAGCATCATTCCTTCCAAAGAAATCCCAGGGCTGATCTTCAGAATGGACTGGTTGGATCTCCCTGAAGTCCAAGGGACTCTCAAGAGTCTTCAACATTACAGTTCAAAAGCATCAATTCTTCGGCGCTCAGCCTTCTTCACAGTCCAACTCTCACATCCATACATGACTACTGGGAAAAGCATAGCCTTGACTAGACAGAGCTTATCTTCTAAGACATTGCCTTTTCTACTAATACACATTAGAAACATCCTAATGATTATATTTTAAATCCTCTGGGTATGTGTGAATGATTTATTGAATTAAGATTTCAAATAACAATCTTAAATGTAAATGATTTGAGAAAAGATATAACTTAAGATCTCATTTGTGTAAGAAGGTTACTAAACTCTTAAAACTAGAAGAAAAAAAAGATTATCAGCAGAGATATCCAGAGACTGGGACAGAAAATTTGGAAACCAAGTTGGTTATTCCAATCCTCTGGTCCTTCTTAAACCAGGCCTTGGTGGTAATGTTGCAAATTTGTGTCTTATGAAGAAATTCAATGTTAAATAACTTAGAAAAGAAAATGAGTTTACTTCTTTCAGATTCAGAAGCTTGCAGTGCTGCAGTCCATGGGGTCACAAAGAATTGAACATGCCTTAGCAACTGAACAAAAGCTTTGTCTCAGTATCTATACCACTGATTATTGTTAAAAGTAAATAAAGAGATCTAGTAAAAATGTTCTCAGGTAAAATACTGATGTTTATTTTAAAGGAAAAAAAAAACTAGAAATGAGCTTTATTCCAGATTTTATTTGTATTCAAAGCAGACAGAAAGACTACAATTCCAAAAAAAACTTTTTTAAAAAGATAAAAGTCATTTAAATAACTTCAAGCCTGTATTGAATCTTCCGATTATGACTCTTGCAAGAGGAGGTTTATCTTGGCCTGGACCTCAGTGTCCTTATTCCTAGGGCATATTTCATTCTGTTGTCTATAAATCCTGCCCAGGAAATAAGTAATATGGCAGCCATGCTGGTTTTGAACTGAGGAGAGAGAAATATCCTTTTCTTCAAGTACCCACATCACTTGGAATTACTGACAGCTGCCTTTGTACTTACACAATGGAATTACTGTAAGAAATGTTACCTTGGGAATTTTAATAGAAAGGATTATAACTTGAAGATCTGCATGAAATTTATTATGCATTATTATGAAATTATTTCTGAATTATCTAGGGAAATTTGAAATTATTTCTGAATTACCCAGGGAAATTTGAAATAGGCCCTATGGGAATTCTCTTGTAAGTCAATTTTACTCCTCAGTTGAGGATGGGCTGGAACGGGTGAAGAAGAAGAGTTAAAATAGTGGTCAAATAAATCATTCCCATGTAAGAAGTAGGTCACTTAACAATGGTTATCTTTTTAAAAACTAAAAGATGTCTATTGCCATGACAAAATGTTCTATGAATAAAACTCATATTGGAAAATCACTATGTCTTGATTGCATTCATTTACCCATCAGGGATTTATAACTGAGGTATAAATATTTCATTGAATTTTTAATAAAACCTTAATGTGCATGATATACAGAGAGTACACTACCACTTGAAAGCTCTGATATATGGAAACTCCAGCAGTTTTGAGGTGGATCAATAAATTTCATGACTTTGTGTTAAGAGGGTTTAGTATCATCTTGTCATTTACCATCCATTTCTTGAAAGAAAATAACTACAATTAGAGTCCTGAACTGTGCTTTTGGTAAGAAACCAGATATCTTCCAGACACATCACTGAGGCTGTCTGAAATATCCAATGTGTCTGTTGCCTGACAATTAATTATTTCTTTAATTTCAGTTTGCTCAGATGAAAATCAGGCCAGTGGAATACAGTAAACCCATTTGGCGTGTCATAAAACAAGACAGTAAATACAGCCAGAAAGTTACTCTGTGAGAAACTAGAATTTCTACAGTATATCCAATATGATGCAATGGGTCAGATTTTATGACATCAAGTGACAAGATCCTTTGAATTTCAAATGTCCTTATTAATGGCACATGGGAAGTAAAATCACAATGTTTCTAATGATTTCTATTGGAAAGCTGTCTAATGTTGAATTTATCCATTTGTAAAGTGAGTCTTGAGCTGGATTATTTCTAGATTCTCTTCTTGAATGAAATGCATTTTCCCCATGTTTGTGAATAAGAGCAATACAAGAAATTTAAACTACAGTAGACTCTAGTAGCAGAAAAGGCAATGGCACCTCACTTCAGTACTCTTGCCTGGAAAATCCATGGACTGAGAAGCCTGGAAGGCTGCAGTCTATGGGGTTGCTGAGGGTCAGACACAACTGAGCGACTTCACTTTCACTTTTCACTTTCATGCATTGGAGAAGGAAATGGCAACCCACTCCAGTGTTCTTGCCTGGAGAATCCCAGGGATGGGAGAGCCTGGTGGGCTGCCGTCTATGGGGTCGCATAGAGTCGGACACGACTGAAGTGACTTAGCAGCAGTAGCAGCAGTAGATTCTAGTAGAAAGGTTCCAATCCCTTGAAAAAATCTATTTCATTTTCACTCTTAGTAGAAAGGCCCTGTAAACAGTAAAAACTCACGGGCCAAGAGAAGAAAGCAAACTGGTAAATTACCAAGCTTTCCTTAAACACTAATGTGTATTTTTTCACTGTTTAAAATTGGAGAGATTTTCTAGAATTCAGAATCTGGCTGATCTATCAGTAGACTTATACTATGTTTTAATGAGGCTCCAAACATTTATGTATGATGCTCTGTGCTCTGTAAATTGGGTAACATTGCAAAGTACTTCACTGGAAAATATGAATTATTTATGTACTTCATTTATTTTGACCTAAATTACCCAACTGACTTAGTGTGTTTGCATGGATATATATTCTTTTTCTTTTCTTTCTTTCTTTTTTTTTTTGGTAAAATGTCATATACTGAAGGGTAGCTAAACACCTACACTTTCAGTCACATACTTTTGTCCTTTGCATAATAGATATTAATTTATAAGATCACCTTGAATTAAATAATACACACAAAAAGCCTTCAGTACATTGTGCCAAACTCAGTTGGTTTGCACATGCTATTGACATCATCTGGAGATTAAGCAAATTTTAACCCTGAATTTAGTGTATTCTCTGGGAGCTTAAATGTTGGACTGGTTGTGATTCAGTTTTTTAAAGTGTATTTCTTAAGACCCTTAAAATTTCTTTTGAATAAGTTTACTTTTGTATCATAAAATCTGGAGAATGAGTGACAGTTGGAAAAAGTACACTATTCAGTGAAGATTCAAGCAATCATCAGATTTAAATACTCTGATACTATCAATCCTGTTTTAATCTTAGATTATTCAAAATATTACAAAAAAGTCAATACAAGATTTCTTTACTTGGAACTCTATTTCACTCTTGATTCCTTCTAATTCTTTGTAAACCTATTTAATGTGAGTCAGGAGGTGTTTTTCAGTGCTTTTAGAAAGGAAAGTGTAATCTTTCCTGGGAAAATTTAATTTCTAATTTCATATTAATTATTCTCTTGAAGTGAGCTTTAAGTCTCTTTTTTAAAGGTGTCACATTCAGTTTTTCTTTGGACTTCTTTAAAGTTTAAATTTCTCTATATGTATTGAGAATGTTCTTTCTGGGGCAGGGAATATGATAGCAAATTTAGGATTGAATGGATAGCCTCAATTAAATGGGGGAAAATGATTTTTTTTAATGTCTTCTCAGGCCTTGCACAGAGATTGGCACTTCCTAGGTACTCAAAGGTATTAAACTATTGAATTAGGTTCTCCTCAAGGATTTTGACTCTTCTGGTTCAGGCATGTGGTTCTGTGTTATTGTCTCAGTTTTTATTTTAATGACCATACTTTGTGAATGTGCTTAGTCACTCAGTCATGAAACTTTATTAACATAATGTGTACATGCTCGCTAAGTTAGTGGTGTCAGACTCTTTGTGACCCCTTGGACTGTAGTCCCTCACCAGGCTCCTCTGTTCATGGGGATTCTCCAGGCAAGAATACTGGAGTGGGTTGCCATGCCTTCCTCCAGGGTATATTCCCAACTCAAGGATCGAACCCAGGTCTCCAACATTTCAGACAGATTCCTAACCATCTGAGCCACCAAGGAAGCTCATACTTTGTGAATATTTGACTAAAAATATGCAGCATGCATAGTGTTAAAAACTGACTCTTCAATATTAAACATTAATATGGATACAGCTCACATTTGGAGATTTCAAACAGCAATTCTCAAAGTTGTGTGTATTACAGTCATTCCTGATCTTAATGCTGTAATAGCTAAACCACTCTAACTGATGATTGTTTGTGTTATCCTCAGCAATACTCTGAAAGGAAGGAAATCAAGTATCATGGTTGCAACTTTTGGTCCCTGGAAAATAAAGGAAGCAGATGGAGTAGACTAGTTAGGAGGTGATGTAAGGGTCAATGATGCCATCCAATAAGGGAAATAGGAAAGATGACCAAGCCAGGGGAGACTGCTCTATCCAGAAGCATTGAAAATGGCAGCTAGGGAAAGGTTTAATTTTTGAATAATATGGCAATCATTCAAAGGACTAGGAGTTCTGTTGAGGATAGGAAGAGAAAGATTCTTTTGGAACTTGAAGAGAGAGAGATGGAGGGAGGCAGGAAGAAAAAATAAGGTAGGCTGCAAGCCTGGTAAGTGTTTGGAGATCAGTTTAATGGTTATTTAACTCTAGTCATTTGGCCTTCACTCCCAACTCCTTTACGTTTCCTGGAGGAAAGAGATGAAGCTGGGGAAAGAGACACACTAAGTAAAATGTAAGTAATTGGGGAGATTATTTTTTACTTCTTTGCTCTACTCTTTTGTCCATTTTTGCATCTCAGGACTCTTCCTAGGCTCTTCTTCCTTGGCTACCAGCCCTTCCTCCTTCTCATGTTCTTTATTAGGCAGAATCCTAACTTTTTTGTTTTTGCAGTCATAAGATTTTTAGAGAAATTTCATCACATTAACTACAAAGAATCAGTTTTCAGAAACTCCCAAGGTAAAACATTTCAAAACTCACTAAAAAAAAAAAAAAGAATAAAAACAAATTCTGACCTTAGAAATGAACGGTGTTCTTCAAACAAAGTAAATTACTGTTGGCCTTGTCTTGTCTAGTTATCACCAGCTATTGTGTCTCCTTTGCTCAATTTGCTTCACTGACGTATACATTTGAAGGACAATTTCCTATTTTGAGATTAGTTTTTAATTGTATTTTTGTTGTGGTAAATATTCTTTGGGCTTCCCTCGTGGCTGAACTGGTAAAGAATGCCTGCAATGCGGGAGACCTGGGTTCGATCCTGTGTTGGGAAGATCCCCTGGAGAAAGAATACCCACTCCAGTATTCTGGCCTGGTGAATTTCATGGACTGTACAGAGATTGTAATTTGATCAGGATAGGAGGATCATGTTTCTTCATCAACATATGCACATACCCAGGCTAGTGTGGCACATGGTAAAGCATGATATTAAAGGATGCAGGAGCTGAAGCCATACATCAAGGGCAGACCTCAAGCACCTAATTAACCTCTCTCTGTCTCAGTACAATGATATACTGAGACAATATACCCTAGTACCAAATAGAGATAACAACAGTTCCTACCAGGCAAGGTTGTTATGAGAGTTAAAAGATTTAAACATGCAAAGTTTTAGAAACCTCCTTCACATGTACTACTTTTGTCCTGCTGATTACTATTATTATTGATGATGGTAAGGTAGAACTTGATAACTATTTAAGTAAAACTGGAAACAGAGTTTTCACAGACTAGTTAGAATTGAATAAAATAGCACTTATGTGCTCAGTCGATTCAGTTGTGTCCAACCCTTTGCAACCCCATGAACTGTAGCCCACCAGGCTACTCTGTCCATGGGATTATCCAGGCAAGAATACTGGAGCAGGTTGCCATTTCCTTCTCCAGGGGTCTTCCCAACCCAGGGATCAAACCCATGTCTCCTATGTCTCCTGCACTGATAGGCAGGGTTCTTTACCACTAATGCCACCCAGGAAGCCCTGAAATAGCACATAACAAATGGAAAAATTGTTAATAGTTGCCATGGACAAGAATATTCATTTTAAGAACTAGTGTCAAGAATCTTTGCCCTTCTTTGTTTACATAGAGCTGGGAGAAGCATATGCCTTTGCACACACCTTGCCTTTCCCCTCTACCACATCTAAATACCTCTTCTTCCTGACATGTTTGCAAAACTGCCTCAAGAAAGGAATCAAGAAAGGAATCAAAAATCCTTTTCCTAAGACCACATCCAAGATTTCTTCTACTCCCCATGTGTTGTTCTTATCATGTCATGTTACAGCTTTTCTCATGGTAAGATGTGGAATGCTCAGCTAAGATATTAATAGTGTTTCATTTTTTAAAATTACCATTGGCAAATATGGCAGACTAGACTTGATTCCTGAAATTACAGGATTTCTTGGAGTCTTTGCCTCATATGTGAAGATTTTTTTAAATTAAAATAACAGTAGGCATATTTCCCAAATTTACTTCAGCCTGTAACCTTTTCTAATTCTTGACATCTTTTACTACCAATTGAAGTAGTGTAAAACAGAAATTAATCCAATAAGCTGGGTGCACAACTTCTGCTCTCCTTATGGAGAAGTAAGCTGGTTTGTAAGATTCCCTGGAGTACGAAGTGGCTACCAACTCCACTGTTCTTGCCTGGAAAATTTCATGGATTTGGGGGTTGCAAAGAGTTGGACACAACTGAGCACACACACCTTTGTACTTTTTCTGCTTCTATTGTCCATCTGATGTATGAACATCTTTGAACACTTTACCCAATAATGATTGAGTGATAACTATATGCTAGACCAAATATAAGGCACTGGGAATACAAAGATAAATGAAGTATGATTCACATCCAATTGAACTTATTTTCTAAAACAGTACTTCTCATAAAATCTTTATAAAAATAGGCATTGTTGTAATCTTGATTCTTAAAACTACTTCAGAGAGACTTAATCAGTGAGTCTGGCATAAAGCTGTTGGTTCTGGGTAGTTTCTGATACATTTCATTATAATGACACTGGTGCATTAATTGGGACATTTTAGTTACAAGCACACAAAAAAAATCTACTCAAAAACAGAAAATTTTACCCAAAAAGATGGTAAAGTCTAGGCATTGCTATGTCAGAGTCTTTAAATAATATTTTAAGGAAATTATTTCTTTCCTTCTGTTGGCTATTTACTTCCTCTTTGTTGGCATAGTTCTCAGGCAGGCTCTTACATTCTGAAATCCCTAAGAAGTTTTAGGTGTACATTCTCACAGCTGAGCAAAAGGAGAGCAATGAGAATGTTTCTATTTTGAATGTTTCAATACAAATCATGAATTAAGTTTCATTGACCTGGCTTTGGGTGCATGCCTAACCGTGAAGCTGTTTGGTAGCATCAACCGCATAGATTTAGGTTGAAGGAATGGTGAATTTAAAAAGAAAACTAAGATGATGAATTCCCAAACCTCCAATTCAAAAGAAAAAAAAAGAAAGGAAAGAAAAAAGAGGCATAAGTAAATGCCAAGTGGGCAAATACTACTCAAGAGGATCGGCTGGTATTTTAGAGAGCCTGATCAATCAATAAAATAATTTTGTAAGTGTATGAGAGGAAGGATAATTTAACCATGTTTTCCAAATAGTGGAAATTTTTATTTTTCCTGTATTTTTCTTTGCAATACTGTATTGGTTTTGCCATACATTGACATGAATCTGCCACGGGTGTACATGAGTTCCCGATCCTGAACACCCCCTCCCACATCCCATCTCATATCGTCTCTCTGGATCATCCCCGTGCACCAGCCCCAAGCATCCTGTATCCTATATCGAACATAGACTGGCGATTCGTTTCTTACATGATAGTATACATGTTTCAATGCCATTCTCCCAAATCATCCCACACACTCCCTCTCCCTCAGAGCCCAAAAGTCCATTCTATACAGTGATAATAATTTTTATTTTCAATTCTTTGTATAAATTCAATATCAAGGTCAAGACAGTAATATCTATTTCCTTAAATTTTTTTTTCACTTCACAAAGCATTTTTTCAGTGAATTAAAGGGTTATAATTTATAATCAAATTTTACAGCTGAATGTTTTTTAAGAGAAGAGAAACTGAGTGACCTAATAAATAAATACTAGTGGTGGCTTGTATTCCAACTATATTCACCTTAGGTAAACTGTTAAAAACCACTGAGGAAATTATCATTTTTTACCTCACTCAGTGCTGAGAATGATATCAGAAAGTAAAGTGGTTCAAATATACATTCTGACAGGGATAGCACATATGGACCACTAGGTCCTTACCCAACAAATACATTTTTCTCTATCCTGTGCTTCATTTGATTCTGACAACAACTTGTTCATCTGAGGAATGGAAGAGCTTGATGATTCTAGTTTTTTGAATATCATGAGCATGCATGCTAAGTTGCTTCAGTCATGTCCAATTCTTTGAGACACTATGGACCATAGCCTGCCAGGCTTCTCTGTTCATGGGATTCTCCAGACAACAAAACTGGAGTGGGTTGCCATGCCCTCCTCCAGGGGATCTTCCTGATGCAGGGATCTAACCCATGACTCTTTCATCTCCTGCATTGGCAGGTGGGTTCTCTAGTGCCACCTGGGGAAACCCTTGATTATCACAAATCTATTCAAATAGATATGCTATGTTTCTGAGATGTTTATCCAGGACACATGTCTATGGGAAGACCTGACCTGATCCAGGAAACCAACAATTATTAAAAATTTGATTATATCATTGGGTGAAGAGGAAAATCTAGCTTTAGTTCATGTTTGCAATTATAAACTACTGTCTTTACCAAATTATTATTTACCTACTTCTGAAGCAAAACAACAAAACCAACAGCATACCAAGTAAGTTAAACACAAGTCTTTCTACCAGAGCCACTGCCAAATTGTGTCCTGTTTCTTTCATAAACTTTGCTTGGAAATGCTACAAATGCCAAGTGCTGAATGTACAGAAAATACTTCTGTTGTTGCTTTTAGTGTATTAGTTTACAATTTATATCCCAAAGGGTTGTGGATTTGTTGCTTGAGGGAGGAAAGACTATCAGTACAGTACTGGGAAATAATATTAGAAAGCAAATGCTTGCCCTTAGACATGGAAAGGCATCCAGAAACAAAGTTCCCACCTTTGAAATGAAACATTAGGGTAGAATAAGTTAAAATTTGCAAAGGAAATCAAGAATTATAGTATATTAGGTAGTCAGGGAAATATAAATTGATCTATCTTTGCAGCTGATACTATTTTGAAAATTCCACCAAATTTAGAAGTATTAAATAAACAGAGAGACAGAAAGAGAGAAAAAGAGAGAGAATTGAGAGGTAGAGAGAAGGCTAACAGTGAAATATGCTTTGCATTACAAATAAAAGGGTCTCTTCAAGGTCTAGCCAAGATTGCTTTAGAATTTTCACCATATTTCAGTAACTAATCCCCAGTCTTGCTGGCTTGAGATTTTTGTCAAAACCCTAGAGTTGATTGCATTCACACTGAATTTTTTTTTGTTTACATTGTCTCATTAATTTATTTACTTGAAACTGCTTAGTGTTTAATTTCAAAACTTCTTTTTTGAATTTTTTTGTGACTGTAAATCTGTTCAAAATGAACTAGTCCAGTCAGTCAGAGAGTCAAGAAAACTGAAGGGAATTCAAATATACTGATTAACTACTACATTTGAGAAACTATGATAGATTCTTTGAAACACTCTCCCTTACATAATCCTACTGATAGCTCTCCAAGATAAGTATTACAACCCCACTTTATAGGTGAGAATGCAAAGTCTCCAGGAGTTGGTGAACTGATAAACAAGTTCACTTACTTAATAGCAATAGACTCAAAATTGGAATCAACAGACTAGTTTAATTAAAACACACACAATTCTGCCAGTACCACAAAATAACAACAACAACAAACCCTAAAGGGAGTCTATTTTTTTTTTCATTTAAATATACATACTGAATATTAAGTATCCATCACTCATCATTCATCCTACAATTTCATGCCTCGACATGTAATTTGTTTCCTCTTTGATTATTAACACCCACTAACAATCCCCACTCCAGTACTCTTGCCTGGAATATCCCATGGATGGAAGAGCCTGGTAGGCTGCAGTCTATGGGGTTGCTAAGAGTCAGACAGTCTGAGGTACTTCACTTTCACTTTTCACTTTCATGCACTGGAGAAGGAAATGGCAACCCACTCCAGTGTTCTTGCCTTGAGAATCCCAGGGACAGGGGAGCCTGGTGGGCTGTCATGTATGGGGTCACACAGAGTCAGACATGACTGAAGTGACTTAGCAGCAGCAGCAACAATCCTTTGCCAACAAAGGTCTGTCTAGTCAAGGCTATGGTTTTTTCAGTGGTCATGTATAGATGTGAGAGTTGGACTGTGAAGAAAGCTAAGCACCAAAGAATTGATGCTTTTGAACTGTGGTGTTGGAGAAGACTCTTGAGAGTCCCATGGACTGCAAGGAGATCCAACCAGTCCATCCTAAAGGAGATCAGTCCTGGGTGTTCATTGGAAGGACTGATGCTGAGGCTGAAACTTTAATGCTTTGGCCACCTCACATGGAGAGTTGACTCACTGGAAAAGACCCTGATGCTAGGAGGGACTGCAGGCAGGAGGAGAAGGGGACAACAGAGGATGAGATGGTTGGATGGCATCACTGACTCGATGGAAGTGAGTTTGAGTGAACTGCAGGAGTTAGTGATGGACAGGGAGGCCTGGCGTGCTGTGATTCATGGGGTCTCAAAGAGTCGGACACGACTGAGAGACTGAACTGAATTTAACTAAACAACCCTTTCTGACACACTTTTTTTCTCTCCTTTTCATCTAGCCAAACTTTACTCATTCATCAGATTACAGTTTAGATGTCATATCATTGAAAGAAATCCCTCCCTGCCAAATCTGGTTTATCATCTCTAATTTGCGCTCCTATGATCCCTCTGTTCTTCCATGACAATGAATTGTACTTATTGCATGGAATTACAATATCCTCTTAATTATCTCATCCCTACATTAAAGTCAAAGCTTTCTGAGAGCAAGAACTCTGTCCATTACATTCACCATTGTATCTCCAGCAGCTAATGTGGCAGCTATAATGAGAAATTTTTAAATGAAGTACTAAATGCATATAGTTAAAGAAAATTCCCAAATACATAATGGATTTTGACTGATTTCATTAAATCAGAAGTAAAACCAAATGTTTTCTGGACTGTTATAGGAGAGCAACCTGAAATTTGGGTTTGTTCTGTGTACTACATACAGATTCATAAGGTACACGATGATCTTTCCATTAATTCAATTTTTTTTTTTTTTAGCAAAGAGAAATGTAAGAATTCTAGAATTCTTCAGGATGCTCTTTCATTATCACACTCTTCTATTTCTCTTCTTCTGATATTCTAATTTCTTATTAAGAATTTTCCTCACCTCATGATTATTTTAGGATAGTATACCTTGGGTATCTATTTTTGTTAACCCTTTATTTTGAACCCAAACTCACAGGCAGCAACTGAAATTGGCTCTACACTCTAGCCAGGGTGGGCCTGGAAGAACCAGTTTCCTTAATTTGGAAGAAAATATTAGCTCCTTTTATTATTGTAATAGGTAGGTATTTTCTTTCAATTACTTGAAAAAAACTTTTTATTTTATATTGGAGTATAGTCAATTAACAATAGTTTCAGGTACACAGCGATGTGACTCAGTCATACATACACATTACATGTAACCATTGCTTCTTTCTTTGCATTTTTTATTGGAATTCAGTTGCTTTACAATATTGTGTTAGTCTCAGCTATACAATGAAGTAAATCGGCCATACTCATACATCTATCCCCTCCCTCTTGGACCTCTCTCTTAGTCTCAATCCCCCCTCTCAGGTCATCACAGAGCACTCAGCTGAGCCTGCTGTGCTTTATAACAGGTTCCCACTAGCTGTCTGTTTAAACATGGTAACAGACGATGAGATGGTTGGATGGCATCGCTGACTCAATGGACATGGTTTTGCATAAACTCCTCCAGGAGTTGGTGATGAACAGGGAGGCCTGGAGTGCTGCAGTTCATGGGGTCGCAAAAAGTTGGACAAGACTGAGCGACTGAACTGAACTGAACTGAACTGGATGTATATATGTCAATCCAGTCTCCCAATTCAACCCACCCTCCCCTTCCCCCCATGTCCGCTTTTGTTCTCTACATCTGTTTCTCTATTCCTGCCTTGGAAATAGCTTCATCTGCACCATTTATGAAGGATATGAGAGACTATCACAAGCAACTATATGCCAATAAAATGTACTACCTGGAAAAAATGGGCAAATTCTTAGAAAGGTATAACTATCCAAGACTGAACTAGGAAGAATTAGCAAATATAAACAGATCAATCACAAGTAATGAAATTGAAAGTGTAATTCAAAATCTTCCAACAAACAAAAGTCCAGATGGCTTAACAGGAGAATTCTATCAAACATTTAGAGAAGAGCTAACACCTATTTTTCTCAAACTCTTCTAAAATCTTGCATAGGGAGGAACACCCCCAAATTCATTCTATGAGGCCACCATCATCTTGATACAAAAACCAGACAAAAATATCACCAAAAAAAGAAGTAAGTTAAAGACCAATATCACTGATGAAATGAACATAGATGGGAAAACCTTCATTTTGTACCCATTACTACTAATGGTGCTTACAAACGGCATCCACAATTCTCAGCATTCACCTGATAGGACTAGACATGGGTAACTTTAGGAAAGAACACTTGTGACTATGTCATCTGTTTCTATTATTTGAAGTGAGACCAAAGAATTACCATTTCACTTTGATTATTAACCAGGGAAGTTTTTCCTTTCTCTATTTTACATATTTCTGACAAGCAAAAAAACACTCCTTTAACACTCCTATGGACTGAGGTTCATGACATTATACAGGAGGCAGTGATCAAGACCATGCCCAAGAAAAAGAAATGCAAAACAGTAAAACAGTTACCTGCCTTACAAATAGCTGAGAAAGAAGAGTAGTGAAAGGCAAAAGAGAAAAGGAAAAATACAAGTATCTGAATACAAAGTTCCAAAGAATAGCAAGGAGAGATAAGAAAGCCTTTCTGAGTGATCAACACACAGAAATAGAGGAAAACAATAGAATGGGAAAGACTAGAGATCACTTCAAGAAAATTAGAGATACCAAGGGAACATGGCAACACACTCCAGTATTCTTGCCTGGAGAATCCCATGGACTGAAGAGCCTGGTGGGCTGCAGTCCACAGGGTCACAAAGAGTTGGACACGACTGAGTGACTTTACTTACTTACTTATTTAAGGGAACATTTCATGCAAAGATAGGCTCAATAAAGGACAGAAATGGTATGGACCTAACAGAAGCAGAAGATATTGAGAAGAGGTGGCAAGAATACACAGAAGAACTATTAAAAAAAAAAAAAAGATTTTTATGAAGCAGATAATACAACGGTGTGATCACTCACCCAGAGCCAGATACCCTGGAATGTGAAGTCAACTGGGCCTTAGGAAGCATCACTATGAACAAAGCTAGTGGAGGTGATAGAATTCCAGTTGAGCTATTTCAAATCCTTAAGGATGATACTATGGAAGTCCTGCACTCAATGTGCAGTAAGTTTGCAACTCAATAGGCCAGTAAGTTTGGAAAATGCAGCAGTGGCCACATGACTGGAAAAGCTCGTTTTTCACCCCAATCCCAAAGAAAGGCAATGCCAAAGAATGTTTAAACTACTGCACAATTGCACTCATCTCCCACGCTAGTAAAGTAATGCTCAAAATTCTCCAGCCAGGCTTCAGCAATATATGAACCATGAACTTCCAGATGTTCAAGATAGATTTAGGAAAGGCAGAGGAACCAGAGATCAAATTGCCAACATCTGTTGGGTTGTCAAAAAAGCAAGAGAGTTCCACAAAAACATCTACTTCTGCTTTAATGATTTTGCCAAAGCCTTTGACTATGTTGGTCACAACAAACTGTGGAACATTCTTAAAGAGATGGCAATACCAGACCACCTTACCTGACTCCGGAGAAATATGTGTGTAGGTCAAGAAGCAATGGTTAGAACTGTGCATTGGAACAACAGACTGGTTCCATATTGGTAAAGGGGAACATCAAGGCTGTATATTGTCATCTTGCTTATTTAACCTATATTCCTAGTTCAGTTCAGTTAAGTCAATCAGTCATGTCCAACTTCCTGCGATCCCATGAACCGCAACATGCCAGGCCTCTGTGTCCATCACCAATTCCCGCAGTCCACCCAAACTCATGTCCATTGAGTCAGTGATGCCATCCAGCCATCTCATCCTCTGTCGTCCCCTTCTCCTGCCCGCAATCCCTCCCAGCATCAGAGTCTTTTCCAATGAGGCAACTCTTCACATGAGATGGCCAAAATACTGGAATTTCAGCTTTAGGATCATTCCTTCCAAAGAAATCCCAGGACTGATCTCCTTTAGAATGGACTGGTTGGATCTCCTTGCAGTCCAAGGGACTCTCAAGAGTCTTCTCCAACACCACAGTTCAAAAGCATCAACTCTTCGGTGCTCAGCTTTCTTCACAGTCCATACATGTTTCTCACATCCATACATGACCATTGGAAAAACCATAGCCTTGACTAGATGGACCTTTGTTGGCAAAGTAATGTCTCTGCTTTTGAATATGCTATCTGTGTTGGTCATAACTTTTCTTCCAAGGAGTAAGCATCTTTTAATTTCATGGCTGCAGTCACCATCTGCAGTGATTTTGGAGCCCCCCCCCCCCCAAATAGTCTGACACTGTTTCCACTATTTCCCCATCTATTTCCCATGAAGTGATGGGACCAGATGCCATGATCTTCATTTTCTCAATGTTGAGTTTTAAGCCAACTTTTTCACTCTCCTCTTTCACTTTCATCAAGAGGCTTTTTAGTTCCTCTTCACTTTCTGCCGTAAGGGTGGTGTCATCTGCATATCTGAGGTTATTGATATTTCTCCCAACAATCTTGACTCCAGCTTGTGCTTCTTCCAGCCCAGCATTTCTTATGATGTACTCTGCATATAAGTTAAATATGCAGGGTGACAATATACAGCCTTGACATATTCCTTTTCCTATTTGGAACCAGTCTGTTGTTCCATTTTCACTTCTAACTGTTGCTTCTTCACCTGCATATAGGTTTCTCAAGAGGCAGGTCAGGTGGTCTGGTATTTGCATCTCTTTCAGAATTTTCCACCGTTTATTGTGATCCACACAGTCAAAGGCTTTGGCATAGAAAATAAAGCATAAATAGGTGTTTTTTTCTGGAATTGTCTTGCTTTTTCAATGATCAAGTGAATGTTGGGAATTTGATCTCTGGTTCCTCTGCTTTTTCTAAATCTAGTTTGAACATCTGGAAGTTCATGGTTCACGTATTGCTGAAGCCTGGCTTGGAGAATTTTGAGCATTACTTTATTAGCATGTGAGATGAGTGCAATTGTGCATTAGTTTGAGCATTCTTTGGCATTGCCTTTCTTTGGGATTGGAATGAAAATTGACCTTTTCCAGTCCTGTGGCCACTGCTGAGTTTTCCAAATTTGCTGGCGTATTGAGTGCAGCACTTTCACAGGATTATCTTTTAGGATTTGAAATAGCTCCACAGGAATTCCATCAACTCCCCTAGCTTTGTTCATCGTGATATTTCCTAAGGCCCACTTGACTACACATTCCAGGATGTCTGGCTAGGTGAGTGATCACAACATCTTGGTTATCTTGGTTATGAAGATCTTTTTCGTACAGTTCTTCTGTGTATTCTTGCCACCTCTTCTCAATATCTTCTGTTTCTGTTAGGTCCATACCATTTCTGTCCTTTATTGAGCCCATCTTCGCATGAAATGTTCCCTTAGTATCTCGAATTTTCTTGAAGAGATCTCTAGTCTTTCCTATTCTATTGTTTTTCTCTATTTCTTTGCATTGGTCACTGAGGAAGGCTTTCTTATCTCTTCTTTCTATTCTTTGGAACTTTGCATTCAGATGTTTACATCTTTCCTTTTCTTCTTTGATTTTCACTTCTCTTCTTTTCACAGCTATTTGTAAGGCCTCCTCAGACAGCCATTGCCTTTTTGCATTTCTTTTTCTTGGGGACGATCTTGATCCCTGTCTCCTGTACAATGTCACAAACCTGTGTCCATAATTCATCAGGCACTCTGTCTATCAGATCTAGTCACTTAAATTTATTTCTCAGTTCCATTGTTTAATCATAAGGGATTTGATTTAGGTCATACCTGAATTGTCTAGTGGTTTTCCCTACTTTCTTCAATGTAAGTCTGAATTTGGCAATCAGAAGTTCATGATCTGAGCCACAGTCAGTTCCCGGTCTTGTTTTTGCTGACTGTGTAGAGCTTCTCCATCTTTGGCTGCAAAGAATATGATCAGTCTGATTTTGGTGTAGACCATCTCTGATGCCCATGTGTAGAGTCTTCTCTTGTGTTGTTGGAAGAGGGTGTTTGCTATGACCAGTGTGTTCTCTTGGCAAAACTCTTTAACCTTTGCCCTGCTTTATTCTGTACTCCAAAGCCAAATTTGCCTGTTACTCCAGTTATTTCTTGACTCCCTACTTTTGCATTCCAGTCCCCTATAATGAAAAGGACATCTTTTCTGGCTGTTAGTTCTAAAAGGTCTTGTAGCTCTCCATAGGACCTTTCAACTTCAGCATCTTCAGCGTTACTTGTAGGAGCATAGACTTGGATTACCGTGATATTGAATGGGTTGTCTTGGAGACAAACGGAGATCATTTTGGTTGTTTTTGAGATTGCATCCAAGTACTGCATTTCTTATTTTGACTATGATGGCTACTCCATTTCTTCTAAGGGATTCCTGTCATAGTAATAGATATAATGGTCATCTGAGTTAAATTCACCCATTCCAGTCCATTTTAGTCCGCTGATTCCTAGAATGTTGACGTTCACTCTTGCCATCTCCTCTTTGACCACTTCCAATTTGCCTTGATTCATGGACCTAACATTCCAGGTTCCTGTGCAATATTGCTCTTTCTATCATCGGACCTATCTTTTATCATGAGTCACATCCACAACTGGGTATTGTTTTTTGCTTTGGCTCCATCCCTTCATTCTATTCTGGAGAAGGGAATGGCAGATTACTTCAATATTCTTGTCTTGAGAACCCCATGAACATTATGAAAAGGGCACTGAAAGATGAACCCCTCAGATCGGTAGGTGCCTAATATGCAACTGGAGATCAGTGGAGAAATATGCAGAGTTCATTATGCAAAATGCTGGGCTGGATGGAGCACAAGCTGGAGTCAAAATTGCTGGGAGAAATATTGGTAACCTCAGATATGTAGCCATGACTACCCTGGTGGGTCAGATGGTAAAGTGTCAGCCTACATTGCAGGACACCCAGGTTCAATCCCTGGGTTGAGAAGATCTCCTGGAAAAGGAAATGGCAACCCACTCCAGTATTCTTGCCTGGAAAATCCCATGGACGGAGGAGTCTGGTAGGCTATAGTCCATGGGGTCGCAAAGAGTCAGACAGGACTGAGCGACTTCACTTTCACTTTCAGATATGCAGATGACACCACTCTTACGGCAGAAAGCAAAGAGGAACTAAGGAGGTTCTTGATGAAAGTGAAAGAGGAGCGTGAAAAAGTTGGCTTAAAGCTCAACATTCAGAAAACTAAAATCATGGCATCTGGCCTATCACTTCATGGTAAATAGATGCAGAAACAATGGAAAGAATGAGAGACTTCATTTTTTGGGCTCCACAATCACTGCAGATGGTGATTACAGCCATGAAATTAAAAGACACTTGCTCCTTGGAAGAAAAGTTATGACCAACCTAGACAGCATATTAAAAAGCAGAGACATTACTTTGCCAACAAAGGTCCGTCTAGTCAAAGCTATGGTTTTTCCAAGTATGGATGTGAAAATTGGACCATAAAGAAAGCTGAATGCTGAAGAATTGATGCTTTTGAACTGTGGTGTTGGAGAAGATTCTTGAGAGTCCCTTGGACTGCAAGGAGATTCAACTTGTCCATCCTAAAGAAAATCAGTCCTGAATATTCATTGGAAGGACTGATGCTGAAGTTGAAACTCCAATACTTTGGCCACCTGATGGGAAGAAACTGACTCATTTCAAAAGACCCTTATGTTGGGAAAGATTGAAGACAGAGAAGAAGGGGACAATAAAGGATGAGATGGTTGGATGGTATCACTGACCTGATGAACATGAGTTTGAGCATGCTCCAGGAGTTGGTGATGGACAGGGAAACCTGCTGCAGTCCATAAGGTTGCAGAGTCAGACATCACTGAGTGACTGAACTGAACTAATACTTACATTGTAACACATTGACTTATTTGCTCCTGGTAAATGAGACACAGTTGCTGAAGAAGCTTGATGTTTGTGCTAACTTGAAGTTTGCGCTAAGTGTAAGAGAGACATAAATAAATAAACTAACATGGATTTTAAGTTGTAGATTTTTTAGGGGCCCCCTATGTCTATGAAGATCATAAAAACAAGAAGTGGTAGAATAAGTGATAGCATTTCATAGCCTTAAGTAAATTTTACCTGTCAAAATAGCATCCTGGATTGATAAAAATAGATGTGAAAGAAAGGAACACATTTGATTATTAAAACCACATTGTTTTTAGCTTTCAGAGATCAGTTGAGGAATAATAAGTGTGACCTGGAAAGAAGAGCACTCAGATTGTTTGGTTTACTTAGTAAGTGTGTGTATGGGAGAGAAGATAATGTGAGACTAAAGGTATTTACTCCTTCAGACCAGTAGATTTCCATTTGTTTTAATAAAAGAGGTAATTTAGCAAATGGACACTAGTGGCTCATTCAAGATAATGTGCTATCACAGTGAAGAATGACTTTATTTTTAAAAATCAACTTGATCAAACCCGTTAAATGATTTGTACAGTCACACTGCTATCACTTCCCTTTTCCACCCCAAGAGTCTAAAAATTCTACAATTGTGTAATGGTGAAGCAGGGGACAACAAAAGACATGGAAGATAAAATTATGAAAATGTAACCAGACAACAAGAAAAGTCTTAAGTTTTCATGTCTAAAAGGGTCAAATTAAATGTAAGTTTCCTCATTTGTTTTAGTTTTCCATCTGGGATATAGCACTGATAATGCTCTACTGGCTTCATGCATTATTAACTAATTAATTAGTTCCTACACTGTGAAAATCTTTGAAATTAAACCTGCCTATGTAAAAGAGCTAAATTTGCAGTTTAAAAGGATAAACCTCTCAGAGCCATTCTTGCATCTGCTTTCATTTTGCTATAATTATAACTTTGGCATATTTAATTTTGAAGGCACTTGCACAACAAGTGCTGCTATGAGAAATGTAAATGGACAGTTTAATATGTCCAACTGGGGGAGATATTTTCAAATGAGTAGACTTTAATTTTCAATATTTTAAAGCAGGTCAAGTGGGAAGAATGGAAGTCATATATAGTAAATTATAGCATTCATATGTAGACCTACTTATAATACATATTAAATAAACTGAATATGAAAAGCAGAAAGCAAATATGTTTGTTAACCTTTAAGGGACAGATTACAATAAAACAAGGGCAAGACATGGTTGAATATTGTCAGTAAATATCCCTCTGATCTTTACATATGAATGTATGCAAGTAAACACATATATACTTACAAGAATATCCCCTAGAAATAATTTGAAAACATGACATCAGGGTTTCTTCTTTTATGTCTAGACTTGACTCAAGATAAGATTCTTTCATCCTTCCGATCAGAATCGTAGAACACTATTACCAAAAATTTAATTATCATGTACAGTTACTACTCTAAAAACAAGGGTGATAAATCCTTGCTTTTAGACTTACAGGAAATATTTTAGATAGAAAGCCTGTTGTTTATATAAACTATTCTCCCTAATTAACTAAATAACCACAAGCCACATTAACAAAACCGCAGCAATGCAGTAAAGAAAATCTGTGTTTCCAAGTGCCCTCAGGGTCATCTTCCAGACTTTTCCAAATCACTATAATTAAGAGGCAATTGACAGCTCAACTTCTCGTTGGCCATTTTTGATTTGCAAAACTTATTGAACCAATTAACAGAGCTAACATAAGAAGTAAATTTAAAGGAACCATATAAAAGCAACTCTACCAAATCCCTCTTTTAAAAAGTTGGCATTGTGTTATTAAAATAAGAAAGCTTATATTAAGTTTTATAATCCTGTGTGTTTTTATTGCGTGATTAAATATAGAATTTCAAAGAAAATACCCTTTCTTCATCACCCATCACATTGTGGTCGTATTAGGTAAACTCTTCCTTTTGATTAGTCAGTTCTTCATGTTTTACTGCTGTGAGTACTCTGGACTAAAAATGTTTTCTCTTCTCTATATCTATATTTATGAGTTATAAATGTATTATGCTTGCATGTGTAAAATAGGTAATGTTCAAACATTAATTCATTCATCTATGATTGCAGCACAAAATTATCGGGCATCAATTATATCCTAGGTATTATGCTGTTTTCCTGTCTACAATGTCAAAAATTGTTTTCAAAGTTTTTAGGACTTAATTTGAGAATAAGAGAAATACTTGTTTATAATAATAAAGTGTGGTAATTGCTCTATTAGAAGTTTCTATAAACTGCACTGGGGAAAGACTTCTCAATCCAGATAGGTGACCGTGAAGAGCTTGTACTGAGTTGTGGGAAATGAGTAGATATCTTTTAATGGAGTCAGGGTGGAGGTGAGAGGACTTCTCTGAGCTTCCAAACAAGTAAGTAGCTTAAAATAAGGTATTGCTAACTGATGAACTGTACTTTGTGTTAAGTAATGACATTTTAATGCCCTGAAAACTGCATGGAGTCACCACAGGATTTTTAAATATCTAATAAAATGATCAGATTTGAATGTTTAAAAAGTTCACTGTAGGAGCAGGTTGGAGGACAGATTATACTTGGGTCCAGGCTGGAAGGAGACAGTAAAGCTGGTACTTGACATCATTACTTCATGGGTAATGAGTTTTAAATGTAGGTATTAAAAATTGGGAAAGGGATAAAAGAGATAGGACAGATCATAGATGGCTAGATGGATAGGTGATTGACAGAAAGATAAAAATATAGCTAGCTAGATAGATAGATAGGACATAGATACACAAGTTTAAGGTATAAATA
The DNA here is from genome assembly GCF_001704415.2 of Capra hircus. Lineage (NCBI taxonomy): Eukaryota > Metazoa > Chordata > Mammalia > Artiodactyla > Bovidae > Capra > Capra hircus. The sequence continues at coordinate 44,551,935 of NC_030816.1, forward strand.
AATGTTGATTTAGAAATGTGAACTTTGAGATATTTGCATAATTTTTGAGAAAAAGTATCTATTGTCATAAAGTTATATGAGGCTGCCCTCAGAGCAAAGGTATGCAGATATTAAAAGGATCAGCCAAGATTGCTGAGGAAGGTGACTGACATCTCCTTACAGGAGGCTACTGCAGTGGTTAAGAACCCACTTGCCAACGCAGGAGGCACAGGAGGCATAGGAGACACAGGTGCAGTCCCTGGGTCAGGAAGATCCTCTGGAGAAGGAAATGGCAACCCACTCCAGTATTCTTGCCTGGAGAATCCCATGGACAGAGGAGTCTGGTGGGCTACAGTCCACGGATCACAAAGAGTTGGACATGACTGATCAAAAACACGTACACACACACACACACACACACACACACACACACGAGTAGTCACACAGGCAGAAGCTAAATTCACAGACAGCAATAGAGGAATCATTTTTGCTAACAGAATTTCTCACAGTAATTAATAAAACCCCAGAGAGGCAATTTCCTACATCTTTCCCAGGACAGTTAGTCCTAAGTTTTACTTTTTCTACTTGTGGTGATGATCCTACTAGCAAGCATCCTAAAGTGGTTTGTATTAAAGCTAAGAGCAAAATAGCCTTGAAAATTCCATAACCTGACAAATTATCCCCTAAAAATAGAGTCTGACTATAAAATTGGAAGATATTATGGTGAGAAAAAAAATCCCTAAAATATGTCAATCAATTTATTAGAAACCTAGACACATTCTGCTTGACTGATTCTAACAAAAATAAATTTACATTAAACATAATATGATATCTCAGTAGACTTACCTTTCTATGAAATTTAAATTAACAAAATTTATTGCATTCAGAATTATCTTGATTATACCTAAATTGATATAAGAAAGTTATTGTAAATCTCTCAGGAAACATCGCCCTACACTTTAAATGTGTGACTGTTTTGTTGAAGACTGTGTCATGAGAACTAGTCCCAAATCTGGAGGCCTGCCGAGTCCCAGGCCCTTCTGAGCCCAGATCAGAACTTTTTCATTCCTGATAACAACCCCTAAGCCCCCACTGTATACACCCTCATGGATACTCACTGGCTACAAAGAGGGAGGTCTTCCCAGGTGACTTTGTGGTAAAGAATCTGCCAGCCAATGCAGGAGACTCAAGTTTAATCCCTGAGTCAGGAAGATCCCCTGGAAAGGAAATGGCAACCCACTCCAGTATTGTTGCCTGGGAAACCCATAGCAAAGGAGCCTGGTGGGCTACTGTCCATGGGGTGGCAAAAGAGTTGGACATGACTTAGCAACTAAACAACAACAGAGGGAACCTTTTCTTTCACCTTCCACATCCGTGTTTCCCCAAACTACCTGTATATAAAGCTTCCCCCTCAATTTCTGAAGGTTTTCATTCTACCGTTTACTGCAAAGAAACATATAGGTGACCTTAATAATTGCAAACTAGAGAGATTACAAAGCTGCCAAGAACACACATATTCTTTAAAACAATTATGAATGAGAAAAGTCAATCTTTGGACCCCTATTTATCTGCTATTTTTATGCTACATTTTACACACATGAATCTTTTAAGAGGCTGTCTGAACACACCAATTTTTTTCTCTGGGATCTTGTCACTTTCCTGAAGATGCAGTTAGTGAGGTTTGCTCTGCTCTGGGAAACTACAGAACTGCAGTTTGGGAGGAAGATAATCCAAAATAAGCCAAGTTTCACAAAAAAATTGAACCCATACTTGACCCTGGTCTGTCCTTAATTGCATTAAAGTGATCTGTTGCATAATAGTGAATAAAAGGAAACCCTCTCTGGTGGAAGATAACACCATCAAGATTCTCCACAACTCTAATCAAGCAATCTATCTCAAAACAAATTAGAAAAATTCAGGTCAGTGGGCTTTAACCCAGAGATGCAAGATTAGGTTAAGATCTATGAATCAACCAATGTAATTCTCTAAAAAGGAGAAAAATCACACATTTCAATATTTCAACATATGCATGACTATAATTTGATACAATTTTAAAACTATTTACTATAAAATTTCTTAGCAAACAATAGACAAAACCAGACATCCTTTACATGATTAATGAGTTGTTACAAAGACTTAGTAACCACATTTAATACTGGAAACTTTCACTCTGAGCCCAACCATGAGAAAGCATATTGAGTATCGTACAGGACAGTGAAAAAAAAAGTCATAAGAATTTGGAAGAATGAAACAATTATCATATTCAGGTGACAGTATTGGTTGTTGTTTAGTCACACAGTTGTATCTGACTGTGGCCCCATGGACTGTAGCCCACCAGGCTCCTCTGTCCATGGGATTTCCCAGGCAAAAATACTGAAGTGGGCTGCCATTTCCTTCTCCAGGGGATCTTCTCAACCCAGGGGTCAAACTTGCGACTCTTGCATTGGCAGGCTGATTCTTTACTGGTGAGCCACCAAGTACCACTGGTAGTATTGGTAATGTAGGAAATAGAAAAGGATACACTGTTTATATTTAAATTTTTGAGTTAGCAATTTGTTTCTAAACAAGGCATAAAAAGCATGAACCAGAAAGGGAAAAAAAAAATGATGACTAAATTAAGAACTTCTGATCATCAAAAGACATCACGAAATGAATTAAAAAGCAAACAATAAAATAGGAAGAGGTATTTGCAACAAATCCATGATAAAGTTCTCTTATCCAAAATATATAAAAGAGCTCTATTTTATAGTTAGTCAAAGTCAGACCATTTAATAGAAATCAGCAAGAGGGTTGATTTACTTAGAGGAAGAGGACACAAAACATAAGAAAATGTCCTTGATCTCATGAGCCATCAGGAGAATATAAATTAAAAACAAGACAATTAATTTAAAAGACAATTAAATTAAAAGACTATTAAATTAAAAGACACCAGTACACCCACCTGAATGGATAAAGGTGTAGGTGATAGAAACTGATAATGACATAGTTACTCATGTTCCATCTCTATGTATGCCATAGATACCGAAGTGTGTTCACTTTATGAAAATATTAAGAACTAGAGAGTTATGATCTGTGCACTTTTTTGTATGTGTGTGCATGTGCACATTCTCAGTCATGTCTGACTGTTTGTGACCCCAGGGACTATAGCCTGTCAGACTCCTCTGTTCATGGGATTTTATGTATATATTATACATCAATAAACATTTTAAGAAAAAAGTTACAATTGAGAAATCAAGTGGCAAGCATGGCTCTAGATGAGGTTTGAAATTGATTATAGAAAATTTATATTGATAGGAAAGAAGGCTTGTGAAATTCCAGTCATTCTCCTGAAAGATCTGGGCTTAGATTATAGACACTGAGAAAAGAACAAAAGTGAGAGTGCCCTGCAGAGAACCACAACTAGAAATATCCACAGAGTGTATATCAGGAATGCAGAAACTCAGGACTTCTTATGATGGACATGGAAGCTGTGTGACATAAGAAATTTCAAGAGAAAGATTTTGTGCAGGGAAAAAATAACTTAGAAGAGGAAATATGAGCATTTCATTTTCTATTTAGGGTATAGTTTCCAATGGATTCTCATTTCCTATAATGTTAATGCTAGGTGCTTATTCCTTTCACATGCATTGGGGGTGAGATCTAAAAAATAATAAAGCAAGAGTGGAAAGAAACAGTATTTGAAGATGTTTGTTTAATTTTCTTCCCATAAAATAATGCAGGCCTCTACTGATCTAGCTTTATGTGGCACGTCTCCTTTCATTAGCTCTGAAACTATACTTCTGTGTTTCTGTATAAACCAAATATATAAAATGAACTAAGTGACTGAGGCAGCTATTTTTTGTTAAGTATTGACAGTTTTTAAAAGAAAATTCTTAATGGAAACTAGTCATTACCATCCTTTATTAATAACACAGTTTCTACAAACCACAAGGCAATAATCCAAATTCTCCATTATAGATAATATACAATTCTTTACAAGCCTGAAATCTACATGCATTTGCAAAAATCATCCACAAAGACCTCCTGTTTTCAAATCCTAACCAGACTTTTAAAAAACCTTCTTCAAGTTAAATAATATTTTACCTTAACCTCAAGATTTCATCTGCTTCTTTGTTTGTGAGCTCTTTTAAATAATATTAAAGTACTGGATTTTATCAAGCAGTTGAAATAATCTAAGTACTCTTGTTCCTTAACCATAATTGTAGCAGCTTATGGGGTGGTGCAGTGGAAAAGAAACTGCCCACCAATGCAAGAGATGTGAGTTTGGTCCCTGGGTCAGAAAGTTCCACTGGAGTAGGAAATAGCAACTCACTCCAATATTCTTGCCTGGAAAATTCTATGGACCGAGGAGCCTGGAAAGCCACAGTCCATGGGTTCATAAAGTGTTGGAAATGACTAAGCACAAAGTGCTTAATTTATCCTTAAAGTTTTGTTTACATCCTAGGAGAAAACATTCACTTTATGACCATTTGAAACTGACAAACTGCATTGAAGGTGTTCATTCATTCTACTATGATTTATTTATTCACTGTAGACAGGCAGATGATAGGTAGATAGATGGATAGATGATAGACGGGTAGATAGATAGATAATAGAAAATATGTGTTGATCAACAACTATGTGCTAGTGACTAAGGCTATGATACTGTCCTTACCCCCGGCAGTATTGACAGTATTGTCATCTCTTTGTCAGTTTATTATTCAGTTCAGTTTAGTCACTCATTTGTGTCCGACTCTTTGCGACCCCATGAATCACAGCACGCCAGGCCTCCCTGTCCATCACCAACTCCCGGAGTTCACTCAGATTCATGTCCATCGAGTCAGTGATGCCATCCAGCCATCTCATCCTCTGTTGTCCCCTTCTCCTCCTGCCCCCAATCCCTCCCAGCATCTGAGTCTTTTCCAATGAGTCAACTCTTTGCATGAGGTGGCCAAAGTACTGGAATTTCAGCTTCAGCATCATTCCTTCCAAAGAAATTCCAGGGCTGATCTCCTTCAGAATGGACTGGTTGGATCTCCTTGCAGTCCAAGGGACTCTCAAGAGTCTTGTTAACTTAACATCTACCATGTATCTGGGCCTAAACAGACATTCAATATATGTTTATATATTTAAGGAGTCTTAGAAAGAGAGGAGAAATCTAACAAGTTTTGTGACTAAGTCAGTCAAAGAAGATTAAAGAAAAAGAAAAAAAAAGTAAATTAACATTGCTTGTTATAGTCTCTAATACTGTTTTAAAAGAAAATCCTTATTCACATACACCCTTTATGTATTATCCAAGTTAATTCAAAAATAATATCACAAAAACTTGATATTTGATTATGCATAATTAAATAATTTTCTTGAGATTTATATACAATATGATTATCAGAAAAATTCAGTTATGCATGTTGGAAAGAATGAGATTTCCATGGAATGATAAGCTTTGTTTGTTATGACTGAGTAATATGACCAAGACATATGCTAAGAACTGGGTATTCCTGGGTCACCAAGGCATGGTTTTGCCAGATGATTTAGCTGCAGAAAATCCAGCCAACCATAAGTTACAGTGGATTTGACTGTATACTCATCTCAGTCTTTTGTTCTGCTAAGGCTGGCTCCAAATCAAGTGGTAAACAATTAAACAAATATACCACCTACCAACTTAGCTGGGCAAACTCTTATAATTATACCATTGACCCTAAAAAAGGCAAATTTAAAGACATAATTGCCTTCAAGGGATCTGTAGTCTGTCAAAAGGAGGAACACACATGGTCTACAAAAGAAAATAATTTAAACCAAAATGTCATCAGCACTGAGGACTTTATATAGTTTGTGGGTTTTTTTTCACTGAAGCAGGAAGAGTATTACAATTTGTAACATATTGGTATGATTATCTTGGACTGAGCTGATCTTTGCTGAAGAAACCTGATGCTGCTCTGTTTTGTACGTGAGGATTTCACTGTTCATATAGGGAAAATCCATTTTGAGTCCTGTTTGTCAAATTTTAGTATATCCAGGGCAAACTATGTAATTGTATAAGTTTTTCTAATGAAAGAATAGAACTAGTGTTATTACCAGAAAAGGAAGAGTCAAAGAAGGCTGCTGCTAAATCGCTTCAGTTGTGTCTGACTCTGTGCGACCCCATAGAAGGCATCTGCATACAGATATACAGTGGTGGAGAAAATATAGCCACATAAAAGAGGCAAAACCTTGTAGTTTTTGTATTTTGTTGTTTAGTTGTTAAGTCATGCCCAATTCTTGGCATCCTAGGGACTGTAGCCCCCCTGGCTCTTCTGTCCATGGGATTCTCCAAGCAAGAATACTGAAGTAGTTTGCAATTTCTTTCTCCAAGTTTTTATAGGATGTCTATTTAAAAAAAAAAAAGTCTAGGTTAAATCTTTCTAATTAATTACTCCTGATAAGCAATAGCTGTTGGATCTTTGCTTGCAATTTTTTTCAAAAATTAGTCCATATTTCTAAAAGTAGAATGCTTATTTCTATAATACTTCAACACTACATTTTAGTTTAATCACAATAGTATTTGGAAAAAAATTACTTGGTTTACCATAGTAAGATGATCTGGCAAACACTGACCATCTGTGTTGTCTGTTTTTCAGTCACTAAATTGTATTCAACTGTTTGAAACATGAACTGTAGTGCACCAGGTTCCTCTGTGCATGGGGTTTTTCTAGGTAAGAATACTGGAGTGGGTTGCCATTTCCTTCTCCAGGGGGATCTTCTGGCCCAGGGACTGAACCTGTGTCTCCTGCATTGGCAGGAGTATCCTTTACCCTGAGCCATGTAGGAAGTGTGAGCATCTACGAGTCTCAGTAGAAATAGTCAACTTTTACACTTTTTGTAATGTGAAGGATTTATCTAGTTAAAAATTAGTTTTGGTGAGTGTTAGGGAAAGTAACTGAAAATAAGTGAGAGCCTACTGTCCTGTTTCAGAAAAAAAAAAGAAAAGCAGAAAGTAGTTTGGCTACCTGCCCAATATAAAAACTGGAGTTACTAACATCAATTCAGATCTAAGCAAAGCTGACTATTTTTAGTGGAAACCTTTTAGTAAAATAATCATGTACAGATCCGAGCTAGAAGGATGCTTAGAGATCTTGCAGATGAAGACCTTTATTTCATAGGTAAACTCAGCATTGAGGCAGCTGTGACCGCCTGGAAGCATAGAGCAAAGTGAGCCAGAGTCCATGAGAATCTTGGTCTCCTATCTCCGGGGTCCTGTGGATTGTTGTCTAAGACAATACTTTCCCTTCCTAATTATCAATGTGTACAACTACATTTTTAAATTTTAAAATATTATTTCTCCTTTTTTCTTAGTATGATGGGAAATATAAAAACATAAAACCAAAGAAAAAGTCATACCTCTCCTAAAGGTTTTCTATTTCAGATCAAGAAAATGTTATTTTTAAATGAACAATTATTCTACTTATTTGTTTCCTTTGTTGACATGTTGGTATGTCAACTGCTTGACAGTAGGCACAGCCCAAGAAAAGCCATATACTTAGCTACCTCTTCTCTGCAGGAAAACCCATGAGTTGGAGCCCTCCATATGGGGAGGGAGGGACTTGCCTTTCTTAAAATGGTTTGACTTCAAGACAATAATGAGCTAGATTGAAAAAAAAAAAAAGTTGGAAAAAATCTATAAGCAGACTTGGAGTAGCTAATTATAGATTTTTTTTTAAGATATATTTCAAAGATAATCATAAAAATTGCATTGTGGACATAGCTAGATTGTGCCTTCAAGCATCGATAAGAAACATCAAGAATAGATTTTGATTTTACATTCATATTAGATTCTGGGGCTTCAATGCTCTATAATTCAAACTGTAATGATGTAAAAGAGTTCGATGTAATATTTGTTCTTGTAGTTACACAAACTATTACTCAGCTATTAACCCAATAACAATTGAAAATGAATTAAAATTAATTTATCAAATGAAAAAGAGATGAAATTCTTCACTGTGTACAACTTTCCTATAAAGAAAGTGGACCTCAGTAAGAAAAGATATTCTGGGATAGCAAATATGAATTTTGAGACTGAAGCAAAGATTGGCCAACTTGAAATTATAAAAAAGAAACTAAAGTGATTTTTAAGACTTAGGCATGTGTCATAACCTTATTTTGCAGGATGAGTAAGGTCAACATCTACATATACAGTAATATACATATAAAATATTTTATATAATATACACATGTCATGAATTATAAATATCTATCCACATAATATATTACGTATTCTATTTGGTACATATGTTTGAATTGAATTATTTATCATTCATATAGAAACCTATATGTAACTTGCCTACATTGATATATATGCATAAACAAACCATTACATATATTATGGAGGTATATTACTATGAAGGCAATACTGATTTCCTTCAAACATCTAGCTATTTAGGTAGAAATAATTTTTAAGGTTCTGTTACAAAGTCATCTTTTGTTGAGCATTTTATTTGAAAAATGAGGCTAATAGTGTCTTAACAAAGAGATAGACATTTGGAGATAGGTCAAACAAATTTAGACCTTGACTTTTTAAATTATACCCTTGATACTAATAATTGAAAGTTATTTTTGTTGCAAGAGAATAAAAAGGATATAATTTAATGGTTCTATGAATATATATATCTTTTACATTAAAATTTCTAAATCTAAACTACAAAAAGCTTTTTCACTTAACCCAAAGTATACTAGGTATTTTTTTTTTTATATAGAAAACTAACCATGTTCTCATCTTCTCAGACATTAATATCATGTCACCCCTTAGGTAAACAATGATAGTATAGAGAAGGAAAACATAAATTCCCTCTACCCTCTTAGGTATTTTACCTGGGCCCTGCAAATTAAATTGACAAAAGATAGATAAACAGAAGAAAAGACATACAAAATGTATTAACACTGCTTTGTTTATGGGAGAACCACAGCAAGAAGAGAAATCCTAAGTAGTAGTTAGGTTTGGCAACTTAAAGGCAATAGATTGTAGAAAAGTGACTAGACAAAAGAAAAGGGAGTTTGGGCCCCTAGAGGCAACTGTGGGAATGTCCATAGCAAATGTATGGTAGATAGGGTTGTTTAGTAAGGTTTGTTATCCAGACTCAAGTTATTTGTGGTAATTCTTCCCAGAGTCATTCTCCTCTTTCTGATATGGGAAAGGGAGACACCTTTACAATTGGAAATTTTTATCATCTTTTTAATAGGGAAAAGTATGCTCTGCTTTTAGACAGAAAAGGGGACAACAGAGAGCCTCTCCTGTGTCTGCCGTTTCTCAGTTGCCTTTAGTTCAAAATAACCCTTTTGTATTTTGGGGCATATCTGGGAATGATATATTCTAATTCCATTCAACGGTAAACTATCTCATCTGTTTCCCACCCTAGTTGTGTATGTGAACAGGCAGAATAAAGAGAGATGGAAGAAAAAAGAAAGAAATTCACAAAACAAACTAGTGGTTCCTTTAATGCAATTACCAAAAGAAAAATGTCTCCTGTTTTTGAGATTGATTATTTATGGGCAATTTTAGCAAGTCATTTGTTTTAATATAAAGATGGGCTACTAGAATTCTGTTTTCTTTCGTTTCCAGTTGATGATTTATTGTCACAGATAAACATTAGTACCTGTGCTCTTTCACTTCATTCTCTATATTTTATGTAAGTAATATATCTTTCTCAATAAGTAAATAGAAATTAAAAATGCATAAACATCCTTTGTACTCATTCTAATCAAAATTAGAATTTAAACTGATCCTTTATCAGTGAACTCTATTATACATGAGTCCATAAAACTTCATTTATTGACATACATTTAAAATTAGTTTGGGTAGATTTCCTTAAAGGAAAGGATCATGCTAATTATTTTTACTCCATGGATGCTTGCCTGTCTTTATTTGTGTCTATTTTGCATGTGTTAAATCAGTTTGCAAATATTCTTATTTGTAAAATGTTGATTCTATAAATTCAAATTATTTAATAGGAAAAAATTCCATTTGGGAACTTACAAGAATGCACATTATTCTTTCCTTCTCTCTCTCTTTTTAAATTTTTTTTTTTAAGCAAAGAAGAAGAAAATGAGTGCCCTTAGAGAGAGTTGCTGTCAGTGCTAGTTTTTGGAAAGTTCATGTCACACAGTATGACTTTCCTAATAGCTGCTTTCAAGAGCTATGATTGATTAGGGCTTACTAAAAATTCCAGTGTCAGTTGCAGCCTTAAAGGCAACAATTCCCCTGTATTTGTAAGAAAAACAGTCTAACTCTTCAGATCTTGACATTCTTTTCTCTCATCTTGAGGAGAAAGGTAATACTGTCTCCATCAAAAGCACTGCATGAATTGGTTGTAATTTTTAGCCTTAAGTTTATTCATATTTTTTTTCCACAAATAACTTCATCTTTTCTCTAAAAAAAAGTTTCCAAGTAATAAATGAGAATTTAAAGTACCACTGAAAAATCAAGGTTTTATTTATTTTAATCTGAATGTCAAATTTTTTTTTGTGGTGTGGGGGGAGAAAATTTGGTAGGTGAGTTTGAGGGTTTTTGGTGGCTATAACTGTTTTCTTTGGAGTTTTTGTTTTGTTTAGCTTGTTTTGTTTTTTGATCAGTCTGACTAGATCTCTTTAAGTTCTACTTCATTTTCCTGAAGATAAACATGGACAAAATTATTATTGTTAAAATCAAAACAGACTTTTCTAAAGTAAGACAAAACTTACTAATAACGAAGCAAGTTATTTAGCAAATTATTAGGAACTGGCAAATTAATGACTGTCAAGATGTATTAGGAGTATGTCAAGGCTGTATATTGTCACCCTGCTTATTTAACTTACATGCAGAGTACATCATGAGAAACGCTGGGCTGGAAGAAGCACAAGCTGGAATCAAGACTGCTGGGAGAAATATGAATAACATCAGATATGCAGATGACACCACCCTTATGGCAGAAAGTGAAGGGGAACTAAAAAGCCTCTTGATGAAAGTGAAAGAGGAGAGTGAAAAAGTTGGCTTAAAGCTCAACATTCAGAAAATGAAGATCATGGCATCTGGTCCCATCACTTCATGGGAAATAGATGGGGAAACAGTGGAAACAGTGTCAGACTATTTTGGGGGGCTCCCAAATCACTGCAGATGGTGACTGCAGCCATGAAATTAAAAGACACTTACTCCTTGGATGAAAAGTTATGACCAACCTAGATAGCATATTCAAAAGCAGAGACATTACTTTGCCAACAAAGGTCCATCTAGTCAAGGCTATGGTTTTTCCTGTGATCATGTATGGATGTGAACGTTGGACTGTGAAGAAAGCTGAGCACTGAAGAATTGATGCTTTTGAACTATGGTGTTGGAGAAGACTCTTGAGAGTCCCTTGGACTGAAAGGAGATCCAACCAGTCCATTCTAAAGGAGATCAGTTCTGGATCAGTCCTTCTTTGGAAGGAATGATCCTAAGGCTGAAATTCCAGTACTTTGGCCACCTCAAGTGAAGAGTTGACTCATTGGAAGACTCTGATGCTGGGAGGGATTGGGGGCAGGATGTGAAGGGGACGACAGAGGATGAGATGGCTGGATGGCATCACCAACTCAGTGGACGTAAGTTTGGGTGGACTGCGGGAATTGGTGATGGACAGGGAGGCCTGGCGTGCTGCAATTCATGGCGTCACAAAGAGTCAGACACGACTGAGCATCTGAACTGAACTGAACTGAAAGTGTATTAATGAATTTGATCACTAATAATATGAAAAATAAAAAAATGAAGATAAAAGCTGGCATTGATTCAATAGAAAAGTCAGTGGGAATCTATCAAATTTAATTATAGAATTTGAATTTTTCTAATTTGAAAAAAAATTGACAAACAGGAAAGCTTTGGGATCAAACTCTCAATATAGCTACTTTAGATGGAGACAGAAAAATTGAGAGCAATCATGCAAGCAGCACCATAACACAAGGACATTGCTCTGTTACTGAAAAACTTTGCTTCTTACTATAATGTGAATTTACAAAAAAAACTTTACTGTTTTAATGATGTTATGAACTGTTGATTCTAATAATGATCTCTTGAGAGGTTAAGCTAGTTCTTATATTTAGCAGAAAGAAAAATTACTGGAGGGCATGGAACTACAAATAAATTACCACTTAAAGTTATTTTATGAGTTGAAGAAAGCAGATTCTGGAGTATTTATCTAAGGTAAAGTCTTCTTCAGACTACCCAGGGATTAAAATTCAGAATGACAAAAAAAACAAAAAAACAAATGTTAAGCCTCTTCTTCAACAATTGTGAATTGCCAAAGTGCAAGAAACTTCATACATAATAATGTGGTCTTTTCAGGGTTAAGGATATCTTTATAAAAAATGCTTTTTCGTTTTCTATAATGGGAGTGGTGCTTTCTTAATACTAAGGAAAATTCATTCTATTAGAATCCAGAAGCTGGAATAGATCTTGTAGCTAATTTTCATGGAATGAACCTCAATTCCCATTAGGTTAGGATTAAAAAAAAAAAAAAAAAAAAAAAAAAAAAAAAAAAACCTGTTCATGTTGATAATGTAATTTTACTGCACATGTGAATAAAACTGTAAATAAGTCTATTCTGAGAAATATCTACTATGTTCCTTACAGTTAGCAAATATTTACTAATACTCTAATTCAAGTGTAGAACTTATTAATGCTCAAATTCTGCCTTACTGTCAGCAAAAACAAGACGGGAGGCTGACTGTGGCTCAGATCATGAACTCCTTATTGCCAAATTCAGACTTAAATTGAAAGTAGCAAAAACCACTTGACTGTTCATGTATGACCTAAAGCAAATCCCTTACAATTATACAGTGGAAGTGACAAATAGGCTTAAGGGACTAGATCTGATAGACAGAGTGCCTGATGAACTATGGATGGAGGTTCATGACATTTACAGGAGACAGGGAGCAACAATCCCCAAGAAAAAGAAATGCAAACAAGCAAAATGACTGTCTGAGGAGGCCTTACAAATAGCTGTGCATAGAAGAGAAGGGAAAAGCAAAGGAGAAAAGGAAAGATACACCCATTTGAATACAGAGTTCCAAAGAAGAGCAAGGAGAAATAAGAAAGCCTTCCTCAGCAATCAGTGCAAAGAAATAGAGGAAAACAATAGAAAGGGAAAGATTTGTGGTTCAGAGGTTAAAGTGTCTGCCTGCAATGTGGGAGACCTGAGTTAAATCCCTGGGTCAGGAAGATCCCCTGGAGAAGGAAATGGCAACCCACTCCAGTATTCTTGCCTGGAGAATCCCATGGACAGAGAAGTTTGGTGGGCTACAGTTCATGGGTCACAAAGAGTCGGACACGACTGAGTGACTTCACTTTCACTTCACTTTAAGAAAATTAGAAATACCAAGGGAACATTTCATGCAAAGATAGGCTCAATAAAAGACAGAAATGGTATGGACCTAACAGAAGCAGAATATATTAAGAGGTGTCAAGAATACACAGAACTGTACAAAAAACATCTTCACGACCCAGATAATCACGCTGGTCTGATTGCTCACCTAGAGCCAGACATCCTTGAATGTGAAGTCAAGTGGGCCTTATGAAGCATCACTACAAACAAAGCTAGTGGAGGTGATGGAATTCCAGTTGAGCTATTTCTAATCCTAAAATATGATGCTATGAAAGTGCTGCATTCAATATGCCAGCAAATTTGGAAAACTCAGCAGTGGCCACAGGACTGGAAAAGGTCAGTTTTCATTCCAATCCCAAAGAAAGACAATGACAAATAATGTTCAAACTACCGCACAATTGCGCTCATCTCACACGCTGGCAAAGTAATGCTCAAAATTCTTCAAGCCAGGCTTCAGCAATATGTGAACCATGGACTTCCAGATGTTCAAGCTGGATTTAGAAAAGGCAGAGGAACCAAAGATCAAATTGCCAACATTTGCTTGATCATTGAAAGCAAGAGAGTTCCAGAAAAACATCTATTTCTGCTTTATTGACTATGTCAAAGCCTTTGACTGTGTGGATCACAATAAATGGCGGAAAATTCTGAAAGAGATGGCAATACCAGACCATATGATCTTCCTCTTGAGAAACCTATATGCAGGTCAGGAAGCAACAGTTAGAACTAGACATGGAACAACAGACTGGTTCCAAATAGGAAAAGGAGTATATATTGTCACCCAGCTTATTTAACTTATATGCAGTGTACATCATCAGAAATTTGTGCTGGAGGAAACACAAGCTGGAATCAAGATTGCTGGGAGAAATACCATTAACCTCTCAGATATGCATATGACACCACCCTTATGGCAGAGAGTGAAGAAGAATGAAACAGCCTCTTGATGAAAGTGAAAGAGGAGAGTGAAAAAGTTGGCTTAAAGCTCAACATTCAGAAACTAAGATTGTGATATCCAATCCCATCACTTCATGGCAAATATATGGGGAAACAGTGGAAACAGTGTCAGACTTTATTTTTGGGGCCTCCAAAATCACTGCAGATGGTGACAGCAGCCCTGGAATTAAAAGACGCTTACGCCTTGGAAGGAAAGTTATGACCAACCTAAACAGCATATTCAAAAGCAGAGACATTACTTTGCCAACAAAGGTCCGTTCAGTCAAGGTTATGATTTTTCCAGTAGTTGTATATGGATGTGAGATTTGGACTATAAAGAAAGCTGGGCCCTGAAGAATTGATGCTTTTAAACTGTGGTGCTGAAGATTCTTGAGAGTCCTTTGGACGGCAAAGAGATCCAACCAGTCCATCCTAAAGGAGATCAGTCCTGAGTGTTCATTGGAAGGACTGATGTTGAAGCTGAAACTCCCATACTTTGGCCACCTAATGCGAAGAACTGACTTTGAAAATACCCTGATTCTGGGAAAGATTGAAGGCTGGAAGAGAAGGGGAGGACAGAGGATGAGATGGTTGGATGGCATCTCTGACTCAATGACCGTAAGTTTGGGTAGACTCTGGAGTTGGTGATGGACAGGGAGGCCTGGCATACTGCAGTTCATGAGGTCACAAAGAGTCAGAGACGGCTGAACGATTGAACTGATCTGAACTGAAGACATAAAACCTACTATGGAAGAATTAGATATAGGAGATAAAAACAACCTAAACAAGCTAAAATATTATTCAAGCAAACATAACTTTTCTCTCAAAATTATTTATGTTTCCAATTTAATGTCCTAATAGAATAATTATATATTTTAGTATAAATATTCTACAATGATATGTTCAGTTCAGTTCAGTTCAGTTCAGTCGCTCAGTCATGTCCGACTCTTTGCAACCCCATGAATCGCAGCACGCCAGGCCAACTCTCACATCCACACATGACCACACTTGACTAGACAGACCTTAGTCGGCAAAGTAATGATACGTTAATAAACTA
Source organism: Capra hircus (assembly GCF_001704415.2). NCBI lineage: Eukaryota > Metazoa > Chordata > Mammalia > Artiodactyla > Bovidae > Capra > Capra hircus. The sequence continues at coordinate 44,567,238 of NC_030816.1, forward strand.
TAAATAGGATGTTTTGAGTGAAATTTATTGAATTTTATTTCCATATTAATAGATATACATAGTGAGATAGATACACAACTATATGTGTCAAAAACTTACTTTTGGTACTAGTTAGGCTTTTAGTTAAAAAATAAGTTGTGTCTGACTCTTATTCCCAAAGGTTATTTAATATCAAAAAACTAACTCTATAAATACATTTTTATATTATTTATTTCATTTAGGTTTGTAGCACTTGAACTTCCTTCGCCTCATCCCTTCAAAAAAATAGATTCAGGGGTTTATTCAAATGGCAAGGAGAGTGTAATATTTGAAACAGCAAAATAATATAAAATAAAATAAAATTTTTGCTTTAATTTTTTTACATGGCATTAAATAAAGAATTTAACGAATGAATATAGTAATATAACTTGGAAATTATATGTGTGTATATTTTGAATCTATAGTCAATGAAAACTTCTAGAAGACCAAATAAAGATTAAATAAAATTGTTCATGAATACAAATTAGTGTGTAGAATCACAGAATCTTATGGCAGGAAAATTCCTTAAAGATTAATAAATTCATTCCAAAAACTGTGGAATAAAATTTATATAAATGCTATAATTGAGTGACCATTCTTTTTGCATAATCTCACCCTACAGGAAAAAGCACTAGTTTAGCGGCCATCTAGATAAACATTATAAAATCTTTTTTTAATTATGTTTACTTAAAGAAAAATTTCCACTTGTTGATTTTATTAATAGTTCTACCTTCTAGAAGTTTCCAAGTTATGCATAATCTCTTTTTTGCTCTATGGTCTTTCATATATTTTAAGACAATCTTGTATTTTCTCACACATTTTTCAGCATAAACAATTCAGCTCTTTTAATTACTATGTAAGTCTTTAGAAAAAATAAAGGAAAGTTATACTTAGAGGTATTGACTGCAAGGAGATCCAACCAGTCTATTCTAGAGGAGATCAGCCCTGGGTGTTCTTTGGAAGGAATGATGCTAAAGCTGAAACTCCAGTACTTTGGCCATCTCATGTGAAGAGTTTTGACTCATTGGAAAAGACTCTGATGCTGGGAGGGATTGAGGACAGGAGGAGAAGGGGACGACTGAGGATGAGATGGCTGGATGGCATCACCGACTTGATGGACGTGGGTTTGGGTGAACTCCGGGAGTTGGTGATGGACAGGGAGGCCTGGAGTGCTGCGATTCACGGGGTTGCAAAGAGTCGGACACGACTGAGCAACTGAACTGAACTGAACTGATACTTAAAGGAAGGAGGCTTATGTATGTAGGTAAAACCTGATATGTCTCAAAGCAATTTTATTGCATCATAAGGCTCACAATAATTATAAGCAAATCTGCTTCAGTTCAGTTCAGTTCAGTTCAGTTCAGTCGCTCAGTCGTGTCCGACTCTTCGCGACCCCGTGAATCACAGCAGGCCAGGCCTCCTTGTCCATCACCATCTCCCGGAGTTCACTCAGACTCACGTCCATCGAGTCTGTGATGCCATCCAGCCATTTCATCCTCGGTCGTCCCCTTCTCCTCCTGCCCTCAATCTCTCCCAGCATCAGAGTCTTTTCCAGTGAGTCAACTCTTCCCATGAGGTGTCCAAAGTACTGGAGCTTCAGCTTTAGCATCATTCCTTCCAAAGAAATCCCAGGGTTGATCTCCTTCAGAATGGACTGGTTGGATATCCTTGCAGTCCAAGGGACCCTCAAGAGTCTTCTCCAACACCACAGTTCAAACGCATCAATTTTTCGGCACTCAGCCTTCTTCACAGCCCAACTCTCACATCCATACATAACTACAGGAAAAACCATAGCCTTGACTAGATGGACCCTAGTCGGCAAAGTAATGTCTCTGCTTTTGAATATACTATCTACGTTGGTCATAACTTTTCATCCAAGGAGTAAGCGTCTTTAAATCTCATGGCTGCAGTCACCATCTGTAGTGATTTTTAAGCCCAAAAAACCGAAGTGTGACACTGTTTCCACTGTTTCCCCATCTATTTCCCATGAAGTGATGGGACCGGATGCCATGATCTTCGTTTTCTGAATGTTGAGCTTTAAGCCAACTTTTTCACTCTCCTCTTTCACTTTCATCAAGAGGCTTTTTAGCTCCTCTTCACTTTCTGCCATAAGGGTGGTGTCATCTGCAAATCTGCTTAGATATACAAAACCTATGTGAATGGCTCCCACTTGTAGAGTGAAATAAATGAGATCTCCTTAAATGCACATTATGATAGTCTCCACCTCCTAAATACTCACTATCTCAGTATCAATAAAAATGTCTATCATTCTAGGTATTTACCTGTTTTACCTGTCATCCAACATCCCAGATGAATTCCTTTCTGAGATTTATCTTCTCTTTAGCCATATGTCACACCATGAAGACTGAATCACCAGTCACTGGAAAATTTGAACTGTACCCTCCCATTTCTATTCCCATTCTTGAGAGAGATTGTGCTTGGATTTAATTAAGATCTCATCTAGCAAGTTAATCGTTCCTCCTATTTTGTGTCATCTGCAAATTTAATAATCATGCTTCATATATCTTTAGTCATTCATAAGTCATTAATATAAAAAAATGATGGTCTGTAAAGTGAGGCATCCTCATCCCAAGGATTTTACATGATGACTTGAGCCATTGGACTGGAGAGATAATATTAAATGACTTTTACTTATCTATTTTTTATTGTAACAATTAAATGATGTTAATTTTTACAAATATTGATCATATTAATCAATTGATAATCCAACTAAACTCTGATGTCATAAAGAATGAGAGTTCTCTAACATAGAGGTTTTGGTGACTTCAGCCTAAAGAGTTGATTCATATTTAGTATACTGCCACATATTGCAGTTTGTGTGTTGTAAGTGGATTTCCTCATTATTTAAATGTACAAGTAGCTTAAAAAATTTCTGCCAAAATACTGCAAATGGAAAATCATATTACTTACAAATTAAGAAGAAAACAGGGGATGGTCCCAAGATGGTGGAGGAATAGAACAGGGAGACCACTTTCTCCTCCACAAATTCATCAAAAGAACATTTAAACGCTGAGTAAATTCCACAAAACAACTTCTGAATGCTGACAGAGGACAGCAGGCACCCAGAAAAGCAGCCCATTGTCTTCGAAAGGAGATGGAGAAGTCTTGAGACTACTGTAAAAATAAGACTGAAAACCAAAGGCAGGAGGCTTAAGTCCAAATCCTGAGAACACCAGAGAACTCCTGACTCCAGAGAACATTAATCAACAGGAGCTCATCAAACATCTCCAACCTTCACGGAAACCAAGCACCATCCAAGGGCCAACGAGTTCCAGAGCAAGACATACCAAGCAAATTCCCCAGCGACACAGGAACACAACCTTGAGCTTCAATATACAGGCTGCTCAAAGTCACCCCAAAACCACTGACATCTCATAACTCATTACTGGATACTTCATTGTACTCCAGAGAGAAGAAATACAGCTCCACCCAGCAGAACACCAACACAAGCTTCCCTAACCAGGAAACCTTGACAAGCCACCCATAAAACCAAACCCACAGCAAGGAAATTCCGCAATAAAGAGAACTCCACAAACTGCCAGAATACAGAAAGGTCACCCCCAACTCAGCAAAATAAACAAGATGAAGAGACAAGAATACCCAACAGGTAAAAGAACAGGAGAAATGCCCACCAAACCAAACAAAAGAGGAAGAGATAGGGAATCTACCTGATAAAGAATTCCAAATAATGACGGTGGAAATGATCCAAAATCTTGAAATCAAAATGGAATCACAGATAAATAGCCTGGAGACAAGGACTGAGACGATGCAAGAAAGGTTTAACAAGGACTTAGAAGAAATAAAAAAGAGTCAATATATAGTGAATAATGCAATAAATGAGATAAAAAACACTCTGGAGGGAACAAATAGTAGAATAATGGAGGCAGAAGATAGGATTAGTGAAGTAGAAGATAAAATGGTAGAAATAAATGAATCAGAGAGGAAAAAAGAAAAATGAATTAAAAGAATTGAGGACAATCTCAGAGACCTCCAGGACAATATTAAACACCCCAACATTAGCATCATAGGAGTCCCAGAAGAAGAAGACAAAAAGAAAGATCATGAGAAAATACTTGAGGAGATAATAGTTAAAAGCTTCCCTAAAATGGGGAAGAAAATAATCACCCAAGTCCAAGAAATCCAGAGAGTCCCACGCAAGATAACAGCTGATCTTTCAATAGAAACTCTTCAGGCCAGGAGGGAATGGCAAGACATACTTAAAGTGATGAAAGAAAATAACCTACAGTCCACATTACTGTACCCAGCAAGGATCTCATTCAGATATGAAGGAGAAATCAAAAGCTTTGCAGACAGGCAAACGCTGAGAGAATTCATCACCACCAAGCCAGCTCTCCAACAAATGCCAAAGGATCTTCTCTAGATAGGAAACACAAAAAAAGTGTATAAACTCGAACCCAAACAGTAAAGTAAATGGCAATGGGATCATACTTATCAATAATTACCTTAAACGTAATGGGTTGAATGCCCCAACCAAAACACAAAGACTGGCTGAATGGATACAAAAACAAGACCCCTATATATGTTGTCTACAAGAGACCCACCTCAAAACAGGGGACACATACAGACTGAAAGTGAAGGGCTGGAAAAAGATATTCCATGCAAATAGAGACCAAAAGAAAGCAGGAGTGGCAATACTCATGTCAGATAAAATAGACTTTAAAACAAAGGCTGTGAAAAGAGACAAAGAAGGACACTACATAATGATCAAAGGACCAATCCAAGGAGAAGATATAACAATTATAAATAAATATGCACCCAACATAGGAGTACTGCAATATGTAAGACAAATGCTAACAAGTCTGAAAGGGGAAATTAACAATAACACAATAATAGTGGGAGACTTTAATACCCCACTCACACCTATGGATAGATCAACTAAACAGAAAATTAACAAGGAAACACAAACTTTGAATGATACAATAGACCAGTTAGACATAATTGATATCTATAGGACCTTTCATCCCAAAACAATGAATTTCACCTTTTTTTCAAGCACACATGGAGCCTTCTCCAGGATAGATCATATCCTGGGACATAAATCTAGCCTTGATAAATTCAAAAAAAATTGAAATCATTCCAAGCATCTTTTCTGACCACAATGCAGTAAGATTTGATCTCAGTTACAGGAGAAAAACTATTATAAATCCCTGCATATGGAGGCTGAACAACACGCTGCTGAATAACCAACAAATCACAGAAGAAATCAAAAAAGAAATCAAAATTGGAATGGAAATGAATGAAAATGAAAACACAACAACCCAAAACCTGTGGGACACAGTAAAAGCAGTGCTAAGGGGAAAGTTCATAGCAATACAGGTATACCTCAAGCAACAAGAAAAAAGTCAGATAAATAACCTAACTCTACACCTAGAGCAACTAGAAAAGGAAGAAATGAAGAACCTCAGGGTTAGTAGAAAGAAATCTTTAAAATTAGGGCAGAAATAAATACAAAGGAAACAAAAGAGACCATAGCAAAAATCAACAAAGTTAAAAGCTGATTCTTTGAAAGGATAAATAAAATTGACAAACCATTAGCCAGACTCATCAAGAAACAAAGGGAGAAAAATCAAATCAATAAAATTAGAAATGAAAATGGAGAGATCACAACAGACAACACAGAAATACAAAGGATCATAAGAGACTACTATCAGCAACTATATGCCAATAAAATGGACAACTTGGAAGAAATGGACAAATTCTTTGAAAAGTACAACTTTCCCAAACTGAACTGGGAAGAAATAGAAAATCTTAACAGACCCATCACAAGCATGGAAACTGAAACTGTAATCAGAAATCTTCCAGCAAACAAAAGCCCAGGTCCAGATGGCTTCACAGCTGAATTCTACCAAAAATTTAGAGAAGAGCTAACACCTATCCTGCTCAAACTCTTCCAGAAAATTGAAGAGGAAGGTAAACTTCCAAACTCATTTTATGAGGCCACCATCACCCTAATACCAAATCCTGACAAAGATGCCACAAAAAAAGAAAACTACAGGCCAATATCACTGATGAACATAGATTCAAAAATCCATAACAAAATTCTGGCAATCAGAATCCAACAACACATTAAAAAGATCATACACCACGACCAAGTGGGCTTTATCCCAGGGATGCAAGGATTCTTCAATATCCAAGTGAATCAATGTAATACACCACATTAACAAATTGAAAAATAAAAGCCATATGATTATCTTAATGGATGCAGAGTGCGGGGAGCCAGCGTGAGGAATCCCGCCCATGGCAAAAGTCATGAGGAAGGAAGCCCGACAAAATGCAAAGGCATGATCTGGCTTCAGGGGTTCCCCCTGAGTTTTCCTGAACATCTACCCGCCAAAACCAGAGTCGGCCTGATATTATTGTACTGTGCTTTCCACTCTTCTGACACTCTCTGGAAAAAGTTAACTTAGGGCTTCAGTCTTCTGCATTTGAAAGGAATATTTCAGCTCAAACCCCCTCTGATGGTTCTCTAATCTGTCTAACAGGTTCCCCGGGACTTTTTTTTTTACAACTTGTGAATTGTTTACAGCTCCCCAACTGAGAGAGGCACATGCTTAAAGCATCTTAAAGATACAGAGCCTTGTCTAAAGAGCTAAAAATCATATTGGTTTCAGGTTTTCACTGTTGACTCAATGACTGCTGCCAGGCCTCCATATTCTTTATCTTTTAGGCACCTGAAGGATATTAATCAATGTAATTGGGATATAGAAATAGGAATATAGTAGTTTTGATGTTAGCAACACTAGACTTCAGAGTTACTTTTCTTTGTTATATATCACTGCACTCCTCTTGTGTCCTTGCTATGTAAGAATGTAACTTTATTCAGTGCCTTCTGAGAGTGGCACCAGACTTTGGGAAGAACAACACAAATAAGTCTTCTGGTTGACAAACCCTTATCAGAAGAGGGCCGTAAAATGTTAATTGGCCCTCTGGCCAGAAGATGATGTAAATCACCTAAGACTTGTGTATACAACTAGGTATGCAGAGAGAAAGCCTGGTCTCAATAAGAGTCAGGGCTGCTGATGCTGCATAATTTTATATATTATCCATTGATCTCTATGTAAAAAAAAAGGTATAAAAGGCCTTTCTGGGCAATAGAGGATGGGCCAGTCACTGGAGTGGTTTCCCCTGTGTCTTCTTTTCTTACTCTATTTTCAGGCTGAATTCCCATCTGGGGCGTGGAGGTTCGCCATGTCTACTTACTTGCCCTGGCTTCTAAGATCTGTGAGAGAGGGAGCCCAAGCCGGGGCACTCTCTGATATTCAAATGGACGCCGGTGGCCTAACATAGACGGTGCAAACTCTTGTCCTGATATTTTATTGGCTTTCTCCATAAACCAAGTTATTCAGCCTCTTTTCTCCACTCAATTTTCCTACCATATTATTTCTTCTTAATTTCTTTTATATAATTAAATAAATGTTTTTCCTTGCCCACGCTGTCCCCACTTCGAATTTCCCTGGATCCAATGGGGCTGGACCCCAGCAGCAGAGAAAGACTGACAAAATTCAACATCCATTTATGATAAAAACTCTCCAGAAAGCAGGAATAGAAGGAACATACCTGAACATAATAAAAGCTATATATGGCAAACCCACAGCAAACATTATCCTCAATTGTGAAAAATTGAAAGCATTTCCCCTAAAGTCAGGAACAAAGCAAGGGTGCCCACTTTCACCACCACTATTCAACATAGCTTTAGAAGTTTTGGCCACATCAATTAGAGCAGAAAAAGAAATAAAAGGAGTCCAAACTGGAAAAGAAGAAGTAAAACTCTCACTGTTTGCAGATGACATGATCCTCTACATAGAGAACCCTAAAGACTCCACCAGAAAATTACCAGAGCGAATCAATGAATATAGTAAAGTTGCAGGATATAAAACAAACACACAGAAATCCCTTGCATTCCTATACACTAATAATGAGAAAAAAGAAAGAGAAATGAAGGAAACAATTCCATTCACCATTGCAACGAAAAGAATAAAATATTTAGGAATATATCTACCTAAAGAAACTAAAGACCTATATACAGAAAACTATAAAACACTGGTGAAAGAAATCAAGAGGACACTAATAGATGGAGAAATATACCATGTTCATGGATTGGAAGAATCGATATAGTGAAAATTAGTATACTTCCCAAGGCAATCTATAGATTCAATGCAATCCCTATCAAGCTACCAATGGTATTTTTCACAGAGTTAAAACAAATAATTTCAAGATTTGTATGGAAATACAAAAAACCTTGAATAGCCAAAGCAATCTTGAGAAAGAAGAATGGAACTGGAGGAATCAACTGCCTGAATTCAGGCTCTACTACAAAGACACAGTCATCAAGAGAGTATGGTACTGGTATAAAGTCAGAAATATAGATCAATGGAAAAAAATAGAAAGCCCAGAGATAAATCCATGCACCTATGGACAACTTATCTTTGACAAAGGATGCAAGAATATACAATGGATTGAAGACAATCTCTTTAAGAAGTGGTGCTGGGAAAACTGGTCAACCACTTATAAAGGAATGAAACTAGAACACTTTTCTAACACCATATACAAAAATGCACTCAAAATGGATTAACAATCTAAATGTAAGATCAGAAACTATAAAACTCCTAGAGGAGAACATAGGCAAAACACTCTCTGACATAAATCACAGCAGGATCCTCTATGACCCACCTCCCAGAATATTGGAAATAAGAGCAAAAATAAACAAATGAGACCTAATTAAAATTAAAAGCTTCTGCACAACAAAGAGAACTATAAGCAAGGTGAAAAGACAGCCTTCAGAATGGGAGAAAATAATAGCAAATGAAGCAACTGACAAGCAACTAATCTCAAAAATATACAAGCAACTCTGCAGCTCAATTCCAGAAAAATAGACGACCCAATCAAAAAATGGGCCAAAGAACTAAATAGACATTTCTCCAAAGAAGACATATGGATGGCTAACAAACACATGAAAAGATGCTCAACATCACTCATTATCAGAGAAATGAAAATCAAAACCACAATGAGGTACCATTTCATTCCAGTCAGAATGGATGTGATCCAAAAGTCTACAAGCAATAAATGCTGGAGAGGGTGTGGAGAAAAGGGAACCCTCTTACACTGTTGGTGGGAATGCAAACTAGTAGAGCCACTATGGAGAACAGTGTGGAGATTCCTTAAAAAACTGGAAATAGAACTGCCTTATGACCCAGCAATCCCACTGCTGGGCATACACACCGAGGAAACCAGAATTGAAAGAGACACGTGTACCCCGATGTTCATCGCAGCACTGTTTATAACAGCCAGGACATGGAAGCAACATAGATGTCCATCAGCAGACGAATGGATAAGAAAGCTGTGGTACATATACACAATGGAGTATTACTCAACCACTAAAAAGAATACATTTGAATCAGTTTTAATGAGGGATGAAACTGGAGCCTATTATAGAGAGTGAAGTAAGCCAGAAAGAAAAACACCAATACAGTATACTAATGCATATATACCGAATTTAGATTGATGGTAACCATGACCCTGCATGCGAGACAGCAAAAGAGACACAGATGTATAGAACAGTCTTTTGGACTCTGTGGGAGAGGGAGAGGGTGGGATGATTTTGGAGAATGGCATTGATACATGTGTAATATCATATAAGAAACAAATGGCCAGTCCAGGTTCAATGCAGGATACAGGATGCTTGGGGCTGGTGCACTGGGATGACTCAGAGGGATGATACAGGGAGGGAGGTGGAAGGGGGATTCAGGATGGGGAACAAGTGCACACCAGTGGTGGATTCATGTTGATGTATGGCAAAACCAATACAATATTGTAAAGTAATTAGCCTCCAGTTAAAATAAATAAATTTAAATTAAAAAAAAGAAAACAGCATAGCTGATATTCCTCTTCTACTATAACCTTATAATCAGGCACATCACACACATCATGTGACTCAACAAATTTGATAAGAAATTTGCTCCCAAATTCTGTAATCATTGAGAAGATTATTTCAAATATAGTTTTATATCCTCAATTGTTGTGAATAAACACAACAATAAATGTACATTGTGTGTTGGGATATTGCTTAATAAAATTAAGTGAAAGCATCACAGATAAAAAGACATTTAAAAAGAAAGAATTCAGAACATTATTCAGAATATTGGTCAAAACAATCCTTACATGTTCATTCATGAATCAAATGTTAATTTGTTCAATCTTTATCTGATTCTTGTCAATTTCAGCATTGTATAGGTTTCATATTCAACATAATTCTAGCCCTGGATATATGAATCATTTATGTGTGAGTAAACACATAGTGAATTGTTATTGGTTTTTTTTTTTTTTTTAATGTTCCTTTCTTTGTTCCAAACAAAAAAATGTTTGATGATCACCACTTTCAGAAAGTTCCCCCAACTAAATGATAAAGTTCTAAAGAGAAATATTGGTCAGCCAAGTACAAATTTTCATAGCAATCCATACTTATTTTCCTGACAGCAATGGTCTGAGAGACTTGCCAAATATTCAGCTGAAACCCAACTAGGTGGAATTTCCTGATTTGCTAACTTGTTATCTTAGTGCAAAAATATGCTAATTTATAACTGTATTGTTCTTATAGGTTATTCTTCTTAAATATCCACAAATCCTCTATTTAGTTATCAGGGTTAAGACTGTTCTAGGACATATCAAACTCACTGTATAGTTTTCACATACTACTTTTTCTTCTCTGGATTGGGAGAAGTATTTTCTCATTTTTAGTCTTTTATTGTTTCTCTTCTTCTTCATAGTCCTTAAAAGATACTAATAATAGTTGTAATACCCAATTCAGGAAATCTGGATTCATTTCAAATTACCAAATGTATGTTTTAAGCTTTCTTTCTCAGCTGTTTTAGGCTTGTACCCTTTTCAATGTTAATTCCATTTTTCAGTGAAGAAAGATTATAACTATCATAAAAAGTGCTGAGTAGTCTTGCTTTATGTCTTTTCATTGTAGTGTTTGGGCTTCCCTGGTGGCTCAGATAGTACAACATCCACCTCCAATGCGGGAGACCTAGGTTTGATCCCTAGTTGGGAAGATCCCCTGGAGGAATGCCGGGAGCCAGCGTGAGGAACTCTGCCCATGGCAAAGGTCATGAGGAAGGAGGCTTGGCATACGCAAAGGCGTGATCAAGCCTCAGGAAACCCCCTGTTCCCAAGGATCTACCCCAAAACCAGAGTCTGTTTTGTGCTCTCACCTACACCTCTGACTTTACGGGGGGCTCTCCCCCATAACCGTTTCTCTCGGAGAAGAGTAAACGTGCAGCTCCAAGGCAATAAAAATTTCTGGGTGTGACAAGAGTGTTTTAGCTTAAGGACTCCTCTGAAGGTTATCTAGCCCACCTGTATAGGTTCCTTCGGCCACATGTGATTGTTTACAGCCTCCCAACCTGAGAGGCATGAGATGTTTTAGACTTACTAAAGGCAAATTCTTTGGGGAAATTGTCAGTATAGTGGGTTGGTTAGGAATTATATTGGTGAAGGGTTTTTTCATTTGTTGTGCCAATAATTGCTGCTAATTCCCTGCCCTGGATGTGACAAGGGTGTCTCAGGTCAAACCTCTCTGCTGACAGACTAGCTTGTGTGACAGGATTATCCATACTCCTGCCACTACACACATGATTGTTTACTACCTCTCAACCATAAACAGCACAGAGCGTTTTGGAGTATTTTGAAAGTCTTAATTATCATAGGGCTTTTCTCATTGTTGAGTCAATGATTGCCACCAGGCCTCCATATCCTTAGGCACCTGGGAATATATTAATCAATGTATTTGGAATATAGAAAAGGAAATATAGTAGTTTTTAAGGTTAGCAATACTAGACTTTTTGAGTTAATGAATTTTCTCTTTTGTAATATATCACTGTACTTTGTTATAAATCACTGTGTCCTTGCTATGTAAAAATGTAACTTTATCACTATCTTAAGACTAAATAGATCTTAAGGGGAACATTGGTGAAAGGATTTTCATTTGTTGGGTTGATGTTTGCTGCTAAATCTCCATGTTCCCTGCCCTTATAATGAATATAACTAGCATATAGGAGAAATAAGTATTAACCTCTAAGATTAATCATGTTAACCTTGGGTTAAATAAATTCCTTTCTTGATTGTAACTCACTACACCCTCACCCTATAGGAATGCAACTTTATTTGGAGGGTGGTGCCTGGCTTAAGAAAAAACACCCTTGGAAAAAATAAGTTTTTTGGTTATCAGAAAGAAAGGATAATAAAATGTCAGCAGGTCTCATGGCCAGAAGATGATGTAAGATCCCTAAGACCTTTTTGTGTGAAGCACCTGATTTTGATGAAGGTCAGGACTGCTGACCCCTGCGTGACTCTGTATTCATCCCTATGTGTAACAAAAGGTATATAAGCAAACCCCAAAAATAAAAAAATGGGATCAGTTTCCGGAAAGACTGATACCCCCATGTCATTCTTTCTTGCTCCCCGTTTTTCTGGCTGAATTCCCATCTGGAGCATGGATGCTATTCCACGTAAACCAAGTTATTCAGCCTCTTTTTCTCCACTAATTTTCCTACTACACTATCCGTTTCTAATCTCTCTATAAATCAGTAATTAAATATGTATTTTTCCAAGGACGCCAACTCCGTCCCCACCTTCGAATCACCCTGGATCCACCAGGGCTGGACCCTGGAAGAGGAAGGCATGGCAACCCACTCCAATATTCTTGCCTGGAGAATCCCCATGGACAGAAGAGCCTGACTGGCTACAGTCCATGTGATTGCAAACGGTTGGACACAACTAAGTGACTAAGCACAGCACTGTAATGTTTAATTGCATGCCTAGTCCTATTTCCCTGGTTACAAACTCCTTTGAATATTAGTTTGAAAAACAGACACTGTTAAAAACTGAAAAATAAGTTGGGCAGATATATGTACTAAATTAAGCAACAGATAATGTCCTCCAAATAATGAAAACATGCTTTCAAAATATAAATATAAATTTCTGGTAAATGAGCAAAGGACAAGAATTGCAATTTTCCAATGAAGGTCTATAAATAATTTAAAAAAACATAAAATATTCAACATTTCTAAGAACTGGACAGTTACAGATTAGAACAACAAGATATTTTTAAGCCTCAGACTATTCAAGATTTAACAAATCTTTATAATTTATAAGATAGCATTTTAATATCATTGAACAAAAGATGTTCAAAATTCTATGTAAGTATAGGCTCAACATTGCTTGCTCTAAAAAGTTCTTCAGTCACTCAGTCATGTACGACTCTTTGTGACCCCATGGACTGCAGCATGCCAGGCCTCCCTGTCCATCACAAACTCCTGGAGTTTACTCAAACTCATGTCCATTGAGTCAGTGATGCCATCCAACCATCTCAGCCTCTGTCTTCCCCTTCTCCTCCCACCTTCAATCTTTCCCAGCATCAGGGTCTTTTCAAATGAATCAGTTCTTCACATCAGGTGGCCAAAGTATTGGAGTTTCAGCTTCAACATCAGTCCTTCCAATGAAGACTCAGGCCTGATCTCCTTTAAGATGGACTAGTTGGATCTCCTTGCAGTCCGAGGGACTCTCAATAGTCTTCTCCAGCACCACAGTTCAAAAGCATCAATTTTCAGCCATGTCCAACTTAGCAACCCCATGGACTGCAGCACACCAGGTTTTCCTGTCCTTCGCTATTGAGGATAATGTCTAAGTTTCTGGGCTACACACCAGGGAAGACAGAAGTTTGGTTTAGTGAGATAGATCATTTATGAGATGAAGGAGGTTTTCTGGGGGAGACAATATATTCATTTGAGGGATATAGTGTGGCTGAAGTGGTGGTGCAAGCAAACATTCAAATATGCAGTTGAGTTTGATACACAAAGATACCATTTCTTTGCTGTTTATCATTAATCCTTCTCGGGGCTTCCCAGTGGCTTCGTAGGTAAACAGTCCACCTGCAATGCAGGAGATGCAGGAAATGTGGGTTCGATCCCTGGGTCTGTGGGCTCCTCTGGAGGAGGGCATGGCAACCCACTCCAGTATTCTTGCCTGGAAAATCCCATGGACAGAGGAGTCTGGTGGGCTATAGTCCATGGGGTCACAGAGTTGGACGCAACTGAAGAGACTGAGCATGCACGCACAACTGTTTCCCTCTCAGAGATGCTTCTAACTATATATCATTTTCCAAAATATCCACTGCTTTCTGATATCAAGTCACATCGTGCCTGAAAATGGAGTTGCTTTTTATGCATCACCATAAGCTGTTCTAAACCTGAGTCTCCTATGTAGACCTCAGGTAATTGCTCTCAAACCGAATTTCCATGAAATCTTATAGGGTTATTCAGTTTTCCTAAGCAAAAACCTACTTGAAGAATAGACAGTGAAATGTGCACTGAAAATAAATTTACAAAACAACTTCTCTCTCATTGTTTCTTTTCTTCTGACTCCTGATGGTTCTCTGAGTTTTCATAACCTGCTCCCAAAAGCAGCTAATGCATCCTATAGATGTGATCCTATTAGAGAGAAAAGCAGCTTCAAAGGATCAGATGCTAATGCCCATGAAGTATGTCTTTTCACTTTGCTTCAGGTTTTTATGTTATTTTATTTCTCAAGAATAACTAGAAGTTTGAGACTGGCATGAATATGAAACATAGAGCTCTGCCTATGTGTAAAATAAATTAAAGATTTCATTTTAATGAGGGTTTAGTGTCATTTTCATAAACACACAAACACACATAAGCATAACAAACCCTCTTTATAATGTGACAACCAGAATGCAAATTAAACTAATAATAAAAAATGTAGACAACTTTGAATTAATGAGAGTATCTTGATGATCAGTTTTCCTATTAGCCATATTTTGCTTTAAAGTAGAGAAAACAGAATCTCAATGGGAAAACCTTATTTATTTCTCTAAAATGACTACTGATCCATAGCTTTACACTATTTAGTTGACACTTAAAGTATCTCAGCAGTATAATTACTCCTTTGTTTAACAAATATCAATTAAGGAGACATGATCATGATAAATTCATCAGCCAACCACATGTTTCCTGCCATAGTTTATTTGAATCCCTCTTTAAACCATATTACTCAGTACAGATTTTCTGTGTGATAGAACTCACTGTGATACAGGTGATTAGTAATGTCAGAGCTGCTCTCACATTTATTTTATTCTAGAATAAAAAATAAGTTATACCATGCAAACACACAACCGAGAGCAGAGGCCTTTTTCTTAAGCTTAACTTTGGAGTTGATTTTGCCTATTACATGCCTTATTGCATTTTGTTCAGAATGTTGTATAACTCAGTTTGCTATTATCGCTTCTGTTCTGCCGAGAATATTCAGACAGTGTAATTTATCCTTTGGTGCCAGCGACAGCGTGAATAATACGCTGTCTAGAATACAACAGGAAGAAAATCATCTTCATCACTTTCCTGGAGTCTTTCCTTAGGCTGGCACCCTGGTTGTTCAGGCTGCCTCCAGAGCATGCTACACGCTGTGGTCCCCAGGGACTAGGCTTTAGCCTGGAGGGAGGCTCCAGGTTTCTCTGACTTTTCACTGCTCCACCTGCTCCTCTTCCTTCTCTGCTAGGACATGACATGCACCAGGAGCAAACTAGAGAAATTCATAACAGTGGGCAAAATTGGTGGGAGAAACAAAACTACCTAGTAAAGAATAGGACAAATGAAGGACATAAAGCTATTCTTCCTTATGGTCATCTTTTCCTCTACTGGTTTGTAGCTCATGATGTTAAAGGGGTAGCATGGGGATAGAGCTACTACCTGCTAGGGATGCCGCCCTAACATTAGGAGAATAAACAATATAGCGGTAGGAGGTGCTGTAGACCATCTTTGCCTTGGGTTTCAAGGGAGAACGTTTTTTGTGGTCTCTTTCTTCTTATACTCAAATTGTTAAAAAACAGAGGAACGAATAAGAACAGATGAGATTCTTTCTTAGGGCTGCTGCTGAAGTCCTCCTTTTTTTTCAATTGGGGGATAATTGCTTTATAATGTTGTGTTAGCTTCTGCTGTACGACAGAGTGGACTGTTGATATGTATACATATATCCCTTCCCTCTTCAACCTCCTATCCCACCTTTCTACCCGTTCCATCCCTCTATGTATCATAGAGTACCGAGCTAAGCTGCCTACGCTATACCAAAGATTCCCACTAGATATCTGTTTTACACATGGCAGTGCACATACGTCAATCCCAGTCTCACAATTCATCCCACACCTCCTCTGTGTCTACATGTCTGTTTCCTATTTCTATATCTCTATTCTTGCCTTGAAAATGGGTTCATCTAAACCATTTTTCTAGAGTCCACATATATGTGTTAATACACAATATTTGTTAAATAAAAATAAACAAATGGGACCTAATTAAATGCAAAAGTTTTTGCACAGCAAAGAAAACCATGAATGAGACAAAAAGACAGCCCTCAGAATGGCAGAAAATATTTGGAAATGAAGTGACTGACATGAGATTAATCTCTAAGTCTTTGAAGAAATGAGAAGGAACCTCACCACTCCTGTTGTCTAGGTCACTAGAGTGAAAAGAGATCTAGGTGGTAAAACGAGAGAGTTTACCAGTCTCAGAACAATAGGAAGACAGGAACTGATATCTCTGCTATATTTCTAGTGCTAAGCATATACAGCACCTAGAACACTGGAGGAACTCAGTATGTTTTCATTTAATTAATCATATTATCTGGTTGTGGGTTCATCAGTTAAATGGTTAATTGTCTGCTATATGGTGAATTAAATCTGTTTCAGAAGGAGGCTATTAAGTGAATGAATATAAATCATTGGAATATTGGTATTTCTGGCTCTAACTTATTATACTCAAATGGTTAAAAACTGAGTGTGTCTAACTGACACAGCTTATTACCTGAAAAGTAAATGTTAGCTAAACTGATCATACAGGGTAGAGTGATGACTCTGAAACATGTTAGCCATCCTCCAGCCAAAGATGAATAGTTCCCAATCAGAAATGTATGTTTTGCCTCCTCTTGTTAGTTATGATAAAAGTAGGCCCTATTTTTTCAAACTAAAGTAAGACCTGTAACCCTTGACCAAAACATCACATGAACCTAAGCAGAAAGGCTCATCATAGTGAAAATGTCCATCCCTCAATATTTTTCTTGACAACTATCAACATGCCTGTAATTCCGCAACTACAGATTTTTTCATTTTAGGTAGTGAATGTTTTGGTTTTCAAATGTCTTCTTTTATAATGTCAAGGCCTCAAATAGTTATTAGACAACCTCTTATTTGGAGGATGGCCTTTTAGGTGTGATTAATACTGAGAGCAAACTGATTCTATGAGACTATCTGTTTCCATTTTTGCAATGACCATTAGTTGGCCAGTGAGGTACTGATAATTCCATCTATGTTTTCTGTCATGTTTTATATTTATTTTGTGGACTTTTTGTACTATCTTAGACAATTATGAAGTCCAGTCCTTTTTCAAATCCTTAAATAATAGCGCAGTGTTTAGATAAATAAAAAACTATTTGATTTGTGATTATAGCATTATAGATTTTTAAGAAGTAGAAGGTAACTTAAGGTTTGTCATGCAGTCATTGCTTCTGGGGCTTTTCATTAAATTCAAGTATAGTATGTGGTCTAGGTGCTTTATTTTGGGGTTTTCCTGACAGCTCAGTTGGTAAAGAATCTGCCTACAATGCAGGAGACTCCAGTTTGATTCCTAGGTTAGGAAGATCCCCTGGAGAAGGGATATGCTACCCACTCCAGTATTCTTGGGCTTCCCTTGTGGCTCAGCTGGTGAAGTATCCACCTGCAATGCAGGAGACCTGGGTTCCACCCCTGGATTGGGGAGATCCCCTGGTGAAGGGAAAGGCCAC
Organism: Capra hircus; assembly: GCF_001704415.2. Lineage (NCBI taxonomy): Eukaryota > Metazoa > Chordata > Mammalia > Artiodactyla > Bovidae > Capra > Capra hircus. The sequence continues at coordinate 44,585,139 of NC_030816.1, forward strand.
TCACTCCAATATTCTAGCCTGGAGAATTCCATGAACTGTGTAGTCCATGGGGTCACAAAGAGTCAGCCATGACTGAGAGACTTTCACTTTCAGGTGCTTTATTTTGCAAATAAAGCAAATAAAGTACATAGAGATTGTTGTTGTGGTTGTTTAGTCACTAAGTTGTTTCTGACTCTTTTTGTGACCCCATGGACTATGGCCTGCCAGGCTCCTATGTCTGTTGGATTTCCAGGCAAGAATACTGAAGTGGGTTGCCATTTCCTTCTCCAGGGGGTCTTCCCAACCCAGGGATCAAGCCCACATCTCCTGCTTGGCAGGTGGATTCTTTACCACTAAGCCACCAGGGAAACCTGTGTAGAGATTAAGTCATAGCTTTAACTTTATATAGACAGAGAGAGGCTGGGCCCATGGAAAAACTAGATCAAGAATTAACAGAGGAGGAAGGAAGTTTTCTTCTGATTCTCCCAGTTTCAGTCTCCCTTTCTACAATTTTCTCCTATTAGAGACTGCTAAGTTTAGTGTACTAGGATAACCATTTTCTTCTATTCCTGCTCTATCCACTACAGTTGTTTGCAGTAGTAAGAGTGAGTGATAGTTGCTCTGTCATGCCTGACTCTTTGCATTGCCATGGACTGTATGTAGCCTGCCAGGCTCCTCTGTCCATGGAATTCTCCAGGAAAGATTACTGGAGTGGGTTGCCATGTCCTTCTCCAGCAGTAATAAGAGGCTTCATGGATATCCCTCTGTTGCCAATAGAAATTAGTTATTTTTCCTGGCTGCTTGATTTTCTATTTGGAGGCCAAAAATCGAAAAAAAAAAAAAAAGAAAAAGAAGAGAATATGCAGCTCTGGGTTCATAACACTTTCAATTAGCCTGATTGTTGTTGTGGTTTGTTCAGTCACTCAGTCGTGTCTGAGTCTTTGCAACCCTATGGACTGCAGCATGCCTTCACTATCTCCTGGAGTTTGCGCAAAGTCATGTCCATTGAGTTGGTGATGCCATTCAACCATCTCACCCTTTGTTGCCTCATGCTCCTCCTGCCCTCAATCTTTCCCAGCATAAAGATCTTTTCCAATGAGGCAGCTCTTTGCATCAGGTGGCCAAAGAATTGAAGGGTCAGCTTCAGCATCAGTCCTTCCAATGACTATTCAGGACCAATTTCCTTTAGGATTAACTGGTCTTATCTCCTTGCTGTCCAAAGGCATCCCAAGAGTCTTTTCTAGCACCACGGTTCAAAAGCATCAGTTTTTTGGCACTCAGGCTTCTTTATGGTCCAACTCTCATATCTGTATGTGAATTCTAGAAAAATCATAGCATTGACTATACAGGCCTTTGTCAGCAAAGTGCTATCACTGCTTTTTAATATGGTATCAAGGTTTGTCGTCATTTCTTTTTTCCCCCCAAGCAGCAAGTGTCTCTTAATTTCATGGTTTCTGTCGCCAACTGCAGTGATTTTGGAGCCCAAGAAAATAAAGTCTCTCACTGCTTCCGTTTTTTTCCCCATCTATTTGCCATGAAGTGATGGGACCAGATGCCATGATCTTAGTTTTTTGAATGTTGAGTTTTAAGTTTAGCTTTTTTACTCTCTTCTTTCACCTTCATCAAGAGGCTCTTTAGTTCCTCTTTGCTTTCTGCCATTCAGGTGGTGTCATCTGCATATGTGAGGTTATTGATATTTCTCCTGGGAATCTTGATTCCAGCTTGTGATTCATCCAGCCCAGCATTTTGCATGATGTACTCTGCACATAAGCTAAATAAGCAAGGTAACAGTATGCAACCTTGATGTACTCCTTTCCCAATTTTGAACCAGTACATTTTTCCATGTCCAGTTCTAACTGTTGCTTCTTGATTTGCATACAGGCTTCTCAAGAGGCAGGTTAGGTGTTCTGTTATTCCCATCACTTTCAGAATTTTCCACAGTTTGTTGTGATCCACATATTCAGAGGCTTTATTGTAGTCAGTGATGTAGAAGTAGGCACTTTTCTGGAATTCCCGCTTTTTTCTATGATCCAGTGGATATTGGCAACTTGATCTCTTGTTCCTCTGTCTTTCTAAACCCATATTGTACAGCTGGAAGTTCTCAGTTCACGTACTGTTGAAGCCTAGCTTGAAGGATTTTGAGCATTACCTTGCCAGCATGTGAAATGAGTGCAATTAATCAGATTATTTACTGACTCATTTGAAAAGACCCTGATGGTGGGAAAGATTGAAGGTGGGAGGAGAAGGGGATGGCAGAGGATAAGATGGTTGGATGGCATCACTGACCCTATGGACATGAGTTTGAGTGGTCTCTGGGAGTTGGTGATGGACAGGGAGGCCTGGTGTGCTGCAGTCCATGGGGTCACAAAGAGTCAGACACAACTGAGCAACTGAATTGAACTGAACTGAATCAAATTACAAGAATTCAATTTGTAAAATATTAGAAAAGAGAATGCAAGGGAATGTAGACCTGAATTCTAGGACTGAGTTAACCAGTAGCTATAATACATACCTGTCATTTTACCTCACTTTTAATCCTATTTAAAAGATGTAAACTGGGAGCAAGTGATCTTTATTTTTTATCTCTAAAATATCACAGCTTGTTCTAAATGTGACAATTTACACAGAGGCCCAATATTGAAGATTTGTTTCCCCTCTCTCTAATTCAATATAATATTAACTAAATTTAGAGATAGGAAGATGGCATGTGTTAGTCTCTCTGTATCAAGGATATATTTCTCCAATTATAGTTAACTTAAAAAGATTATTATACAATGCATTGGAAAATATCTTCATTTCTCAATTTCCATATATTCCCTGATCAAGTAATTCTCAACGTGTTCTCCTAAAGACCCTGAGGTCAGGAAATCCTGATTTGTCCTGGGGGGAATAAAGGGGCACCTACCAATGCAGGCTTAAAAATGTGAAATCATAAAATTTGTCTCAAGTCTTTCTTTTATACCTGAAAAATTGTGTAAATATTACATTTGATTTGGTGACATGCTTTTTTAAAATGAAATACAACGTTTTTAGTAATTGCTACCAAGTAAAGTCCATGTTTCTAAAAGGTATACGGTATTTATCTTTAGGCTGTCAGCACCAATGTTGGCTCACACCCAGTCTGTTGGTCTTGTGGGGTTATTTCGATCTCATTTTGAGAAGCATTATATTTACTCTTCTCCTTCCCTTCTGGAACTCCATTCCATGCAGGTCAAGCAGAGAATGGACCATATCAAGTTTATTTCATTTTTTAATCTGAATACTTTGGTAAAAGGAAAATTAATGATAAGTAGATTTTGAAGAAAGTGATTATTTTCGAAAATGTTGATCTTTTGAAACAATTTAATTGGAATGAATGTTAAGTAAATGGGCCAAAATGTTAGGGAAGTTTAAAATATTTTATACAGAAGGATAAGTTGATAATGGCCTGAGAGCAAGTGTACATTAACACAGAAGGAGTTGGGGTTTTAGGAGAATTTCTGGACACTCTGAGAAGAGGGGAGTTGAACAGGAAGGGAAGGTATGCCAACCTTTCTTCAGAATTCTGCCAAGGCCAAGAACAAACCCAGCTTCTATGTACTAGTGAAAATCAAATACATTACATACTCTATGCAGACAAGATGAAGAGCTATTTTGAAAACCTCTTTAGATAACTCAAGCACTCTAGTGTTGACCAAGGAACATTAAATATTTTACAGAGAGAGAAATACACTGTCGTGGTTAAGAGCACAGGTTCTCAAGTTCAACTGACTCACTTCAAAGCCTGGTTCAGCAATTATGGCTCTCTAAACTTTGATAGTTTTCCTGTTCTCCAGGGGCTTAGTTTCTCATTTGTAAAATGAGGACACTAAAGAGACCTCTCCCCTACAGAGCTGCAACCAAGGTTAAGTGAGATGCGGCAAATAAAGCATTTAGATGGTACCTGGTGCCTGACATACAGTTATCAGCATCAGCTGCTATTACACACTGCCTAAAACCCCAGAAATAAGATATAAAAATATACGCCCATTTGTCTGAAAGATCATGTCATGTTTTTCATGAAATTGACATATACATTTACAGTTTTCCATATTATATTTGGAGGAAATATATTTATTTTGAAAACAAATTTTATTAAGGCCTTGATTTGACATAATATAATATAGGAGTACTTCTAGACTTCCTGGAAAATGTTAACTTCATTAATAAGAGACATATTAGTCTGTGAGCCTTCTAAGGGATAAATAGGAAAAAGAAACCTCATGATGGTAAAGAACAGGTCTTTATTTAATTAAACAGTGGGCAACTCTGTTACAGCAAGTAAGAGTACACATACATTTTTAAGGATGCATATGGATTCTTGTATAACAATTCTGTGCTCAGTGTTAAAAATTCTTAAACTTATTCATAAAGCATGCATTGAAGGGAATTATAGAACATTGTCTGAAGACCATATTTATTTTTAAGGTTTTAAAATTAAATGGTTAATGATCCAAGACTCATTGGTGTATTTAGTACTTTGAATTTCTGCTAGAGAAAATTTAATGGATGTTATTAACTCTGATTTAAGCCTTGTATTAGTGTCTAATATCAGTGCCTCTAAGAACAATGTATCTTTGTCATAAAGCATCTTGGAAGAAAATTTTTATAGCATTCCACTCAAATTGGTTTTAGTTAGATATTCTAAAGTTGAAATGTTAATCAAAACTGATTTTTTGGAACAGCCTTCAGAATTTCTTTTCCTGTTGGGGAAATAAAATTAGGAGATCTATGATTTTAGAGTTGAACACTTGCTTTGAAAATAGAAACAGAAGATGAAAATGTATTCCCTTTTTATATGAAAGGATTTTGGGCTCTAATCTTATCATCTTTCTGTATAACTCATGAATTCAATCTGAAATATACTGATTTCATTAAATTGATTACAATTTACCCAAGTTGATATTGTTTATGTAATAAATTTGTAGGCTTAATATGACTTCCCTGGTGGCTCAGATGGTAAAGAATCCACCTGCAATGCAGGAGACCTGAGCTTGATCCATGGATTGGGAAGATCCTCTGGAGAAGGGAATGGCAACCCACTCCACTATTCTTCCCTGGAGAATTCCATGGACAGAGGAGCCTGGAGCCCTACAGTCCATGGAGTCGCAAAGAGTCAGACATGACTGAGCAACTAAGCACACAGCACACAGGCTTAGTATGCTATTTTCCAAAAGCTGAATTTTTAAAACATTATAAAATACATATTTATGTATTTATACCCCAGGAAAGTGAGTTATTTAAATACTAGAACTGCCTGCTAATTTGCTGTGTTATTTCTTTTCTTCTTCATATGAATAGTTTTCAAATCCCATTACATAAAATTTTTATTTGCAAGACTGAATACTTTTAGTAAGCTGCTAAAATTGGTTAGAATCTTCAAGCTTAACTTGAATATTATAATATTTTAATTTTATTGCCTTGTAGATAAGAATGTGATTCTAGTTTTCCCTTTTAAATGCAGCTGACTGGCGTAAAATTTAAGAAAGTGAAATGAGAACTCTGCTTAATAATGCTTATTCTTACTTCTTTCAATGATATTGTTTTTCTGTAATATTCATGATAACCTGGCAAACATGTTAGCTTCTTCTCGGTTCCTGAATCTTGACCTATATTTCATTCCATACCGTTAAGGGTAGCATGCTTGAGAGTAATTAGCTTAAAACTCTAAGAATATTCATTTTTCCTGATTACTCTCCTTGATTATATAGGTAGACCACAGATGTTTGAAGTCTGAATATATACATAGATACATTTAGAAATTTACTCTATTTTTGAAAATATGATTTTAATCATATTGAAAATGATAGCCTGTGTTTTATAAAGTATCTTTTTCTATGTCACTTACTTTATATTCCCTGATTTTTGTGAAGTAGAAAGAAAGAATATGCCATTAATTTCATTTTTTATCAAAATTGATTCAGATTTGTCCAAGTTGACAAGCCCAGTGATTCCAGTGTGCCTTGCAGCTCTTTATTCAAAAGTTTACTCTCAAGCAATTTTATGTACCAGTGGATTTGATTCTATCAGACACTGTGCTGTTACTATTTCTCATAGATCAGAACACCATACTGAGTTTTAAAGTACCAGCGTAGGATGATGGTGAACCAATTGCCCTATGACTGAACTGAAAGAAATGAGCAAATATAGGAAGACTATTTATATCTATTTGAGCAAGCTCAATGTCTTTAATGCACTTATTTCTGAAAAAAAATCATGCAAATAATTTAACTGTGATTATTATAAAAAATGGGAGACAATAAGAGTATTTGTTAAGATTCGAATAGCTTTAATTGATCACAGTGAAATGTTTCCTTTCAGGAAAGCATGTAGAATTTGCCAAAATAATTTTTTACATTAATATGGGAATTTCAATCATTGTTTATAAATGGGAATGTGATTATTTCTCTGTTTGCGTTATACACACTTTAGCGTTAATAGCCAGTGAATTATTATAGCCCTCCTCCCTCAAGAAAGTAAGTGTCAGTCGCTCAGTCATGTCTGACTCTTTATGACCCCATGGGTTGCAGCCCATCAGGCTCCTGTGTCCATGAGATTTTCCAGGCAAGGATCCTGGAGTGGGTTGTCATTTCCTTCTCCAGGGGAGTAACTACCAAACACTAGTTCAGGTGACAAGAACTAATTTCTAATTTGGTAGTAGTAGTAATATCCCTAGAATAAACAAAAGGAGTAGAATGATTAAGATGCTTCAATTGAATTACAAATGCTGCACAAAGTTATGATGGTATCAGAATGATGGTACCATCAGTTATGATGGTATTAGACAAATGGTATCAGATAAGTTGTACATTTTACCTCTCGCTTTTCTATATGCCTTTTCATTCTTAACATTTTTTAATGTGAACGATTTTTAAAGTCTTTATTGAATTTGTTGCAATATTGCTTTTGTTTAATATTTTTGTTTTTTGATTGCAAGGTATGTGGGATCTTAGCTCCCAACCAGGGATCTCACCTGCATCCCCTGCATTGGAAGTGAAGTCTTAACCACTGGATTACCAGAAAAGTCCCCTTTTTATTTTTTTTGTTTAAATTTTCATCTCCAATTCATAAATGCAGTAAAGCCCAAATAAAAAGTAATGGAGTAATGCTATCATTTTATTCATGAGATGTAAAAGTACATATTTACCATTAGATTGACCTTACTTCTTCATGTTTTGATGAGAATTTTACCTTATCATTAAAATGGTATTACTTATCAAAAATAAACTTGTAATGGCAAGAAGCATAGAGAGCTTACATAGATGAATAGAAGAAGAGGTTTGAACTAATTCCAAAGATCCCCTGAAGTAGGAGAAATCATGGAACAAAGTGTTTTCAATATTTCATAAGTGCACATGGTCTCCTTGGAGAGATGTCACAAAAACTTACCTGAAAGTTAGTATCTGATAATGATAGATTTTGCTTTCAGTACTATATTTAATTGGGCTTTCCAGGTGGTGCCAGTGGTAAAGAATGCACCTGCCAATGCAGGAGACATAAAAGACATGTGACTCATGCCTGGATCGGGATGATCCCCTGGAGGAGGGCACTGGCAATCCGCTCCAGTATTCTTGCCTGCAGAATCTCATGGACAGAGGAGCCTGGCAGGCTACAGTCCACAGGGTTGCAAAGAGCCAGACACAACTGGAGCAACTGAGCGAGCAGGCACTAAATTTAATAAAATGTAAAATAGCTAAATAAATTATTGAATAGACTGTGAGAAGTCTATATGCATAGTTCTGATTCATCTTCCTATCTCTCCACAGCTCTTATAAATGGCTAGTGAGAGCTGGAGTCATCACTATTGATAGGAAGAGAAGAGACGGAAAACAAAAAGAAAGGGAAGAGAGGAAGAGGAGGAGACCAAGAAGGAAGGAAAGACAGAAAGAAGAGGAAGTATTCATACAACTTGTTTAAGAGTATTCTGAAGAGAATAATTTTAAACACATTATTAGGAGGACAAATACCATTTTATTTCATGAATCTATATCTCTTATGCATAGACGTGTGTGCATGCTAAGTCAGTTCAGTGGTGTCAGACTCTTTGTGACCCTACAGGCTGTAGTCTGCCAGGTTCCTCTGACCATAGGATTCTCCAGGCAAAAATACTGGAGTGGGTTGTCATGCCCTCCTCCAGGGATCTTCCTGACCCAGAGATCAAACCCGCGTCTCTTATGTCTCCTGAATTGGCAAGCAGGTTCTTTACCTCTAGAGTCACCTGAGCAACATTACACATAGACGATGGACTCTTAAAACAAGCTAACTCGTGGTTAATTTTAATTCAGACGCAGGAGTGCTCAGGTTCTGCACTGAATCCATCCAAATACTTGGAAATGTCTTAGAGTTTATAAGTATGCATTTCAGTTTTATCTAATACACAGTTAACAAAGGGAAGATCAGAGATATGATGGCCAGTATAAATGTCATTGTTCATCATTAAAATGCCTCTTCTCAAAAATTCAAAAAGAAAAAATAATTTGAGGTATATATGCGACCAAGATTCTTCAAGTGGTTCATATTATTCTTTTCCTCAGGTGGAATGATTTTGAGACTGTGTGTGAATGTGCTTACCTAGCAACTATCCTGCCGTTGTTATATTTTTTATAGCACAAGAATATAAGATTGTTTTTTACATTTACATGAGAGAATCTTTTTCTTTTTTCTTGTTCTGCTCCTGGCATGTGTATGCAGTAATGGTTGTTATTATTTTTAAGTACTGAGAACAAATACCCCCTGAGGCCCCAGAATTTAACCCTCATGTCTAAACTTACAAGACTTTAAAAGTTGTCCCAGAGAATTCTTACCCAGAAAGATAAGGCTGTAAAGTAGATACAACTATATTGCTTCTTCTATGTCTTTAGAAAAAGTCATTTATCTAAACAATAAAGTGTTCAACCAACCCCTTTCCCAAGACAGTAGATCACTGGACTGGTCAAACCCACTTGCATATCAAAGAACTGTTTATTCACCAATACTCACTCTGTGCCTCCCTGTGTCTCTCTATCCGTCACTCTTATATTGAGAACTATGATCAATAACGTCAGTTCAATCCCATACTGAAATACATGCCTTAAAGCATTGGCAAGGGGATCCCAAACATTAAAAATATCAGCTTCAAAACCCTCTTACAAGATACTACTAAACTTCAGTCAAGATAGTGTTCTCCCAGCTGTAGTTAGTAAAAATGTCATTCTGGAGTTCTCTTTGGAGGGTAGACACTGCTTTTATTATTTATTATAAAGAAGAATTGAATTTTAGTGGGAGCTCTCTAGGAGAATAGGCTCAGAATCTAGACTTGGTCTGTGAACAGTGTCTAATATTAGTCAACGGACTATATGTATTAGTGTAAAGTAATCATTAATTATGAACATGTATTAACATAAAATATAATCATTTCAATAATGAAAAATGAAAAGATAGCTAAAGAAAATATTTGGCTATGAATGTAAATGTTTTTAATATTTTAAATGCCAATTTTCTTTTAATAAACCTGAAATATCATGTTCATCCATGTTATGTGGGAAGAGAATGTTGAAATCAATTTAAGCTAATTGATCATTCTATTTTATGTAGCTGTAAACAGACTTTCAGTTATAAGAAAAATTTATTTTCATCAAACTGCTTGTTCTTAAGCATTAGTTTTAAAGACCTTTGTTTATGTTTCAGTAAATCTATAATATATAATACTTTCTCCTTTAACACATTTAAATGGCTTTTTAACCTTTGGGGATCAAAGAAGGGAAAATCGTATTAAATTTTATAAAATACAAGGTGCAACTTAAGATCTTGAGACTTTCAGAAGACCTGAAGTTCAATGGTATTTTTTCAAACAGCTATTTTACAGTATCTATAAAACCCACCATAATTGAATGTGGCTTTCAATGTGAACTGCTATGATTTTGTAAACTTTTCCTCATACAGAGTTTTGGTTTTGAGCTGAATCTAAAAGAATATGCCACTTCTATAACTGGTTTTACATTTCTAAAGAAGATAAGTAATAAATGTTTATTTCCTTAAAAAAAATTGAACTGGAGGCATGCTACTTTTAAGCTGAACCTAAATGTTCATTTATGTGAACATAGCATCCTTTTTCACATAATCTTTTGAAAACTGAGATTTTAAATAGAATAACATTATTAGGACCATATTTATAATGTCACAGGATGAATGTGTTTGATCCTGCAAATTCTCCCCTTTCATAGAGCTCCACTTATTTACCAAGGAAGTCTGATTATAGTCAAGGTTATTGAACTATTCTCCAGTTCACATTTTAAAAATAGTGAAGTCTTTCATTCAAAATTATGTTCCTAATGAATACAATCATTACTCAAATTACTCATAGGACATTTAAATTAATATCCAATAATTCTTTGTTTTGGAATTCCACACACATCTCAAAAGTGGGCATTTCATTTTACTCTAAAATAAAAATACTCACCGAAGTGTTGAAATTGCCTCCAAAAGATAATCACATCAATTATAGGTGGTATTTTGTGTATTTTGTAATGTCAGCATTTTTCAAATTATTATTTTTCCTTAACAAGAACCCTAATTTGCACTGTTTTTTTAAAACATGAGAATAAGTTGAACAAGTTTTTCTTTTGTTTGTTAAGCATCATTGATTTAAACAAGAAGCAAAATGCAAAACCTGGGAAAACAATAACTGTTACAATTACCCCAGGGGTGATGGGGTGGGTTGAGACAGACCCTTGCTTTTGCAAGTAATAGGCAGATTGTACGCCATTTTTCATACTAGGTTCAGAGGTACAGTTTTCTTTTAAACTGTCACATCAAATAAGTAAATTGAACACAAGAAATAATTTATATTATTCAGGCTAAAATTAGCAATGGAAGAGCAGTATGATATTGCTTAGGATGGCATGTAGCTAATGGAAAATATGGTAATGGATGTATCTTGAGTGTCACTTCTAGACTAAATTCAGTTTACTAAATAATCACAATAATAATTCCCTTTTAGTTTTTCACTACCAGCTTCTTCTCATGCTTTATTTTTGCATTGTTTCAGAATCATTGTTTCTATTTACAAAATCTCAAATGTCATATTTACATGTGACCTGGAAGAAGGATCAGACTTCACCTCTCCAAGAGAAAGATAATAATCTATGATATGTTTCCACCCATTTCTTGATGAGGGATTGCATTTAATGTTCACTTCTTTAGGTGGGTATGCACAGCAGAAAGACAAGGGAGGCAAAACAGAGTTACAGTTAATGTTAATTGTTCAAGGAAGGGAGAAAAGGACAAGTCTTTCTAAGAGCTTGTTTCGAACATGCAAAGTAAGATGTCCAAACAATTAGTGCTCCCATTTGCTTTTCTTAACAAAGTTAATTCTATTTTAATGATGTAAAAATGGAAATTAAAACATTAATCTCTTTTTGTTGTGATTTATAATATACTGGTAAATTTAAAACTCTGAATGTTCAAGTTTGAATGCCAATACTAATCAAGAGATAAAACAAGAAGGATGAGGTTATATGCTTTGTTTTAAAAATAGAATAAATCTTTGAACTGTGATTAGAAATCAACTATTTGTCATCCAGTTTGGGGATAAAAACTGCTTCTTTAAGAAATGTGTAGTAATTTTATGCGTCAGTTGGATAAGTTCTATTTTATCTCTTGATCACTCTTTTTAAAAACCTTTTTATTTTATATTGCAGTATAACCGAACAATGTTGTAACAGTTTCAAGCGGACAGCGAAACAACTGTGTCATACCATATACGTGTATCCATTCCCCTCAAACGCCCCTCAGTCCAGGCTCCCACACAACATCAAGCAGAATTCCCTGTGCTATACAGTAGGACCTTGTAGGTTATTCATTTTAAATAGAGCAATGTATATATGTAGATCCCAAATTCCCTAGCTATCCCTTCTCCCCATTTCCATTAATGTTACTGATATCCTTACCTTCACATATGTCTTAATTTCAGTCAGATAATATGGATGAGGTATAAAATTTGTTGAGTACCTATTTATGTGTCAGATGCTATTGAGTCCTTTTCTTCTTTAATTTTACAACCATCTATCAGCAGAGATAGGGTTAATTCCATTATATGGCAAAAGACACTGAAGCTCAAAGAATTAAAGTAAACTATCTCTAAATATAGTTAAAGCATATGGTGGAGACAAAATTTGAACTAAGGTTTACTTAATTCTAACAACAATTCTCAATACAGCAGACCTTCTCCCAGGAGCTTTTTCTGTTAAATTACCACTTGCTTTTGCCTTGATTCTATATTTATTGTTCTTTATTTCAATGGTCAGTCTTAGAAGACATTAAAATCTTAGAATTTGTTTTTTAAGAGGACTTCTCTCTTGACTGAGAATAACTAAATGATGCTTTTATAACTCATGACTTAAATATATTTTTATATTTAATAAATGTATGTATTTACATAATGTGCATTTAAATTTTGTTTTAGTCTATATATTTTATTGTTATACATTTGCATATTCTAGTTTTATATTAAATTCTACTTTAAGTTTAATTTTATATTTTAATTTTTTTCAGGCAACATGGACTCTTATCAGTTTTGTGTGTGAATAGTGATGAATGTGTTAGGTAGTTAGAATAGGAAAAAGGAGTCCAGTATAGCGGTGGCTAAAAGACAAGGGAAAAACCCGAGAAAATAGAACAAAGGAAGGTGAGAGGACCGGAGTGAGGACCCCAGGTAGAACAAACAGCACTCCTGGCTAGCCCAGTTTACATAGGGCAGGCGGCCCAGGGGGAGGAATAAACTTATACAAAGAGGAGCCAAAGGGCCAGGAGAACGGAGGAGGTTACACTCCCCTGACAAAATCCAATACAGCAGCGGGGCTTCCCTGATGGTTCAGCTGGTAAAGAACGCCTGCAATGCTGGAGACCTGGGTTTGATCCCTGGGTTGGGAAGATCCCCTGGAGAAGGGAAAGGCTACCCACTCCAGTTTTATGGCCTGGAGAATTCCATGGGCTGTATAGTCCAGGGTGTCGCAAAGAGTTGGACATGACTGAGTGAATGTTATCCTATCCTATATAGCAGCAATGTTCTTGATGTCAGAGTTGCACAGTCATCGTTGTCCCTGCCCTCCACAATCTCACAGGTGCAGGAGAAGAGACAGTCCTGCAAGCAGTTAATCGTGGCATCATGGATGTAGCTATAACAGAGGTCCTGATCAAAAGGGAAGCATACATGAGCTTGACCATTCAGGCCCCAGCGTGAGATATCAGAGGAGGTTAAGAATAGCTTTGATTAGGTAGATCATAGAGCAATAATAAATAGGGTAGTTCCAAAAACATAAGTAAACATATTCTTGGAGTACTGAGTGAATGAATGTGAAAGGCCAAAGAGTCTAGAGAGTTTGATATAGGTAGGACATTTTGTACTTGAGTGTTAAACTAAGGTGTTTGTGGGCTCAATCCCAAAGGTAAGAACTGGGAAAACATTTTTTTGCTTGATCTCTGGTCACTTAAAAGCAGCAGCTCATCTTCATACCTTCGGCAGAGACCCTTCCAAAGTTATCTATGCAGAATGTCTGGGACTCTGGCATTTGCTCTGAACTGTTGAGTCAGTTCAGTTCAGTTCAGTTCAGTTGCTCAGTCATATCTGACTCTTTGGGACCCCATGAGTCGCAGCACACCAGGCCTTCCTGTCCATCACCAGCTCCCGGAGTTCAAACTCCTGTCCATAGAGTCAGTGATGCCATCCAGCCATCTCATCCTCTGCCATCCCCTTCTCCTCCTGCCCCCAATCCCTCCCAGCATCAGCGTCTTTTCCAATGAGTCAACTCTTTGCATGAGGTGGCCAAAGTATTGGAGTTTCAGCTTCAGCATCAGTCCTTCCAATGAACACCCAGGACTGATCTCCTTTAGGATGGACTGGTTGGATCTCCCTGCAGTCCAAGGGACTCTCAAGAGTCTTCTCCAACACCACAGTTCAAAAGCATCAATTCTTTGGTGCTCAGCTTTCTTCACAGTCCAAATCTCACATCCATACATGACCACAGGAAAAACCATAGCCTTGACTAGATGGACCTTAGTCGGCAAAGTAATATCTCTGCTTTTCAATATGCTATCTAGGTTGGTCATAACTTTCCTTCCAAGGAGTAAGCATCTTTTAATTTCATGGCTGCAATCACCATCTGCAGTGATTTTGGAGCCCCAAAAAATAAAGTCTGACTCTGTTTCCACTGTTTCTCCATCTATTTCCCACGAAGTATGGGACCAGATGCTCAAGTGCGTACTAAACATGTTTGTATTTTCTGTGGTCTTTAGGTGGCATGACTTGGTGCTCTAAGTATTGAGAAATGCCTCCAGCCTTCCTTTATGCCCAACTTCTTTGCCTGGTTTAGTGACCTTGATGCTTTTGCTCAATGCCTACATCTCTATATTACATTACATATTCCCCTACATCTAGTAGCTTCTGCCATTTGTGAAACAATAACTGACTAAGGAAGTCCATTAGCTCTCTGGAAAAGAATATCAGCCTTTTGTCCAGAAATTCTGATTCTCAAGACACTTTGGCAGTGATGAGAGTCAAGAAAATGGTTGAAGTGGACTCTACCATTTTAGTGCTAGGCAAGACAGTATCATTAGATTAAAAACACAAAACCATATATTTAGTTGGATTTACAACTCAACATATGTAAGGACAGAATGCATTGATTTGTATTTGCCCAACCCTGAAAGAACATGGAGCTTGAAACAGTGTTGCTTTGACTCCTTTGGAGAGTCAAGGGAGATTACAAACGAATCTGGAGAGAAGAGGTAGTGGCAACCTCTCTCCCCTCCTCCAGGTTAGGGTCTTTTTAGGCTGTAATAGAAGAAGGATTTTTGTAATGTGACTCATGTTCAGAAAAGGCGACTCCATATAAGTAATGCTCAAAGATAAGCTAGCAGGAAATTAAACTTGGCAATATGAGAGGGCCATTCTTTTAGATTTTTCATTTTTTTTAATATATTTTAACCTGGGGCTAGACTACCTCTCCTAATACTGCTTCATTCCTCTTTCAGCAGTTAAAAAAAAAAAAAAAAAAAAGAAAGAAAAGAGAGCATAGATGAGAGGGGTTGTGATTGAAGGGTGTGGATAAAGGGGTGGAAGGCATGAGGAAGAAGGTCCAGAAAGAATTTTTCTGCTGAGGGATTGAAGGTGTGGGTCTCTCAGAGGTCCATACATGGGGTGCCCTCTGATGTCAGAATTGAGGCCTGATTTTATACTCTTCATAGCTGAGTGTGTGTGTGTGTCTGTGTGTGTACGTATTTGTGTGTGTGTGTGTGTGTGTGCCTACACACGCAAGTAGAGTTTCTGTGTGTATGTGTATTAGATGTGGATCTGATAAAGACAGAACCTAAAATTTCCCCTCTGATTTCCAATAATTGCAGATGTCTTCATGACTGGTATTAGATAGGGTGACTCTAAACCCCAGTGTTCCCAGGATGGTCCTGGTAATACATGTTTCAGTGTGTTTAGTAACATTTTTTCTGAACCTGCTGAATCAGAAATTTTAAAGGCCACGCAATCTGTTTTAACAAGCCTTCCAAGTAATTCTGATGCACTTTCATGTTTGAAAAACTACATATTAGGTGATATGTGTAATGCTATGGGGCCCATTTTTGTTTGATATATTCTGATAATTGATTGTGGGGAAAAATATAACAAGATCTAGTTTCAGGCCTTGAGCTGTCATTGGAACTGCTTATTGTGTATGGAAAACTCTAACTGAGCAGCCTTTGACAAAGGGATTGATAACAATTAACTTTAAGCACCAGTGATTAACCTTAAATAGCCTAGGCTGCTCCCCCAGGAAGCACAATTTTCTCAGCGTTTAAAGAGAAGCTGTAGCTATTTAGCATGTGGATTGGTCCAGGCACAAACATTTTTTGAAGATTCCATAAAATACTATTGTTTTTTCTTTATTAGTGTAAGTACAACATTCAGAGGGAAGACAGTGGCAAATCAGCTCTAGTGAATCCCTACTATGCTTTTGGCACATACCTAATTTAACAGAAGAGGTAGTTGATTCTCAAAATGGTTCCGTAAAGAGCCCCAGAAAAACCAGCACAGATAGAAAATTTTGTGTAAATTCAAAACTCATGCTAACTATTGAGGGGACAGAATAGGATGAAAACTCTCTCCATCTCATAACAAAATAATGATTTTACTTAACACCATGGAGAGCGTTAGTCAAATCAATGAACCTATACTATCTCCAGCTCCTTTTTCTAGCTTAAGTATGAACAAAATAAAAGCATTATTGGATCTACTGTATAGCACAGGGAACTCTTCTCAACACTCTATCTGGGAAAAGAATCTTTAAAAAAAATTGGATATATGCATGTGTATGACTGATTCACTTTTCCGTACAGCAGAAACACAACTATATATCAACTATACTACAAAAATTAAAAAAAAAATAACAAATAGAAAAAAAATATTATTTGACAATTACTGAGTGTTTTCTGGCAGGCGCAGTGCTACATATTTGACACATATAAAAATCTCAACAAATCTTTACAACATATGTAGAAGGTAAATTCTGTCACCATCATCACTCCCTTATTGCAATAAGCAATAAAATGACTTATTCACAGTCATTCAGCAAACTATTCTGGGGACTGGGATGTGAGTCTAGACAACCTGCTTCCTCTATGCTCTTAATATCGATGACACCTCACCCCTGAACTCTTCCTACTCATATAACCTGATACTGTTGCAGGAAGGGGGACACTTTCCAGGGCTTAAAATTGGGCTCTTGTCTAACACTCGGAAATGAATTGTCTGAGGAGACACATGTGCTGACAAAGCAAGATATTTTATTGGGAAGAGGTGCCCTGTTGGAGAACAGTAGGTTAAGGGAACCCAGCAGGACTGCTCTGCCATGTGGCTTGCAGTCTCAGGTATTATGCTGATAGGATTAGTTTCCAGTTGTCTTTAGCCAGTCATTCTGACTCAGAGTCCTTCCTGGTGGTGCATGCATTGCTTAGCCAAGGTGGATGCCAGAGAAAAGAATTCTGGGAGGTGGTCGGACGTTTCCCAAACTCTTCTGGTTGGTGGTGGCTTATTAGTTCCATGTTCCTTACCAGGACCTCCTGCCATAAAACAACTAAGGCAAATGGTTACTAGGGTACCTGGCCAGGTTGGGTGGTTTCAGTCAGTGTGTGTCCCCTAACAATACTGTAAGGACTTTCCTCAAGCAATAATGCCCAGGGCTCCCTGGAGAATTAATTTTTAAGGGTTTGTCTCTTTCAAGAGCATCCATAGCACACCCCCAAGAAATGATCCTCTTCTTTCCCATTCACAGGGTGGTGATGCTTGTGACCTCTAGATGCCCAAAAAAATATCCTACTTTTCCCAAGTTCCCCTCTGTAATCTGGGTGTCACTACACTGTGATGCAACCAATGGATTCTCCCCCAAGATAAGCATCATCCACACAAAAGTCTGGTACACACTTGCCTTTCTCCCCTTTCAGAATACTCTCCTTCCTTTCCTGGAAAAGGGCAAATTGGTGGTCCTGATAACTTAATGGCTAAGAATGATTTAGTTACTCTAGGGACTGCAATCTGATCCCAAACATCCGATCATTTTCCCCTTCACATCTTGATCCCTAGTGAGAAAAGGCCCATAGAGATTCTGTCTCACTAGGTGTTCACAGGGAGGCAAGTCTGTGTCAGCAGCTCTCACCCTGGGGAAAAAGCGTGTGGATTTTTCCTCATTATTTTTGGGAGGCCTAATTGCACTTCTTCTGCAAGAATGTCTATTTATCATGACTAGCTCAATCTTTTACTGAGAGATAAAACACTTTTTGGAGAGGAATATAAGACACATGTAATTGGTTGGGCTGATGAGAAGAATTGGGATTGGAAGGGTTTGGCCATAGCTATGGGAGGTTATGGCAATATGGAATATTGGAATATTGTCCATCAGGATAAACCCTCTTTGACCCCATGGGGAAGTGTGGGCAGGGATATGGTGGGGGAGAGAAAAGCAGTCAAAATCATAGTACAGTCATAGTATTTTTAAGGAAAAATATCATTTTGATATTAATAGTAATGGAAAAGAGTACAGAATAGGAACAAAGGCATGCTTATAAATTATTGTGACTGTTTAAAAAGTCACCTACTATTACTTAGTTAGATGGTGCTTTGAAATAAATGAGTTCAATGTTTGCTCATAACCATCTCTTTTGACTTTATAATTATGTATGAAAAGTATTCCTGTCACTTGACATTCTAAGGAATATTTAGGGGTGTGGGATTTAATGCTGGTTGCATGAAGGTATTGTAATCTGAGCTCAAATCAATAGCTAGGTATAATTATTTGGTATAATGCTTAAATGTGTGTGTGTGTGTGTGTGTATACTTTGACTTAAGTTTTAATGTGTCAGTTTTAACCATGTCTCTATATAAATAAATTATGTGGTGCAGTGGCATATAGAATCTTAGCTTCAAATATTGTCATATTGACATATTGAAATAGGTACTACTCAAAATTAATTTATTTTCAATAAATTTTTAATTATGTCCATGAATACATACATTCTTTAAGACTATAGGATCAAAGGACATGGAGATTTTTAAGAAGTTAAGCAGATTATGATAGTGAGTTATGAAATAGTGTTAAGAGTTATAGTTCCATCTAAACTAATTTGGCCATTTGATAAAATCTCATATTTAAATTAAAATAAGGTAAAATTTTTAGCATGGGCCTCCCAGGTGGTTCAGTGGTAAAGTATCTGCCTGCCAAAGCAGGAGTCACCAGTTTGATCCTTAGGTCAGGAAGATCCCCCTGGAGAAGGAAATGGCAACCTAGTCCAGTATCCTTGCCTGGGAAATTCCAGACACAAAGGAACCTGGCAGGCTACAATCCATGGGGTCACAAAAGAGTCAGACACGACACAGCAACTAAACAACAACAACAAAATTTTAGCATAATGATCAAAATTAATTTTTTAGAAAATTAAATGTTAACGTAAAAATTTTAATTTGAAAAATATACTTTCAAAGATTGAAAGCTTCAACAGTTCATGGTTTTTGCTGAGTCTCTGATCTATAGACCTAAGACTAGATCCTAATGACAACTGTATCTCCTTAGAAAACTCATTGTTTGAAAAAGCTGGACTCTTTTCACCTAAGGTTCCACCACAGTATAGATGATTAATTTTTCTGCCAGCAACTTGCTCTGTCATTGCCAGGTATAAAGTTTTCAGGACTTATGGAGGATGTCCTATATCAGAGGTACCAGATAGAATCTCTTTACCTTTAAAAGGATGTATGATAAAATTTGACATCTCATTTCTAAGGGTGTTTGCGCACAGCTGATTATACAATTGCATCTTTGTTCTACTGTGGTTGCCACTGCTTGTCAATAAATGGAGCTTCTGGGATACCCACTGTCACCTAAAAATTAATTCACACTAAGTACAGTTTTAAGGTATTTATTTTGCACATGATAATAAACATAAGCACTACTAACCCAATAATCCAACCACCAGTGATCAATTTATCTTTGAACAGATGGTGTAGTGACAAATGAGCCAAAATGTGGGAACCATGGCAAGATCCTGGGAAATGCAGACAGATGTTTACAGCACAATGATTGTGATCACATTCACTTACACGTTCATTGAGTGCTGGTGCCTTCTGCCTCAAAGGGATCTTTATTTTGAAAAAGGAGTTTTAATGTCTGCATGAGTGTAATCAACAGTTCCCTCAACATTAGGAACACTCACTTGATACCAGTGTAAGCATCTCATATACTATAAGTGTGTCTACAGGACAGAAATGTAGCAAATACTCACTGTTCAGCCTTTACTCATAGGTGTCAAGTAATTTGGGTTATGGATTTCTTCAATTCCATTTCCTATTAGCCTAACAAGAAAGTAGCAGTCATTCCATGGCGTTGCTGTTGTTCAGTCCCCAGTTGTGTCCAACTCTTTACGACCCCATGGACTACAGCACGCCAGGCCTCCCTCTCCCTCACCATTTCCCAGAGTTTGCCCAAGTTCATGTTCATTGCATCGGTGATACCATCCAGCCATCTCATCCTCTGACACTCTCTTCTCCTTTGGCCCTCAATCTTTCCCAACATTAGGGACTTTTGCAAGGAGTAGTCTGTTCACATCAGACGACCAAAATACTGTAGCTTCAGCTTCAGCATCAGTCCTTCCAATGAATATTCAAGGTTGATTTCCCTTAAGATTGACTGGTTTGATCTCCTTGCTGTTATATATATATATATATACACACATACACACCCACACACACACTATATATATATATATAGCATAATATGTATATATAGCATAATATATATATACCATGTATGTTTACATGTATGAATACCCATGCATGAATAAATGTATGGTTATACATGTATGTCTACACATACATGAATAAATTGAACCTAAAGAAAAATAAAGTAATATGACTAATGTTTATTTTGTATATTAGTTTCCTGGGGCCACTGCAACAAATTATTGAAAACTGGGAGGCTTAAATCAACTAAAATGTACTTTCTCACAATTCAGGAGGTCAGAAGTCTGAAGTCAAGGTGTCAGCAAAGCAATGCTCCCTTGGGAAGCTCTAGAAGAGGATTTGTTTCTTGCCTTTGCAGCTTCTGGTGGCTACAGGCATTCCTTGGCTTGTGATCCCATCACTCTAATCTTTGTCTCAACAGTCACATTGCTTTTTCATCTTTTCTCTTCTCCTATGTGTTTCTGTCTCAAAACTTCCTATAATGAGAATGTATATGATTACATCTAAAACCCATTTGGATAAACCAGAATAAGCTTTTCTTCACTCAGTCATATCTTTTGTCACATAAAGCAATATTCACACTTTTGTTAGGGGAAGCACACTGATTGAAATAGCCCACTCTGGTCAGGAACCATACTAACCATTCGCATAAGTTATTATACAACAGGATGTCCTGGTAAGGAATACAGAATTAATAAGCCACCATCAATGGCAAGAATTCGAGAAAGATCAAAAGGAGACAACATGTATCCTTCCACCTCCCAGAATCCTTCTTACTGGCATCCATCTTGGCTGAGCAATACACGCACCACCAAGAAGGACCTTGAGTCATAATGATTGGCCAAAGACAACCTGGAAACTAACCCCATTGCCATAAAACCCAAGACTGCAAACCACACGTCAGAGCATTTCTCCTGGGTTCCCTTACCCTCCTGCTCTCCACCTGGGTGCCCCTTCCCAATAAACTCTGTTGCTCTGTCAGGATGTGTGTCTTCTTGGACAATTCATTTCCAAGTGTTAGACAAGAGCCCACTCTTGGGCCCTGGAAGGGGTCCCTCTTCCTGCAACAGTTTTGTTATATAAGGTAATAGGGCTTCCTAGGTGGCAGAGTGGTGAAGAATCTGCCTGTCAAGAAGGAGATATAGACTTGATCCCTGGGTTGGGAAGATCCCCTGAAGGAGGAAATGGCAACCTACTCCAGTATTCTTGCCTGAGAAATGCATGGACAGAGAAGCCTGGTGGGCTACAGTCCATGGGGATGCAAAGAGTCAGTTAGACACAATTTAGCAACTAAAAAAATCAACAGCAAATTACATTTTCCAGGGATTAGGAAATGAATGTATCTTTTGGGGGACTGTCATTTGATCCACAGCTTATTAATTCAATGATTCTGATAGCAAGGGCATGCATTTTGTTCAGCTGAAGATTTCAGTTCTTATTACACTAAAATAATTTCCACATAGACATTTTTAAATCCATTATTTGATTTAAATTTAGTGTACTTACTAAAACTTATGCCAAGAATTTTACTTTTCATCTTTAAATCTTTTTCTTTCACCTCTGATTCTAGAAGGATGATTCCTAATTCTGAGTTAGCAAATGGAAACCGTCAGAAGCGCATAGACACATGTGTCCTGAGTGGCCAAGCAGGACTGACCTTAAAGAGATTGAAGGAAGCAGCAAATTCCCATACATGTACACAAGCTGGAAGTTCAAAATCAGAGATCAAAGAGAGAGACAGGGAGACTCAGATGAAGAATATCCTAGGTAAAAGCACATGCTTAAACATACAGACTTATTCTGGAGAGTGAATAGCACTGCATCACTTGAAACTGCTCCCCAGATTGCTTCCTTCTGAGCTTCACACAGGCTCACTTGACAGCATTTGTGTCTCATACTGTGTTTCATGCCCCATTGGTGTTCCCCAGGGCTGAGATATCAGTAATTCCTATTGCTCCCCCATTGCAAACTGGAGGAAGGAAATTTTCTTTCATTTATGACTACATTGCAAAACAGTGGTTGATATTTCAACTTGTCCAACTGGTACATCTTTTTCTTTGTAATGATACACAGGGAGCCAGAAGCATATTCCAGGTTTGAAGACCTCCCGAAGGCAATCAGACTTACAAAATGCTCCACTTCACATGTTATGTGACCTTCTATCAGAAGTGTGGAAGAGAAGGCGACCAGAAAAGAACAACCAAAGCATCCCAAACACATGGAACATGACACATGAGACAAAAGAAATTCCTCTAGAGCACATTCTTGCACACAAAACTAGGAGGAAGTGCAAATTAAACAGGGCCCCATATTATGCCTTGAAGAAATCTCTTGACCCTGCCTCTTTCCTCAGTACCCTTTTTGTTTATTTCATTTTGCTGACAAACTTCTTGAAGAAGTTATTTATTCATGGTGATGAAATTTCTTATTTATTTAGTCGTTATCCAACTTCAAGCAATATGGTTCTGATCCCAAATTCCACCAAATCTGTTTTATCAACCATATATTTATTCCTTCAACAAATATCTTACGCCAGAAATTCTGCTTTGTGCTACTATACGGCAGTGAGTGCAATAGTCTCCACACTCACGGAGCTTACAGTCTATTGCAGCCATTCAAAGGATTGGGATTTCAATATTGAGGACCCCAAAGAGCTAGTTATATAGATTATCAATAGATTGTCAATATTTACTAAGTTAGAATTTATGCCATATATTTTAAAATATGATGTGGCCTGGATTAAAGTAATAATAGTAGAAACAGAAGAGTTTTAAAATATATCTTGAATGTAGAATCCATATGAATGATGGATTGGGTATACTGAGGTTGAACTCCAGATGACATTGATAATAAAATAATTGAGTTGTTTTATACTGAGATATAAAGGAAAGATTCACATTTCCATGTATATATTTTGAGATGCTACTTTTGTTGTGTACTTTACATGTATTTGTTTTACGTTAGAAAAAAATCCTTTAAAATTATTTTAAAAGTAAAATAGTCACCTTTACTTCTCTTTTCTTATAGATCTATGTTAATATTGTTAATAGGTAGCAACAGAGCATATCCTAAACTCAAGCCTGTTACCATAAATTCAAAAGTTACATCATGTTCTCTCAAAGACCCTGACTGGACTCCTATAGGAAGATTTTCCATTCTTTGTGTCCTAGTACTTCTCATGGCCTATATATACAGCTTTCGTAGCATTTGGCCACAGAGAAGGCGATGGCACCCAACTCCAGTACTCTTGCCTGGAAAATCCCATGGACGGAGGAGCCTGGTAGGCTGCAGTCCATGGGGTTGCTAAGAGTCAGACACGACTGAGTGAATTCATTTTCCCTTTTCACTTTCATGCATTGGAGTGGAACCCACTCCAGTGTTCTTGCCTGGAGAATCCCAAGGACAGGGGAACCTGGTGGGCTGCTGTCTATAGGGTCACACAGAGTCGGACATGAAAGAAGCGACCTAGCAGCAGTAGCAGCATTTGGCCGACCTTTCCAACTTAATAGCCAAGAGTGATAATCAGGTCAAATGCATGTGTTTTAGCCAAATCCCACATCTTTTGGTGTATCCTAAAAATTGCTCTAAGTAGGTCACCTTTTTGGCTCAGTTGTTCAGTTCAGTTCAGTTCTGTTCTTAGCCATGTCTGACTCTTTGCAACCCCATGAATCACAGCATGCCAGGCCTTCCTGTCCATCACCAACTCCCAGAGCCTACCCAAACTCATGTCCATTGAGTCAGTGATGCGATGCAACATCTCATCCTCTGTCATCCCTTTCTCCTCCTGCCCTCAATCTTTCCCAGCATTGGGGTCTTTTCAAATGAATCAGCTCTTCTCATCAGTATTGGAACAAAAGTATTGGAGTTTCAACTTCAACATCAGTCCTTCCAGTGAATGCCCAGGACTGATCTCCTTTAGGATGAACTGGTTGGATCTCCTTGTAATCCAAGGGACTCTCAAAAGTCTTTTCCAACATCACAGTTCAAAAGCATCAAGTCTTCTGTGCTCAGCTTTCTTTACAATCCAACTCTCACATCCATACATGACTAACTGAAAAACCATAGCCTTGACTAGAGGGACCTTTGTTGGCAATGTAGTGTCTTTGCTTTTTAATATGCTGTCTAGGTTGGTCATACCTTTCCTTCCAAGGAGTAAGTGTCTTTTAATTTCATGACTGCAATCACCATTTGCAGTGATTTTGGAGCCCCCCAAAATAAATTGTGCCATTGTTTCCACTATTTCCCCATCTATTTGCCACGAAGTGATGGAACTGGATGCCATGATCTTAGTTTTCTGAATGTTGAGCTTTAAGCCAACTTTTTCACTCTCCTCTTTCACTTTCATCAAGAGGCTTTTTAGTTTCTCTTCACTTTCTGCCATAAGGGTGGTGTCATCTGCATATCTGAGGTGATTAATAGTTCTCCCAGCAATCTAGATTCCAGCTTGTGCTTCCTCCAACCCAGCATTTCTCGTGATGTACTCTGCATATAAGTTAAATAAGCAGGGTGACAATATATAGCCTTGACGTACTCCTTTTCCTATTTGGAACCAGTCTGTTGTTCCATGTCCAGTTCTAACTGTTGTTTCCTGACCTACATACAGGTTTCTCAAGAGGCAGGTCAGATGGTCTAGTATTCCCATCTCTTTCAGAATTTTCCACAGTTTGCGCTGATCCACACAGTCAAAATCTTTGGCATAGTCAATAAAGCAGAAATAGATGTTTTTCTGGAATCGATGCTCCAGCAGATATTGGCAATTTGATCGCTGGTTCCTCTGCCTTTTTTTCTAAAACCAGCTTGAACATCTGGAAGTTCACAGTTCACGTATTGCTGAAGCCTGGCTTGGAGAATTTTGGGCTCAGTTAAGATACTTATATAAAGAATCCTTAAAAATTTTAACCAAAAATACAGATTATTTTTTGAAAACCAACCGAGTTACTATTATAATAGGCTTATAATTGACATTTTAGATTATATAAAGCCGATTTTTAAATTTATTTTAAACTTCTTAATATGTAATAAATAAACACTTGCTCAACCTTACTCTACATTGTTCATACTGATGACTCAATACTTCTAGGCTTGAAATCCTTCAGTGATTTTTCCATTGCCTAGTGACTGATTGTGAAATTAATCTTTGCTTTCACAGATCTATGTGATTCCATTCTGTCCTGCTTCTTAATTTATGTGTCTCTGGTATTGTATATCATTGAGTTAGATGATTATAATGGCATCTTTCTAATGCTAAAATGATATAATTTCATCTCCCTGGAATAGAATTAAGGATCAGGATTGATGGGGAAAGGATAATTGTTTTAGATATTTTATATAAGTTAAAACTTACTATATATGAAAGGTTTCATCTAAGGTGCCTAGCCGCTTACATGGAGAGTATTGAGCTACTATCCCCATCCTCTGAGGGAGGGTTATTGGAACCCTGGAATGTTACTGGAAAACTGGACATGGACAGTTGCTCATAATTTCGGAAGAGGAGAGTTTCGTGTTAATCTCTGGTATATTCATAACTGGATGTTTTGGAAATATTTTATAAAGTAGAAACATCAACAGAGGTCTTCATAGCTTCAACATGGAAAAGTATATACCTGTGTTAGATTAAACCATATTCTGTTTTTCCATTTGTTAAAATTATTTACTTGATAGAGATGCCTAATCTTTCTGAAGATAATCACCCATACCTTTATTTATTACAAAATTCTACGTTTTCCTCTGGATAAGGTCATTTTACTATTAATAATAAAGTTGGGAGTTAGAATCTGTTTAGGCTCCTGATTAAGAGATCTTTCTTTAATCTCATGTTTATCATTGCACTTTGGACACTGTGATGGTTTTCACAGGTGTCTACAACTTCTTTAATATTCCTCTTATCAAAAGGTGAAAAATGTACCCAAGGAATTAGATCATCCAGCTGAGGAGATTTCCAGGAGGGTGCTTAGGGTACTGCCTAGCTTCTTCTAATTACTTAATATGAATGGGGAGGGAAAAGTTAAAGAAAGCATTGTTAAATATAAAAGAGCCTGGGCTTGCTGGATTCAAAAATAAAATGGTTCCTTATTCCCAGACTCTCCAGATTGCAAAAGATGCTATAATTAAAAAACAGCTTCCAGGCAAAGATCAAATCTAGGGCACTCTCAGAAAAACATGATCTAAAGATAAAACCAAAGATATAACTGTAAAATCCTTTGTTAAGACCTCAGAAAAATTTAAGGAGGTGTCATATAGATGCATTCAAACAGACAAAAGGCCCCGTAAGAGTCTTGAGAGAACTGTCTCCACAGTGACATTCCAGGGAACCCTAAAGTAGAGCAAAACTCATCTTGAAGGGACTTTTTTGAGGGGGTAAGTGTCTTTTGTCTAGGTTTTTTTTTTTTTTTTTTTTCAATTGTATCAGCTTGAACTCAAAAAGGGAAGAAGCATTACGAAGTTAAAAGCATCCCTTGGGCTCCAGAACTATTACAGGCAGTAAGAAGAAAGGAAAATAATCAGCTACAAACAACCAGCCATATTTCATGTAAAAGGAAGGAAAACTCAAAGGGTGGAGCCAGGAACCTAGAGGGCAGCTGTAAGACCTTTGAGAACTGTTTCAAGAAATTAGGACTAGCAACATGTGCTGGGCTAGAATTCAGAATTACTATGGGCCATTGACTGCTTTATACCTCC
Organism: Capra hircus; assembly: GCF_001704415.2. NCBI lineage: Eukaryota > Metazoa > Chordata > Mammalia > Artiodactyla > Bovidae > Capra > Capra hircus. Next base: position 44,612,065 of record NC_030816.1, read on the forward strand.
TGTCCTATTTTTTTCATATGAGTTTGTCTTGAGACACTATTCTATGTCTGTGGCACCATTGTATGAGGCACCATCTGTCTGGGTATCAGATAACTTTTTTTTTTAATTCAAGACCTTTAAATTGAGAGAAACTACTCAAGCAGCTATAGTCAAGTGATGACACCAAGTCTCATGTTACGCTGACCTGATATGAGTGATGAAATCCTGGAGCTCAACCTTCAGCCCAATACTTAAGGGCCTGTTAGGAGACCTTATAAGGGGATGAGATATTTTTCATGCTGAAGACATGTAAGCAGTTTGTGGCTCACAGAGGAAGGGCTATGGTGGTTTAAAACATGTTCACATTCCTCCCATGAAAAAAGATAGAGATTGCTTACTCTTCCCTGGAATATGAGTTATTGCTTTCTTCTGAAGAATGGAAAATGGCACCATTGACAATGCATGACTATGAGGCTAGAAAAGTCACCACAATTTCTATCAAGCTTTCTCTTGAGATGCTCTTCCTTGAAACCAGCCTCTCTATCATGTGTCATGAGACAGGTGAGACCACATGGAGAGGTTACACAAGGCATTCTGGCCAACAGCCCCAGTCAAGGTCATAGTCAATAGCCAGACATGATCCCCAGGCTTGTGACTGAACAGACTTCATTTGACTCCAACTTTCCAGCTGTTCTGGCTCTCACCAAAAGGAACAGAGGAAGAGGCTTACCAAAATTATAGATTTAGGACCAAAAGATATGGCATCATCAATCCAATAGACATGAACTTGGGCAAACTGTGAGAGATGGTGAGGGATAGAGAGGCCTAGTGTGCTGTAGTCCCTGGGGTCACAAATAGTTGGGCACAACTTGGCAACTGAACAACAACAAACATGCTATTTGAGTGAAAGTTTCAGGATGCTTGTAACATAGCATCAGATAAGTAGAATAGACAAGAAAAGTTAAGTTTAATAGGAAAAAATAAAGAAGTTTTACATTGTAGTACATGTAAAAAAAGACATAGAGGTATTTCACTTGTCCAAGCATATTAGGAATAATTGTATATTGTAATTTTATTCATAGTTTTCTTGCTTCCCTGAAGGTTAGGTCCTTGAGGGCAAAGAGTGAAGTCGCTCAGTCGTGTCCAACTCTTTGTGACCCCGTGGACTGCAGCCCACCAGGCTCCCCCATCCATGGGATTCTCCAGGCAAGAATACTGGAGTGGGTTGCCATTTCCTTCTCCAGGGGATCCTCCCGACCCAGGGAAGCCTTTGAGGGCAAAGCCTAGGTCTTAGTCACCACAGATCCTCTGGCACCAAATAGTTCCTAGAACACCGCAGCTGCTAAACCAAAGAAGTCTGTTTTCAAGAGCTTACATTCTACTATGAGATAAAGAACAAAAATAGACTGAAAGAAAGAAAAAAATAAAGGACAAAGGGAAGGAGACAGTAAGGATCAGATAAGTTCAGTCGCTCAGTCATGTCTGACTCTTTGAGACCCCATGGACTGCAGCATGCCAGGCTTCCCTGTCCATCACCAACTCCTGGAGCATGCTCAAACTCATGTCCATCAAGTCAGTGATGCCATCCAACCATCTCATCCTCTGTCATCCACTTTTCCCCCTGCCTTCATTTTTTTTTCCCAGCGTCATTGAAGAGAGTAAGGATGGAAGGAAGGAGAAAAGGATGGAAGAGAGAGAAAAATGAGAAAAGAGAGAAGGAAAGGATGGTAAGAAGGGAGAAAGGAAGGAGGAAAGAAAGAAGGATGGGAAGGGAAGGAAGAAGGAAGGAAGGAAAGAAGAAAGATCCACCTTAGTGATAAGTGCCATGAAAGAAATTACAAAGCTTGACTTACTGACGAATGTCTGGTTGTATTAACAGCACTATTTCTTCAGATGGTGTTCTCTAAAGCTCAAATTAAAAAAAGAAAAAAGAAAAGCATGTATAATGAACAATCATTGATAGTTATTAATTCTATCCTTAGCCCAATGGGTGCAGACACAATAGCAGACATCACTGAGTTAAATCTCCAGGCAGGTCATGATCTCCAGATGTTAGGAATGGCACTCCTCCTATTTCAGTAAATCCCTCTTGTCTTTTTGGTCAGTTTGAACACAGACCACTGCAGATTCCTCTCAGCTCTGACATCCTCCACTTTTTCTTTCCAGCTCACCGAACAATGAGGAAATCATTAAAAATAGGAATTAACTGAAATCTGAAGCAGAGAAGGCCCAGGCTTTTGGTGGTAAGGAGTTAGTCCATGAGGCCTTGAGCAGTTGCATTCATTTTCCTAGGATTTCAAGCACACACAAAGGATTTCAAGCCTTTACTAATCTTGTCCCCACAGGGTACCACTAGCAAAAGTGAGATTCAAAGAGAGGAAGTGTAGCAGCCTCAACAGCAGCCCATCTACTCAAGGGGCAGAGAGTAGTCTTGATCTGAAGCATGGATCAACAGAGGTTCCTGAATAGTTAATTCACTTCTAGAATTTGTGAGTAAACTACAGCGTCAGAAAAAATGGAGTCAATGCTTGCCTAACCATTTTAAGAGGGATTTATTAAACTATGAGTGCCATGGATTGGGTAGCCATTCCCTTCTCCAGGGGATCTTCCCAATGCAAGGACTGAACCTGTGTCTCCTGCATTACAGGCATATTCCCTACTGTCTGAGCCACCAGGGAGGCCTCATGAGTGCCATAATCTAACAAATATATGTTAAGCCCTGTGGCATACAGTATCTTAGTTCCCTAACCAGAGACTGAACCTCCTGCATTGGGAGCATGAAGTCTTAACCGCTCAACCACCAGGGAAATATATATGAATTCACTGATGAAAAGCATAAAAGTGATGATTCAAAATACTGTCATATAAAGGTAGTCATAGGACCTGGTCATGGTTAGACTGAAAAAGAGGATTTTGTAGAAAGTCTGAAAGATAAAAATACATTTTAAAATAGGCAAAACATACTTATGAACTAGAGTAAGGGTCAGCAAACTATGGCCCTTGGGCCAAAACTGACCTGCTATCTATTGTATAAATAAAGTGTTAAAGAAACAAAGCCGCATTCATTCATGCTGTGTATTGTCTATGGCTGCTTTTTCCCTATAAGAGCAGAGCTGGAGAACTGTGACAGGGACCATCTGGCCTGGGAGCCCTTAAGTATTTACTGTCTGAGTCTTTAGAGGGACAAATCATCTGTGAGCTAGAAGGATATAAGTGTAAACCTAGAACCAATGGGTGAAACTTACATTAGGGTGAAAGTTTTGTCAAAGAAAACAAGCTTTCTAGTAATTAGGGCCACCCTAATATGAAATTAGCTGTCACATATAAAAGGGAGTTTTATATCACAAAATGTATTTATGACAGCTAGATGAGATGGAGAGTATTCATATGATGACAGATCAAGAGCACCTTCAAATTCTTCTCCATCTCTTCCTATAGTCAGTCATTTACTGTTTTCTAATGATTCTCTTCAAAGCTCTTGCCCATTCATGTGCTTCTATTGCCACATTTGATCTTCTTGACCATGTCCTCCTCCACCTCATCCAGCAACTTCTATTCTAATTAGTCCCTTTGCCTTTGATTTCCCCAATTTGAATCTTTTCTACAAATTATGTTTCAGTCTAATATTATGTTGTACTTTGTTCTTTTAAAAAATATTTATTTATTTGGCTACTCTGGGTCTTCATTGCAAGAATCTTTAGTTGCAGCATGTGGGATCTTCAGTTGCGGCATGTGAACAGTTAGTGCAGCATGTGGGATCTAGTTCCCTGACCAGGGGTTGAACCCAGGCCCCCTGCACTGGGAGCACAGTCTTAGCCACTGGACCACCAGGGAATTCCCTGTGGTACTTTGCTTTTGGAAACCTCTCTACACCCTTAAGAATCATTCATGGTTTTACCTTTTGCCTAGAGGGTAATATATGAAAATTTTTAGACTCTGTTCAACTCTTTTCACTGTCCAGCCCTTACCAGTTTCTGAACTTTATCACCTACACTCCCCTCCCTGGATACTGAGAGTGAGCAAAATGAAGAAACTAATTATTCCCAAACATTTTCTGTATATTTATGCCTTGAGCTTTTTAATCTTTGTCACAGGTTTGACTTCAAACTTCTCCAAAAAATTGCCTTGGAATCCTTATAGTTTTTCTCTTCAGCACAATTTTGGTTCTTGGCATAGGTGATACTTCTATGGTCCTTTACTCTAGATGTGCTCAGCTCAGATGGAAGTTCTTAGTCCTATATTTAGAATGGAGATTCTTGATATTTGGAATGAACCTTCTTGATTCAGGACATGAAACAGAGGTTCATTAGCATGTTTTATTTCATGTTCCCTGTGTCTGGTGTGCTACATAGCCATAGAAGCTACATGATACAAGTTCATAGATGATAACAGAATACTTTCTTTTTTTTTTTTAAAAAAAAAGGGGACACTAAATTTAAAATATTTTTTGCAGTGTTTTGTCCCTTCTCCATCCCTCACTTCATTTCAGTTCAGTTCAGTCGCTCAGTCATGGCCGACTCTTTGTGACCCCATGAATCACAGCACGCCAGGCCTCCCTGTCCATCACCAACTCCTGGAGTTCACTCAGAGTTGCGTCCATCCAGTTGGTGATGACATCCAGCCATCTCATCCTCTGTCATCCCCTTCTCCCCCTGCCCCCAATCCCTCCCAGCATCAGAGTCTTTTCCAGTGAGTCAACTCTTTGCAAGAGGTAGCCAAAGTACTGGAGTTTCAGCTTTAGCATCATTCCTTCCAAAGAACACCCAGGACTGATCTCGTTTAGAGTGGACTGGTTGGATCTTCTTGCAGTCCAAGGGACTCTCAAGAGTCTTCTCCAACACCACAGTTCAAAAGCATCAATTCTTCGGCGCTCAGCTTTCTTCACAGTCCAACTCTCACATCCATACATGAACACTGGAAAAACCATAGCCTTGACTAGATGGACCTTTGTTGGCAAAGTAATGTCTCTGCTTTTGAATATGCTATCTAGGTTGGTCACAACTTTCCTTCCAAGGAGTAAGCGTCTTTTAATTTCATGGCTGCGATGCCTAGGGACAACTTTATTAGATGAAGAAGTTAAGAATTAGAATCCCCCCACCCCTTATCTTCTCAGCTGCAGTATTTATTAATTGCATGACTGTGGGCAATTAGTTTTAGCCCCTTCATGCCTGTGTTTTCCTATTTGTAAAACAGAAATAATATGTAGTTTATAGGGATATTGTGAAGTACAATTAATGTTTGTAAAGTGTTTTTTAACAACTTTGGTGTCATAGAAATGTAAAGTAGCCTTAATTTAAAATTTAAAAATATGTATGCATAATGATTTATTTAATAAACACAGAAAGAACTGTTTATATGAATTTACATGTATGAATCTGGTTTGCAATATTAACAATTTGTTTTAACTTGGAAATAGACTTTGCTCATTTCTGATATTTTGCATTTGCATTTTGATATCTTCTCCTAACAATGAATACTTATGTGATTCATGTGGGTCAGTGGTTCTCCCCTGTGGCTGCACCTCAGTGTGTGATGATGGCCATACTTCACTGAATTAAATAAACTGTCTGGGGATGGGGAGCCTAGTTATGGGTATTTTTAAAAGACATCTCAGGTGATTCTAATATGCAGCCAAGATTGAGAATGGCTAATGTCTGTCTCAATGTGTATGTACATTATCATAAGACTACTTGATGAAAATATTCATCTATAATGTATTTAAATATATTTTGATTGACATTTTGAACTGCATGATGAATTTGTACAAAAAGATCTCGAAATTCCCTTTTGACCATAATGTTCAATGAATCTATGATGTCCTTTTTGAGTTTGTCAGATGGAATAGCTTAGACCCACATGAGTAATCCTTAACTATTACTTACTGGAGAAAGAGTGGTGGTTATTCTTGCTTTCAGATACTTATATTTGTCTACTTATACACAGATATATGCCGGAGCAGAATGTGTATATAAAATCATATGTCATAAAGCATATAATACACCTTACAGTTACACTGTTTTTATGTGGGAAGTGTTATTTTGTAAATCACCTTTTGCATTTTTTAATGCAAGTTGATTTTTTTTGTTGTCACTGGGTTAATTGCTGTCTTCCACTGCTATTGGTATATGATGAAAGTTTTAAAAGAAGGTTTTGAAAATATAATTAGATAAGTAAAACTTATAAGTAATTATATTTATGTATGATAAATCTTGGGCTTCCTTGGTGGCTCAGTGGTAAAGAATCTGTCTACCAGTGCAGAAGACACGGATTCAGTCCCTGAGCTGGGAAGATCCCCTGGAGAAGAAAATGGCAACCTGCTCCAGTATTCTTGCTTGGGAAGTCCCATGGACAGTGGAGCCTGGAGGGCTACAGTCCATGGGGTGGCAAAAGAGTCAGACCTGATTTAGTAACTAAACAGCAACCACAACGAAGACAAATCTATTATTTTATTGTCAAGTCTGATACTCCATTTTCAAGTGGATTTTTATTTTATTTTATTTTTTTGAATTATTTATTTATTTATTTATTTATTTATTTATTTTTATTTTTATTTTTTTATTTTTTATTTATTTATTTTTTTTAAATTTTAAAATCTTAAATTCTTACATGCGTTCCCAAACATGAACCCCCCTCCCACCTCCCTCCCCACAACATCTCTCTGGGTCAAAAGTTAGCTTTAGGCTTTAGTTTTAAATGAACACAAGTTGAGAGATATAAGTGTAGGTTATGTGCACGTGTGTGTATAAATAAAATAGGCCTTCAAAAGTCCATGACTTTTTCCAGTTAATAAGTTCTAAGAATTTTTCTCACAGTTCTTTAATGCATAAAGGGATCAAGAATCCAACTAGAATATAGCCAGGTTTAAATCACCTACTAACTTTTCAAATTACAGTTCAAAGCAGAGAGAAATTTGAATTCTGATGATGAAAAATGCAGCTCTTGTTCATCCTGGGGTGAGTACATTGATTTTGAGTGTTTGAGTTGCCCTTTTGCTCCAAAGGCTTAACTTTCTACTTTTGATGGCACAATATTATCTCTTCTTTTTAGTACTTTTTCTTAACAGATGATCTAAAACTTCAAAGTATCTAGCCAGAAGTGTACAGTATTTTAATAAAATACTTTCTGAATGATCTCAGATCATGCTCATGGTTCCTAATTATTCATCATTACATTTAAAACCAATCCACTGGCAGTGACAGGGACAGTATTATATTGTGATGTTCAGATTTGCCTGACATGACATTTTTCTCCCTTTGTTACATTCTGTTAACAACCTATCCAGTATAGCATAATTTTTGCTTGGATACCAATTAAGCAAATTGCAATACATCCATAATCCAATTGCTGATGAATGATGTGAAACCAGAGTTTATTATAATTCAGTGATATAAAATACAACAAGAACAAATGGGCTGCAGCAGTATGGATGATATTTGTTCAACTATTTATGTGATTAATGCTCTTAAAATGTTTGCCTTCTCTTTGTCTTCTATCATCTGTATGTTTTTAGTTTTATTTTTTTCCTGAACAAGACAACTTCAGTGTTGTAAAATGAAAAACAGAGTATTGCAAAGTAAAATTATGCTGGAATAATATAACAGTACCTGAGTATTGCCTATGTAACAAGCATCTCTCTCTTAAAATAGTTTAATTCTAACTTAATTTAGGTCCAAAGACACTGTTAATAGTGGTAGAATTTTATTTCTTTGGAATAACAGAAACTCACTTCATATTTTCTTTCACTAAACAACTGGACTCATTTCAAATGCAACTTGTAATACTATGTTATACTAATGAAATCATTTTTTAAATATAATAAACTATTATATTTTAACACATATCCTTAGTAAAATGGTATCTCTAATAAAAAAAACTAATTATATCTTCCCAGTAGTGTTTTATTATTAAAAAGAAAAAGGAGTTTTTGAAACAATTACAGATAGAGTTTGATTTATTAAGCCATGGTTGTGAGCTGACTTTTTATTTTAACTCCTGATCAGCCCCAACAGAAAGCTGTCAATGGTCTGCTTTGTCCCTACAACTGTTCATGGGTTTATTGTGATTTAGTATTCTTGGAATGTTAAGTTACATATTTTTCTTTACTTAGAATTTACTGTCAGGAATTAATAATGGGTAAAGGTTCTAAGACCTCTAATGCTCCTGCTGTAGGCTACTGAATTTATACCTTGATTGTATTTCTTATAATTGTGTTCATCCTTCTACCAAGCAGGTAGTTCTTGAATCCCATGTTGTGCCAAACCATATACATTTCTGAATGTCATCACATTTTGCAGAGGTGAATTGATGACATATTTATGCATGAAAGCAGGTATTATTTTTTTAATTGATCTCAAACATAGCAAATGTCATATATATTTGCTGTCTAAAGCTCTCAGTTCTGCTGTGTTTTGAGACTCGAAAATGTTTCTGGACTTATCAGCATCTCTTATTCCTCTTTTTCTTCTTTGTTTTTCTTGCTGATTTTTTATCCTCTTAGAACAAGAAGTCTGTTTATTGTTAGAATGTAAATCCCTTTCCAACGACACTCTGAAAGAAGGCTAGATTTGTTCCCTGAAGTAAGCATTACCCACTTCAAGCCAAAGAAATGACAGTTATGGAAAAGGCAGGCTGGGAACAACATAGATTTGGCTATATTTCATCCCCACAAATACAGCGCTTCATAAATATGGAGGAATGACAATGTCAAGAAACCCCTCGTGTTAAAGGATGCTACATGGCTTTGGCTTGCTGAGAGACAATAGCGGCAGAAACAATCTGGCATCGAGCAACCAGAAATGAGTGGTTCTTTATGATCAGAGCCATTGACCATGATATAAAAAGGCAGAGATGAAGACTGTGCCAGGTTACTCACAAAGTAGCTATGGCTCTGAACCCAAGGATAATATTTTCCTCTGCACTACATGGGATGGACCATTGGACCCTTCAGTTAGGCCCCAAACATATGTAGGATCAATTCTTTTAAAAAGGGAATTGCGAAATGTTAATATCAGGGACTTACCCAGAATTGCAGAGTCTTTCCAAGTTTAAGATTGACACTGCCAGATCAAGATGAGAACTCAGGAATGTTTGACTTAGAATAAAAATTTTTAAATGCATGACAGTCATGCAATGCTATAAACACTCAAATGTTTCTTTATGTGATACATACTTATGATTTTTAACATAGAATAAAGACAGCATGATCCTTTAACAATAACTCAACAAGTAGTTATTGAGTATATACTATGTACCAATAATTAAATAATTCCTGGATTTGCGGAATCAATATCAAGTAACCTAGTTTTTAGACACAATTCTATTAATTTTTCCCAAATCTACTTTCTGTTTTGGGGTTTCTGGTTCGTGAATGATGCAATAAGATGGTTAAACTAGATGATTTCTAAGGGAAATTTCCAGGTAAAACTTTTGCAGCCCTATTCTATTTGGAACTATTCACTGTATAACCATGCCCTTATTTATATGGTGTATAATTTTAGGTTTTTCAGGTGTCAAGTTTGCTTGAAATATATAAAATCTCCCTTTTAAAGGATTTGATTGTAGCAACATTTGCTGAGATTGTGGGCAGTAGCACATAAGCATTTGGTGTGCATTAAGAGAGACATTGGATACTTATATGTCAGTCTTTCTCTAACTATACCCTCTATAGGAGATTAAATTGTAGCTTGTCAGATTTCCAAGGTCAGGTGTTGAAAACATAATAGGAAGAATTCCAAATAGTCAGTCTTATCCAAAATAGACTTGTCTGCAATATCTCCACACACACACAAAGTAAACCAAAAAGAAACTTTTTTTGGTAACATTTATTTACAAGACTATGTATGCATATAATTAAAATATTTAATGTTTTATATATTAAACAGCAAATGTACAGAGATATATAGAGCTAGAATAAGTTTAATGATAAAATGACAAAGGAAAAAAGAAGGTAAGAATATCATTTAGCAAACAACAGATGATTACTGAGCACAGGAATTAAATATTCATTCAATTGGTTGGGACTTTTCAAATTATACACAAGTATGAAGTGGGTTTTTGTTCATATTTTATGTTTAATATGGTTATATTTAGTAAATGTTAATTGAAATAAAGATAACTTAAAACAGTCAAATTAGGAATAGTAAGTACTCTATGAGCCCACCTAGCATCTCATCTAGAAATGAAGTTATGGCATTCCAAAGGATATAACTAACCTTAGCATATCACAGATAATCCTAATTTAGTGGATAAATACCAGAAATAAGGCACTATTCGTGTATTCAATAATAATCATTGACCACTTTGTATATGTAGGCAGTATTGTAGACCTGGACGTACTATAGAGCAGTCTACAAGGTTCCTGCCCTTGTGGAGCTTCCACTCTGAATAGTAGAAGAAAAGAAGCAGGTAATAATTTAAACCAAAACCAGGAAGTAAAGAAGAAAATATATTTTATTAATGACTGGTATGTAGAGAAAAAAAAAATAAGGTGATGAACTGGATTGAAAAAATAAGCCTACTTAAAATCAAGGGATTAAAGAAATTCTTCAACAGAAAATGAAGATTAAACTGAGATCTAAAGACAAGAATCTAAAGGAAGGGCATTCCAGGGATGCAAAAATCAAGATGAAGTTCATCTTAGGGAAAAACACAACTAGTAAATAAATCCCAGGTTAGAAACAAGCCTTTTTTATTCCAAGAATAGAAATGGCTGGAGTTTAAGCCATAAGGGCACAGGAGTGTGAGATGAAGACAGAGGAACACAGAAGCAGATTACATTGGGGTTGAAATACTGGTTAAAAAGAGAAATTCTGATGCTATTCTAATGACCATTGTTATCATAAAAAGGTTTAATGCACGGGGAACTAGAAGAGGCTCTTACATGAAGATAACTGGGTTTTCGGTACGCATATGGGGATGGTGTGGGGTGGGGGCTACTTCAGGAAGCCAGAGTGGAAGAAAAGGTGAGCAGCAAGGAGATGATGGTGATGTACAAACAGATCTTTTAGAGGAAAGAAGAGAAGAGTGGGAAATGGACATGATTTGGAGATGAATGGAAAATTCTGAAAGAGATGGGAATACCAGACCACCTGACCTGCCTCTTGAGAAACCTATATGCAGGTCAGGAAGCAAAAGTTAGAACTGGGCATGGAGCAACAGACTGGTTCCAAATAGGAAAAGGAATATGTCAAGGCTGTATATTGTCACCCTCCTTATTTAACTTATATGCAGAGTACATCATGAGAAACGCTGGGCTAGAAGAAGCACAAGCTGGAATCAAGATTGCCGGGAGAAATATCAATCACCTCAGATATGCAGATGACACCACCCTTATGGCTGAAAGTGAAGAAAAGGAACTAAAAAGCCTCTTGAAGAAAGTGAAAGGGGAGAGTGAAAAAGTTGGCTTAAAGCTCAACATTCAGGAAACAAAGATTATGGCATCTGGTCCCATCACTTCATGGGAAATAGATGGGGAAACAGCGGAAACAGTGTCAGACTTTACTTTTTGGGCTCCAAAATCACTGCAGATGGTGATTGCAGCCATGAAATTAAAAGATGCTTACTCCTTGGAAGGAAATTTATGACCGACCAAGATAGCATATTCAAAAGCAGAGATATTACTTTGCCAACAAAGGTCTGTCTAGTCAAGGCTATGGTTTTTCCAGTGCTCATGTATGGATGTGAGAGTTGGACTGTGAAGAAAGCTGAGCACCAAATAATTGATGCTTTTGAAGTGTGGTGTTGGAGAAGACTCTTGAGAGTCCCTTGGATTGCAAGGAGATCCAACCAGTCCATTCTAAAGGAGATCAGTCCTGGGTGTTCATTGGAAGGACTGATGCTGAAGCTGAAACTCCAATACTTTGGCCACCTCATGCGAAGTGTTGACTCACTGGAAAAGACTTTCATGCTGGGAGGGATTGAGGGCAGGAGGAGAAGGGGATGACAGAGGATGAGATGGCTGGATGGCATCATCGACTCGATGGACATGAGTTTGAGTAAACTCTGGGAGTTGGTGATGGTAGGGAGGCCTGGCGTGCTGTGATTCATGGGGTCGCAAAGAGTTGGACACGACTGAGCAACTGTACTGAACTGAACTGAACTTGGAGATGAGTACCATTCTTGATTTTCCTCATTGATTGAATGAGTGGAGTGAGGTCAAGAGGAAACAAAGCAAGCAAAGTTGAGTCTTAAATGATATGATTTTCCACACTATCTATAAACAGCTTTTGTGGGTCACACCATTTCTGTTATAGCTAATAAGTTTGTTCACTTCATCTGTTCATTTACTCTCTTTTTTTTTTTCCTGAACTCAACCCTGTAATGATTCTATTGGCATCTGAACTACAGCTACATAACCTGTCAGAAGAGTCTCTACTCTGTTTGCTACTGAGATCTGCATACAGAATGAGACCAAAAATTTATTTTTTCTCAGGAAGCACTATTTTGGAGGGAAAGCACTGATTTATTGACTGAATTAAATCAGGAAAGCCATTATCCTAGGAATCAGCATTTTAATCTATATCTCCTAAGTTTTTCCCTTTTAGTTATCTCTAGGGGAAATAAAAGGAAAAACTCAAACCCAGGATAAAGATAATAGCAAAAAAGGTCATTCATTTTTGCTCACTACAGTGTAACACTGTGGATATAATGAGAAACAAATGAAAATGTAAATGCAATGTATATTTTATGAAACACACTGTAATGAATTGATCATTTATGTTAAACTATAGAATTGGGAAGGGAAATAAAGAACAACCATGTGCAATATTGCTCAGGTGGAAAGAGTGAGTTTACAGGCAAGATTTCTGAATAATATTCAGTGCTTCATACAAACATAAAAAGGTGATATTATTTTTCAACCATTGACACTAATGGAGTAATTTTCATGATTCCTGCTCATGGCTAGAGCATTGACTATGAGAAGCAAGAACAGCTCTCTTTTACCACATGCAACTTCAGTCATTTTGTTAGAGGTGCTCTGCCTTCAGATACCACCTTAATTAGCTAGTTAATTTAACAGTATCTTTGAATATTAGAAGTGACTCAAGAAATTTAATTAGTGGTACTTATCTGTACAAAAAGAATTTGTCATAAGTATTCCACATATTTATATTTGATTATTTAAAAGAAACTATGTAGCAAAGACATGAAGCTAAAGTGAGAGATGATAATGAAAGTGATAGGAAAATATCTACATCTGATATTTTAATGGAAATCAATGTGGAAATTTCTACCCTTTTCAGGGCCATTTCATAGATAATTTTTAAAAACATTGAATGGGTAAAAGATGAAGTACTTGTACATCTATGAAAATTGTTTGGTATTGTTGTGATAGTCATTTTTATGTTGACATTTAGATTTTAGCAATTTTTATTAAGAAAAAGGCATTAGTGTACCAGTGTTCTTTCTTATAGCTTTATTATACTAAACAGTAATTCTCCACTAAAGTATAGAATAATATGTATTGTTTATTATTTTGCTTGACCCATTTATCTCTAAATCTAAAGGGTATGATAGCGGTTTGTACCTGCCCATGAGCCTTACCCTGAGAGAAGTCTGGATATCAATACAGTCTTTCTGAGGGGTTCTCTTTAATTCAGGGGTTAATCACACTATTACAATATTCTCTTGTGCTCATTCTCTTCATTCTCTTAGCAAATTTGGACAGCATTCTTCCTCAGCAAAGTCTATGTTGAGATCATAATTTAAATTAAAAACCTGAAATTTATCTCCTATTGGAAGATTTTCATATAGAGATATGTTTGAATATTATGAAATTCTATAATACATAATATGTATCTGTTTTACTCATGGCTTGTTGTAAAGTAAAAGTTATGTTCAATATTTCCTCAGTGTTGCTGAGAAAGCTGGCTTATTTCCTAACCAACAATGGTTTGTGCTTATGAGGGTTTTTTTCTTATTTATATATGCATTATTTAAAATCACTATTATGCGAAGATTGAAAGAATCTGTCAGCTGCCTATTTCACAACAATTTTTCAGGAAAAAAATAAAAATGCTATCCCATTCATTGTGCACAGCAATTTTGAAACTTTTCTCAATTCCAAGCACTTTAAAATGTGATTAAGAGAAGTAGGAACCTCTTGGAACTTAGGAAATAGAGTAACTTAAATCCATTATCACTTTTATTCACAAATACCACTAACTTTATGCCTGAGAGCAAAGATCAGGGAAAAAAATTAAGATTTCATCTAATTATACTTACTAATTTATGCTAATACCAGAATCTTTAAAACGCTATAGTTAGTATCAAATAATGAGATTGAGTAATGCAGTGTCTAAAATGCTTCTTCAGAAAAGTAATTATAATTCTGAACAATCTGGTCTTCCTTGGAGAAATGCTTCCTACTCTTTGGGAAAGCAAGGACCACCTCAAGTGCATCAGATAAAGGAGCAATGGTGGCCATGGTCCTTAACAATGGCCTGCCGAGCACATTATAGAGGGACAAACAGCTCTCTGTTGGACTGATTATGACAATCATTGCCGCCATTCATTAGGATGTACTTTGTGCCGAGTGTTCTGTGAAGTCTTTGACATATCACCTAAGCTCTAGCATCTATCATCCTGACTCTTTCAATAGTTTCCTGACTGGTCTTCTGGGTTCTAAACTTGCCTTCCATTCACTTATTCTTCACATGTCAGCTACAAACCATCTTTTCAAAGGCAAAAAAAATATACCATCTTACTTCTTAAAACCCTACAGTAACTTCTCAAAGCCCTCAACATAAGTTAAACCTTTTTACAATGCCCTGCAAGCCTCTATGCCCTTCAGCCCATGGATCTCTCTCTGACCCTCTTCTATATTACTTTTCCCTTACGCAATGGCTTCCTAGTATTCAGATGACACCGTGTGTTAGCTCAGACTCTCTGCCCTTGTTTCCTCTGCCTGTGCAGTCCTTCCCTTGACTTTTTGGGTAGGTGTCTCCTTCTCATTCATGCTTTAACTGATATATCACATCCCAAAGCAAAGCAAGTCTAACCCTTCTCTCTGTGAAACTGGAGATTTTGTCCATCTTCTTCCTTACTGGATCCATACCTTAAGTACAACCAGCACATGGAGGCACCCACATGTTTGCATAGTGAGAAAAGTTTAGAGTTCATGCCAGCTTTATATCCCAGCAGAGTAACCACCTTGCAAACCACGTGATTTGGGGGAAAGTCACGTAACTAGCCTGTCTCCTCATCTGTGAAATAGATTGATAATAATAGTTTTTGTCTTATAGAATTGTTGTAAGAATTAAATGAGAAGTTACAAAAAATGTTTTCAACAGTGCTTTGCTATGTAATTATTAGTATTAGCTATATTTATTATACATTTTTCTCTAATCCAACAATTCTGAGAGTGTGCTTTCCAAACTAGTAGCATCAATATCACTTCATTTCTTAAAAATGGAAACTGTTCTATCCTGCCCCCAACATTGAGTTAGAAACTCTGGGAATGAGGGTCAGCAAGCTGTCGTTTGACATGAACTTCAGGCAGTGCTGGTGCCTGCTAATATTTACTGTCGTCCATGTACTTCTCAAAAGAGGTCATAGACAAATCTACAAATACCCTTAACATGACACTTGATAAATTGGCAATAAAATATAGCTGTTATTTTTATTTGATAGGCTTTTCTTCCCTCAAATCTAGAGAATCAGTAGGTAAAGGACAAGGATTTTGTCTGTGTTTTTAACCTTTATATCTTCAGTTTCTGGAAGATTGTCTACCACATGTTAGTTGAGTGAATGATTAAATGATGAATGAACGCTCAGTAAGATGCTGCCTAGGAGCAAAATGTAGCAACCTTTCTTTTTTTTATCTTAACAATAGCACTTCTTCTTCTTCTTTCTTTTTTTTTTTTCTTTTCTTATTAGGATTTAGAGGATAGATGGGTAAATTTGCATAAGATTTCTCAAGATCTCTTGGGAGATAAACTCCAATACTTCCCAGGATTCAGAGTAAGGAAGATTTTGTTTTCTTGGGACAATCAAGGTTGTTGAAAGTGAGGCTAAATGGCAGGGCAGGAGAGGTACTGGAAATAAAAGAAAATTCAGTCTATTGACCATCCCTTGATGAAAGGATCTAAGTGTTTATGTCCTGTCATGTTTTGTGACAGGTGTTGAAAGCTTTCATAACCCACTTATTCTAGTGCATTTTTGAGCTTGGAAAACAGTGTTTTTATTAATTAGAAAAGCTACAACTTCAGAAGTCCAGATTGAGGATCCTATGTAACCAGGGCATTGCCAGAAAGGAGGATTCTCAATAAACAACTGAGAGTCTTGTACTAACACTTCCAAAGGGTCATAAATTCTATTGTAGTTCACATGCAAACTCAACTTTTTCAAATTTAAAAGCCTAGGATCTTTATAAAACATCACATTGTCAGAGAACACAAGGAGGCTTGAGGAACAGTGGATAGAATCCTTGCTTATACTTTTCAAATACTACAGTTCATTTAAAAGATCTATGGAATATAGGAACATAAGTTCAAAGCTGTGTTTGATGCTCTGTGTCAGGAATCTGAACGTTTCACAGCAGGGCTAGAACACCTGCATAGCTAGCAGCCTGGGACCCACGCAGCCACTTGGGGTGAAAGGTCCACTTCTGTGGATGCAGAACTTTCTGAACCCGCTGCCAGTGTGGATAACTGGTCCTCCTCCTAGGTCCAGATGGCTCTTCACTCAGCTCATCCCTTACTTGAAGAAAAGTCGTGAATATGGTCCAGAGCAACAGCCTCACTTAGCATTCTTGCTGGCATCAAGCTCAACATGCTGAGAGTAGAAGTTAAATAACGCAGAACAGCTTCTTTAGTTACCTGTAGTAAGCAGTTTCTTCATTTGAAATATCCCAGTGAGCAATTTCTATTAGGGGCTTCATTTTAAAGGTTTATTTGTTAGTTTATTTATGTATGGCTGTGCTGGGTCTTCTGCACATGGGCTTTCTCTACTAGCAGCAAATGGGAGCTGCTGCCGTTGTGCGATGCCCGGGCTTCTTATTGCAGTGGTTTCTCCTGTTGCGGAGCACAGGCTGTAGGTGTGTGGGCTTCAGGAGCTGCGGCTCACAAGCTCTAGAGTGCTGGCTCAGTAGTTCTGATGCTCAGGCTTAGTTGTCCCATGGCATGTGGGATCTTCCCACACTAAGGATGGAACCCGTGTCCCCTGTATTTGTAGGCAGATTCTTTATCACTAAGCCTCCAGGGAAGCCCTAGGGTCTGCATTTTAAAATCTTAGCTCAGCCTTCTAGAGATTTTTCCAGAAACCAGCCTTAATGATCTTCAGTAACCAGTCTACTCTGCAACCTGAGAGATAGTAGCATGTGAAATTGGGGCAGCTAGGGACAGGTGGGGACTGGGTGTCTGGTTAGATTGGGGGTTATAAAAATAAAGGAAATTTCAACCCATAGGTCTTAATGATTTTATTCATGTTTTTCTCCTGAACTGAGACTATCTAAATTCTTTCTCCAGAGGGGCCTTGGTCCCAGAGCAGCTGCTTGGCATCCCTGGGAGCTTGTTACAAATGCAGAATCTCAGACCTCATCCCAGAAAAACAGAAATAGAATATTCAGCTTAACAAGATTACCAGGTAGTTATATACACATTAGAATTTGAGAAGTTTTGTTCCAGGCCAACATTTCTCACTATTATTGTGCAAGAGACTCACCTGGGGAACTTTCCAAATTCTTATGCCCAGGTCGACTGTAGAATGATTAAATTAAAATCTCCAGATGCAACCCTAGGCATCTTTTTCTCCTTACAACATGCCAGATGATTTAGATGATTTCAATATGTGGCCAAGGCTAAGAACCATTTTTCTAGATTATAAAAAGTTCCTCCAGCTTTTATACTATTTATAAAATTACTGAGATGCACATGATCTATTTGTGACAAGAGAAACATTATCCACTCCTTCAGAATATTGTTATTACAAAGTGAAGTATATTAGATATATTCTTATTATACCTATTTTATATAAACTGTATCTTTATATCTTTATTTTTCTATAAAAACAAAATTCAAATAAAGAGAAAATGTATATTTCAGCAAACGTAACACATACTTTTTCTCAAGGAGTATATTCTTGTGTGTAGGTTGTGCAGAAGTATATTTGATGACTTAAAGTTGATCATTGCTATTTTTCAACTAATTCCACTGCATTCTTACCACCTGGCTTGGCAGCTGGGGACATTTTTTCACTCTAACTCCAATCCTGAATAGACACTCAGCTACAAAATATTGAATAAAAATTTACTAACAACCATTGTAGCTTGGTGGAAGGGATGAACCTGAGCGGCTGAAATGTCAGATGCAACCCCATAAGTGGGTTGCTTTTAAAAGTCTCCCCCGCAGGCTTACCTTCCCTTCTACCCAGCAATTGCATTAATAGGTGCTTTTAAAAGGTGGCTGGTCCTCTCAAGATGTTAGCTTCTTTTAAAATTCTTTTAATCAAGATCTGCCTCTAATGGTCTTCATTTACTTTCTTCAGTGAAAGTCTAACATGAAAGCCAATTCCATGCCACTGTGGGGGGGGGGGGGGCGGGAATAACTGCTATAGAGGCTGGACCAAAACAGAGACCTGGTGCCTTGTCTTTGAAGTGTGGCCACCTGTGAGCTGCCATTGATCTTGGGCAGCCAAGCTTCAAAGACATAAGGCGGCATTTCTCCCCCACCTGGCCACTGCGTGTTATAACACTTCTGAGTTAGCAGGGGCTACTTTCAAGTGAAAATTTGGATTAAAAAGCTAAATTGTGAGTGGTGAATAGCTCATAAGATAGCTTTTAAAACATAAATATGAATTGCGATCTGCTCAGCAGTGTCTTCTCCACCTCCTTCCTTTGCCCTCTTGTCACCCTCAAAGGTCAGGCTTCTTTCAAATTAGCTTCTAAATCAGAATTTAATGAAGTCACTAACATGAAGGTGAATAGTTGATAGATCTAGAGCAATCAGGAAACTAAAAAGCCAAAATAGTTTCCCACCTACATCTATTGGCCTTGTCATGAAAAAGAAAAGGTGACTGAGAAACTAATTTTTTTTTTCTTTTCTTGACTGAAATTGAATGGTGATATATTTACAGAAATAAAATTGAAGAGTTGCATTTTGTAATTCTACATATTTACTAAAGTATGTGAATTGAGACTGTTTCTAATAACATGTTTTAATCCTAAAGGATTCCCTACTCTTTACCAGGTCTTTTTAGTATGTGAGAGTCAAAGGAGAAGAAAGAGAGCATAACAAGAAAAAATTGTTAATATTAAGGTTTAGTGGTGGAAGATATTTTCCTTGTATTCTTTGATATTAGAATGTAGTTAAGAATAAAAGAAGGGTTTCCCAGGTGGTGCTAGTGGTAAAGAACCTGCCTGCCAATGCAGGAGACATAAGACACGAGTATGATCCTTGGGTCAGGAAGATTACCTGGGGGTAGGCTGACTGCAGTATTCTTGCCTGGAGAGTCCCATGGAGAGAGAAGCTACAGTCCACAGGATTGCAAAGAGTCGGATACGACTAAAGCAACTTAGCATACACACACGCACAAGAATAAAAGACTATTCTCTTTACATCAATAATCATAGCATTTTCCTTTAAACTGAACTGTTATGTTAAATACATTTTAAAATATGCTATCCACTAAGAACATGCTAACCTTCAAAGATTTTATTTCCCATTTTAAACCTCAGAAAAGGACTATCCTTATGTTACTATGCTTTGAAAGGAATTGTTTCCTGGATGAACATCTTATTCATGGAGGATATGTATCTGGTGTAGTAACAGAGTTCTCCTACGCAGATGTTCTCCCATTTGAAAGGATTCAGATCCACTTTGGGTAAAACCAGAATACCCTGAAGACTTGGCCCAAATCAGTTGCTGGAAAAATGTCAAAAATGTATCGAAATCTACAATCTGGTTCCAAGATTAATTAATAACAATTTATTCTACTTTTCCACTAGAAGAGTAGTCAAAATCATCTGAAAGTGGCACCTGCCATTCAGGATAAGGAAGAATGTAGTCCTAGATGAGAACATGGGAGAGAAATGGAAAAGTCAGACAAAGGAAACACGTAAAATCACTAACTTTTGAGGTAATCACATCACATAGAAACGACAAAGGTTGCTAGAAACTGTATTATCTAGTAGGCAATTTGTGCGACTTGCAATTATTTATATATTAAACCTATCTATAGATACGCATTTTCAAAGCACTCTTACATTCTGCATGTTTTATACACAAAATGTTAATAAGAGTCTGCACTTTTAGAAGGGGAAGAACTGTCAATTTTATGCTGTGGAAGTAACATTTTATTTTTGCCAGCACTAGCAAACTATGAAACAAAGCCCTCACTTTTTCTTTTTAACATTTTAGAGTTATATGGCAATCACAAGGTTTTGCTTAGTTTCTGATAACAGAAATAATGTCAGCTATGCATTTGATATGCACAAGTAACATTTCCATAAAAGTTTTGCACTGCTGCTACAATGAGGCTTGTTCCTGATTTCATATGATAAGGAAATGACCTCCCATGTCCTTTTCTGATTAAGGATCATGGCAGGACAAAATATAAGAATACCAACCCTCTGTCAGTATTTCTTTAATCTGTGACCCTCTATTTATTCGCTTTTATTTATTTATTTGAATCACCATCTATGACAAGTATTGCAATTGTGAAACATACATGTACCTGAAGCGTAAAAATAAAAATTCTTTTGAATCACTTATTGGATGATATTTTCTCCCGAGTGATTAAGATTTAGAGTATTTTTGTGAGGTAAGTACTCTCTTGTGTGTGTTTGGGTGTGCGTGTGTGTATGTAGTGTGTGCTCAGTCATGTCTGACTCACAACCCCATGGACCGTAGCCTGTCAGGTTCCTCTGTCCATGGGATTTCCCAGGCAGGAATGCTGGAGTGGGTTGCCATTTCCTTCTCCAGGGGATCTTTCTGACTCAGGAATCTAACCCAAGTCTCCTGCTTGGCAGGAATATTCTTTACCACTGAGCCACCAGGGAAGCCAAATACTGTCTTAATTATTAAATATCTTATTTATCATGAAATGAGTCATAAGTTCATGAAATAAAAGAGGATATTGAATTTAAGATATTGATTTTTTTAAAAAAGGTCAACATTTTATTTCAAAATTTTAAATACCATATTAAATAGAAAACTCTTAGGAAGAAATCTAAGAAAAACTTTTGACAAAGGAGATAGAATTTCCTAACTAAATACACTTTATACTAAAGTACAAAACAATATTTATAAAACATTTAAGTTGCAAAAGATGGGTGACTACTAAAGCCTCCTTTAGCAAATATGAAAAATTAACACACCCCAAGAGAAAGAACTGAAAAATTTAGGTGAAGATGAATATACATTGGGCTTCCCTGGTAGCTCAGATGGTTAAGAATCTGTCTGCAATGCAGGAGACCTGGCTTCAATCCTCGGGTTGGGAAGATCTCCTGGAGGAGGGCATGACAACCTACAACAATATTCTTGCTGGGAGAATTCCATGGACAGAGGAGCGTGGTGGGTTACAGTCCATGGGGTCGCAGAGTCATACATGACTGAGCTACTAAGCACAGCACAGCACATACGTTACTTCCCACATGTCTTTAT